>NC_133621.1:46118748-46736248 GCF_048593235.1 Sminthopsis crassicaudata
ACCTGTGGAGGAGGAAGGAATTTATGACCAGAGGAGAACTAGAGATCATTATTGATCACAAAATAGAAGATTTTGATTACATCAAACTAAAAAGTTTCTGTACAAACAATACTAATGCAAACAAGATTAGAAGGGAAGTAACAAATTGGGAAAATATTTTTACAGTTAAAGGTTCTGATAAAGGTCTCATTTCCAAAATATATAGAGAATTGATCCTAATTTATAAGAAATCAAACCATTCTCCAATTGATAAATGGTCAAAGGATATGAACAGACAATTCTCAGATGATGAAATTAAAACTATATCCACTCATATGAAAGTGTTCCAAATCACTATTGATCAGAGAAATGCAAATTAAGACAACTCTGAGATATCATTACACACCTGTCAGATTGGCTAAAATGATAAGAACAAATAATGATGAATGTTGGAGGGGATGTGGGAAAACTGGGTCACTGATGCATTGTTGGTGGATTTGTGAAAGAATCCAGCCATTCTGGAGAGCAATCTGGAATCATGCCCCAAAAGTTATCAAACTGTGCATACCCTTTGACCCAGCCATACTACTACTGGGCTTATACCCCAAGGAACTACTAAAGAAGGGAAAGAGACCTGTATGTGCCAAAATGTTTGTGGCAGCTCTTTTCATAGTGGCTAGAAACTGGAAAATGAATGGATGTCCATCAATTGGAGAATGGTTGGGTAACTTATGGTATATGAAGGTTATGGAATATTATTGCTCTGTAAGAAATGAGCAGCAGGAGGAATACAGAGAGGCTTGGAGAGACTTACATCAACTGATGCTGAGTGAAATGAGCAGAACCAGAAGATCGCTGTACACTTCAACAACAATACTGTATGAAGATGTATTCTGATGGAAGTGGAAATCTTCAACATAAAGAAGATCCAACTCACTTCCAGTTGATCAATGATGGATAGAAACAACTAAACCCAGAGAAGGAACACTGGGAAGTGAATGTAAATTGTTAGCACTACTGTCTATCTACCCAGGTTACTTATACCTTTGGAAACCGATACTTAATGTGCAACAAGAAAATTGGATTTACACACATATATTATATCTAGGTTATACTGTAACACATGTAAAATGTATAGGATTTCCTATCATCTAGGGGAAGGAGTAGAGGGAGGGAGGGGAAAATCTGGAAAAATGAATACAAGGGATAATGTTATAAAAAATTATTCATGCATATATACTGTCAAAAATGTATAATTATAAAATTAATTAAAAAAAAAAGAATTTCTGTTTAACTTTTTATAATTTCATTTTATTAGATTCAGCCAAATTAGAATTCAGCCAAAGATCATTTTAGACCCTGACTTTGTCATCTGGTATCCATTCAATCTAAGTATTCCTTCATTTTCAGATTTGATAAGCATGCCATCTATCCTTTTCCCCAAGTAATTTTTTTTTTTTTTCCTTTTTCTGAGGCTGGGGTTAAGTGACTTGCCCAGGGTCACACAGCTAGGAAGTGTTAAGTGTCTGAGACCAGATTTGAACTCGGGTCCTCCTGAATTCAAGGCTGGTGCTCTCTCCACTGCGACACCTAGCTGCCCCTTTCCCCAAACATCAAATTCTGGGGCCAAGTACAGATCCTTGAGGTGGTATTTCACTGGAAACTTCCTTACAGTTGACAAGCAATCATTCATAATACATATTCAGTCTAATCATCCAACCATTTACATTTTCCACCTAATTGTTACCACCTGTTCCATATTTCTCTGTCATTTTCATAAGAACAACATACTCTAGAGCAGGCTTTTCTAAAGTCTTATTAAACTTTGTATAACTGTTTGTTTGATTTACCACTTTAGTAACCTTGTCAAAAAAGAGAAAGTAAGGTAAGTTTGTCATAATCTGTTCTTAATAAAGCCATGATGGCTTTTTTTTTTTTTCTCTTTTTCCTTTTTGCTGAGGCAATTGGGGTTAAGTGACTTGCCCAGAGTCACGAAGGAAGTGTTAAGTATCTGAAGTCAGATTTGAACTCAGGTCCTCCTTACTTCAGGGCTGGTGCTCTATCCACTATGTCACCCAGCTGTCCCCATGATGCCTCTTTGTGATCATTGTATTCTTTTCTAGATGTTTGCCAATCATCTCTTTAATAATTCCATCTAGAATTCTGCTAGAAATTGAAGTCAAGCTCATTAAATGTTAATTTTCAGGCTCTCTTTTCTTCCTTTTTGAGGAGGGGTAAATTTGGAAGCCATTTGCTCTTTCCTTGTCTCACAGAATCTTTATTATTTTCCAGAATCTTCACAATCTCAATGACAGTAGTTCAACAATCACATCTAACAATTCTTTCAGTACCTGACAACGTGAATCTTTGGGGCTAGGTAATATGAATTCATCAAGATAGAAGAACTTTTACTATTTCATTTAAAAATACTGTATATTGCTGTGTTTTGTTTTTTGTTCTGTTCCTTCCAATCCAAAGGTTATTTTTTGGGCAGAGAAAACAGAAACAAAATAAGAAATCACTAGCTCTGTCTTCTTTCTGTTATCAGTTATCATAGCTCTAACCACACTGAGCAGTGGCCTTATTCTTTCTTTGATCTATTATAATTAAAATACCCTTTTTGTTGTCCTTAATTTTACCAGTATCATCCTGAAATTTATTACTCCCGGGATAGGAGTACTTCTGGGATATTCTTTTGAATTAAAAAAAAAAAAAACATACTTGTGTTTCACATATATGTTTATGTATACACACATACATATATACACATGTGTGTATATATACATGTACACACAAATTCATGCTTTATGTCAAGAAAAATCCACTCAACAATTACAGTTATCCAAAAGTGGAAAAGAATGTCTCAGGAAATAGTGGATTTCCCCTAATTGGAGGTCTTCAAGTAGATGGCCACTTTTCAGGGAACAACAACACCTATTCCTACTCCTACTACACTATTATGTTACTGTTTCTACTACTACTATTGCTACTACTATTAGCCTAACACAAGCATCTTATTAGGGATTTGTAAATCTCACATCCTACATCTAATTCAGCAGCGATTAGATGGTGCTATAGTGCACAGAGCACTGGGCTTGGAATCTGGAAGACTCAGCTTCCTGAGTTCAAATCTGGCTTCAGATGATTAATACTTACTAACTGTGTGACCCCGGGCAGTCATTTTATCTTATTTGACTCAATTATCTCATCTGTAAAATGAGCTGGAGAAATCAAACTTCTCCAGTGTCTTTGATAGGAAAACTCCTTGGATGATGTAGATCATGGGGCCACAAAGAGTCAGACATGAGTAAACAACTGAACAACAACAACAATAACAAATACAAACCTAGATATGTCATTTTATCAAGAATTTATAAATCTCACATCCTACACTTAATTCACTGGACAATAAATCTGTGAATAAGGTTTTGCATTTCGCCCTCTTCAGGAAATTCATTAACATTCTAGTAGATAAGTTATTGAAGCTAATCTTTATTTAAAGAATTACTTACTGGGCAGTTACTTGCATGATATGTGTTCAGTTTTTAAGAAATCTCTTGGCCAATCTTCTTGTCTGTCTTCTGACTCCCTAATTATTGATTTAACCTTTGAGTTCCTCCTTCCCACTCTCCAGCTAGCTCCCTTGGGGGTTCTGTCTTTTGAAGATATACTCATTATTGTCCCTAAATCACCATGGTATATTATATAGTATATTCTATGGCTATGAGACTGCTCTTTCATGTCCCACATCCTAAAGCCCTGCAAGAATTAATGTGGCTGGCTGTAGGGAACAATATAGTCCACTGTGTATGGCATGAATATTCAATACAAAGAACCTAATGTATGGGAACATATGGAAGAAAAGGTCTGTGGAGGAATTTCCAAAGTCAGTTCTGAAGTTTGTGGTCAGCCAGCTCTATTTTTGGACCTATGTGGCAATATAAAATAAAATTTTGGATCATGCTTTGAAATTAGTCAATTAACAATTGACTCATATGCTTTCCCCAGGCATTAAAAAAAAAAAAAAGAAACCCCAAGTAAAGGATCATTTTTAAAAGAGTTTGTTTGGAGTCACAGAAATCCATGCATAAATCAATGCAATTAAAAAAGATTGCTTCTTGGAGTCAAGAAACCCAAGAAGAAATCGGGGTTATGTTTTTTTAAAAATTTATTTCCTTTAATATTGTACCAGAACTATCTTATTTTTAAAATAGGTATTTATTTAGAGATTAGAGAAGGACTGAAGAGTGATAACCTTTAGTGGAGTTAACATGTATTCTTAAGTCTTCAAATTAATTCACAGTTCATTCGTAACATCAGTATGCTATTGATCTAACTAAAGCCATATAAATAAAGAAAAAGCCAATTAAATGTACTTTTAAAATTTTAACGACCTATGATTTCATCAGGATGGGAGCTGCCAGTGAGAAATTTCTAGAAATATGGATCAGAACTTGCTTTGTAATTTAGAGAAATGCCTGAAGAACTAGAAGTTTAGTATCTTGTGAAGTCACACAAAAGCAGGACTCGAATGCAGGCCTTCGTAACACTGAAGCCAGCTATCTCTCCACTATATTTTTGTACTTTTCAAATTCATATCTCTCCCCTGCAAACTCTCCCCCCCAGTTTTTTGTAGGGACAAAATAGAAAATATTTAATTTAGAACTCACAATCTCTGAGCAACAGTATATAGCTTAGTAAATGAATCACTCATAGTTTGAAGAGAAAAATCAATATCCATCTTTTTTTCTCCCCTTGAATAAGTGCTACAAGTAGAAGATATTTATGGGGCCCCCAAATGAATGTCCTATTGTGAGGAGACTACCCATGGTCCCTTTCATGGCTCGGCAACTTGGTCAGAATTATTGCCTTCCAGGGAAGTGGCTCATGAAACCAGCACTGGCATGCAGACATTTTCATTTATAGGTCACAGTATGAGACCTAGTCCAATTCTGTACCCAGTGGGTGCTGAATGTCCACCGAGAAATAGCTTGTTATTCCCAGCCCAGTTCCTCCTAGACATGTTACATAAATCCCACAAGAATTTGATTAACATGGTCCCCTTGTCATTGGGCCTAGGAGTGATTACAAGGGCTGAATGGCACTTATAGCCTAAGTTAACCATTTCCCTCTACTTAGAACTGAATTAATAGTTGAGAGAAGTTTGAATTTTTGACATATTTTATCATATTTGGTGGCAAGAACATCTCTGGGACTAGACACTTGAATCTTACACTGTTCATAAGAGTACAACTTTTTGGAGTTAATAATATGTAGTCCATTGGCTTCCATTGCAGTTTTGTGCAAAATTCCCTACTGAGTATCTGATAGATTTCCAGTTCCTCATGGGTCTCAATTTGGGCAAAGTACACTGAGGATTCATACATCTTGACACATGGAAGATGATTTCCTCTGATAGGAGCACCCCCTACCTCACCCTGAGCCTGAGGAGCTTATCATAATGTTCATTTGGATGCTTCTCCTACATGGGCACCATCCTGGAGTAGAGAAAAGGCTTTATTTTGTTTTAAGAGCAGATTTCTCCCTTGCAAAAAGCAAAAATGTCAAGAAGGGAAATTACATTTAGACTTATTCATGTGATGAACAAAACGAACATCCTTCCCTTTGAACTATGAAAACATCTTTCTAATAATAACTGTAATAATCATAACTGATGTGAATAATTCTCTAACCTTTTTAAAACACTGTACAGTATATCATTTCATCTAAGTGTCACCATAGCCCTATGAGATAGATTATGAAAATATTATCTTTATTGCACAGATGAGCAAACTGTGTGGCAGAGAAATTAAGTGATTTGTCCAGGGTCACACAACTAATAAATGTCTGAGGCAGGATTTGAAAGCTAGGTCTTCCAGACCCTAACCAGAACTCTACTCTGTTGTTAATTATTGATTGTATATACAATAGTTCTAGTAAAAAACTCACTCCTATAAAACTTATCTTGGTTTAATAAATCTTGGTTAATAGATCATGTGTCTCCCTTCTCCCCTTTTTGGTGTATTCTCTGATTCAAGGAATGCATGGACAAAGCCTAGACTCAGATGATTTAAATGCTACGCTTTATTAATTTTTAAATGAATCTGTAATGTCATCCATTTAGAGATTCTCTCTGGCTACCTTTTAAATTACCCATCCATGTCTGTTAATTCTGTTCATCTCTTGTCCATATCTTCCAATAAATCTACTACAGAGTTTCCTACCTAACATGCTCACTACCTTCCTCTAGAAGGCATGAAAATATATGCACAAATGGAGCATGTAGCTGCTCACTGATTATCTCCCATTCTCATAATACAATCAAACTTTCAACTTCCCTCTTCTTGTTTTTTTCTGTTTATAACATGTATATGGTCTTCTCACATGCAATTATTTCCCCATTTCCCTGTGGGTGCTCAGTAATTTCAGAGGCTGGTTTTCCATGACTTGAAGCCAGACACCATAACCTGAAGAATAGTGGTGTCCATTGACAATATTAAGTTCCAAATGGAAATGTGAAGGCCATATCATAAAGATTCTAATATCCTGTTTAGCATATAGGAGAAGAAATCTTTCATTATTATGATTAAGGGGAAAATTGTTAAATAAATGGATTACAGGTAATACAGTGGGTAAGACTCCTGGCCTAGAATTAGGAAGAGCTGAGTTCAAATAAATCTATCTATCTATCTATCTATCTATCTATCTATCTATCTATCTATCTATCTATATCTGTTTATCATTTATCCTATTTATTCTGTTTATCCTATCTGCCCCTCTCTGTCTTTCTATCCTATCTGACGATCTAGGTATCTTGATTTTCTTTTTCTTCCTTCCTTCCTTCCTTCCTTCCTTCCTTCCTTCCTTCCTTCCTTCCTTCCTTCCTTCCTTCCTTCCTTCCTTCCTTCCTTCCTTCCTTCCTTCCTTCCTTCCTTTCTTTCTTTCTTTCTTTCTTTCTTTCTTTCTTTCTTTCTTTCTTTCTTTCTTTCTTTCTTTCTTTCTTTCTTTCTTTCTTTCTTTCTTTCTTTCTTTCTTTCTTTCTTTCTTTCTTTCTCTTTCTTTCTTTCTTTCTTTCTTTCTTTCTCTCTCTCTCTCTTTCTCTCTCTCTCTTTCTTTCTTTCTTTCTTTCTTTCTCTTTCTTTCTTTCTTTCTTTCTTTCTCTCTCTCTCTTTCTCTCTCTCTTTCTTTCTTTCTTCTCTTCTTTCTTTCTTTCTTTCTTTCTCTTTCTTCTTCTTTCTTTCTTTCTTTCTTTCTTCTTTCTTCTTTCTTTCTTTCTTCTTTCTTTCTTTCTTTCTTTCTTTCTTTCTTTCTTTCTTTCTTTCTTTCTTTCTTTCTTTCTTTCTTTCTTTCTTTCTTTCTTTCCTTCCTTCCTTCCTTCCTTTCTTTCTCTTCTCTTTCTCTCTTTCTTTCTCTTTTTCTTTCTCTCTTTCCATTTCTCTTTCTCTTTCCCTCCCCCACCTCTCTTTCTATTTCTGTCTGTCTCTCTCTCATCCATCTATCTTATCTATCCTGAGTGTCTTTTTATCCTGTGTCTGACTGTGTTTATCAATCTATACTGTCTATATCTATCCCTCTATCTATCCATCTGTCAATTATCTATCATTACTGTCTTTCTATCCTGTTTGTCTGACTGTGATTATCTATCTATTTATCTATCTATCCTGATTATTATTTATCCTTTCTATCTATCTATCTATCTATCTATCTATCTATCTATCTATCTATCTATCTATCTATCTACCTATCCAATCTATCTAATCTGTCTGTTTGTCTTTGGTCCACACATACCCAGAGTTGGATGGGACTTCACAGGCCATCTAGCCCAACTGTTTCTAGCCCAAGAAGAGGAAAGCAAGTAGGACACTGGCTTCCTTTAAGATCATATAATTAGCAAGTGGCAGAACAAACATTTGAACCCAGATCCATTGAATCCAATCATAATTGAGAGAAATGCCAAATTTTGGTTAGTGGTTAATGAAAATAAAAATATACATGTTTTCCCATTCAAGATCATGGACCACTGAAATCTATCAATAAAATCCCTGCTCTACTACCTCCCATTATGCTC
The DNA here is from genome assembly GCF_048593235.1 of Sminthopsis crassicaudata. NCBI lineage: Eukaryota > Metazoa > Chordata > Mammalia > Dasyuromorphia > Dasyuridae > Sminthopsis > Sminthopsis crassicaudata. The sequence continues at coordinate 46,126,796 of NC_133621.1, forward strand.
TACCAATGATTCACTTTCATCATGGGAGTTCACCGTATTTTAATTTCCTCTCATTTAAAAAAAAATCATACCAATAAAGTCCTTTTGTTGGTTGGAAGAGGAGGTAAAAGACTAATGATAGGATCATATTTTTAGAGCTAGAAAAGTCTTTAGAGGTTACTTCTTATTTAATAGAGAAGGGACCTGGGTGTCTTAGAGGTTGTGACTTATTTAAAGTCAGGTGAGAAAATTATACAGCAGTCCTGGGATTTGAACTCAGGTCCAGCTTTAGATCCAGCTCTCTTTCTAGTGCACTATGTTGCTTATTCAGTGGACTGTGCTTTTCCCTTTATTATTCAAGCCCCAATTTGTCTTTAATTTTTTTCTTTAGCATTTTATTTCCCCCCAGTTTCATGTAAAAACAATTTTTTGACATTTGTTTTTAAAACTTGGAGTTCCAGATTCTCTCCCTTCCTCCTTTCCTACCACCTTCTCATTGGGAAGGCAAGCAGTTAGATATAGGTTATATAAGTGTAGTCATGCAAAACATTTACATAATTGTCATGTTGTTAAAGAAAGTAGACCCCCAAACTTTTCAATAAAACAAAACCCCCAAACCTCAGAAGTATAAAGAAAGTTTTAAAAAGTATGCTTCAATTCAGACACCGTAAGTTCTTTCTCTGGATATGGATAGCCTTTTTTTAATCATAAGTCCTTCAGACTTCAAGACCTAATTTTGAATCCATGTCTTTGGTGAAGCCTTCCCTGATGACCCCAGCCAGAAGGGATTCCTTCCTCTCTCTTCTGAAGTTCTATAAAAGTTGTCTTCCCAATCCCTTTGTCAATTAACCATGTAGTGCTTTATAACACCTCTGATAGATGGAAATAATGGATGTGTCATCAGTTTTTGATGTAGAAAGCTCCCTGTTTGGAGCAGCATGGATGAAACATTTAGGCAGTGAGGTTATGCATCCCTGTGACGCCCATGCTGGCTTTCAGCAGACCATATCCTAGGGATGCCAATTTCTTTGACAAATCTCCTTTCCTGTAGAGCTGGCTCTGGCCCATTATTGATCCCTGTAAATCCTGAGTCTCAGAGTAGAGTTAAAAAGACTTGAGAAATGCACATCAAAATCTTCCAATAAGCAACACAGCTTGCTTCCTCCTCCCCTTTTCATAACTCAATTAACTCTTTATGTACTGAATCTGCTGGAGAAGGAAAAGTGGATGAAGATCACTTTAATCTTGAGAAATTCAAGGCAGCACGTAGGTTAAAGTGTCAATGTTATGCCATGTGTGACTTTGTACATATCCCTTTCCTCCACATTTATACTAAATTCAATTAGACATGGATTTATTAAATACTTATGGCGTGCAAAACACAGTATTAGACACTAGTAAAACAATGACAAAAAACTCCCAAACATTCTCTGTCCTTATAGTTTATATTCTACTCTGAGAATAGTGGCAAGATCTATATATTCTATTTTTTAAAGTGTTTCTGTCCTACAACACTGAGTGATCAATTAGCAAGTTTTTAAGTCTTTACTAAGCACTTGCTCTGTGCGGGACACTATGATAGGCTGGGGATACAAAGGCAAAAATTAAACTGCTCTTGTGCAGAAGGTTTGTATCAGAGAAGATGACATATACAATATATATATATATATGATAATACATTGCTACTAATAGTCATTACAATTAGAAGAAATGACATTGGATTTATCAGTTAGAAGCCCTAAATTCCATTCTTAGTTTGTCTAGCAGCTTAACTTGTGCCTCAGTTTCCCCATTTTGGGCCAGCTCTGTGATTCATTAGTATAGGAAGTTCTGGTAAAGTAATCTTCCTTATTCCTGCAATTTGGCACCTACTCCAAAACTTAAAGACTTAGAGAATTGATTGAGCTCTGAGGTATTGATATTTTCCCAAGTTCACACTAGGACACACAGTAGTAAGCAGCACTTGAATCCATGTCTTGACCCCCCTCTCTATTCATTAATATTTGCTGACTCACTTTTTCATTTGTAAAAGGAGAATAAAAATGATGCCCCCTGGTTAGCTAATGGATTGTGAACCAAAAGGACATATTCGGATGCCTATTGGCCATTTCATCATCAGTATCAATGGAATATTTATTAGGTGTCCATCTGTATGTGTTAGTGTGAATAAGTGATATTCAAGAGATAAATCTTGTCCTGCCAGGGGAAACCTGAGTAACAAAAGCTCAAAACAAGAACAAACAACCCAAGACAGCCTCTCATTAACTGATGTCATGTGGTTAGAAGCACTTAATGATATCCACAGAGAAGAAGATGGATCAATGAAGGCTGGGGTGGTTGTCACCCCCTGTTCTAGATTCTGGGATGCACTTTCAGCATCCTTGGCTAGACTCAGTTGCCTGCTTGGTTTTATTCATGAGTGTGTCTGTACCTATATTTAACACTAAGCTTGAACATATACCTGTACACTTGGATTCCACTTCTAGGTGATCCCACTTATTTAGCTTCAGACCACTGAATGCTGACCCATTCCTATCTCCTTTGACCATGCACCTGCCTAGTTTTGACATTCAAAAACTAGTATCTTGCTTATACTTTTGCTTTCTATTGTGATCTGTAGTGCTAGAATCTGACTTGGCTTTTACACAAGGGATTTATGATAATAATACCTTATATTTATTGTAAAATGCTGTATTTTACACATTTTGTCTTATTTAAAACATTCTGGGAAGAAATTAATTAAATTGATGATTCACTTGATGATTCATAAAATGCTTTCCCTCTATAAGTCTTCAAATTAGGTGTTGGAAGTACTATTATTTTCATTTTACATATCAGAAACCAAAACTTAGAAAGATTAAGGTAAAGGTCAAATATTTAGAAGATGAAAAATTTGGGATTTGAATACAGGTCTTCTACAGTCAAGTATAGTGTTCTGACATTACACAATACTCCCTCCCTCTAACTTGCCAGATTTTTTCTTGGATCTTGCTGTCTTCCCCTAGATCACAGTGAATATTGAATGTTGAAACATGAATGTTGAAAACTATCTTTATATATATTTAGAAAAAATAAAATATTATTAATATAAAAAACTTTTAAAAATCTTTTGGATGATTACTGGTCTTTTCAATGTTATGGGACCATATTAATTGGCAATAATTCATTCTCTGGTTTTGAATTTGACCCTGAGTCACCTAAATGAAACCATCTAATAAAAAGTCGAAGATAATAGAATTGGAGAATAGGAAAGAGAATAAGATTGGAGATATAGATTTGGGAAGCCTTGGTATGAAGGTGATAACAGAAATAATGAGAATAGGTAAATTTTGATTTAAACTGTGAAAGAAGAACAATAGTGAAAGAAAAATAAGTGTTTGTCAATGCAGAAGGAAAATGATTCATTTGTCTATACTTCATAATTAACTCCTCAGCTTGTATTACCCTTCTTCTAAAAATGCTGGGCCTGGAATCAGAAAGATTCATTCAAATCCAGCCCAAGGATATGCTCTGAGTAAAGCACTTAACCCTTATTAGCCTCAGTTTCTTAATCTATAAAATAGGGATAACAATAGCATCTATTTTTTAGAATTGTTGTGAAGATCTCTATATATATTGTAAAGGATTAAGCATAGTGTCCGGCACATAGTAGGTACTTTAAAAATGCTCATCCCCTTTCCCTCCTTCAAAATTCATTATATTTAACTACTCTGTATTTATTCATTTCATATTTATATTTGCTCTGAATATATTTATATATGTACTCTTCTTCCCTAGTGCAATGCAAACTCTTTGTGAATGGGGATTATTTCATTCTTTGTCTTCATATTCCCTGCACCTAGCACAGTGCTCAACACATAACTTAGAAAATATTAGTTAATTAAAATTCATTAATTGAAAACATAGAGTTTGTAAAAGACTTTGAGAGATCTAATCCATTTCAGTTTTTTCAACCATTCTTTGCAACTGGACCATTCAATGAGAAAACTAAATTGGATTTTACAATAGTGATACTATATGACATAGATTTCCAAATAAAGGGAATCAAGTTGTACTTTAACCAAAGAATGAATTATTGCCAATCAATATGGTCCCATAACATTGAAAAGACCAATAATCACCCAAAAGATTTTTTAAAAGTTTTTTTATATTAATAGTATTTTATTTTTTCCAAATACATGTAAAGATAGTTTTCAACATTCATATTTACAAAACCTTGTGTTCCAGATTTCCCCCCTTTCCTCCACCTATAAGCAAGCAATGCAATATAAGTGAAATATATGCAGTTCTGCTAAATATATTTCCATATACAAAAAAAAAAAAACAGATCAAAAGGGAAAAAAATACAAGAAAGGAAAAAAAAGAAAGCAATAAACAACAACCAAAAAAGGTGAAAATACTATCATTTAATCTACATTCAGTCTTCATAATTGTCTCTGGATGTGGATGGCACTTTCCATCATAAATCTATTGAATTGCCTTGTTTGAAAAGAGCAAACTTCATCATAATTGATCATTATTACATAATCTTGTTATTGTGGACAATGTTCTCTTGGTTCTGCTCACTTCACTTAACATCAGTTCATTAAAATCTTTCCAGTTTTTTTGAAATCATCCTGCTGAATGTTTCTTTTAGAACAATAATATTTCATTGCATTCATGAAGCATAATTTATTCAGCCATTTCCCAAATGATGGGCATCCACTCGGTTTCCAATTCCTTGCCACTACAAAAATATTATTTATGATTCATAAAATGCTTTCCCTCTATCAGTCTTCAAATTAGGTGGAGGAAGTTCTATTATTTTCATTTTATATATCAGAAATCAAAGCTCAGAAAGAGTATGCTACAAATGCTACAGATTCTACAAATATGTGGGATCCTTTTTCCTCTTTTATGATCTCTTTGGGATACAGATTCAGTGGAGACACTGTTGGAGTGTCAAAGATTAAGTACTCAGTACACTCAAAATATTTCAACCTAGCTAGCCATGTAATATAAACCAAGCAGATAAAGAATGCTTATTGCACTTTGAGAACTGTTCAGAATTAAACAGAGGACAACAAGCCAAATAGACATTGGGAAATTGTACAGACCACAATTTTGTTCCTGAAATTCAGATCCATTTTTAAAAATTTGCCATTCTTCTAATAAGATTGTATGTTATAAATTATCATAACCTCCACTGAATTAAGAGTTCAGGTTACCTATTAAACAATGGTAAGTGTAGGTAGATTCCAAAATATTAACAATGAAAAAATGTGTTGGAGATGAGGGGTGCAATAGAGCACCACAGAAAAATATGATTAGGAAAAGGAAATGGGCTATTCATGTAATAGAATGGAAAGATCCTGGGTTTTGGAGTTAGAGGATCTGGGCTCAGAACCTGTCTGCATGTATTTGAGCAAATTACTAAAAATCTCAAGGCCTTGGTTTTCTCATATGTAAAATGAGGGAGTTGAATTAAATGACCTCTAAGGTTTCTTTTATCTGTAAGTCTATTATCTTATAACCCTATGTAACAAAAGGACAACTTGTACACTTCATTGCTCTCCCATATAGTGTTTTCTATCTATACTAAAGATATACAAGAGGAACAGGGCCCCAGTACTTTGAGTAATTGTAAATGTAGAAGAAATGGGAAAGATAAAAGAGGTTTGTTGAGGTAGATTTGATAGGACCAAGAGCATCAAAGAAGTATCAAAGGTGATACTGAATTTCTTATTTAGATGGTGGTGCCAGCAATAGAAATGGGAAATTAGGAAGGGGAAATTCGGAGGAAAATGATGCATTCAAGACTTTACAGTTGAAATATTATATGAGGATCAATTCTGATGGATGTGGCTCTCTTGAACAATGAGAGGATCCAAATCAGTTCCAACTGATCAGAAATGAACAGAACCAGCTACACCCAGTGAAAGAACACTGGGAAAATGAGTATGAACCATAATGTAGCATTTATACTTTTTTTGTTATTGTTTGCTTATATTTTTGTTTTCCTTTTACCTTCTTTCTAAAGATATGTGTAAATATGCCTGCATGTATTGTATTTAACATATACTTTAACATATTTAACAAGTATGGGACTACCTGTCATCTGAGGAGGTGGTAGGGGGAAAGAAGGGAAAAGTTGGAACAAAAGTTATTGCAAGGGTCAATGTTGAAAAATTACCCATGCATATGTTTTGTATATAAAAAGCTATAATAAAAAAAGACTTTTCAGTTGAATTTGAGATGATGGTGGAGCTATTTAGTAGGCAGTTGGGAATGTGGGGATTGGAGCCCAAGTGAGAATCCAGTGCAGGGATAGACATATGAATTTGACATCTAATGTTCCAGGAGGATTGGTGTGAGAACTGCTCATCTGCCTTTGGTGTCTACCTGTCACTGCTCACCTGTGACTCCAAGAAACAGTAGTATGTTCCTGCAGGGACACCCTGGTAAAAACCATCAAAGTCTCAAAGTCCTTGGTGAGTTATGGGGATGTTTATCCCAAGCATGTGAAGACTTCCTTTGGCAGAATGGGTGGATGAGAACAATTTGTTCCAATGGTCATGAAGATGGTTAAAGCAGTTGTGGAGTGCTTCACCTTGGTCAGACAGGAAAGATGCTCAAGTCATCCACTGTATCCCAGGCCATTCCCATTGTCATGATTTTTGTCCTGCTACTGTACTTTATAGAAGACAGAGTGAAACCGACAACTTTGTTCAATTCTGCCTTGCTTAAATCCAATTCATTCACAAGTCAAGATATCACCCCATGATGGCATTGGTCCTTTTTGAAAATGAAGGATTAATAATAACAAAGGTGAATGGAGGAACTGAAGACTATCTTGCCAGATTTATGACCTTCCTTTCTCATGGTGCTGAATGAAAAGACACCATGACTGAAAAAAAATCTCATGGTGAGTTTCTTGTATGATTTATCTATCTTTACATGAAAAATCTCCTTGTCAATGAATTCCAGTATCAGGAAGTTCTTTCTAATACCTAACCTACATGCATCCTGGTGCAATTTAAACTTATTCCCAATTGTCCTTTCCTTAGTAGAAAGGAAGAAAAGCAGCTTATAAACTCATTATATCCTCTTTTAATATACTTGAAGATGGATATTAAATCCTCCTCTTAGCTTGCTTCTCTGTAGACAGAATAATTCTGATTTTTAAAACCTTTTTCCATAGTGTCCATTTCCCCAACTTTTAATTGTGTTTACCATTCTCCCCCTCTCTCATCCTCTTTGAGGACCCTCTCTGAGTTTTACATATTTTGCTATGATTTGTGTATAGAAAAGAGTCCCAAACAGAACACTAGCTCTATTAATGCTGATTAAGGTGAAGAATTAATTTGCCGATTTCCACAATAATACTGCTTACTCATATTTAGAGTCCAGTCAACTATAGCTATGCCTGCCATACTTGACATGTTATTAGATCTTTCTGATACATATTTTTCAGTCAATGTATTGCAAACAAGGCACCTAGTTTTGTGTTAGGAATTGGGGGTATTCCAGACATCTTATGTTGTTATCCTTTGTCCCCATTGGAGCTTGTAATTTTCAGGGAGTGGGGCTGAAACAATTACAGAACACTACACCATTAACAATACTGCATTTAGTGGTATGGTTCCTTCTGTGAATCCCAAAGGATTTCTGAGAAGGGAGGCAGCAGAAGGGGTCAGGGAAGTCAGGAATCCTTTTAAGTGCATTAGGATAATAGGATTTATAGCTGGAAGGAGTTGCTTTTCACTTTCTCATTAAACTTCATCCTATTTTATCTTCCTACATCTTCCATTGCTCAAGGATATAGTAAGTTCTATTCTATTTCTCTGGGGGACAAGCTATCCCACCCTCCTTGGTATTAATAGCAAACTTAATATGTGAACTCTCTATTGTATTATTTAACTCACTGATTGGTATATTAAATAGAATTGGTCCCAGGGACCAATCCCTAGAGAATACTACTCAAAAGATCTCCCAAGGTGATATTCAACTGACACTAATACTTTCTGAGAACAGCTCACTAATCAATTACACACTTACTTATAGGACTGGCCCTAAGCAAAATGGGTGAAGTAGGTAAAATTCTTTTCTTACACTCCCAACTTTCCTTTTCTGTCCTTTTTTTCCTCCAGTTGGAGAAGTAGTAGCCATTTTCCAAGGTTTTTGTCAAATTGAAAGCCCATAATAAGGGTGCTAACAGACAGACATGAGGTATTTTCAAATAAATTTCAAGAAGCAATGGGAAGCAGTGAAGAAGTGGCTTCCTGAACATGGTAGCCAGACTTCTCTGAAGATGTCATTGTTTTTCTCCCTTAAGAGGCGCAGATACTACCTGGTTGATCAAAGACATGTTTGACAATTAGACTATTTCACAGGCATGAGGATATAACATATAACCTGGCAATTCTGGAACCAGATGACCCAATATCAAAGCAGTAGGAGAAATGGAGTCCAGCGGATCCATGCGAGGTCAGTCTATACTTCACTAACCAGACTCTGGCAGACAACAATCCGAAAAGTACTCTTACGCAAAGTTGTTTTGTTCCCTGAGGAAAATAGATAATTGCTCTTTAACAGCCTTTTGTGCTGCTTGCTAACTGGATCATGAAGAAATGCTTGCAAAGTCAAGCCAAGGCAGAAAGAGATAGGATGGAACACTTTTATTAACCTCTATCATGGGAAAGCAGGGAATGACAGTAATGTCCCAGTATTTTATAGTTTGGACAAAATACAAAACTAAAATGTGGAGGCGGACAGATTGCCCTGGAGAAAGTACTTTGCTGATACTTTCTCCCCTGCCCTCTCTCCTCCTGACCATTTCTCTCCTCTCCTCTTTTCTTTCTCCTTCTCTCCTTTCTTTTCTTCTTCTTTCCTCCTCTTCTTTCCTTTCTTCTCCCTCTTCTTTCTCTTTATTTCTTTCTGTCTCTCTCTCTCCTTCACTTTTTTTCTTGCTTTCTCTCATTCTCCCACCATCATTTGCTCTTTCTGTTTGTCTTTCTCCTTTCTTTTCTCCTCACTCATTTTCTCTCTCTTTGAGCTCTTCTTTCTTCTGCACGCTCCCCCTCTCTTTCTATGGAACCAGGAATTTATCTCAATAAGAACTGTATAATGCAACCATTCTTACTCTGTTCTATTTTCCTGAAGCATTTTCTCTATACATTACAACTTTCACTTTTCTTCCCACATGTTTTTGTTTTTCCTTGTTGCTATTCCAGCTCTCTGGAAAAAATACAAATTTGTATTCTGCTTATTAAAATGATCTGTTATTTTATTAATTCAAGGACTCTCCTACAATGTAGAATGTGACCCATCCATGTCTGCTTATTTGGCACAATTCCATCCATGTACTACCAAAAGCTAATCACAGGAGGTCCATGTTATATGTTAGAGACCTTCTTCTCCCCCCCAAAAAACTGCAAGGATATTGGTAGAGTTTTCAGGCCATCCTCTTAACATCCCTTCCTATTGTAATGTCTGACCTATCTTTTCTTTCTTCCATAAAATTCCTTAATTATATCTTTTATGTTTGTTTCTCTTCATAATTTCTCATTGATTATAGACTGTATCCTGATCACACCACCCGGTACATTTTCCTTCTCTCTTTGTGACTCTCATCCTTAGTCCTTTGGAGGCAGGTCTTGTCATACAGAAATACTAATACATTATATTAAATAGACAGGCCTTTGTTTCAATGGGAATTTTGGAGTTGGTAAAAATGCTTTACAATTTCCCAAAAGCAATAAAATCTAGTTTTCTCCTTATTTTCATCTCTAGGTCCTTTTCAAATGTTTGTCCATCTACCTGCCCTAAGTAAGCATAGCGTTCAATCAGATTTATGATGAAATTAGGGCAATAGAGAGTTATCATCCACTTAGTTTTTCCTGAGTAGATAAGTAAGCCACATTCTTTGAATGATCACAGATTTTTTCTAGGCGGTTTTCTGATGTCATAAAGTACAACTCTGTGTAATCAGCACAATAACATTCACAGATAGAAATATCCTATCCAAAGGAATCCCTTCCCAAATTGAAACTCTGTGCTAGAGCTCTTCTGTCTATTTTGGTGAACATACAATTCCCTGTATAATGCCTTGTCTGATACTTATCAAAGGGTCATTTAACCGGATTATTACTTTTGTTGCATCTTATAAGCAATTCTGAGTGATACTGAGGTGGATAGGAGACACATTGATGTAAAACAGCTTGAAAGATAGAAAAATTCTTCTATTTAGTTGGATGTTTTTTGGGGTAATTAACAGAAATGAGCATACATAGCTTATTTTTCTTCTCTATATCTTTTAGTTGTTAGGTAGTAAAGGTATGATTCATAATTGAATATAATTTGTGGAAGTTTGCCTGTTCTTAACTACTACCATCATTTTGGGGTCCCTCAATTCATATATAGATGATTCTCAATGGGAGAATAGACATATAAGTTACCAGTTATTGATGATTTCTTAGTCACTTTTATTTTTAATACCAACAAAGTCTGAGGGTTTTTTTTGCCTTTTGTATCTTCCCTCCCTTTAGATTCCCTGAAAATCAATCCCTGAGTACCCCCACAATTGTATCATCTCCAACAGCGTTCATACTATTACACACACATATATATATATATACAAGCACAGAATATTATATACATACATTATATAATGATACATACATATATAACAAATATACATAAATATATGAATATATCTGGCTTTTATTCTGATCTTTTTTCTTCTTAGTACCATGTCTAGTACTTTGTTCGGATGCAGCTATGGTATATATGCTATCCTTGATGGAGAAAACAATTCACTTTAATAATTTTTGTTTTTATAATTACTCTGCCATTGTTGCTGATAAGTGAAAGAGGAATTCATAGGGATGAAAACTATTTAAAATTTTCCTCCATTTCATAAGTTGCCATGGCCAAAAAAGCTTCAGCATGAGATGAAACGCACTCCTTATATGCCATTCATTATGTTTCATTGCTTGATCATTGTACATGTCCATCACAAACTCTTAAGGGGGTCTGATCTTGTACCATAACAACCACCGGCAACATTAAGAATGGCAGAGCTATAGGAATAACGAATCTTTTCCACTATCTGCCTTTCTGTGAAGTTCTTAGCCTAACTGAGACTTCAGTTTAGATTTAGCTCCAACATATACTGGCTAGGTGGCCATGGGCCAGGTATGAGGCTGTTTCATTATCTATAAAATGTTGATGTATCTATCCTACTAGGTGGTTGTGAAGGAAGCAATGTCTTGCTCTTAAAGCATGGTGTGTGTGTGTGTGTGTGTGTGTGTGTGTGTGTGTGTGTGTGTGTGTAAATACATAAATGATCATTGTTATTAATATCTAAAGTTCTTAAAAGAGTATGAAAAAAAGATTCTTCATATAAATATGTATATGGCATTTTGGTTTTTTTGTACCTTAATATTGCTTTTTGTTGTCAAAAGACCATTGAATCACTGAATGACCTAAATGTCAACATACCTAGTGGTGACTTTGAAGAAACCAGTGAAAGTAATTGTTTGATTCTTTAATATCATATTTCCCTCATCATCAGTAAAGACACTATCAGTTTTGCAAACTATAGAATAATTTCCCAGAAACACAAAGCCATGATGGCAGAAAAGACTTTCTGAGGTTAACTATTCTACAAGGAAACAGGTCTACAAAGGCTAAGTGACCTTCCAGATGACACAAAGTGTTATGGACAAAATCCTGACCCATGGGTCCTATACTGGACTATTGCCAGTAATCTCATACTCTCCTGTGTTCCTATTACTAAAAGCCACTACAGATAGCTTATCGGTTGGTTATCAATGATTCTTAAATGAAGAATGAAAAGGATGAAGGTCACTGGCATCAAGGTAGCAGGTAGCCTGACCCATTCATTAAAAATGGCATTGGCTGAAATTAACTCTAAAGCCTGGTCAGCCCCATCCGATTTGGGGTCACAGTCACCAACATCCAAAAAGGCACAAAAAGTCCTAATGAAGCTAGGTCAGGTTTGCATAGTTCCTATCCACTGCTTCTCTCAAGTTGTTGGAGGCTTCCCACAGAGCTCTTCAATCAACTGGAAGATAGCTATCCTTAGGAAGCCACCAACTGGCTTTCTTTTTCTCCTTTCAGCACTGAGGTCAATAATGGCAGCGTCCCTCTTTTGATTAATGCACTTTCTCTGAGCCTAGACAAACCCACTAAAGGTGGAAGCAAATATTATTCTGAAAGGGCTGTGGGGTATCTGATGATAGAAAAGGTTGAACCACAGTGTCCAAGTTGGTTCAAGCCATCCCACAGTTGTGTCACCCTTATGAAATGCCATTATGTGGGTGTTTTCTCAATCTTTCTTTTGATCTAACACCATCTCTCCCAGTTTTATACTTTGCTTTTTCTTTCTAAAATTATCTTTCTGTAAATTCTTTCTCTTCTCACATTAGAGTTTGGGGATGCTATGTTATAAACAGAATTCCTGTCAGAGATAAGATGCCCTTCTCTTGCTCTCTTCTCTAATGGTAGGAAAAGTTGCCCCTTGAAAATGGGGGAGAAGATCATAGGATCAGAAAACTGGAGCTGAAAGGAGTCCTCATTTTAAAAACAAAGAACTTGAGGTCAAAGCCCATTAAATTGACTTGTCCAAAGTCAGCAAGGTAGTAAGTCTCAGAGTCAGGATTGGAAACCAGACCCTTTGGTTCCAGAGTTAGTGTTCTTTTAGGTTTTTAAAGAGCAAGGAATTAAGCTGGTGGAAACCCTTGTCCCTGGGCTAGGTCCTAGGCACTTTGTTAAAAGAATCAGCTAAGAAAGTTCCCGCTAAAACCTACTCTCAGCCCAAAGCCCACCTCTATTTTTCAGTATCTCAATTGAAATTACCCCGTACTCTAGGAATTCTCAGAATAATAACTTAAACTGCACAAACCAAGATAGGATTACAAGAAAACCTATTATATTGAAGTAATCATCAAACTGTAAACAAGTTAGTTTGTGGCTTTGAGATTAAGAACCAGTTTTCTAAGACTTTCTCTGCATAAATTCCTGATTTTGGGATTCTGAATTTGCTTTCTTTTCTGGGGTACTATTCATTTCTAGGATCTCCAGATTCATTGGGGTTTGAACTGCCTTCAATTCTTAAATGATTCAACCCTAAAAAAGACTTGAGTTTGAACCTCAGCTTTGATATATAGGAAGGAAATGTGGGGAAGCAGCACTTGCACAGTGGAAAGAGTTCTGGATTTGGAGTTATTGAGTCTTGCTTTTGCTTCTTACTATTTGTCTGACTTAGGATAATTACTTAGGCTGACTGAATCCCTGCTTGCATTTATGGACTCCATGGCTTACTGAGCACTCTTCAAAACAAGGACCCTAATATGATACTAGGGTGTGACCAGAAGACAATCATCTATTCTCTTATCCTCAATTTCATTTGGACATCATGTGTGAACCACCTATGCCAAAGGGGTGTTGGGAAGAAAGTAGTGTACAAACCTTTAAGGATGACATAGTTTTATATTCATTTCTGAGTAAAGAAAATAGGGAAAGCAGGACAGTTCAACCTCTCCTAAGGATAGGCAGAGTACAGGGGAGACTGAGCATCTTGAATGGCTCCGCCTTCTGTGGAAAAAAAAAAAAAAGGATGCTACTAATAGTTGGTTTCACAGAAATTAAATGGAGCTTCAAGGGCTCTAGGCAAGCTGCCAGAGAAGTTCCTATTTAGGTCAAATTTGGATGTCCAGGACTCCACCTGACTTAACAACCTAGAGGTCAGTACTCTCTCCACTTCACCACCTAGTTAGTCTTAGTTTATTCATCTCTGAAATGAGTTATACTGCATAGACTTTCAAGGTCTCATCTCTAAATCTACGATCTGATGATCCTCTGATTTCTAAGGTGCCATATTATCTCTATGTTTCTATGACTTGTAATGACATGCTATTGCTTATCCATTCAGAAACAGATGCATTTAAAAATTATTGCAAGAATTCAGAATCCCTTTTTGGAAAATGGCTTAGCTGAGGCAGCTAGATGACACAGGAGAATACAGGAGGATCTGAATTCAAATCGGACCTCAGACACTTAATACTTCCTAGCTGTGTGACTCTGGGCAAGTTACTTAACTTCAATTGCCTCAGAAAAATTAAAAAAAAAAAAAGACATAGCCTTGAATTATTCTTTTCAACTTTCTAGGACCATTTTGAGAAGGCTGGGAGTTCCAAAAATTCACCATGTTCTTGAGGATAACATTTCAAGCCTGTGACAAATTCAGGTCACGGTAAGTAATTAGGTAAAGTAGTTGTGGTTAGGGGACTGAGAGAGAAGAGGGTAGTCCAGGTGTTATCTCCAGGGAGAAGGATTTGCCCAATGTTTAGAGAACCCTAAATCTCAAGACTTTTTCCCTGCTAAAATCTATACCAAGCTTAAACCTCAAGCCTTCTCAGGTTTTCAGAGATGTACATTAATAATTCCCAAGAACACTGGGCGTGGCACACCCCTCCAGGCTAAAAGCAAGCTCCTATATAGTCATTAATTTATATATAGGAAATCCTCTAGGTTGCAGAATCCAGGATTCGCTACCTCCCCTCCTTAGAGCAAGCAGATATCCTCTCACTTCTTCCTGTCAGCCATGATGACTCAGGAGTTTGTATTGTGTAAGGGAAAATCTTTTAATTGGCTTCTGAGTCAGATCTCCTAGATATACCAAAGGAGCATCACGACCCTTAGGATTTTTCCTTCTGCCAGCTTCTCTGTGTGAGGATTGATCTGGGCTGGTTACAGAGTCAGGTTGGGGAGGGTGATCCTTCCCAGTCTCCCATCTGGTCCCAAGCCATGAACACATATCCCGCTGAGACTAAGTGGTGCTTGGGATGAGCTCTCTTTCCTCTGTATTGCTTTGTTTTCTTTCCTTTTTAGTAGACTGTGAAATCTTAAAAAGCAGCTGGAGCCTTCCCTCCCTTCCAAGCATCCTAACAGAAGGGAGGAGAGAGCAGTGCCCAAGCATTGTCACGAGTGAGCACCAAGTAGAAGTTATGGGAGTAGTTAAAGCAGTAATAACAGCAGCAAAAAAGATCACATTAAAAAAAAAAAAAGTAGCCAGCACAGAAAGGGCCTAGAAGGAGATTGCATTTGGATGTTTGTTTGGACAATGACACGTAAAATGCCCAATTAGCAGTTTTTCAAGTACTGTCTATATTCCATCATGGCTTTCTAACTGGCTTGAACTTGTAGGAATGTTAGCTTATAAAATTAGATTCTAATCATCTGTAATGTGTGCTATGACTTCTTTTATACCTGATTCATGTAGTATTTTAGGTTCTTTTGTTATTTTCCCCTTTGGAGAAAACCTAGATCCTAGACTAAGGCCAAAAGTGAATTAGTTTTTCCAGAATTTAGATAAAGGATGACAAACTCAATGAATATGAATACCAGAGAGCCTTCTTCCCCTGAGCTGAACCCTGGGCAAAATATGATGGCAATTAAAGACCAGCTAACTTTGTTAGGCAAATATGATAGTTGTGTTCCACAGGATCAATTTCTTCTTCCATGGAACTGATCCATTTGAGAGCAGTCATTCCTTGGGCTAAGCCAAAAATCTATGCTCTCATAACTTCTGTTCATCAATACTGTGTACTTTGGAACAAAGTAGACTGACTAAGCATACTCATTCTTTGAAATACTTTACATTCTTCTAAGTGGTTTGTTTTTAATGTACTTTGTACTTTAATGTACTTTTTATTGTTCCTGCTGCTTGCCCTTCACTCTTGAAGAGGGCCAATGCCATCAGGGTGGTGATGTCTTGCCTTGCAAGTAAGTTGGATTTAAAGACAACTTCTTCCTCTGTGGTCCTGTTCCATTTTGGAGCAGTGATTCCTTGAGCTGAATTTCTCTTAAATGCTATTTATCAATACTAGCTTTGTACTTTGGAACAAGGTAGACCAAGGATATCCATTCTCTCAAGTTCTTTAAGTTCTTCTAAGTCTTACTTGCTCCAGGACATTTTACGGTTCTTGTTGCTTGCCCTTCACTCTTGAAGAGAGCCAATGACATCAGGAAGGCGATGTCTTGACTTGCAAGTGAATTGGATTTAAGACAACTTAAATAACTTAACTCCTCCAGAGTTATTAGAGTTCAGGGACAAGATATAGGTTAGGATTGCCAATAGCTCCTTAATGTTCTTCGTGCTTTCCCTCAAGTTTTGATTCATTCTGGGATTTTTCATGCCTCTCTTTTGAATTCTTGCTGTTTCTCTATCTTTTCTTTCATCTCTTGTTTCTATCCTTCAAAAAAATTTCATTCATTCAAGAGTTTTTGCTTCATTGATTTTTCTTAAGATAACCTTTCCTTTTTTCTTTCTCAACATAATCATTAGCAATAAATGGCTTGGATTTTTTTTAAATGAGGGGCTTTGATTTTCTCTCATATTCCTTTAAGCTTGGGCATAGATTGTAGCTTTAGAGCTGGGAATATGTTTAGAGGTATCTAGTTCAGATCACTCATTTAAAGAAAAAAAAACTGAGGCCAAAATAAATTAAATGATTCTGATATCCTGCAATCCCAGGGAAATAATGAAAGTTTGATTTCTTCCTCGAGTATTAAGAAACTGAACACAGATGAAGTGACTTGACTTATACAGGCAGTATCAGAATTATTATGATTCGTGGGATAACAGGAGCCCATAGCTAGGGATGAAAGAGATCTCAGAAGCCATGTAATCCAACCTCTTAATTTTACAAATGAAGAAATGGAAGGCCAAGTAGTTACCTGAAATCTCACATATCATAAGAATAAAAGGTAGGACTTGAACACAGGTTTTTCTGACTCTGAAGCCAACAGACTCTTCATTGTGCCAACTGCCTCAAACATTACATCTCTAGTGTTTGTTTCCAATACACTACCATTGATGGAAGCAAACGTTTTAGCTATTTTCAGGACTAGTTAATGATTTTTGCTGAGAATTCTGGCCATTTATTTTGAGAGAAAGTTTGTTTTGTTGCTGTCTGGTGACTGAGCTCCCCCAAAGATTTGAAGTCCCTTCTCTGAAGCACCAGATGTCCCTGGCCTTCTCTAAGAGAAGTTGGGATGCTTTGTAGGCATGTAGATTTTTGGCTGCAGTAGGTAACGAGGTTTCCTCATGGGGTGCTTTTTGAGAGAAATGTTTAGGCTATTCAGCTCAGATGATGTTATTTATTTTAAAACTTGGGTTTGTTTCAAAAAGAAAAAGAATTACAGCCCAAATCCACTTGCAATACCAACTCAGCTGGTTGGGGAATTGGATGTCGGACTGGCTTATTTTTGATGGACTGACTCCTGTGTATTTTTAGAGGTAGACAATCCAACCAGAAGGCTGGCTCTTTCCATAGTACATTTGGCTGGGGTCCAGGGGCCTTGCAAGGCAGACCGCACTTTTCCAGGAGGGGAGATAGGGAATGATAACAGCTGGCTAAGCTTGTGGCCAGACTCTAATCCCTGCTTTTAATGATATTCATTTGTGTAAGAAATATTTATTGAATACCTATTATGTGTAAGGCACTATTAGATATCATTAGGCATATATAGTTTTATAAAAATGGAACCTAACCTTAGGAGACAATAAACTTAGCAAAGAAGAATCTTCACTATTTTGCAGATGTTTTGTGTGGGTGAGTTATTCTCTCACAGACACTAATAGTCATTCTTCTGTAACTAGATGATTTTTGAGAGTTGTAGTGGTCCCTGAAATCTATCATTCTAAGCTGGGGGATGCTCCATCCCTCCAAACTTAACAAGGATGGTCTCAGAGGCTGTATGAGCTAGATATGGCAGCTTTTCAAGTTTGACAAGGTCTCCTAACATTTCTGGTCATTTGATATAGTCTTTTTGACTATTTGACAACTTAGTGTCACTTTCATGTCATGATGAGATTTTGGAATAGCACTACAGTGGGGAAACGGGAGATAAAACATGGAGGAAAGGATATAGCACTAAGCATCGAGTGATAATTGTCAATGTGGATGTAAGCAGATGGGGTGAAAGAGAGAGGGGGACACAGACACAAAGCTTTCACCTTAACTGTAAATGGCTACTCACTTCGAACCTTATTCCCTGAGTTTTCCCTTTTTTCAACCCCATTCAAAGACAAGCAACATCTGAACAAGTAGACTAGTTTAGGCAAAATTATTATTTTTATTATATTAACTCAGCCTAGCCATGAACAATTTATATTTTTCTAATTGTTTGGATATGATTTTATTTGTGTGAGAAGTGTTTTGTAATTGTGTTCATATAATTATTGGGTTTGGACAAGCAACATCTATCCCATCTGAGATCCTCCTATACTCAGGTCAATGACAAAAGATTATATTAGAAAGTCTCTTTTCTCTCAAACACAATAAAATATCCCCAAACCAAACCATTGATCAGTTGTGAAGCCAGCAGTGGAAGTTAGGAGGTACAGAGCACTGAACCTAAAATCAGGAAGATTCAACTTCCTAAATTCAAATCTGGCCTCAGATACTTAATAGTTATGTAACTCTGGTCAAGTCACTTTATCCTGTTTGCCTCAGTTTCCTCCTTTGTAAAATGAGCTAGAGAAGGAAATGGCCAACCACTCTAGTATCACTGCCAAGAAACCTACAAATGGGGTCATGGATAATGGGACATGACTATAACAACTGCACCATCATGACCATGAGGAACCCAGCAGTGTTTTCTGTTAGCTTTAAGTATCTCTGGGAAATGGTTTATCTTCTGAAGCTCCTTTCCCCTAATATCTCTGTGGGTTAGTGAACACTCCCTCCTGTTCAGACTTTGTAACTTAATATTCGTAAGACAGTCTTTTTATTGACTTGTATTCTAAATTGCAAGCAGTGAGCTTTCTTGCCATGACAAAGAGGAGTTCTGACGAAAAAGAGGTGATTTCTGCTAGAGCAAATCAGGGAAAAAAAACTTTATGGAGGAACCGGTTCAAATGAATTGAGTTTTGAAGGATTAGGGAGAATCTAATTAGGTTTCAAAGAGGGAAGAAAAGGTTCAGAGCAAGTAGGTCATGGTGGAAAAGCATGGAACGTGTTAGAAGAAATATAGTTTGGTTAGGACCATATGGCTCGTGGGAGAGAATACCAGGAGATAAAATTGGAAAGGTAGCCTATGAACAGATAATGGAAGGACTTTCATGCCAGGCTGAGGATTTGACTTTAAATGAATAGGCAATGTGGAGCCACTGCCCAATTCAAATTATGTTACCTTTTTACTCAGAAAACTCCTGTAGGCAGTTAGGTACGGAGTAGATTGTGGGATGGGGGCAGAGAAAGGAGAGATTGGGTTTAGAAGATGATTCTAATCATCTAGGTGAAATGTAACAAAGGCCTAAAATCTGGAGGTGACATTGGGGAAATAATTCAAGATAAAAGGGATTTATTATAAAAGTAGAAAGAAAAGAACTTGGTGATTATGGGGAACAAGGGAGAGAAAGCATTATAAATAATTTCAAGATCTTGATCCTGAGAGTGGAATAATATTAATAAGAATTATAGTAATATTGATTCCCATGTATATGCTGCTTTAAGATTTACAAGTCAATCAATCAGCATTCATTTAATGATCAATATGTGACTACAAAGTAAACCTATGGAACATGTTGGCAAGTGTTATTATCCCCATTGAACAGATGAGAAAGGTGACATTGATGGGTGAAGTTACTTGAGGGGGTTGGATTAGAAAATGATCTTTAAGTCTTTTATGGTTCTAGAATACCACACACAATATGAGCCCCATTCTCCTCCTTCCCCATAGACACACAAAATGTGATGAGCTTAGTAATCTCTGACAGCCCTGCCCCATTGGTTTGGATTCATGGAAATTCACCATGGCCGTTGGTTCAATCTAACTGTGCCAACAAATTGGGCAAAACTAGCTTTTGCTTTGGGACCTGGGGAGAGCAAGGCTGGGCACTCTGGCCCCAGGCACCTCCTTGAAGTGAGCTGTTGCACGGGCAGCAGGTTGTAGGGAAGGGAGAATTATGGCTAATTTTTGAAACTTTTTTTTTTATAGCAGCATATGGCAGGATGCTTCCAAGGTACCTGCCTCCCAGCCTTCCCTTTTCTCCTTCCCCAGCCCCCTCACTGGAGACATAGATGATACAGACAAAGAAAGCCAGGATTGTTTGAGAATCTTGGGAAGGCTGACCATCTTCCCAGGCCCCTCACAGCAGCCTTTATGATCATTCTT
Organism: Sminthopsis crassicaudata; assembly: GCF_048593235.1. NCBI lineage: Eukaryota > Metazoa > Chordata > Mammalia > Dasyuromorphia > Dasyuridae > Sminthopsis > Sminthopsis crassicaudata. The sequence goes on from NC_133621.1 coordinate 46,146,962, forward strand.
GCAAATTTTTTTCATGACACTCCTGGCTATCCTCTCTTTCCCTCTCTTTTTATTTTTCATTCTCTCTTTCTTATTGTGTATGATCCTTTCTGTTATCCGGCCATCCATCTCTTTGATCCCTTCTTGGCTCCTAGAGCTACCATACCATTATAGAGCCGGCCATCCGGCTTCCCTGCTACCTTAAAATAATAATGTTTCATGGTGACAAATGGAGGCACCAAACAATGGAAGTAAAATACTTAGCAGGCAGGGGTGCAACTGTGTCAAATTCATCAGCTTGGCAAAATATAAGACTGTCTTGAAAAGCTCCATTGAATAGACTGTGTGTTTGGGGATTGCTGGTGACATTTCCCATGCTGATACCTTCACTATTGGATTCATATTTCAGTTTCTTGGAACCTTAGGCAATTGATGTGGCTAATAAGACCGAGTCCCTAGGGGCCGAGGGATCGTAATTCTGAATCTGCAGGGTTTTGCCACTGAACTGAGCAACTTGAAAAATTGTTTATTAGCTTCATGTTAGGGTTTATATCTGCTATCCTTTTCTTGATCTCAAATAAGGCGATGGGCATAAAACCTTCAAGATACAAATACAGATCACTATTATTAAATACAAAAGGCCACCTTTGATGAATAGTTTTTACATATGATAAAGGGACTCCCAACCCCAAGAGAGAGAGACATCTCATCCCTTACTTTCTCGAGAGACTGAAATGTCTAACCCGGCTCTGTCTGTGGATGTTGGGAGAGAGTGGGAACAGCCTTTTATAAAAAGGACAAAGAAGTCATGTGGGAGCCGCTTTCCCGAGCCAGTCGTGTGTGCACATGTGTGTCCCGCACCCTTTTTGCCTGCTCCTTCCATGTGCAGATGGCCAGGCTGAGTAAAGTACACGTGTGATGTGCATGATTGAATATGTGCTTGCCCGGTGGGCGGAGAGTTGGATGTATAAACCACACAGGCTCAAATCAAAAGCAACTGTTCTCACATGAAGGAAGCCGGCCGGCCTTGCTTTGTACATACGGCATTATTTCTCTGCTGAATGGTCTAATCTTAAAAATGAAATAAAGGAGTGGGACGAGCTCCCTGGAACATAGGTAGAAATAATATATCGGGGCTTCAGAAAGGAGCTGGCAAGGCTTAAAAGGCACCCATTTCATAACAACACATGTGCAAAGAATTAAAATAATTGCACTGTGCACATGGGTAACAGACAGAGCGAACAATGAATATTAAAAACACATTCCTCAAGCTGGCCCCGTGGCTTGGCAGTGAGCTCTGGAGGGGAGACCTGTGCAGGAATCCAAAGGAAGCTTTTGCTCCCGGAGCTGTCGGGCCTTGGCAGGAGCGCAGGCGAAGGGCCTTCTGCCGGCTGGGAGACCGGACGGCCCGGTGGCCAGGGTGGCCCGCTGCTTGCGGCCGCCCTCCCTCGCTGGCAAGGCCGGGGGAAGGCTTTAGACGGGCTTCACAGAGGGAAGCTGGCTTCGGCCCTTTGGGGCTCCAGTTCAAAGGCGAAGCCGAGCTAGCCCGGGAAGGAGGAGGAACCGGGCTGGATAAACAAACCCCAGAGGATAAACGGGCGGGAGGTAATGCTCGGGAACGCCCCGCCAGCGGCCAGCGCCGCGGGAAAGCCAGTCCCGAGACTAGTTCTTCAAGCAGAAATTGGGGGTTGGGTTTGCCCCTCGCTGGGAGAGAAATGGAGAGGGAGGAAGGGAGAGGGAGAGGGAGGGAGGAGGTGAAGGAGGGAGAGAGAGACAGAGAGAGGGAAGGGAGAGAGAGAGAGAAAGAGGGAAAAGGAGAGGGGAGGGAGGGAGGGAGAGAGAGAGAGAGAGAGAGAAGAGAGAGAGAGAGAGAGAGAGAGAGAGAGAGAGAGAGAGAGAGAGAGAGAGAGAGAGAGAGAGAGAGAGAGAGAGAGAGAGAGAGAGAGAGAGAGAGAGAGAGAGAGAGAGAGAGAGAGAGAGAGGGAAGGGAGAGAGAGAGAGAAAGAGGGAAAAGGAGAGGGAGGGAGGGGGGGAGAGAGAGAGAGAGAGAGAGAGAGAGAGAGAGAGAGAGAGAGAGAGAGAGAGAGAGAGAGAGAGAGAGAGAGAGAGAGAGAGAGAGAGAGAGAGAGAGACACAGAGAGAGAGACAGAGACACAGAGAGAGAGACAGAGACAGAGAGACAGAGACAGAGACAGAGATGGAGACGGAGACGGAGGACACAAAGAGAGAGAAAGAGAAAGGAGAGACACAGAGAGTGAGAGACCCACAGAGAGAGATACAAACAGAAGCCTACACTGAGACACTAAGAGAAGTACACACAGAGAGAAATATAGAAGAAACAGACACAAAGAATGAGACAGAGACAGAGAGACAGAGATAAGAGACAGAGAGAATATTGTTCCTTCAGTAACTTCACTAAAATGATCCTTCCAATACTAATGTAAGGAGGCAGGGTATGGTGTGTGTGTGTGTGTGTGTGTGTGTGTGTGTGTGTGTGTGTGTGTGTGTGTGTGTGTTTGTGTGTGTGTCCCAGATCCTTCCAAAGCCCATTTAGCTAAACCTCCGGGAGACACAGTGACTTTTCCCAAGATATCCCTCCCATTGTCAGCAAAGACAAAGGCTTGCCTTTTCAACACAGGTTGAATTTTGGAACATTCTCATGCCTCCAAGGGTGAAAAAAATCCCATTGGCAAGGATGTTCAAAGGTACTTATACTTTAGTTAAAGCCCATGAACATTTGGCACACAAGATCCCCCGAAGATGGGAATCTTCCACTAGACAGAGCGGGGCCTGTGCCATGGGAAGGGTGCCTCTCCCCAGACCCTCAGAGAGAGCCCAGACAACAAAGCATAGAGGAGGAACATTGCCCTTTGGGTATACCCTCCAGGGTGCTATGAAAAAGAAAAGGTGGGAGGAAAGGGAACATTTGGTCCTGGTGAATCAACAGAGGAGCCAGTAACAAGAGGTGCTTTATTGGTGCACTATTTGGATGCCCTCAACAATATTTCATTTTGCTGAAGGGAAGTTTTTTGCCTTTTTTTTTTTTTTTAATACTTTCTGCCTCCTCTCTGGATTAGTCTACAGGAGCACATCAAGTCGATTCTTTTAAAAACAAAAACAAAACAAGTTCTGCAAAACAACGTCCATCCTACCCAGATGCTCCCTGCTCAGTACCAGATTTCCCTTTGAATTTTTAATAGTTTAGAATGACTAAGTAATGTGGGGCTATATTTACCAGCAAGTGTTTAGACTAAAGAACCTAAGCAAAAAAGGAACCTGTTAATAAAATACATAATAGACACACAGTGGCAGGAATCCTTTAAATTCTATCCATAAAGAATGGTGTGGTGGGAGAAACCCTGGATCTGGAGTCAGGATATTTGGGCTCAAATATCGCTCTGGGATTATTTGAACTAGATGCATGTCCTGACCTGGACCATTATCTTAATCTCTTCTCTGTACTTGGTCTCGACCTCTGCATCCCAATTCTGAGAGGGGAGTTTGGCTTCAGCTTGCTGAGAGCTGGAGCGACTCCAAACCTCTCTTTCCTCTCAGCTCCCCTTTATGTGTTATCCTTGTTCTTCTCTCTCTTAAAAATATGAGTTTCTTGAAATGTGGAGAATCTTCTTCCTTCTCTCCCTCTCTCCCTTCCTTCCCTCCCTTCCCGAATCCTCCCTCCCTCCTTTCCTTCCTTCCTTCCTTCCTTCCTTCCTTCCTTCCTTCCTTCCTTCCTTCCTTCCTTCCTTCCTTCCTTCCTTCCTTCCTTCCTTCCTTCCTTCCTTCCTTCCTTCCTTCCTTCCTTCCTTCCTTTCTTTCTTCCCTCCCTCCTTCCCTCCCTCCCTTCCTTCTGTCTTTCTTTCCCTTCATTTCTATAAATCTCTGACTCTTAATCTTTCTGTCTTCCTCTTCTCTCTGTGTAAGATACTATAGTTATTCCACTTAAGCCATTTTAAGATAAAGAAAGAATGGAAGGGAAAAAAAAAAGAGAGAGAGAATAATGCTGTTTCTGTGTGGCTTTAGTAATAGAATAACATAGATAGTGATGAACTCACCAAAATTCAGCAATGGCTATAAGAAGCTAAATAAGGATCTTTAAGAATATCAACTACAAAATAGCAATAGGTTATCTTGTTGCAACAATGTTCCATGAATCCCTTGGTTTCAGTTATTTTGCAGCTTTTTTCCATGGTCAAAAGAATCTTGTCAACCAGGTGAGTCCCCATATTTAGCCAATCTAGAAGCAGATACCTGGGATGTAAATATACATTGATAGATCTTTTCCCTACCTACAGGCACTCAGCATTTGCTTCAGTCTTTTACAGCTATTCTGAGAAACTGAAATTTTCATAGGAAAGGCAAGCCAGCCATGAATGTTAAAAGAACTAGTGCTTTTAAAAAAGATGCATTTCAACTCATACACATTTAATTCACACACAGAAAAGCTTATAACTTATAGCTTAACTTGTGATGTTCAGATACATGGATAGGAAGGATAGGAAGGAGTACAGGAAGAGGACTTTTTCCAGGATAAAGAATATATGTGAATTCATCTGGATTAGTGATAGACAAAATATGTCTAGTAGCAAGCTAGCCAGGGAGGGTTGTCTGGAACTCAAGTGAAATGAAATTCAGACTTTGGCAGGAAGGACAAGGGGATCATTGGATCTACAGAGATGCCTTCTTCTGACCTGGCTCCTAGGTTATTCAAGCTTTCAATTCTCTTCTTAGTTTGGTGCAAAAATATGAGGGTTCCTTTCTATACCACAGGAAAGTGCAATGATTCAGTTAGGGCAGGGATTTTCTAGGGAGAGGAGAGTCTTGCACAGGTGTGAATAATTGATTTCCTATTAGGCATGAAGTTACTAATTAATAAGGTTCAAGGGGGCATGAAAGATTTCAGATTTAGAAGATTGCAGAGAAGTGAGGGAATGATAATAAAAAGGAAGTGGGAAGGACACATCTAAAAGAGAGATAGTCTTTCATAGAAAGGGTAATCTCTCCAAAAGAAGAGATTTTTCTAAACTACCATAGCATAAAGTGTTAGAATGTGCTTCTTAGTTATATAAATAATCTCTAGGTTATAGGACTTCAGAGAAATGATTACCATCTATAACATTTCTATTTCTACCTTCTTCTTCAATCTGGTGTCAAGGAATGCTTCCCTTTGTTCTCTTTCCCCCCCTTTTCTTAAATGTAATTTTCTTTGTTTTTTAATATTTTATTTTCCCTCAGTAACATATAAAAATATTTTTTGCCTTTGGTTTTTAATTTCAAATTCTCTTTCTTTATTTAATGCTCTCTGCAATTTGGTCATATATGTGCAATCATATAAAAGATGTTTCCATATTGGTCATGTTGTGGAAGAAAATACAAGCAAAAAAAAAAAAACCTAAAAAAATTAAGTTAAAAAAAGCATCGATTTGCATTCAGACTCTATCAGTTCTTTCTCTGGAGGTAAATACCATTTTTCATCATAAATCCTTTGGAATAATCTTGGATCATTGTACTGCTGAGAATAATTATCATTCATTCACAGTTTATCACAATACTAATGTTAGTATATATAATGTTGTCCAGATTTTGTTCAATTCACTATGTATCAGTTCATGTAAATTTTTCCAGGTTTTTCTGAGAGGATCCTGTTCTTCATTTCTTATAGCACAATAGTATTCCTTCACAATCATATATAACAACTTTCTCAGTCACTCCCCAATTGATGGGCATCCCATTAATTTCCAATTCTTTGTCACTACTAAAAGAGTTGCTATATACATTTTTGTGCATATAGGTCTTTTCTATCTATCTCTATAGGTCTTTTTATGTCTTTGATATACAGACCTACTAGTGATATTACTGGGTCAAAGGCTATGGATGATTTTATAATTCTTTGGCTATAGTTCTAAATTGTTCTCCAGAATGTCTAAATCAGTTCACATACTCCAATGACAATTCTTGAGTGTCTTAATTTTCTCACAACCCCTCCAACATTTGTCATTTTCCTTTTCTGTCATATTAACCACTCTGATAAGTGTGGGGTGTCATTTCAGAGTTTTGCATTTTTCTAATTTTCAGTGATTTAGAGCATTTTTTTTTCATATGCCTATAGGTAACTTTGATTACTTTATCTGAAAACTGCCTATTTATATCTTTTGACCATTTATCAGTTGGAGAATGGCTCTTATTTTATTGTATAAATTTGACTCCATTCTCTATACCAGAGAAATTGGCAGTAAATATTTTCAAAATTATGGTTACTATGTATTTCCCGCTATTCTATTTTCTCCCTGTTTATCCTTCTCTCTTTCTTCTTTCACCCTGCCCACGCTCAGAAGTGTTTTGCTTTTGATTATTGTCTCTATTTTCCAATCTCTCCTTATTTCTATCAGCTCTACCGTCCTTTTATCCACCTTTACCCCTATTTTCTTATAGGGTAATATAGATTTCTGTACCCAACTGATTGTGTATTATTTCCTCTTTCAGCCAATTCTGATGACAGTAAGTTCAAATACTCTCTTTCCCCCCCAATTCTCCCATCTTTCCCTCTACCATAAAGGCTCTTTTGTACTTTTTATATATGACATGATTTATACTATTCTATCTCTCCTTTTCCCATTCTTCCACTGCTTCCTCTTTTTTACTCCTTCATTTTATTTTTAGATGTTATCTCATCTCATTCAACTTATATTTGTACGTTTTGTGTATGTATACTTCTAACTACCGTATTATTGAGAAAGCTCTTAGGAATTACAAATATTATCTTCCCATGTAGGAAAGTAAACAGCTTAATCTTTTTGAATCCCTTATGATTTCTCTTTCATATTTACCTTTTAATGCTTCTTTTGATTCTTGTATTTAAAAATCAACTTTTCTATTCAGTTCTGGCATTTTTATCAGAATTATTTGAAAGTCTTCTATTTCATTGTATCCATTTCTTCTTCTTTCTTCTTACATTTGGTTTTCCTGGAAAGATGATTCTCGGTTGTAATTTTAGTTTCTTTGCCTTCTGATCATTTTATGTAGAAATTGTTAAATCTTGTGTTATTCTCACTATGGTTGAATGATATTTGAACTATTTCTTCAGACTTCTTTCAATATTTTTTCCTTGATTAAGCATCTCTGGAATTTGGCTATAATCCTGGGAGATTTCATTTTGAGATCTTTTACAGGAGGTGATCAGTAGAATCTTTCAATTTCTATTTTATCTACTTATTCTAGAATATCATGATATCATGGCAGTTTTCCTTTATAAGTTCTTCTTCTTCTTTTTTATTTTTTTTGGCTGAGGCAATTGGGGTTAAGTGACTTGCCCAGGGTCACACAGCTAGGAAGTGTTAAGTATATGAGGTCAAATTTGATCTCAGGTCTTCCTGACTTCAGGGCTGGTGCTCTAGCCAAACACCTAGCTGCCCCAGAAGGTATTGAAATATGGTATCTAGGCCCCTTTTTTGATAATGGTTTTTAGGTAGTACAATAATTCTTAAATTATCTCTTCTCAAACTAATTTTTTTAGATTCATTGATTTTTCCAATGATAGATTTCACATTTTCTTCTATTTTTCCATCTTTAGATTTTTTTTCTTAAATTGTGTCATGGAAATTCAAACCTTTCAATTGCTTCATTCTAATTTTTAAGGAATTGTTTTCTTCAGTGAGATTTTGTGCTTCCTTTTCCATTTAGTAAATTTTACTTTTTAAGGAGTTCTTTCTTTCAATGAATTTTTTATATATCTTTTTCCATTTGGCCAACTCTGTTTTTTATGGAGTTCTCTTCTGTGGATTTTTTGTGCCTCTTTTTACCATTTAGCCTATTCTTTTTTAAGTGTTATTTTTTCAAGTATTTTTTTTTGTTTTGTTTTGTTTTTATTTACCAAACTGTTGACTCTTTGTCCCTCCAAGAATTTCTCATTGTATTCTCATTTCTTTCCCCAATTTTTCTTGTACCATTCTTATTTGATTTTTAAATTCCTTTTTGAGTACTTGGGGGAATTTTTTTTGGGGGGGTCTGAGACCAATGAACCTTTTTTTTGAGCCTTTGGATATAGCAGTTTTAACTCTGTTGTCTTCTGGGTTTGTGTTTTGCTCTTCCTGTCATCATAGTAATTTTTGATAATCAGGTACTTTTCTTATTATTTGCTTATTTTTCCAGCCTATTATGTAATTGAACTTTATATTAAAGTTGGGTTATGTTTCCCAGATGGAAGAGGCAATATCTCAAACTGCAAGGGTTTTTCTGCTGCAGTTTTTAGAGCTGGGAGTCTCTAAATTTTCATTTCTTCCAAGGTATTATGATCTAAAGACAGGTGTATTTACTATTCTGGCCTGTGTTCTAGTCTGTGAGCAACCACATGAATTCTTTTCTTCCCTACAATTGTGACTAGGGTCTCCATTTCCTTGTGTGCTAGTGCTCCACCTCACCCTGGGACTGGGATCCAGGACTTTCTTGTTGATCTAAATTGTTTTGGGCTGGAAATTTTTTTCACTCCATTCATTTGTAGATTCTGCCCCTTAAAATTTTTGTTTGAAGCATTATTTAAAATTCTTTGGAAGCCTCTTATTTTCATCAATTCATTTCTTCAAAAAATATTTGTTAAGCATTATAGACAAGTAACTTAAATCTTCCTGCCCCTCAGTTTCCTCACTGGAAACTCATTCTTGAGAGACAACTGAGCTCATTTCTATAATAGAAAGGCATGGAGCAGCATGGAAAGAATTCTAGTTATTGGGTCAGTTTGAATCCTTACTTTGCTATCTGCTATCCAGGTGATATTGCATGAGTTACCAGACATGTCTGGACTTCAGTTTTCTCATCTAAAAAATGAGAGGGTTGGACTCTCAGATCCCTAGTTCCTTCCAGCTTTCAACTTGTGATACAATCCAGGAAGCACACCCACCTTAATCAGGGATGTATGGCCTATTACCTTAGGGCAGCTTCTGAAATTCCAACTGAGGAGGAAACTTTGGCTCCTTGCAGATGCAGCCTGATAAGGGACAATTCATTTTCTATAATAATGTCCCTAAAAAGGAACATTGCTTTTCCTATGCCCCCTGACACCATTAAGTGAAGGAAATCTTTGCTTGTCATATCTGAACTCTTGTCAGGCTAGATAATAATGATAGGGCAAGTATGGGGCATTTTAATGATTGGAAAGTACTTTACATTTCTCTTGTGAGCCTTAAAAATGAAGAATAGATCATAATCATAATTTCTTCATATAGATGAAATGATTAAAGAGATGATATGATTTACCTAAGACCATTCAGATAGTAATCAGAGGTGGAATGTGAATTCAGATCCTTTTCTGTCCTAGATATGAAGTTATATTCATTTTGTCCCTCTATATTAACCCACAAAATTCTGGTAACTTCAAGTGGGACATGTTTTAATATAGGAAATAACTAAAAGGGAAAGATGGCTTTGTTTATCTGCTTCTATGGGTTATTTTTTACGATCATCTCATTGATAGATTTAATAGCATCTTTGTTTGGGGTTTAACTGGATGACTATATCTACCTCATTGCTTACTGAATTTATATACCTAGTATAAATAACTGAGACAAGTTAGGGGATTTGATTTGAAAGTTTAAGTAAATAAATTCTCATCAGAAAATTCAATTTGCTCAAGAGGTGAAGAGCAGCACCCTTCTATCTAATAGTCAGATGGAAAGCCCGTAAAGCACAGTTTGTGGAAGAGAAAGAACTCTGGCTCATAAATATTGGCCACTTCAGGGTGTGTGTATCCTAGTGTGACCATTTTGTGTACAGGGACAGAACATAAAGACATTAACTGTGGAGCCTCCAGGAAGATTTCACTAAGAGAATTCCTGTGGATTCCATCAGATTATCCAAGGAAGGAGAAGAATAGATGGCAAAGCATAAAGAATCCCCCCTCCCAACCCCATACACACACACACACACACACACACACACACACACACACACACACACCCTCCAAGGCATGGCAGCCTTTCTTCCTGTCAGGTACTAGTGACAGGCAAAACCAGCAAAGGGGATAATTTGTCTATGTCTCCTCTTTGTCCAACATAAACAGAAGGTCCTCCAAGAATACAAGAGAACTGTTTTATAATTGCACACTAATTAGTATTGCCAAGGGTCTTAGGTGTGACTCTGCCAGGAATGGAATTTGCATAATCAATACCTTTAGAGAGAGAGGGAATATTGGTATGCCAAAAGGGCAGCACTTACTGTTTTCATATTTCTATGCATCCTCTCTCCTAGCTCAGACAAATCTTAGCAAAAGTGGGCCTTTTATTCTTCTATGTGGTCAAATGTGACCAACAGAATTCTTACTTCTTGGAGGAAATGGGTGACCTTTGAAAAATCAGGCTATCTTCCATGTTTATCTTAAGTAACCTTGCTATGATTATAATTCTCATCTCTATGTTCAGATTTGGAGCTGTAAATCTCATTTGGACAACACATGCAATACTTGGAGTGGAAGACAATTTCTCTAAGTCGGATATCACCATAAGTGGAATATGTCACATCATAAACACAGAAGAGGCCAAAATGGTTACTCAGAACCTTGACAAATAGAAAAGGAAGTTTTCACATCTTTCCCCCATAAAGTTTATTTTTTGTAGAAATTTGAATCACTTATCTTGGCAGCTGATACTCTGATGGAGAAAAGTGGAATGACTGCTCTTAAAAAAAAAAAAAAAACACCCAGCAAATTTGAATAGTATGACTACATAAGCAGTGAGCACTAAGCAAGATAATGAGATCTTGGCCTGGAAGGAAGAGCACAGCTTCTAGGAGCAAGGAAGTAATCGACCTACCATATGCTGCCCTTGTTGACCACATCTGGAGTGTTGTGGCACATCTGGGAGAGTGTTAATAAACTGGAGAATATCCAGAGGAGGGTATCCAGGATGGGGAAGAATGTCCTGTCCATATCACATAAGAATGGTTGAAGAAACTGGGCATCTCCAAATGGAAGAAGAGAAAATTGAGGGGCATATAGTAGCTGTCTTTTAGAAACATGAGCTTTGATGTATTTGGCCCCTGACAGCAAAAGTAGGAGAAAGGAGTAGAAATTATAATGAAATTAATTTAATTTCAATATCAAGTAAAAGTGTTCCAACAACTAAAAGTGGTTCAGTGGTAGAGTGGGCTGCCTCAGGAGGGAGTGGGTTTTCCAAGGATATTGGACCACTCAAGGGCACTGTAGAGAAGATTTTTTTTTGATCAGATGTATTTTGGAATAGATGATTTCTGTGGCTCCAACCAATTCTGAAATTCCCTGATTCTGATTGTTCAGAAGAAAGAGAGATTGTCATTGAATAATTGAATTTTGTAATGGACACTCACAAGCTAATAGACAGGCCAAGATGGTAATATACTTGTGGATCCTGAGGACATACTGGTTTTCGGCTTGTCAGTTCAAAATCCCCGGATCCAGGTCTGGCTACATGTTCTTTCCAGAATATTTGCTTTTATTTAAAATAGATACTTTCTAAATGATGTCCTTTTGTTCTTGCATTTTGTTAAATGTTTGCTGTTAAAACGGCAACATCTAAACCCAAATCCTGTTTCCTCCTGGTGACATCAAGGAAAGGTGGTTATTATCAGAGATTTCAAGCCTGTTAATGAATGGGTATAGTGAGCTGATTCTCCATTGTACCTTGCATATATATTTATAAACACAAAGGTACATTATACCCTTCTTACCTATCCAATAGGAAACAAAAGGAAAATAAAAGGAACCCAGCTTGGTAGAATCATATCTTCTAAAAGGAAGAGAGGTTGCCAGAGGGATTTGTCTTAACCAATGTACTTACTGTACTTTCAACTTGAAGACTCTCTCTGAGTACCTTTTATTTTTCGGCCTCTTTCCCTAAACTTTCTCTTTGTTCTCATCTTGACCTCCAGTTCCTGGATGCTTCACCACTCTCCTCAAATTCTCCTAATCCATCTCTCTAGCCTCCACGTTCAAGTTTAACCTCCTGGTATATGACATTTTAGGACCCATCTCTGTTTCATTAGATCAGCATATTATTCATTCATCCCTCCTGTCTAAAATTCATGGTTTCTTCACCTTTGTATACAGAATCTTTCATTTTCTTTAAGGCTAAACTTAAATCTCACCTCCATCCTTTCCTAATCTCCATCTTTCTCCCCATCCCCAGCCTCCTCATCCCGACTCAATGCCCAGGACTCTCTTTGCCTATATTGCTTTGTATTTACTGTGTATGAATGTGACTGTCATCTCAATATACAGACACCATCTTCCTTAAGAGTCCTTGACATTGAAACTTGGTGAGCCAGAAGTATCTGTCTTCAAGAATGTCTTCATCTAGAGTTCCTGAAGTTCTCTTGCCTTTTGACTTTGAAGGACTTTTGCTGGGAAATGGCAGCCACTCAGCATCCTTATCCTTCCTTCCTACTCTTCGGGAAACATGGGGAAGGAGCTGAGAAGAATGGACTAAGGCTGAAATACTGATCATCATGAGCTGATGATAAATTGGTGATGATTTAGGTGTGACTGGAAGATTATCTTGTATTTTCCAAGTAGATTACAAGCTCATTGAGGTCAAGGATTGTTTCATTTTCATCTTATTTCCTCAGTGCTTGACCAATGTCTCCTAAATGTTTAAGAATTTTGGAAAGAGAGTCTACATATAAGAAAATCCCAATGAAAAATCTTGAGGTGTAGAAATAATGCATGTCTAATCTCAAAGTAAAGCAAGAAATTATTTAATTATTTTGCTCATTTCCCATCTAAAGACAGAGTTCATTATAGGCAAGCAAAGGAGGAAGATTGTGGGCTTGTTTCCCTTGCTTAATTATTCCCAGGTAAAGGGGAAAACATCTTCTCTTTGAGCTGTCACCTCCAACCCAGTTTTTTTCCCCTTAAATAAGCCTAGTCCTGCCTGAGTGTTGAAGGCACAGGTAATACCACTTCACTTAAATGGAATAGAAAATTTTAGGGTTTAAAGGGCATAAAAGTAGCATCTTTTCAAAATGTTTTACATAGATTGTCTCATTTAAGCCTCAAACTCTTGTGAGGTAGGTACTACTATGTAGTTTTCCAATTTTACCATGAGGAAAACAAGACAAAGAATAGTTAAGGAACTTGCCTTAAGTGACTGAGGCAGGATTTGAATCTTTTTTTTTTTTTTCCAGACTCTGAGACTAACATGCTATCCCTTAAATTACCATTACACTAATTGACATAGTTAACCATTTACTTACTCTAATTTTTATTCAGTTTATTAAAAAAAATCTCTCCTTCAGCCTGCCATAATGCCACAGTTCTAATATTTAGAATCACTTCTTTGAGTTAAGGTGTCTTGATCTCCTGAAGGCCCTCTATAAATATGTATATATTACCAAAAAGGCTAACCTATTATCATCTTAACTTATTATCTGCCAAATTAGCTGACCAGTCATTAAACCAGTTCAGAGAGAATAAAAAATAGAGTTATAATACTTGGTTGTGCAATAAAGAAGTAAAATATCTGAAGCATCGAGAAAGTTAGGCAAGACAGGACCAGGTGGGACCCTGTTTTGAAAGGTCAGTGACACCCTGGATAGCAGGTACACATCAGTCATTTAAAAGGGATAGGAGGATCAGAAAGAGAAGTGCTTGTGGGAAGATTTTATAAAAAGAAATGAACTATTAAATAGCTTTTCCTTGAGTAAGACAGGAAACTTGGAAATTGTTTTAATGCTTTAAAGAACATGACAATAAAATCAATCAATCAACATTTTGTTAAATGCTTACTACTAGCCAGGTAATGTGTCCTGGCTCTCAGGGAGTTATATGAGGGAGACCATATAAAAAATAAATGACACATAAAAGGCACATGCAAGATACATTTAGAACAGACAGAAAGCGCTCTCAATGAGGAAGACCGAGGAGAGCTTTTGGGTCCTTTGTTTCAAGTCTGTATTTCCCAAATTCTTCCAGTTGAAGCAGAGAAGCTCCAGCACGCCCAGAGAAAGACATAGCCATCTCCAGTAACTTTTGATTCTCTTATTTGGGGTTTTGCTTAAATTCATTGGATTGGATCTTCTATTACTTCACAAAGTAATAGAATCCAACCAACACATATAAATCCCTACAATAGACAGAGGCCTGTATGAGGTGCTGGGGAGGGAACAAAATTTAAACAGAACATCATCCTTGCTTTCAATGGAGTTATATACTCTTTTACATCCTCCCTCTTCCCCCCCCCCCATTCTGCCATCTTAACAAGAACAGGATACAAATCAAGGTAACTATAATATGCAACATTACATAATAAGTGTGCTATAAAGGTAAAAAATAAAGCACCAGGTGGAAAATTCATCAGGATAAAAGCACAGGGATTATTTTCACAAATTATATCAGAGCCAAACACTTCAAGTTCCCTAGGCATGAAGGTAACGGTTTCCCACCCTTGAATTTCCTTTGTCTTTTATACCAGCTCAAAACTATGCTGTAGATGCTGCAGGCCTTTGGCCTCTTTTTTCACAGGTGGATGGCACTGGTTTTTGTTTGAAAAAAATCTTTTTTTTTTGACTTGGCTTTTTGTTTTCCTGGTTACCCAGGTGATTGATGCTGCTGTTTTTAAAGCTATTCTCCGTATCCCTGTACATTTTCCATGCACCAGTGACTAGGAATATTTCAAGCTTGAGTCAGAGAGTTACTGGCTTTGTGAAGGGCTGTATGTGACTGACATGTCTTCCTTGGTTTTTGTTCTTTAGTGTGAGATAACTCCATGGAAGCAATTTTGTCATTTGGAAAAATTAAGATGCATTTAGAAGTCAGCCAGCCAGCAACATCTTTCAAAATTCAGTGCTAGAAGTGAGTTTAAGAATTGGACTATCCCTGAGAGGAGAAGAAGAGAGCAAAAGAGGCAAAAAATAGCTACCAGATGTCTCCTTGGAGAATCCTGTTAGGTGATGGATTCTCTGATAGAAGATTAAGATAAAGAAAGGAAGAAGATTCTGTATCGATGGGAAAACTTCATTCCAGAAAAGTTGTAAATTATAGAACTAATGGGTCCATGAAATCAGGAAGTAGCAAGAAATTTATGGTAAGCTTTCAACTGGGGATCAGGGCCTGAATTCTAAAGAAGAGGGGGGAAAGTATCTGTTTACTCAGTTAAGTCATATCCTTTCACTAGCTCCCCAAAGTGGTAAAGGACATAAGGAGATTTCTGGTTTACTATAAGGCACACTCTTTGGAGGGAAAGGGGGCAGGTCCCAGATTGTTGGTGGGGTTGAGGTAGATCAAGATTAAGATGTCCAGGAAAGGCCTGCATGAGAAAAGTCTTCTAAATGGCTTTAAAAGGACATGGAAGGCTGTCCTTTGGTGCAGTATTATCTGACAATTTATCTTTGAATGAACAGGAAAAACTCATTTTTATATTCTTCATGCTCTGGGAGACAGGTGAAGTTAGTGAAATGGTGACTACCTTCATGCCCTCAGAAAATCTCCAAGTGAAAAGGGTTTGAACAAGATAAAAAGTCTCATGCTGCAAACTCTTCAGAAATTTGCCAATTTATCTCCCTATTTTTGTAGCAAACATTTAAAAATATTTAATCATGTATGACAGGATAATATTTGCCAGTATTGTCATACAACCTGTGTCTCCCCATCCCCAAACTTGGGCTAGGTACAAGCCTCTTCTTTCCCTCTTGGGACAGTAATTAGCTTTTCTGTAAAAAGGGAAAATCACGTCTTGGGAACCTGATTGTGGACTCACAAAAACACTATATTTTTATCCCCAAAATAGAAATCTGAATTAAGGAAAAGTGCTCATATAGAGCTCACCTCTAAACACCATTTTATAAAAAAAAATAAGTAAAAATAAAAAAACTCAAGGGTAAATTAGGAAAATTTAGCTTCTTGTCCTCACAGAATTAAAAAAACATTTAACTTGATTCTTGGTGTTTCTGTAAACCATCAGTGACCATTTTCAAAAACATCCATTTACAAAGTGATAGAATTTCAACATTGGGAAGGATGTCAGTGACCACTTTTGTCCAAACCATAACCCTCTATGAATCCCAACTGAACAGTCATTCAGACTCATTTGAAGACTTCCAAGGAGGAGAAAGCCGTCCTATCTTGATGCATCCCATTCTACTTTTGGGTTTTAATGGTTAGGACATTTTCCCAGACATCAAGCTAAAGTTGCCTCTTTGTAACTTCTACCTCTTGCTTCTGGCTCTTGGCACATGATCTGTTTTTGGATAGACTATTTACAAATTATACAATGGATAACAAATTTTCTTCACAATTATTTGAATTAAGGCAAACAACAGGCACCTTTACTACATTTCAAGACTGAATTAAAGTTTTCTCCCATCGGTAACTGTAATAAGATACAGTTTCCATGTTAGAGAGACATTCTAGGATCCCTGTACCCCTCAGATTTTTTTTTAAATCAGAAAAAGGGGCCATATGACATTCTATATTCTT
Organism: Sminthopsis crassicaudata; assembly: GCF_048593235.1. NCBI lineage: Eukaryota > Metazoa > Chordata > Mammalia > Dasyuromorphia > Dasyuridae > Sminthopsis > Sminthopsis crassicaudata. Next base: position 46,163,373 of record NC_133621.1, read on the forward strand.
ATATCTTATCATAAAGAAGAAATTAACTCAGTTAGTACTGTTGGTGACTTGTCTAGCTTGAAACCCAGAAAGTAAGATGAAAATGGAGACCCCAAGTCCAAAAACTGCACCTTGAGTCTTGCCTTATTCCACTCATCTCGATGTTCTATTAAAGATTGAACACAGGCTGACAGAAACTGGGAATCTCAGAGGGAAGGTTGTCCTCAGACATCAACACAAACATCAAGGAAATAATATTCTAGTCTGTGGCAGTACTATGACTCCACAAAAGAAAAAAAAAGAGGTACAAAGAGACAAATTTTAAAATGATATGAAAGTTGGATGGCTTTTGTTTAAATGCATGATTTTAGCACTGCATGCTGGAGAAAAGTTTTGTTTCCTTCTCCTGGGAGAGGAGGAGAATCAGGGATGTAAAGAACAGTCTTGTCTATGCATGTAGTTCCTCCAAGTAGGTACCTCACCAGCAAATAGCAGGCACTCTGCCATATATCAGGGCAAAGAGAAAGCTGTGTCTTCCCATGGTGTACTGCATCATGCTACAAGCCATGTGATAGAGAGATATTCTTAGGCACTCTACATTTCAATTTTTATTTTATTTTTTAAATCGAGGTCAAGAAAAAGCACAGCTAGGAGATGCTATTCTTTATGCTATGCTAATTCCTAGAACAAAAGAGATTTTCAGATTTGTAAAAATTGGTTAAGTAGAAGGTAACACAATTAAGGGCAGATGGAAAAAGCAGTGACTGAGTGTACAAATTCCTTTTTGTAAACTAGAGAAAACAGCACTGTGGAAAGTGCACTCATCTCAATGTCAGGAGATTTGCATTTGATTCCTGCTTCTGCTGCTAATTATCTGTATATGGCTGAGAAAAGTATTTACCTATTTCTTCATCAATGAAATGATTGGTTTGGAGTTGACATCTAGGACCTTTTCAGCATACTCCTGGGACCTCCCTTTGGGTCATCTCTTTGTAACAGGAGGTGTTTTTGCTATTCCTATCACATTGTCAGTCACAGAGTGGGTCAGGGGAATAACTATATAACATTGGTGTCTAAGGACCTGGTTTCAAATCTGAACTCTAACTCTATGATCTTGGCAATCAGAGGTGCTGTTTCTTATCTGGCTGTCGTTGTTTGTCCTTCATTCTCGAAGAAGACCATGCCATTGGGAGGGGATGCCATGACTGTAAGAGATTGTAGGGAAACGGGACTGTACAAGATCACCTGCCTCACTTTTTCCTCCAAAGCCAGGAGAGTCCAGTGGCCAAATAGAGATCAGGAAGACTGGAGATGGCCATTATCTAGCACAGTGGATCCCTCAGAACTGAGGGCTTAGACAAATAATCCTTTTACTATATATTCCAATACTCTCAGGTTGTTCAAGAAGATAGAAACAAATAACTCATGGCAAGAAAGTTCAAAGCAGTTGGCAAGGGGACTTTCTGAAGCCTTGTGCACTCCTCACCAAAGAACTAAAAGGTATTTTGATACTCCTCTTGCCCACAGCTAGATTACTTATCAATCTATATGGGAGAAGAATAAAGTTAACTCAAACTCTCCCAGGCCTGTAAATCACTTTTCTTGCAGATGATGTTTTGTGGGCTTTGGGGGTTAACTGACCACTTCCTACTTCCATCAATATCATGGACTATAATATTGAATAAACTCCTGAATTTCTCTAGGACTGTTTGCTTTTCGATAAAATGTCAGACCCTTTCCAGCTCTAAATCTATGAGATTTTTTTCAGAAGAAATTCCTTCCCTTCTATAGCCTCCTCCCCATGTTGAAATCACATGTACTTGGCAGTTCCCAACAGGAGGCAAATGAATGTTTCATTCAACAGTTTCCTTTACCTCCTGCTAGCTAACACTATTTCACAATTACCTTTGTCAAAGGTTATAAGTAGTGAGTATGTAGATAAAAATACTTGGTGAATTTATCATGCATTCATATCCTAGTGGATGAATGTTTCTAAATCATGAATATAAACTTCCTGAAGGCAGATATGTTTCCTTTCTTCCTTCCTCCCTCTCTCCTTCTTTTCTTCTTTTCTTCCTTCCTTCCTTGGAGCTATTAGAAGTAGGTAACAGTTTTCTTCTCTCTCTTCCTCCTTCCCTTCTTCCTCCTCTTCTTCCCCCTTTTTTTCTTCCTTCTTTCTCCATTCTATATTTTTAGTGCTTTCTTTAGGCTTCTCTCAGCCTTATAATAATGTACATGACCACACTAGGACTGAAGGTGAAGGAGGAAGGGGATGTGCCAGTAGTCAGAATGGTAAATGGCTGTGTTTTGGTCTCCTTAAGCTTCAAGAAAACTCAACTAATGGTGCTGACTTTATGGGGTCACGCCACTCCTGTCCTGAAACAGAAATAGAAATCAGTTGTTCTAACATAGTGTAGGAAAGCATGAGGAATGCTGGTTGAGGCAGGCGAGTTCAGAGGTCCATTGCATCACTTAAAAGTCTTCTTGTGTACCAGCCAATTGTGCTTGTAGGACTTGCCAAAATAAAAGAATTGGAAAGGTGACACTGATTCTGGATATCTCATCGTGAGAACTGTAACATTTTTCTGGGGAAAGGGAAAGGGATGGAAGCTACAAAAGTAGAGACAGCAGTAGCAGTTATAGCAGCTCTGTCAAGCAATGGTCCCTCTTCGCTTCCATAGGAGTAAGAGGCCAGGGGTAATACTGAGACACATGGCCAGAGAAGGAATGGTGACATGTGAATCTGAAAGCACTGGTAATGGAGTAATAAAGGAAGAGTAAGAGAGAAGAGAAATTAGTGGCACAGGGAACCCTAGACCCAAGAATCAACAGAATAGTTAGAACCAAAGAGCAAAATAATTTACAACAGTTTTGTGAAGGAGCAAATCCAAACTATGCAACACATTGGTCTTTTGACTCACTTAGAAGTTACAGTTTTGGGAAAAGGGAGCTAACTAGGATTTGTGCTGGTTGATTAAGTTGATTAAGGAAAGATGATCAATTTTCAATTTAAATTTTCATTTTGAGGATTTACACTTCAGAAATTGGCAAAAGCTACATCAGGATTCAATTTATTGTCTTGTTGATTATCTAAACTTAAGTAAGTGGTGGATAAAATATTAATAATGCAAACTAACCTTAAAATTTTATACTGTGACCTTTTATTTTTTTCCCAATAAAGTTGATATATTTATTACCACACCACTGGAATCAACTCTAACAACCCAGAGTTATGATCTCAGTGTAAAACCATAAGCTTGAAGTGACTGTCTAGATTTCTGGGGAAAGTGAAGCTCACTAGAAAAACATTTCTAAAAGTTCTAGAATAAAGCCCTTTCTGTATTTTTTGTTGTATTAAATAAGCCTGTTCTATATTTTATGCTTCGTTAATTTGATGCTTGCAGAGGGATTGGATAATCTTAAGAGAAAGTTAGAAATGAATTATGAGAAATGAATATGATTATTCCAAGGAGATATTGTGAGATCATGAGTCAAAAAATATTACTACTGAGAAATCTTTAAGTCTAAACCTATTTTATAAAAGTCTAGAACTTTTTAATAAGAGACCATGTGGTTCACTAAATCTGGGGACTTATAAATTAATTTCATTAGGGTAAAGAAGTAAAAAAAAATCTTCTAATAATGGAGACATTTTGTTTTATGTCAAAATAATCTAACAGATGGCTAGGTTTGCTTTCAGAGGGGTTCTCTTCCTTAAAAAATAAGATAAATTGCCTTTTTCTTTGTGGACCAAACAGAGTCAGCTGTTAAAAGAAACATTTTGTATGAATTCAGTTCTTAGTGACCAGGAGAGGATACATGAAAAAAAGCTATTCAATGTCTTTAACTACAGAGATAAATACAAAGGGTTATTGGCATTCAGGCTGTAATAGCTGCCATGATTGAAATCTCTTGATAACTGATGCTTGATTCTGGAATATTTATCACATCATTAGGAGTGGCTGCTCTTAGCCGATAAGATGATTATAACTGATGAAGTCCACTTGAAGACTGGGATGATGCTGGGTCCCATTTGCAGATATTCCTTGCAAGCAGCAAGGAATGTTCACCAGAAGGGTTGGACACAACACCCATCAGCAGAAATATCCAATCTTTTGCCTGGGGCTAATTCATGGAATAATTGGTTAAAAAGAATTGGCTAATAGTCTGATATGAAAGAGCATACTGCCTGCCTGTTTCTTGAATTGGCTAGCAAGTCACAAATTTACTGACTTGGAAGCTGAAGGGAAAAGGGAACAGAGGAAAGGAAGAGGGAAAATGATCCAAGAATCATTAATCTGTGTTTCTCATTTTTCAGAAAAACTCTCATCATGTCATATGGTGCCAGGAGTATGATCATTTTGTGCTTAAAAAGTGAAGTCTCTCAATTTATATAACTCTGGGATTTTTTGTTGCTATTTGTTTAGCACTGTGTTTAGCATGTAGTAGGTGCTTAACAAATATTTATTGGTTGATTGATTCAGCTACTTTGGATTGCAGCTTCAGAAAAATTTAAAAAAACCTAATTGAAAATAAAGAGAAAGCATTTATTAAACACTTACTATGTGTCAGGAATGACTAAATTAGAGACAACATATTTCAACACAATTAATTTCTTTAGAAGTATTCTAGTTTATTCATTTATTGATCTGGTAGGGGTCAATAGACTTCAGCAGATTACCAAAGTTTATAGAATTTTTCATCCTCAGTGGGTTCAGATCCTGTCACTGTACTTGGTTATTTAAGCGGGAGACTGTGTGAGGCAGTGGAAAGGGAACTGGTTCTAGAATAAGAAGCCCTGGGATTCAATCCTAACTTTGATGATTCCCACTTATCTAGGGATAAGAAAGTAAAGAGGAATGACTATGAAAGTGAGATATTTTCCTCTTTTCATGTTGCCTCTAATCTAATCATTGATGGCACATAGTGAATACTTAATAAATGCTTTATTTTTATTTTCAATTAGTCCAATCAGTCTTTAATTTTTCTAAAGTTCCAGTCCAAAATAGCTTAATCAATCTATATTTGGGTAAGCAAATTAAAGTGTCAAGTTTTTTCAACTGTGAAATAAGGGGATTGAATGAGATGGCTTTTAAAGATATTATTTGTTGTACATCACCTTAAAATTTAGACCTATACTTATTAATTACATATATGTATATGTACATATATATTTATATGTGCATATATATTCATCCATCTATCTATCTATCTATCTATCTATCTATCTATCTATCTATCTATCCATGTATCCATCCATCCATCCATCCATCCATGTATCTGATTTTTTCTTTAAACCAAGATGGCAGTGCTGTTCTTTGTGGCATCTGCTGTGTTCTTGACATTGAGAGTAGGAGTGGTTGGCTGAAAATCTTGGTAAAGTTTTTATGCTTTGCTTTTCTTCCTAATTTTAGTAGAGGACAATTGTAGGTGGATTGCCAAGATTATAAAACAGATGGTGAGGACTTCAGCAAACTATTATTATTATGCTGTTGCCTAGAGGAAAACTATTTAGGCCAGGAGCCACTATGGCAAGGATTCTCACTTGTGGGTTCAGCTCAAATGGGAATATGTTGGCTGGTACCTTTGTTAGGTTTTTGTGGCAACAAAAGGATGGGGCCGCATGATGGTCACTCTCTATTATCCCAGGCCTTGACTTTCACTTTACACCATCTAGACTGCTGGATCTTGCCACCTGCCCTGAAGATGAACAGCAACTATATGCTTTGTTTCTCTCTACCAGAATATAAGCTCCTTGAGGGCAAGAACTACTTCAGTATTATATTGTATCTGCAGAGATTAGCATAGTTCTTGACCACAGTGTAAGCACTTAATATGTGTATTTTCATTCATTCTTTTCCAGCTTGCATCCTTTTCATTATTTATGACTGGGGAAAAATAGAAATATATTGCCCCCTGAACCTACTCATGCAGTACAAAGTGGAGGATTTAGTTACTATCAGTGTAATAGCAAAACCCCCAAATGAGCTTTAATGATCTGGATGTTTCAGATAAAAGTGCTTTGTTGACTTAAACTATTGTCATTTATCTGAGACAGAACTCAACTATCAAAAGCAAATCTTTTGCCCTTGCTCTGGCTAATACTAGAGAGCTACAACTGCCTCTTCTATCTATTCCTTTGTAGATACTGAACAGCTGCAATTGGGTAGGCACTGAGGGAAGGATCAATCATGAGGAGGAATAATTGAGTATCTCCAGAAAAGGAAGGAAAATGAAATGTTTGTTGACTGACTAAATGACAATTGAAGAGTTCAGGTATTAGCCTATTCTGCTGTCAGGTTAAATAAAGCCTTTCCTATATATAGTTTCGTATAAGCCTGAGAAGTAGTGGAGCCGTGTGGTGGGTAATGGTGGAGGGTGGGAAGGATGACACTGAGAATCTTCTTTGGGAGCACAAAATGAGCTAAATATTAACAAATTCCATAGATGTATGAACCAGAGAGAGAGTTCATGAGAGATGACCCACCCCCACAAATTGTACCTGGTTCCATCATTACTGGGGATCTGGGTCTAATTTACACATGGGTTACATGTAGACATCCAGCCTGCTTGTTTCATTCCTGATCTCTGGCTAGTCACAAAGCAATCGAAGCTTATTGTAACTTCAAAAAATATTAATAGCAATCCCCAGAGTCAATAATCAAATCCACCCTTTCATCTCCCCAATCCTTTGTCTGTGCAAACAGTGGATCTTTTATATTTGAAAAACAAAAGTGGGATCTGTGACAAAACCACACTTACCAATCCCAATTCCCAGGGAGTAAGAACAGCTCTGACCTAGAGAGTAGGAACAAAGAGGTAGTGACTTGGGATATGGGCGAGCTGCCCTCCCATAGGCACCTTTGATGAGCTTTACTCTCCCACTTTAATCGGACATGGCTGGTTGCAATGACACAAGAGAGAATGTTGATTGTGGGACTATATTCAGGAATGTCATAAGCCAATGGACAATCAAGCTCCAGAAAGGATGTCTTGCCCACACCTCATCTCAGCGTCTTACAATAAAAAGCCCTCAGATGCTCTGCTCTCCGAGAGCCCACTTTAGAGGGGCTCTCTCTCCAGGCTGGAGCTAAACCAATGAAATATTAAACAGGCGAGATCTCCCCAAATCATTAGCACTGAATGCACAGGTAATGAATTTGGCTGTAGGCTATTTGGGGCCTGTTGTTTTTATTTCTCACCCACAGAATACACTTCTCAGTAATGAACTCTCCCAGCTCAGGATGACAGTACATACACAATGTCCCCAAAAGACTTGAAACAGTCTCATCTCTGCCAGTAAGACTGGCCCGGGAGGCACCAAACCCTGTGTCACAAGCAGGGGGAAGAAAGACAATCACATAGCTGTCTAGATTCACTGGCTGGTTGAATGAGAAAACTCTATTTCTGTAATACCTTCTTCCTGAACCAAATTACCTATTGCAGATGATTTGAGGTTAGCCTGGCCCAGTGACTAGAGGACTGGACTTATTGTCCAGAAGGTTCCAGTTCTGCTTCTATGACTTCCAGGGTAAGTCTTAACCCTTCTACCAAGTATCGCCCCTAATATGATGAATCTCTGCTTTCCAGATGGAGTCTGCCTGTGCTTCCCTCTCAGGAGTATCCCTGAGGAGTGTTTTTATGTAATGCTATCTGCTCAAGAAGCCGCCATTGCAGTATGTTCCTCCCCACACCTCCCTATCCATCAGTTGATTAAAGCTTCAGTTCCATTTAATTGAATAATGACAATTACTTTTTCACAAATGTAAGATCATTTTAAAGAAATAGCAAGAAAAGAAGTATAATTATTTCCTTCTTATTGCCTGTGGCCCCCACTTTTTCCCCTCTGCCATGGTGGTCCCTGGGGAAATGAAGCTCAGACTTGATGCAGTTTTTACTTAGCATTGGTCCCACCAAATTCAAATGCAAATACAACTTTATTGCTGGATAATATGCTTCCTCTTTGCTGCCACTGGGAATCCCAAAGGTCATTCTTTGATCCTTGTGGCCTCAATGTGGAACTGGGAGGGAAGAAATAAGCATCTACACTGTGAATCAGAGGGCTGAGTAGTTGCCATTTATTATCTGTGTGACCTTGGGAAACTGAGTCTTACTTTACTCATTTGGAAAATGAGGAATCAATTTTGTCACTCTTATGGTCCCTTCCAGGTCTCAAACTGTGATCCTAGGAGTCTATGGAAAGTGTCTTGTAAACTTTTAAGTCCTATAGGAGTAGGATGGTATAATGAATAAAGCTAAATGTGGCCTGGGTTCAATTTCCACATGAATATTTCATAACTGTGTAACCATGGGTAGCTCACGTAATGTCTCTGAGTCTCACTTCTCTCATTCGTTTCTAGTTTCTGATCTATGATCCTATATAAATGTCAGTTACTTTTATTATCATTACTATAGGTTATTTCAATAATCCTATAGAAATGGACCAAAATAAAATGGGACTTTGTTCTTTTCCTGCAGTTTAGTTTTAAATGGCTTAAAGAGCTTGACCAATTTTATCTTTAATCCTCTGGAACAGTCAGGTGGCCTCCACCGGTATTATCTCCGAGTTCCCTACAGAGAAGCCGAGACCCAGAAGAAGTTAAGCAACCTCCCAGAAGTCACATGGTAAGTCAACAGAGCCAGGGACTGAACTGTGGTCTCCTGCTGCCTGGTTGAGTATTCAACCCTCTGGGTTATCCTGTGCCTTTAACTCAGGCAGTCATTTGGGATGCCAGGTGTGAAATAGCAAATCTACCTTATGTGCATCTATTACTACTGAAGAGCCATTAGCATGCAAAGGAAAAAAAAAGGTACATTTTGAATGTAGCTGTCATATCAGCCAGATTGCTAAATTATATAGGTCAGGGTGGGTTGCTGAGTTGCGAGACTTTGAGATCCAGTGAATTTAGTTCTCGAAAACTGCCTAAGAAACTTTGTTTCATGTAGATTTTTGATCACAGGTGAGTAGCAATGTCAGGCTTTAGTGGGCTTATCCTTTAGATTAGAAAAATCATATGGTTTAAACACAAGGTAACACTTGAAACTTGTTTCTCGGCATCACGTATGACTGTACCGAACTAATGAAGTCAGCTGCTAGCTATTTCCTGCTTAGCTTACAAAGATGGCTTTGGTCTTTTGGCTCAGCATTAAGGAGGGAATGCAGAGATTGCAATGTTTAAGAAGCTGTCTTCAAAAGGGGCAAAGCTGAAAGTTAGGATTGAGCAGGTTGTGCTTTTTTCCCCTTTTAATCTTTGAATTCTGACACAAACTATGACTAAATAAAACTGGGAAGGAGACTGGGGAGAGAGAATTGTTGTCCTAGAACTCATAAGTCTTATATCCTTTGGAGACTCATATGGATCACTGTTTAAATTATCCATCGGACATTTCAGACAATATCTCAGAGACATCTCAAACTCACCAGAGCAAAAAGAGGACTCATTATCTCTTCTCTTCAACTCCACTCCTCTTCCAAACTGCCCTTTTTCTATCAAAGACACCAGCATCCTTCCAGGCACCCAGCTCTGTAAGCCTGACCCTATCCTTTTCCCCCCTCACTTTCCCTTACTTTACCTTAGAAATTTTTTACCTAGAAACCAAAACTTAAAAAATAATTTGGAAACTATATTTAAAAACAGTATCCCATGTATTTATTTTATGCATTTAAAAACAATCTGAACTTCTCAAGATAGGGACAAGATGGTAGAGTAGAAAAAGTACTTGACTGAGTTCTCGCAACATTACCCTCCAGACAACTTTAAAGTAGCGATCCAAATTGAATTCTGGATCAGCAGAGCTAACAAAAGACCAGAGTGAGACATTCTTCCAGCCCAAGACAACTTAGGAGGTTGGAGAGAGAGATCTATCACACAGGTTGAAGTTAGCCCAAAGTCCACATGGATGAAATAAAGGGATGGGATTAGATGGTTCTTACAGCTTTGGAAGCTCTTAAACCAGAGACAGTAAAGGGCCCTTGGAACTGGTTAAAAAGAGATTATTGGGGATCCCTGTACTAACACAGGATATATGACCAGGTGCTAATTAGAAAATCCATTGCCTATACACACTTCTGGGTCTAGTTCAAGGATGGAGAAGAGTACTTTTAGTCAAAAGGGAGTAATAGCTCTAATGGGCAACGTTGCTTTTAGTTCCAAGGGATCAAGGGACTTGGAGGAACAAAATAGCTTCCAATCCCAAAAGATCAGGAGATCCTGAAGAATGTTATTAATTGTGATCCTAAGAGCAAAGACTGAAGTGTAGACTCAGGAGAGCAGTGATCATACCTCTCCTGAGCACTTTGGAAGTGCTGAAAATTTCCAAATCCTCACAACTAGTTCTGAAAACAGCAGTGCAAAAAATTCTGAATCTTGGGATAATTCCTTTCACTCCACAAAGAAAATTACATGATAACTTTATAATATATTTAAAAGGAATATCTTGTTACATAATAGATTTTCAGTTTCATGTGCTAAAATCTTTTCATATTATGAAAATTCTTGTTTTATTTTTAAGTCAGAAAAAAATCAAAACTTTAAAAAAAGTAGAATTGGTCAAATGGAAAAAGAGGTACAAAAGGTCATTGAAGAAAATAATTCCTTAAAAATTAGAATTGGATTCCTAGCTGTGTGACCCTGGACAAGTCACTTAACCCCAATTGCCTCAGGGAAAAAAATAGAATTGGACAAATAGAAGCTAATGACTCCCTGAAATATCAAGAAACAATAAGACAAGAATCTAAAGAATGAAAACTAGAAGAAATATTTCATTGAAAAAGATTGACTGAAAAATACATGAATGAGAGATAATTTAAAGTTATTGAAGCCATGATTAAAAAAAAAAAAAATTCATGAAATCACATTTCAAGAAAATGTCAAGGAAAATTGCCCTGATATCCTAGAACCAGAGGGTAAAATAGAATTTCAAAGAAATTCATCACCAATCACCACCTGAAAGAAATCTCAAAATGAAAACTTCAAGGAATATTATAGTCAAATTTTAGAGCTTCCAGATCAAAGAAAATACTTTTAAGTATCTAGGAAAAAAAACATTCAAATACCATAGAGCTGTTGTCAGGATTACACAAGATTTAGGTACTGCCACATTAGAGGAATTGGAGAGTTTGGAATATGATATTGCAGATTACAACGAAGAATAAGCTACTCATCAAAAGTCAGTATAATCCTTCAAAGGGGGAAATATGGATATTTAATGAAATAGAAGACGTTCAATTATTCCTGATGAAAAGACCAGAGTTGAACAGAACATCTGACTTTCAAGTATAAGGATCAAGAGAAACATAAAAAGGTAAATATGAAAGAGAAATAATAAGGCATTCAATAAGATTAAATTGGTTATCTCTATATAGAAAGGTGATACATGTAACTTTTAAGAGCTTTATCATTATTAGAACTGTTAGAGGGATTCTACATAAAAAGAGGGCATGGAAATGAGCTGATTATGTGGAAATGATGTAAAAATTAAATAGATGAGAAAGATGAAGGCCCTCGGAGAAGAGGGGAAGGAAAAGGAAGAATGAGGGAAATTACATTACATAAAAGAAGTATGCAAAAAAGAGCTTTTGCAGTGAAAGGGAAAATGGTAATTGGGAGGGAGTGGGAGGGAGTTGAACCTCACATCTAAATTGATTCAAAAAGGAAAATACACACATACACACATTATACATACATGCACGCACGCACACACACATACACACACATTTGCTAATAGAAATGTATTCAACAATAGGGAAATAGGAGGTAAAGAGGGTAAAGGAAAGGGGGAAATGACAAAAAGGAGGATAAAAAAAGGCAATAGTGAGAATCAAACCAGACATTGCTATTTTTTTTTTTTTTTTTTTTGCACAGGATAAAAAAGAGAAAGAAAGACACAGAGGAAAATAGGATGAAGGGAAATGTATAATTAGTCATCATAACTGTGGATATTACTAAGATGAACTCACCCATTAACTCACCCAGAAGCAGATAGCAGAATGTATTAAAGACCATAATGCAACAGTATGCTGTTTACAAGAAACATTTAAAAGAGAGATACACATAGAGTTAAAAGAAGGGGCTAGATTAGAAGTATTATGCTTCAGCTGAAATAAAAAAAAAGCAGGGATGGTAATTATGACTTTAGACAAAACAAAAGCAGAAGTAGACCCAATTAAAAGGGATAAGGAGGGAAACTACATCTTGCTAAAAGGAACTATAGACAATAAAATAATATAAATACTAACTATATATTCACCAAATAGCATAGCATCTAAATTCTCAAAGGAAAAGTTAAATAAACAGAGGAATAAATAAATAGAAAAACTATATTAGTGGGAGATCTCAATTTTCTCCTCTCAGAGTTAGATAAATCTAATCATAAAATAAGTAAGAAAGAAGTCAAGGAGATGAATAGACCCATAGAAAAGTTACATATACTCTTTAGAGAAAACTGTTGTTGTATATGGTACCTTCATAAAAATTTGATTACATAAAGCAAATATATTGAACACATTCTTTTCAGACCATAATGCAATAAAAATTACAACTCATAAAGGATTGTGAAAGTATAGATTAGGAATGGCTGAACTGTATAAAAATGATGAACAAGCTGATTTTAGAAAGGCCTGGAAAGATTTACATGAACTGAACCTGATCAAAATAAGCAGAGCCAGAAATACATTGTATATAGTAATAGCAAGATTGTGCAATGATCAACTATGAAAGACTTGATTCTTCTCACAGATCAGTGATCCAAGGCAATCCCAGTAAATTTTGGACAGAAAATATCATCTAGATTCAGAAAGAGAACTATGGAGATTGAATGTAAATTAACACATGCGATGTATACTTTTTTTCTTCTCTTGTGGTTTTTTCCTTTGGTTCTGATTTTTCTCTCCTAATATGATTCATAAAGAAATGTGCATTTAAGAAGTTTCCAAAAAAAGTAAATTTAAATTAATTGGAAACGAAATAATATAATCCTAAAGAATGAGTGGGTCAAAGAACAAATCATAGAAACAATGAATAATTTCATTAAAAAGAATAACAACAATGAGACAAAATTTGTGGAATTCAGTCAAAGCAATAATAAGAGGAAATATATCTCTAAACATGTACATCAATAAAAGAGAAAGTACAAATCATTTGGGAGAGTATGCAACTAAAATAAAAGCCTAGAAAAAGAACAAATTAAAATTCCTAATTAAACACCCAAATGTAAATTCTGAAAAATCAAAGAAAAAATTAACAAAATTGAAAGTTAAAAAGAATAAATTGAAATAAATATAGTAAAAAATATATATATATATAAACCACTGGATAATTTGATTCAAGAAAAGAAAGAAGAAAACAGAATTACTAGTATCAAAAATGAAAGAAATTGAATGTGCCATGAAAGATGAAATTAAAGCAATTAGAAGCTTTTTTGTTGTTCGATTATATGCTAGTATAATTGAAACCTAAGTGAAATGGATAAATATTTACAAAAAATAGAAACTAATTAACAAAAGAGGAAATATAATCCTTATATGGCCTTGTTTTAGACAAAGAAATTGAACAAACTAAAAACTAACTCCTTAAGGAAAAAGTCCCAGTACCAGATGACTTCACAAGAGAATTCTACCAAACATCTAAGGAACAATTAATCCCAATTCTATATAGACTATTTGAAAAAACAGGTAAAGAAGGACTCTTACCAAATTCATTTCATGATGCAAGTATGTTTTTTATGTCTCACTCAGGGAAAGGGAAAAAAAAGAGAAAGAAACCTATGGATCAGCTTTCTTAATAAATTTTGATGCAAAAAAAAATTGCATACAATACTGATGAGAAAAGTATAGCAATATATCACAAAGATCATGACCAACTGTGATTTATACCAGGAATGCAGGGCTAGTTAAATACCAGGAAAAACTATCAGCATGATTTAACATCACAATAACAGATAACAAAATTATCTCAATAGATGCAGAAAAACCTTTTGACAAAATACGATATTCATTCCAATTTAGAATGCTAGAAAGCCTAGGAATAAATGCAACCTTGTAAAAATGATGAGTAGTATTTATCAAAAACCAAGAATAAGAATTATTTGGAATAGGGATAAGCTAGAAGTCTTGCCAATAAAATCAGGGAGAAGAAAGAATGTCTGTTATTACTCCATTATCCAATATTCTTCTAGAAATTCCAGCTATAGCAATAAGGTAAGAAAAAGAACTTGAAGGAAAAAGAATAAGTAATGAGGAAATAAAACTATCACTCTTTGCAGATGATATGTTATACTTCATAGAGAACCCTAGAGAATCAACTAAAAAACTAAGTTGAAACAAAGATTTCACCATAGGTACAGGATATAAAATAAACCTACATAAATCATCAACATTTCTGTATATTAACAACAAAGCCCAGCAGCAAGAGATAGAAATTCCTTTTAAAATAATTTCAGACAATATAAAATGCTTAGGAGTAATGTCATCACACCAACCAAATGATGCTTTTAACTACTTAGGCATAATCCAGCCAGGACATTTAACTAGATCTCTGCTTTAGACAAACAAATGTGCATAATTAATTTCATGGCAAGACTGCACTTAGAAACAAGTTTGAGAGCCTGGCTCTGATGGGCCCAGTGCTTATCAATTTTTAATTTTCCAATTATAGTCACAATTGGAACTAAAATAGAGATTTTTTTTTTGAAAATACACCAAGAGCTTTTTTTATTATTATTATTTCCAAGTCACTGATTTTCCTACAGATACAGGACAGTGCCTCCCAGCAAGAGTGATTCCTTAGTCCTCAAGACATGTCCAGCCATTTAAAAGTTGAATAGGATACCAACATTAGGATAATACATTTATAAAATGCTTTTCACAAACATGAAGGTAGTTCTAAACAATTGGAGAAATATCATTGGCTCAGGGGTAAACAGAGCAAATATAATAAAAATGACAATTCTACCTAAATAAATTTACTTATTCAGTACCACAGCAATTAAAATACCAAATAATGATTTTATAGAATTAGAAAAAAATAAAATTCATTTGGAAGAATAAAAGATTGAGGATATCAAGTGAAGCAACGAAAAGAAATGTGAAGGCAGCTTAATAAATCCAGATTTCAAACAAATTACAAAGCCATAACCATTAAAACAATCTGGAACTAGCTAAGAAATTGAATGGCAAATCCCTGGAATAGATTAGGTATACAATACACAGTAGTAAATGACCATAGTAATCTAATGTCTGATAAAACCCAAAGACCCAAGCTTTTGGAGTAAGAGCTCAACATTTGGCAAAAATTTCTGGGAAAACTGGAAAGTAGTTTGGCAGGAACAAGGAATAGACCAACATTTCACACTGTATACCAAGATGAATTCAAAATGGGTAAATGATTTGGACATAAAGGATGATATCATAAGTAAATTAGGGGAACATGGAAGAATATACTTGTCAGATCTATGGATAAAGAAAGTGTTTGTGGCCAAATAAGAGACAGAGAAGATCACAGAAAATAGATATTTTTGAATTACATGAAATTGAAAAGCTCTTACAGAAATACAACCAGTAAAGCCAAAATTAGAAAGAAAAGAGGGAATTGCAAAAAAAAAATACTGCAAGTTTCTTTAATAAAAGTCTCATTTCTCAAATATATAGGAAACTTGGCCAAATTTATAAAAATGAGAACCATTCTCCTATTGATAAATGGTTAAAGGATATATAAATGGACAGTTTTCAGGGAGAAGAAATCAAAGAAATCATTAGTCACATTTTAAAAAATGTTCTAAGCAACTTTGAGGTATCACCTCATATTTATGAAATTAGCTAACATGATAGAAAAGGGAAATGAAAAATACTGAAGGGAAAATTTTAGGAAACTAATGCACTGTTTGTGGAGTTGTGAGCTAGTCCAACCATTCTGGAAAACAGTTTGGAGCTGTGTTCAAAAGATAATAAAACTGTACATATCCTTTGACCTAGCAATACCAATACTAGATTGATATCCCAAAGAAATCAAGGAAATGGAAAAAGTACCTATTTGTACAAAAAAACATTTACAGCAATTTTTTTGTAGTGGCTAAGAATTAGAAATTGAGGGATACTCATCAATTGCAGATGGCTAAGCAAGGTATAGTATATGACTGATGGAATACTATTGTTCCATAAGAAAAAAATGAGTAGGATCATTTTAGAAAAACCTGGGAAGTGAGCAAAATCATGAGGATACTGTACACAATAACAGCAAAGTGAACTATGAAAAACTTAGCTGCTCTGATCAAAGCAATGAACCAAGACCATTCAAAGGGCTCATGATGAAAAATACTAACCATCTCCAAAGACAGAACTCTGAATGCAGATTGAAACACCTAAATTTTTCAATAGATTTTTTTATTTTTCCAAATACATATAAAGATAGTTTTCAACATTCATTTTTGTAAAACTTTGTGTTTCAAACTTTTTCCTTCCCTCCCTTATCTCTCCCCTCCCCAAGTCAGTAAGTAATCTGATATAGGTTAAATATGTGCAATTCTTTTAAACATATTTCCATATTTGTCATGTTGTACAATAAAAACCAGAGTATAAAGGTAAAATAATCCATGAAAAACAAATTAAAAAGTGAAAATACTATGCTTCAATCCATATTTAATCTCCTTAATTCTCTTTCTGAATGTAGCTGATATTTTCCATCTCATCTTTTGGAATTGCTTTGAATCACTACACTGTTGAGAAGATGCAAGTTTATCACACTTGATTATAACAACCTTATTGTTACTGTGTGCAGTGTTCTCTTAGTTCTGTTTGTTCCACTCAGCATTAGTTCATGCAAGTCTTTCTAGGCTTTTCTGAATTCAGCCAGCTCATCATTTTTTCTAGAACAATAATATTCCATTACATGCATATGCCATAACTTATTCAGCCATTCCCCAATTGGTGGACATCCACTCAATTTCCTGTTCCTTGCCATTACAAAAAGGGTTGCTATAAACATTTTTGCACAAGTCTTTTTCCCTCTTTTATCATGAGATACAAACCCAGTAGTGACATTGATAGATCAACGGGAAAGCATAGTTTTATAGTGCTTTGGACATAGTTCCAAATTAAAGCATACCCTTAAAAAACCTTTATTTTTTTTGTTTATTTTTGTGTCTTTTGGAGCATGGCAAATATAAAAAATATATTTTGCTTGACTTCACATGTATAATCAATATTAAATGGCTTATCTTCTCAAGGAGGGGAGATGGGCAGGAGGGAAGGAAAGAATTTGGAATGTGAATTGTGAAAGAATCAAATCAAATGTTAAAATGTTAAAAAAAAAGATTGCTAAAATTATTTTACGTGTAATTGAGAAACAATTAATGAAATAAATAAAAATCTGAGTCCATAGACTTCACCATATTTATTCTTTAGACAAACACTTATTATCTATTATTGTTTAAGGTGGTAACAGAGATACAAAGATAGATGACTCAATCCTTGCCTTATGGAATTCAAAATCTAGTGAGAGAGTAGGATTTATCAGAAGGTCTAGGAATTTCCAATAGATATTATAGTGTGAACTAGTTGAGTAGTCAAGTTAAATTAAGTCAATTCATAACAAGTATCATTAAACATTTATTATGTGTTAGGCACTCTGCTAAATATTGAAAAAAAAAACAAAATAGAAGCAATAAGAAATATTCTTTTTGTCTACAAGGAACTTACACCCTAATAGATAAGACAATACATAAAAAGCATGCCTCTTGGATAAGGAGCAGTGAGGGTGGATCAAGAAGCCTAGACAGTCATGAATGGAGTCAGAGAGAAACAAAGACCTGAGAAAACAATAAATCAGAGGAAGAGGTTGAAAGTATGGTAGGGTCTTCCAGGATAAGAAATGTTTTGGAGGAGATGAATTAAGGGCTGAATCCAACAGCCTCTCAATAAGCATTTATTGAGTGCCTTGGATGCACCAGGCCTTGTGGTGGGGATATAAGAAAAGCAAAAACCAAATAAAACAAAACAGTCCAATGTGAAGGCTAGATATCTTACTGAAGTTCTATAGTAATATGCCCCATACACTTTTTCTTTATCATCTTTCTCCCACCCTGGTTTGGAATCACAGTTTTAAAGTTTGAAAGGGACCTTATGGACCAGATAGTCTAAGAACTACCTGGTTGAAAACACTATCTACAATGAATGCTTTTTATTTCTTTGTATGTACTTAGAAGTTTTTTGTCCTGATAGAATGTAAGCTCCTTGAGAGCAGGGAACTATTTTCTTTTTTGACTTTGTATCCCCATCATCCACTATATATGCAACATGTTAACAAAATTTATTTTTTGGTTTCTTGATACTTAGTTTCAAGACATGCAGTGAGAGGTAACCCAGAATTTTCCCAGGTAGTAGCTCATTCCTATTTGGGCTAATCCTCATAATCAGGCAGTTTTATCTTGAAATGAGCTTAAGTCTATGTCGTTTCAAAGTTCAACCATTGTTCATAGTTCTACATTCCAGAGTCAGCAAAAAAGATTCCTTCTGGAGTTGGATGGGATGGTCTAGAGCTCCCTTAGAGAGCCTATATAGGGAATGAGGAATGGCAAAGGTGGTTGGATCTCCCGTTGCACAGATCTATTTTCTCCTTATTCAAGGCATCAGCATCATGATGGATTCTAGCTTCCAGTGAAGTAATGAAATATAAATCTTACTGGCCCCTATTTACCATCTTGCTTTCATTCTGTAATAGTTTCTTAAGCTTTACTGGCAAAGACAGCTCAAAGCTAATGTCAAGGAGAAAACCTTCAGTCATTCTATTGCTAGTCTGGAAGGATCCAAAAAGATGGAAATTATAGCAGTTGCAGTGCCCTTTTCTTCTACTGAATCACCTAATAAAAAGCCATCGTCACAACCTCCTGAGCTTTGCCCTCTTGCAGAATAAGTTACCCCCAGTGGCTAAGTAGGATCTTTGGGTGATATCTCTCTTCTCACCCACTAATACACCATTTAATGCATTCTAACCATAACACTGAGAATCCAGCTGCCTGCCTCCACGAATGAGAATGTAAGGACCATTGTGAGCAGTCCTCTGTGCATTTTGATCAGATTTTCAAAGAGCTTTTTAAGAATTTAGTTTCCTCTGTGACCCCAGGACAGAATATATTTCTCATACCAACCTCTCCCTTTTTCCCTGGCAGTTATTAAGAATTTAGTAAGACCATGGTAACTGAAAAATTTCAAACATTGCACTTTAGTGTAGTCATTTTTAATTGGGAGTTCTCTTTTTCTTAAATGTTTTGTATTATTAAAAAAAATTAAAACCCAGTCAACTAGGGAAGGAGTTTCCATTTCATGTAGACACAAGCATATAGTTCATATATGTCTCCCCTACTACCCTTTGCACTTCTCTCCCCTCCCCATCACCATTTTACCATACTTCCCCCTGGGATCACAGAGTGAGAAAATATTTACCTTTCTCTAAAATAAGGAAAGGCTGTCTCTATCCCATGTTTAATTTAAAGTTCTGAATTTTTTTCTGTCTGATTTCCATCAATTACTGAACAGATGTGGAGGAAATAAACCAACATTGACCAATATTATGGCTTCTATTTAGTTCTGGTCATGACTGTAATTAGAAAATTAAAAATTGATAAGCACCAAGGCCCATCAGAGCCAGGATCTCAAAGTTGATTCTGAATGCAGTCCTGCCATGAAATTAATTATGCATATTTGTTTGTCTAAAGCAGAGCTCCAGTTAAATGTCCTGGCTGGATACTGTCTAAGTAGTTAAATTCATCCACTGGTTGGTGTGATGACTTTACCTTTGTAGCACATTATCAATTGTGAAAAGATCAGAAATGAAGCTAAATTAAAACTAAAGAGCCATCTAAAAGGACTAAGTATGCATTTGCCCATAATTTGAACAATAGGAGCCAAATCTATAGCTAAAGTAATGACTAACCAAAACTGACATTCATATGAATCTCTCTGTCTCTGTCTCTATCTCTCCGTCTCTTTCTTTCTCTCTCTTCCCCCTCCTCCTCCTCCCTTCTTCACCTTTCTCTCTCTGTGTCTATGTCTCTCTCTCTCTCTCTCTCTCTCTCTCTCTCTCTCTCTCTCTCTCTCTCTCTCTCTCTCTCTCTTTCTCTCTCTCTCTCTCCTTCCTTCCCTCCCTCCCTCCTTTTACTTCCCCTCCCTTCCTCTGTCTCTCTCTCTCCCTCCTCTCCTTCCCTCTCTCTCCTTCCTTCTCTCCCTCCCTCTCTTTTTTGCCTTCTCTGCCCTCCCTCTCTTTCTTGCCTTCTCTCCCTCCCTCTCTTTCTTGCCTTCTCTCTCTCCCTCTCTCGTCCTTCCCTTCTCTCCCTCCCTCTCTCTCCTTCCCTTCTCTCTCCTTCCTTCTTTTCTCCCTCTCTCCCTCTTCCTCTTTCTTCCTCTTCCTCTCCCTCTCTCTCTTTCAATCTCCCTCTCTCTCTTTCCATCTCCCTCCCTCTCTCCTTCCTTCTCTTTCTCTCTCCCTCTTATTCTCTCTCTCTCTTCCTGTCTATTATCTTATCTGTTCTTTTCAGCAACTCAATGGATATAAATTGTTTTATTGCCCCCATTTCATGAAGAAACTAAGACTGAGTGGAAAATAAAACATATATTTTCCTTTTTGTGTGTGTCTCCAAGCACAGTGCCTAATATATATTCTCATAGTTATTATAATCCAGGCACTGTGCTAAGCAAAAAAGTCACAAGAACAAACAAACTAGATAATCTCTGTCCTGAAGGAGATTATATTCTATTGGTGGAAGACAACAATAATGGGAAGTTAGAGGACCAGAATACATACATGAATGTGATGGCATGAAATAGAGGTGGACAAGCAACATCATGGTGGCCTGGTTCTGGCCTAAACAAGGAAAAAGCTCATTATTAAAGCCCAGTATTCTTGGGATAGACTCCAGAATAAGACAATTCCAGGGAGGAGAGAGAGGAGAATGAGGGGAGAAGCCATAGTAAAGGCAGATTGGTTTGGAAATGGACAAGAGGTGGTTAAATGATTTGCCCCAAATTGTATAATGACTTTCTCAGAACTACATAAATGGCAAGCTACAGAATTCAGATTCTAATCCAGTTCTCTTTTGAAAGCAAAGAAAGTAACTACTCCCTTGGATCATATTGATTAGACTTTTTTCTGAAGGCCCCAGGAGTCTTCTTTTTAAAGTTTTATGATTGGGGTTACCTGTGCTTTTGTTGAATTCTGAAAGATGACTGGCAACTCAGTGGATAGAGCATCTGGTCTTGGAGTCAGAAAGATCTGAATTAAAATCCAGCCTCAGACACCAGACTAATCACTTAAACCTGTTTGCCTCCGTTATCTCACCTGTAAAATGAGCAAACCTCTGCAACATCTTTGCCAAGAAAACACTAAACATGAAGAGCCAGACATGACTGAAAACTACTGAACAACAACTAATTCCTATTTTAAAGAGGAAGAAGTTAATACTCAGAAATTTTATATGACTTAGCCTGGTAATACAATTAGTAAGGACTAGAGAAGGGATATGAATTCTAGTTCCCAAATGGGGTCATGTAGAATTAGACACAATTGAAATGACTCAATAACAAAGTGATTTAATCTTTCTAACAATATTCTCAATCATCAAATTCACAAATAGTTGCTCACGTTATATGATACTTTAAAGTTAGTTTTGAGACTTATAAGTCTTGGAACCTCAGTTTCCCTCTCCTAAAGTTGGGATCTATAAAAAAACCAAAAACCTCACAAGATTAAGAAAACATGTTTATAAACCTTAAAGGGATTTTGAAAAGGGAGTTTTAATGATCTCATTTAGTCCTCCAAATAGTGAAGAGGCTATATAACTAGAATAATATATCAACTTCCAAAGTTACATTGAAAAATTAATTGGCATGAAAACTTCACAAATTTTGACTTATTCAAGGTGGGAAGGGCAATATAAATGAGTGAGGCAATTTTACATAAATATTGTTTTCAATTTTATGCTTTAGTTTATCCTTCCAAGAAAAAGTGTTTCTTAGGATGGACCTTAGATTTTAATAACCAAAATTCAAGTATTATTAGCAGAATCCATGCATAGGCAAAACATTAATATCTAATATTTTTATAACTATGAAAAAGGATTGTGTTTCTGAAAATCTTCTTCCTTCTATTCATTTTCTTAGCAAATACTTTCTTAAGAGATAATACAAATATAAATTTCAGGCCCACCCAAGTCAAATTATCATCAATTCTGAATTAATGGAATTAATGAGGCTTTACTATAAAGCTCAAACTTTAAAAATGAAAGCATGACTAATGCTCCACCTTCCCCTGTTACTTTTGATATATAAAGGGCTTAATCAGACAGATTCTCTGCCCTGGGAAGCAACAAATGAATTATTAGAAACGTATTCTATGGTGATTCTGTCTCAGGATGCAGCTGGGGTCAAGTTGGATGTTGCATCTGGAGCAGTTCTACACCAAAGGGACACAGTAGGTGACATGATGGTATTATCTCCCCAGATGGATTATAGGTTTCTTGAGGGCAGGGATTGTTCCGTTTTTCTAAGTAGTGAAAAAATATATTGCACCTCCTGGCACATAATAACAATTGAAAGCATTGATTGGATTGCAGGCAAGTTGTCATACTTGGACAAATGCATTTGAAAACAATTCTGAGAAGCGATCCACATGCCTCAACACATTGCCCAAAGGAGTCCCTGATAGAGGAAATTTTAAGAATCTTTAGCATCTCATTATTTCCTTTGTGCCACAACCTCTTCTTCCTTATATTAACCTTTCATTTTGTCTTGAGTTAGAAATAGGGAATCTGGGCCTAATCAGACCCATGATAGAACATCATAGATGCATTCATAGTTAGCATGTAATTATGTGAACATTTATTTAAATTCTCTCCATTCTTATAACATGAGACAACGAGTCAAAATATGCCGTGTCAAAGGAGGGATGGATTGGATAGTTACCTGATTTTGTATTTGGAAAATAGATGGTATTCTTTTTCCTTCTTCAAAATGCCCATTTTTCAAATTATTTATTTTTCAATGATCTTGATCAACTGCTAAATATAGAGTTAAAAACAATGAGTAGGAAAAACACAAAGACAGATTTAAGGGAAAACTTCCTCATCAATAAGATGACTCAAAAGTATAATGGGCTAATTTGGGAGATGGTGGGTTTCCTCATATTAGAAGTCTCCAAGAAGAGACTGGATGACCACTTGTTGGGATATACTAATACTGAAAATTCTTGGTTAATATTAGACTAAATGACCTTTGAATTCCATTTGTCATTGAAATTCTGTTATCCTTTTTGAAATTTGTATATCTAACATCCCCTCCCACACCAAAACAAAACAAACAAACAAAAATAAAAAAACCCCATACATCTACAACCAAATATAATCACCAATAGCTTCCACCTTTGGAAACACATACCTATCATAAACTACATAGATATTTATAGATACCTAGGTAGCACTGTGGACTTGGAGTTGGTAGAATTGGAGTTCAAATTCAACCTCAGATACTTACTAGCTATGTGACCCTTCAAGACAAGTCACTTAAGCCATCTTAATCTCAGTCTTCTCATCTCTAAAATAGGAATAATGATAGCATCTACATCACAGGATTGTTTTTCTGAAATGAAATTCTATATGAAAGTACTTTGCAAACCTTAAAATATTATGTAAATTCTATTATTATTGCCACGATTATTCTTTTATATTGTACTGTACTTGGTGCTTGGATGTTAGCTTGTGCCAGCTGTCTAATCCACTTATCCAGTTCAGTTTGTGCAGGTAAATTGGATACTGCAGTGCTAAATGGGTGGATTATAATGTTCGACGTGAGGTCACTCTTTCAATGGAACCTTTTCGTTAATGTAGACAAGCTGGATACTACAGAGGCAGTGTAATCCTCTGCCCTATGCAGCCACAGGCTGAACCAGCTCTCCTGCTACTTATTTAACTATTCTGGGAGACATTGCACTTAGAGTGGGTTTTTTAGTGGAGTTCCAAAGATGTATTTCACTGCTCTGCCTTTTGTCTAGAAAGATAAGTGCAGGATTCAGAGCATCAAAGGATGCTGTGGGTTTAACCACTATGGTTTCCCTTATATTTATTATTTCGGGGTGGGTGGGTAGGTGTGGGAGTCTTGTGAAAAAAAAATCAGAATTGGAATGAATGGATGAAAAAGCATTTATTGATCATGTCTTGTGTTCCAAGCACTGTTCTAAGCACTGCAGTTAAAAACAAAATTGAGACAATCTCTGTCTTTAAGATATTCACATTATTAAAAGGAAGATAACATATATAAAATGGACCCATTACAGGGCAGATGGCAAGGCCCATTGGATTACTACAAGTGACAGTCCTCTGTATAAGAGACAACTGTTACTATCAACAAGGAAACTAGTTTTTCAATGACAATCTTTGCTTTTAAGGAATTCACATTATAAAAAAGGGAAGGTAACATAAGAGGGATTCACTGCAGGGCAAATGGCAAGCCCCATTGGTCCAGTCCTATCCGTGACAATCCTCTGTAGGATAGGCAACTGTTACCATCAGTGTGGTAACCTGCTTTTTCAACAATCTTTTCCATGTTCCCACTGCTATTTTTATAACCTGCAAATGTGCCACATGAAAGCACTTTGCATAAAGCTGTTTGCACAAAAGATTAAGGGTTTGATTAGCATTGAAAAGAAAGAATTCTGGCTCCCTTCTGGATTTTTTTTTTTTTTTTAATGGAGATGATGAAAGGCATTTAGGAATCTCCCTGTAAAAAAGTTAAGATGCTACAAGATGTGCTACATGACCTTGCTTGGCCTTCCTCTTGTAGGCAAACACCTGGAGGGAGTGGCCTGGAGATCCAGGAGTGCATTAAGGTTATAAGAATTTGGACACTTAATCTAAGAGTTATATCCTTAGCTATTTAGGACTTGGAAGAAGCATCTTTTTGGAGCTAGGCAAAAACAGTGTCTTTCGTGGTTCTTTTTAGCTGATCAGTAAAATCTGAAATAAGACATTTGACTCAAACAAATGCCACTTTCTCTAATCTTGGAATCTATGTGGATATTGATCCTGCTTTGGCAGAAAAATCAGTGTCTTTATATAGAAGGAAGCTCCTTACTGATCACTTCTACTTCCTCCAGATGAAAGATAGAAAGGAGTGTACCTCTTGATACGAAAATGTTGTCCCTGGAGATTCAAATCACCCACTCTTTTGCCTTTTTTTTTTTTGTAACCTCAATGCTTAGCATAGCTCCTGGCACATTAATTAATGCTTATTTACCAATGTACTCAGGTGGTCATTAAGCAGATAATATGGACCTTTCTACAATCTTAAGTTATAGTAACAATCTTCATTTACAGGTAACCCTTCCACATCATGGGGGAGTTAGTGATGTGGTACCCCTGCAATCTAGAAAGTCTGCATAAAATTTTTTGGCTCTCCTTTCATACCAGAAGAGGTCTGAATTTTTATGCTACTAAAAATAAAATATGTTGATATTATACAATAATATACATATATTTTATGCATTTCTGATTTTTTAAACTTTTTCTTTGTTATCTGTTGGCTTTCATGTGTAAATCAGTGACTTTCACAAAACTTCTCCAAAATTTACATTTATTTTCTTATGCTGTCCCCTCCCTTCCCTATGTATTGAAACCATGATGGGGAAAGTCAGGATACGGGAGAGGGATAATTATAGATAGGGCATTAATGTTTGCAAAAAAAAAAAAAAAAAAAAAGGCACTTAACCAATAGCCTCTCATTTTATTCTTACAACCATTTTAAGAAGTAAGTACTATCATCACTCCCTTTTTTGTTTTAATATTTTTATTTCCTTTAGTTACATGTAAAACAATTTTTTACATTTGTATCTAAAACTTTGAATTTCAGAATCTCTCTCTTCCTCCCCACCTCCTTCCATTAAGGCACATGTGAAGTTATGCAAAACATTTCCATAAAAGTCATTTTGTGAAAGAAAATATAGATCTTTCCTCCAAAAAAAACCCCTCAATTAAAAAGAAGTTTTTAAAAAGTATGCTTTAGCCTATATTCAGACACAATCAGTTTTTTCTCTGGCTATAGATAGCATTTTTCATTACAAGTCCTTCAGAATAGTTTTGGGTCATTGTATTGCTGAGAATAGCAAAATCATTCACAGCTGATCATCCCACAACTTTGTCACTATTTTGTATATAGTACATTTCACTTTATTTGAGCTCATGGAGGACTTGCCAGATTTTTCTGAGAGCATCCTGCTCATCATTGCCCACAGAACAATAAACTTCCATCATAACCCAATTTATTTTTAGTTATTCCCCAATTGATTGATATCCTCTTAATTTTAAAAATTATTTGCCTTGTCAAAAAGCTTCTATAAATATTTTTTTACATACAGGTCCTTTTCCATTAAAAATCTCTTTTGCACCTCCCTTTTATAAATAAGGAAACTAAAGAAGTCAGAAGTCACCTAGAGTCACATAGCCTGTAAATTTCTTAGTCAGGATTTATGAACTCATATCTTCTCCCATCCAAGTCCAGTATTCTAACCATGAAACTGCCTTGCCGTATCATCTACCCCAATGACATCAGCAAGGTAATTAAGTGGCAGAACCAGAACTTGCACTGGGTCCTCTGACCCCCAAATCCTCAGAATCACAGAACGCCAGAAATAGAGGAGCTCTCTTAGGTCACTTAGTTAGTCAATTAAAAATCTTCTCCACAAGATGCCTAAGGAATGATCAGCCAGCCTTTACCTGAATGTAAGGAACAGTGAAGCTGCTAGCTCTCAAGGCAGCCCATGACACTTTCAAGAGTTTTCTCCTTGTCACCAAGCTGAAACCCCACCTCCAAACACATCTCCTATGGCAAATTTTCCATCTGGGGTCAGTTTATTAAATATGATTCCTCTTTTATAAAACACCCCTTCAAATAATTGAAGACAGAACTCCTATTTCCTCCAAAATCTCTCTTTCCAGTCCAAATATCCTAGCCCTTTTATCTTATCCCTAGACACCTGGCTTTTCAATGTCTTAAAATTTGGTTCCTAGAACTATACAAAATATCCGGAAATGTACTAACAGTATAATATGACATCATTATCCTTAATGCATTCTTTCCAATAGAATGTAAGCTCTTTGAAGGCAGAAATTGCTTAATTTGCCACAGCACCTAGTATAGCTCATCCTCACACATAGCAGGCCATGAAATAGGAAACTAGTGTATGGTTGTAAAAAAAAAAAAAATAAAAAAAATAAAAACATTCTGGGCTTAGAGTGTGGAAGACCTAACTTTAAATGCAGCCTCAGGCATTTACTTGCTATAGGTTTATTTTTCCCCTGCCTGCCTCTATTTTTTCCACTAGTAAAAGGGAAGTAATAGTAGTAATTATAATAGCACCTATCTTCCAAGGTGATTATGAGGATACAGTAAGATAACATTTCTAAGGCACTTTAAAAAATACTATATAATTGATAGGGATAATTTTTTTTTTGAATTGATGACCAGAATGACTAGAACTTTAAATAGGAGTCACATTATTTGTTGTTAATTTTTTTGGGGGGGTTGATGTTGCCATATCATTCTGTTGACTCATATTGACCTTGAAATACATTTAACTCCCCCCTCTTTTTTTTCCTCCCACACAGTAACTGGAATTTAAACATGTTTTTCTCATCTTGTACTTGTGGAATTGACTTTTTGAATTTGAAGGGTAGGGCTTACATTTACTTTCAATTAAATTTCCTCTTATTTTGTTGTTGTTGGCTTATTTTGGTCATATTCAACTCTTCATGAACCCATTTAGGATTTTTTTTTACAAAGATACTGGGGTGGTTTGTCATTTCCTCCTCCAGCTCATTTTACAGATGAGAAAACAGGCAAATAGGTAACGAATAAGTATCATAGGTCAGATTTGAACTCAGAAAGATGTCTTTCTAACCTTAGGCCCAATGTTCTATCCACTGTATCTCTTAGCAGCCCTTTCCTCTTATTAAATGAGGATTAATATCAAGCCTATGAAGGTCCTTTTGGAATCAATGTGAAGCTATCCTTTTTATCCTTTTATCTTTCAAATCCCAGTAATCCCAAATAGCCATATTCTTAGATTCAAGTATGTTCATCTGGCAGTTCCATAAACAAGCCACTCCATTTCTTAACATTGTTTTTTGATGAATATGCTTTTAGTTTCCATTTCTGGTCCTTGCTACCATCTTCTGTAAATGTCTTTTAAAAATCCAAGTTGGTTTATGAATTCTCTGTGCATCCATGTACATCTCTTTAGATCATGAAAGCATAGATTTAGAACTAGAAGATACCTAAGAAGCCATCAAGTCCAGCCCTCATCATTTCACAAGGTGAAACTACTTGTCCGAGATCATATAAATAATAAATTTCTGAGAAATGATTTGAACTCAGATCTTCTTAACTCTAACCCCAGAACATTTATCACTGAAGCATCTAGCTGTCTCCATATGTTTTTTCTCTTTCCATACTTATTTCCATTCCTTAGAATTTAATCTTTGAGGATTTCTTAGCCCTCCTAGATTGATTGACTCTATAGAATTTTAGGCCATGCAATCATAACTTTTTCTTTTTCTGAAACCTTTAAAATCTACTTGTCCCAAGTCTTGTGTGTATATTAGACCAAACTTGGCTTCTCTGTTGTGAGATTTATGATGGAGTAAGCACTTTCCCTCAGAGTTCTTCTCCAGCAACCATTTCCTTATAATTGGTCAGAATAGGACCCAGAATAGCAGTTTCTCTCCTGTTGTCCTTCATCTTTTGACCCCACATTTTACTTATGTCTTTCTGCCTCTGTAGGTGGATTAAGCCACATTGAGGGTAACTAAGGAATTTCAAGCCCATTGGTAAATTAAGGGAATGTTGACCCCAATCATGTGAAGTCTTTCCCTGATGGAATGGATGAATGAGAACAATTTGTTCCAATGGCCATGAGAGCAACTGAAGTAGGCGCTTAGGACTTGGTCAGACATTGAAGACATTAATGTAATCCACTGTATCTTGGGCCATTGTCCTGATTTTTCTAACCACTGGATTACGATGACTCAGGAAGAGAGAGCCAGACTGATGATTTTGCACAACTCAGCCTCACTTTAAACCAATTCATGTGCAAATCAAGAAACCCCCTTGTGATGCCATGGATCCTCTTCAAAAATGAAAGATCCACAAGAACAAGTCCTGAAGACTTCCTTGAATCCATGCTTGGCCCAAATGCTCACGATTTTACCTTCCTCCAGTTATGTATTGTATTTACTTGTGAAAGTTTTATATCACTCTCTTCCTACACCCCACTTCCATTTGTCCTTGTTCTTGCAATGGATAGCACAGGGTCAGGTGGATTAGGCAAGATCCTTAATGCATTTTTGTTGAATTGCTGCTGATCCAATTCAGTCTCCCTCCTGTTACTCTAGCTCAACCCTCCTATACAGAAGAAGGAAATTGCAGGACTGCCGAAGATACAGAGAAGTCCATTGTTTATTCCTGGCTTCTCTCCTTAGTTACTCAATCCTACCCCCAAGATAATTGGGCTTTCTGCCTAGTCTTGCAATAAAGCATTGGGCCTGAAATCAAGAAGAACTGAGTTTAAATATGGCCTCAGACACTTACTATTTGTGTGATCCTGTTTGACTTAACTCTGTTTGACTCAGTTTCCTTAAGTGTAAAATGAAGAACATAATTACCTTACCTCACAGGGTTGTTTGTAAGGACCAAGTAAGATAATATTTATTGAGAGCTTAGCATGCAGTGCCTAATACACACAAGGTTATTTTCTAGGACTAAAAGTAAGAGGAGAGAAATAAATGTTTATTAAGCCCTTTCTGTGTGCTTTTTTTTTGACTCTTTTTTTC
Organism: Sminthopsis crassicaudata; assembly: GCF_048593235.1. Taxonomy (NCBI): domain Eukaryota; kingdom Metazoa; phylum Chordata; class Mammalia; order Dasyuromorphia; family Dasyuridae; genus Sminthopsis; species Sminthopsis crassicaudata. Next base: position 46,193,214 of record NC_133621.1, read on the forward strand.
CCCCTGACAAATAGCAGGCACAATCATCTTTCTGAAGTTTACATGGTTTCCCCCTAGGGCTCCCCAAAATCCTGAGCCATTTGGTTTATCCTACCTGGATTCCATACACTGGCACCATTTTCTGTCCTCCTCCAAACTACACAGATCTACTTTTTTCCTTCTCACTTTTCCCAGATTTCTGTTACAACCCTCAGTTTACCTTTCCATCCTAATGTCAAATTCCAAGTCATCTCTGATATCATGGTTCTATATCTTCTTTGTCCATTTTGGCCCAATACAACCATTTTTGGAGGTGGGGGTGCAGGGAGATATTGCATTTATGATTTTATTGGTAGAGGGAAATTCCCATTGAGCAAACTGGTTCTACCAATGAAAGTCAGTACTTCCTCTGCAACACAAAGTCTTAGAGTGACCTGCCTCCCTGGTAGGTTTAAGTGATTAACCTACGGTCACATAAGCAGTTCTGTATCAGAGCTGGACTTACTCCAAACCTCTATCTCACTTTTCCCAACATCTGAACCTTCTATAAAGTCCATCCTGCCTCTGGAGGGAATTCTCTACTACATTACATTAGTATTTGTAAAATTTGTAAAATTCCCCTTTGCATTGTTCATAGATAAGAAGGTTCTTGTCTAAAGCATAATTATGGCATAGAATAATTATGATACCTGTCACTGGGGAGAGTGGTTATTCATCATACCTATCTTGGGTCCAGTCCAGAAGAGGCTAGGCCTTGGGTGTGGACTTTTTTGGAGGTCTGGCCCCATTCTAGGCCAATCCTTGCCTGGAGGGCTCAAGGGAATTTGGACTATTTCCACATCTGACAAAGAATTCACAGCCAACTTTTAGTAGGGGCTTGAGGGAAACAAGGACTGGGAAGGGGGTAGAGGAAAAAGAGTGTCTTTGTGAAAGGAATGAAAACTTCACAATAATTACCTTTCACTTTCCAATTCTGGAATCATATCATAACAAACTGTCCCATTGCCTTTTTATAAAAGTATGCTCCAATAATAAATAATAGATAGTTTTTTGTGTTTGTATAATTTAGGACTAAGCTGATAATTTTTTTTTTTTTTTTTTTTTTGCTGTCCCTTGGTTTTAATGAATTGTTAACATACTAATTATTGAATTTCCATATTCAGGAGGATCTCTGTTACCCGTGTAGATAGCTGGCAAGTTCAATTTTAATGAAGCTTAGTTTTCCATAAATAAAGAAATCTGGCAATTATAACTCTATTTGCTAAAATTTCAAAGCAGGCAGATTTCCCTCGGGAAGGTCATTTATTTATTCATTGTAATTTGGTGTTCAAAATACTGTTGTTTATTGGGCCTTCCTCATTATTCTTGTAGTTTATGGAAATCACTTAGCTCCAAATGGAGCGCTTCTTTTTGATTTAATGAAAAAAATATCTTTGCCCTTTAATCTAACTCCTAAAAACTCTTCCCCACAGTGTTGTGTTTGACAAGTGTACTTTCACTAGCTAATATATTAGACAAATCTGAAACATTTCTTTAATGAGTCATAGCTGAGGAGTGCCCACTAAATAGGAATCTGCTAGAGATAAAGTAGGTGTGCTTTCCCTTGGACCAAAATACCTTTGCTTTAGCATTCTTCTCTCTCATCTTACTGAAACTACCCTTCACTCCCATTATTTTCCTTCAATCTTTCTCAAAATCACCAGCTTCTTCTGACCTGTTATTTCTTTAGCCAGTCTAGACCCTGTGGTCATCCATTCCAATGATACCCAAATGGGCTTTCCCAAATCCCTCACCCGCCTTGACATTCTGCCATTCGTGACTCACCAGTCCCCAATCCTGAGTCACCATTGCCATCTGCTTTTTCTCTTCTAGCTCCTATGGTTATTTAATTCTGCTGTAGCTGCACTAATGTGGTCCATTATAACTTCAGGCTTTCCTTACTTTGCCTTTAATTTGTAGAGACTTAAATGGATCCATTCCCTCTAGCTCCTACCTCCCATAATAAGGCTTGGAATCATTTAATTAATGGGTTTTCCAGGAAGAGTCTGAGGTAAGTAGGTAGCATGAGGTGATAGTGAGGTGTGTTTGGAGTCAAGAGACCCTCAGTTAAAATTCTGCCTTAGAAGCTTACTTGTGGAACCCTGAGACCCTCATCAGTAAAACAAAGGGAATCCAATTTTCCTTTCAGCTTGAAGTCTATGATGGCATATACCAAATTTAATAAATGCTTGTTGAGAAACCAATTGGTGTTATCTATCTAGTCTCAGCTGGATCCTCAGTTTATCAATCCCTTTATTCTTCCCTTGTCAATGCCCCAAAGTAGTTATTCCAAACTTTTCCTTCACTCTCTTCAAACCTCAACACTTTCTGTTCAGCAGATGATTTCAACTCTTAGTTCAAGGCTATCTGATCTTAAGATATTAACTTCCCTAACTTCTTTCTTACATACTTTTTTTTTTTTTAAGTTCTGAAATTTATTTTCTAAAGGTTTAATCCCTCTTCTATTCTCTGCATTTTGTTTTCTTACACTAACTGTGGACATGACTCTGTTGTACTTCTTTTATCAGTCCTTCTCTCTCCCTGGATCCCTATTATCTTTTAACCGTATTCAAGTCTTTCCTCTCCTAAAATAAATTTCTCTTTGGCTTCATGTGATCCAAGATATCCTTATTTCTCCTTCTCTGTCTGTCTCTGTCTCTCTCCATCTCCGTCTTTATATCTCTCCATTTCTCTCTGTGTCTCTATCTCCATCTTTCTCTCTGTGTGTTTCTCTGTCTCTGGCTTTCCCTATCTGTCTCTCCTTTTACTTCCAAGCTTCTAATAACTATAGCATACATTTATTGCCTCATCATTATCACCTTCCCACAAGCTGATTTCTCCTTCTATAACTTGAATGAAACTTTTGTCTGGAAAGTTTCTAATGGCCTACCAATTGCCAGATCCAATAGCTTTTTCTCAGGCCTCATTATCTCTTTAAAGCATTTGACCCCAACGACCATTGCCTTTTAAAATCTCTTTTCTGCCCTTGGCAAAGAATGGGGGAAGGAGGTTCCATTCTCAGCTCTAATATATTTTCTGTCTGTATAATTCTCTTTGGGAACTGTGTGGGTACAAGCCATGGACACTATGTTCTGAACAGGGTAACCTCAGAGATACCAAATCTATTCATTAGAACTTTATGAGGTTTTGCTAGTTGAGAGGTCCCACCCCTCATTCAGGGATAAGTAAATGCAAATTATTTTGAAGGGGGAGAGAGCACTAAGCAACGAAGACAGGTGAGAGGGGAATTAGAAAGGGTTACCGGTAGAAGCTAAGGCACTAAAAGGTAAAGCTGCGGTGGGAAACATTTTAGACATAGAGGACAATTGTGAATAATGACACAGAAATGGAAAATGGAATGTTGAATAGGAGGAACAGTTTGGCTGGAATGTTGGGCATTTGTTGGATTACAATGAGAAACAAGGCTTAAAGAGAAGCTGAAGTCAGATTTCAGGGAGTTCTAAATACCTGCATGAGCAGTCTATACATTATTAGAGAGAATAAGGAAACAACGAAGGATACCAAAGGAAAGAAGTGGGAATGGTCAAATTGGTGCCTTTGGAAAATTATTTTAGATTATGGAAAGTCTTGGACGTCATGGTCAAAATAACATGTTTCTGAACATTTTTCACCATTGTTTGTTTTTTTGTATTTTTAAATTCCAAACAAGTGACAATCTTTGAAGTTCTTAAAATCCCAATCATATAACTAAGAGAATTTGTCTTTGTTCCAACAAGTGACTTTCAGCTGGTCCCGAGGTTGCCTAGAAATGACTTAAAGTTGAAACAACAACAGAGAAAGTATCCTCATTTTCAACTGTAATAGATTTCAGTATTACACAACCATTTGGAAGAAGCTCCATGGATTGTGGAATCAAATTTACAGATGACATGGGAAGAAATTGGCTTTTCATGTTGCTTCCACACTTTAGTTAGATTTTGGAAGGCCTCTAGATTGAATGTAACTTTTGAGCACAGGACAATCTTAAATCCATCATGTGTCAAGGTTTAAGTCACTTGTCACACCCACATGTCACTTGCCTGATCAAGGGCTTGGATCACAGCTGTCTTAGTCTCTCTGTTCTGAAAGGCCAAGGAATCCAAATGTCAGAAGTTATTTTTCCAGTTTAATCAACATATTCCTTTTGTTTGAATTCACTCAAAAGCCAAAACAATTCACGAAAAAACCATCCAAAAGAAAACTTTCTTATATATGACAAGGGTTCTCATTGAGTCATAGAAATGAAAGGACAATCCCATTGAAGTCCTCAAATCATAAAATCCTAGTTTCAAGTGAACTTAGAGCTCATCCTACTCAGTTCCCTGCTCCTACTTAATATATGAACCTTTTTCCAGAATCCTCAACAAATGGTCATCGTTCTCCACATGTATACCTCCAGCAAAAGAACAATTATTACCTTCTGTACATTTCTAGAGTCAATAAGTCAACAATGATTTATTAAGCACTTATTATGTGCCAGGCACTATGTTAATCACTGAGATGGTAAAAATAAAGATGAAAACACTGTTCCTGATCTCAAAGAGCTTACATTCAAGTGAAAGAGACAATATATAAATTTCTATGTTCATTTAAGATAGATATAGAGTATACAGGAACCAGTTTCAGAGGAGAATTTTTGGGAAAACATTTCACAGAAGGTAGAATTTAAGCTGAAGGAAAGCAGGGAAACTAAAAGTTAGAGGTGAGAGATTCTAGGAATGGGGAAGTCAGTGACAAGTCAATGAGTTGGAAGCTGGAAAGTCTTGTGGGAGGAATAACCAATGGCCCACTGTATCTAGATCATAGAATGCATGGAGGAAAGAGAAATAGGGGGAAATTAGAAAGATAGGAAGGAAGCATGTGCAATACAAGTCAAGCCTTCTCCCTTTAGACCCTGATGGAGATAAACTAGAGCCCTGAATCCTTGGGAATAAGTAGCCTTGAAATCACCAGACCTGCTTCCATCAGCCCGACCTCCCACAGTCATCACTGAGAGAGAAATCATTGTGTCTACCACCAGAAACAACTGCTGACCAACTGCCACCCACAAGCAGACAAGCACAGGACCAGCCTCCTGCTTCCAGGCTGGACCTCACTCACCATCCAAGGAAGTGTTCATGTAGAAAAGGTAAGAGCTATGCCCATCAATTGCCAAATTACTACCAGTCAGAGGGCAGGCAAGTCAGACTAATTAAAGCAACAGGGGCAGACTGTTAATCAACTGAAGACCCAGAAAAAAATGCTTTTCCCACTAAAGTCCTTGGTATTGTTGTTATGTATTGGTATTCATTGTTGAAAGATTCAACATCAACCACATACGATTTTATTACTGGACATGCCATTAAAGATCAGACATTGTTATCTGCTGAGCCCTAAAGATCATGAGACCTTTCCAACTGATTTGTAGCTGAAACTTTCCAAATATATTGTATCTCTCATTTAGATTATGAGCTCTCTGAAAGCAGAGACTGTATTACTTTTTTATTTGTATCTCTGGCAAATTAGTGCAGTGTTTTGCATGCGGTAAGTATTTAATAAATATTTCATTCATTCATTCCTAGAGAGAAGCTTATATAATCATTGCAACTTAGTGTGAGGGGAGGGAAGGCGAAGGCAAAGGGGTGGCAAGAGGAGGATAACATAATCTTTCAAGACAATTCTGATTGCTATCAGGAATTTCTTTAAATTGGGCTGAAATCCAAATCTTTGCCCTTTTTTGCTCATGGAAACTAGTTCTGCCTTCCAGAATCAAGCAGAGGTCAAGTGGCTGCTAGGAGGTATAGTGGATAGACAGTTGGAGCTATAGTTAGGAAGACTTGGATTCAAATGCTACCTCAGATACTTACTAGCTATGTTACACTACACTTAATCTCTGCCTGCATCAATTTCTTCATTTGTAAAATGGGGAGGATGATAATAGCTTCTATCTCCCGGGAGAATAAAATGAGATGATATTTGTAAAGTACTTTTAAAAATATAAAAATGTTATATAAATGCTAGTTATTATTTTGGTAGCCTTCAAATCCTTAAAGACACTAATTATATTCTCCTTTCTCCAAAATCTTCTCTAAGTTAATTACCTACATTTCCTTCAGACTTATACATGTGGCAGAAGTGGACTTACGATGGCCCTTCTACCTCTAGGATTCTAGGATTTGACTATTTCAACAGGATTCTCTCTTCCTCTCCATCCTCTGCCCAACTGCTCAGGAGAATAAAAGTGAGAGGTTTTGCCTTTGGATCAAATTTCATTTGGCTCGCACTAAAACTGCTCTTGGAGATGCTTCGTGGAAGATCTCACACTAACCTCATAGATTGGAGGGCGTTTACCCTGGGAACAGCCAAAAGTCAGTGATTGTTTACCTGGCCATCTTCTCATAACTCTGCAGCCAATGATCCCAAGAAAGAAACTGTTTTGGCTCCTGATGAGATCTGGCATGACAATTCCAAAGACTGTTTGAATTGCTCATTGTACTGTTTGTTATAATAGGTCACTGATTGGGGGGAAAAACCCAAACCTTTGAAGGCACCTTGTCTGTAAATTTCTATGTGGTTAACTGCAATAGCAATTGTAGAAATCAATTCTAATGTGTATGCAATCTGATGCTATTAGAACGGGGGTGTCAGGTGCATAAAGCCTTTTACTCCTCCTCTCCTGTGGAATATATTACTTCATTGGAAATTTGGAAACTTTTCTAATCATTTTGTAAAAGTAAAGTTGAACTGAGTATTTTGGAACTGAGCATTTTGAATCTCACGGACAGCAGTTTTTTCCCTTTGTCTCAAAGTCCTCAGGACGTCTGTTAATAAAAAACTCTCTGATACTGGCTTATTCTGTATCTCCACCTTTGAGTCATTCTGCTATCTTTGATCAGTGGCATTAAACTTCATGCTTATCTGATGGGGGTTGGAACAGAGTGGTTGGAAAGGTCAGGAAAAGGGAGTGCAAGTGGGTATTTAGGAAGTGGGACAAAGAAAGGAGGAAGGGAGAAGAGAAGGCAGCTGGAAATACTAGGGTAGAAGGGAGCAGGGTTCAATTGGCTGGGGGATGAGTTGGGAGAAAGCAAGGGGGAGAATGAAGAAAGAGGTATAGAAGACAAGCAGAAAATGGGATAAGGTTAATAATAGTACGTCCACCAAAACCTCACTGTATGATCTCAATATGATAATAATTTTAACTTCTTTGTGATGGGGGTAAGAGAAACAGAAATCAGACCACTGCTTTCACCTACTATTCAGTAGACACTCATAGGAAACTGTTGGATATGACAGTATTATATCGAGTATAGCCCGGGAGGAGGGCTATAGGCAGAAAGATATCACTAAAATGAATATTATTAGTTCAGGTATAGGAGAAAGTGAAAAAGTATGCAACTCAGCAAAATGGGATAAAAATATGTCTCAATCAGAGACCTGGAAGATATTTAGAATCCTTATTTCCACCCATATGAAGTGGCTCTTGGGGAATTTCAGCTCCTTATTTATACGATTCCTCCCTCTCTCTGTTCCCAACATCTAGGCAACACACTGTTGCAAGCCAAGAGGAATATGGGCACCTATCAGCCTTAGATACAAAGATTTTCTGGTACTGCTTTGAGGAGGTCTATCCAGGTAGGAAGTATGAATGTATGTATGTCCAGGTAGCAAATTGCCACTCTGGTTTTCTGGTTCCCAATATATGAACTTCTGTGATTTACATATAAAAAGAGCTTTATTATGATTACCAGCATCATGACTTGGGTCTGGTTATCAAACCAGGTAAGTAATCCTTTGGATACTTTCTTTTGCATCAAGATTTCTTTTTGTAGATGTTATCCAGTGTTGATATTCTATGATTCTTCAATTCAAAGTCCATGGAAACCACTGAGCATAGACAGCGATATACCATGTGACCTACACTACTGCCTCTGTACACACTTCTGTCTACACCAACCCAGACATAGACACAGGCTTAAAAGTTTCTTAAGGTTTCTCCCAAGGGTCAAAGTTCTGTCACCTTCAAGGCATTTTTTTTCCCAAATGCTTAACCTTTATCTAAATCAATAAGTTTTTTTCTTGCCTCCAACCTTTCTCATTCAAATTGTCTTCTATTCTAAATTTCTCCATTCCTTCATTAGATGCTTTTTTAACCCACCCTTTGTCCCTTTATTTGTTGCCTTCCCTCATTAGAATATAAGTTCCTTGAGTGTAGGGGCCTTCTTACTTGTATTTTATTTCTTAGTGCTTACCATAGTGCTTGCACATATTAAGTACTTAATAAGTGTTTATCTATCCATTCATCTATCTATGTATTTATCCATCTATCTATCTATCTATCTATCTATCTATCTATCTATCTATCTATCTATCTATCTATCTGTCTATCCATTCATCCATCTGTCTATCTACCTATCTACCCATCCATCTACTCATCCATCTATTCATCTATCCATCCATCTTATCTTATTTGTCTATTAGTCATCTATCTATTCATCAATCTGTCTATCTATCTACCTACCTACCCATCCATCAATTCAGCTATCTGACTGTCTTCTGTCTGTCTATCTATCTATCTATCTATCTATCTATCTATCTATCTATCTATCTGTCTGTCTGTCTGTCTGTCTGTCTGTCTGTCTGTCTGTCTTTCTATCTATCTAAAAGAGATATTGTCAATTCAACCTATTTCCTTCAACATTACCTTCTCTAGAGAGATGAAATAGCTTCAAGACCTTATAGCAACTTATAATATTGGAACTCTTTTCAATCAGGATGAATATCTGAACATAAGCTAACTATGTTGTATCAGGTTCTTTAAGAGAATGATGAAAGTACTCCTTTAAACTTATGTGCTTGTGCCTTCATGGGAGTTATTGATGAAAATGTGGTACATTCTCTGTTGAAATACTGTTTGCATGAGAAATCACTAACTGGGAGAGAAAGGAGCAAATAGGCCCTGGGTTTTGCTCAAAGTACTAAGTGGTATTATCTCTATGGCCTAGAATTATCTTGAACTTTCATTGAAAGAGCCATAAATTGGCAGCTTGGTTAGATTTGGAAGTGCATCCATTTGCCCTATGGTACAGGAAAATCCAATCAAGTCAAGCATCAGCTGAGTTCTATTGTACTTAAAGATACTGAAAGAGAGTGAACTCATATAATCTGAATTTGTATTCTAAATCTGTTATTTTCTGCCATTTCCAAAGGGTTTAGGAGAAATACAATTAAGATGCTATGAAATTAAATGCAGAAGATGGCATCAAGGCTAAATAATTAAAGATGACTATAAAAATGTGATAAATAAACTAAAACATAGTGTGAGAAAGGCTAAAGCTCAGAATGAGCTGAAGATGGCGTGTAAAGCTACCAAAAGGGTTTTAAAAATTTATTTGGGGGAAAAGGGGAGGATCAAATCAGGCACAGAATGTTTATTTGGAGTGGATAGGATGGTGGCAATTGACAACAGAAAAAAGACAGAGCTGTTCAGTTTTCATTTTGTTTCTATTTTCTCTATCCAGGAGGATGACTTTTATATTGAAAATGTCAGAAGTGACTAACAGAGAATTGATACTCACAATAAATGTTGTTTTTCCTTCATTTTTGAAGAGGACCATTGATGTCATGAGGTCAATGTCTTGACCAGTATAAATTAGGTTTAAGTGAAGCAGAATTGCATGAGGATCTCAGTCTCTCTTCCAGAGTCATCAAGGTCCAGTGGTAGGACACAAACGAAGACAACTGGGGGGCTGGGATGCAGTGGATGGTGTGGGCATTTTAAATGTCTGACCAGAGTTTAAATTTTCCCCAATACTTGCTTCAGCTGCCTTTAAGACCAATGGAACAAATTGTTCTCATTTGCCTTTCTGCCTGGGAAAATCTTCACATGCGTGGAGTATTATCCCCCCACCCCCATGTAACTGAACAGTTTGTGATCTATTGTTACCCTTAATCTGATTTAGCCTGTCTGTTGAAATGGTTTTACTGGGGATTGGTCACTGTGAATACTACTACTTCTTTTGGGTGAAGGTGGACACCAAAGGTGGATGAGCAGCCCTGAAAAGTGCTTGGCAAGTTCTCACACCAAAGGATCTAGTCCTTCTTTAATATCCATAGGTTATTACCCACATTATCCATATTACCCATTTATTTGCAATATCCATATAATATCCATATATCTCACTCAAGATAAAAACAATATAGCAAAAAAGTATTTAGCTGCCATTGGTGAATTTAAGTCACTTGACCCAAATGAGCTGTATCTTCAAGTCTAGAAAATACTGGAAAATTTGAATCTTGCATCATTCTTAGTTACTTGATTCTTATACATTTTCCATTTACTTGCAATATCCATATAATATCCATATATCTCACTCAAGATAAAAACAATAAAGCAAAAAAAGTTATTTAGCTGCCATTGGTGAATTCAAGTCACTTGACCCAAATGAGCTGTATCTTCAAGTCTAGAAAATACTGGAAAATTTGAGTCTTGCGTCATTCTTAGTTACTTGAAAAATCATGGAAAACAGAAGAGGTCCTACTATTCTGGAAAAGGGTAAAATATCTGGATTTTCAAAATAAATAAGAGAACAGAGTCTACAAACTAGAGATTAAGAAAGCTTGACTTTGTTTCCTGGGAAAATTCCACAATGAATCATTAAATAAATGCTTAGCAATAGTTTGAAAGAGAAGTAGTGATTATAAAGAGGTAGAGTAGCTTAATTAAGAGCAGATCATCCTAGACCAACCTCATTTCCCTTTCTTACAGTATTATTAAACTAGGAGATGATACAGATGCTATTAGAGTTTATTTAGATTTTTAGCAAAGCTTTTGATAAAAGAATTACATATATATATAGTTCTTGAAGAGAATGTGGGAAGACCTGGGTTAGAAGACAATAATACAATTATATGAATTTAGAAGAGATTCCTTCCATTCAAAGGATATTTGTTAATGGTTCATTTCAGTGGGTGATTGCCAGTGGAGCATTTCAGGAAACTGAGCTTGACTTTGTGCTGGTTAACATTTTCATTCACAACATGAAAATATAGATGGTATGTTTATAAAACTTGCAGAAAACAAGAAGCTGGGAGGAGAAACAAACACATAGGATGACAGATTTAGAATCCAAAAGAATCTTGAGAGGTTATCTTGGCTATTGGTTGATAAGTAAAACTTCAGAGTAGGATCCAAATTAGATTACAATCTAATTGGAAAATGTAACAAAATAAATAGAAATACAACATAATGTTAACTAGTGATTTTTTAAGTCAACAGGAAGTCTTCAGATATCCATTTCTAATTGAATATGACACTACTGGTTAAATCAATCAATCAATATTTATTATGCACCTACTATGTGTCAGGTGAGTGACTAGGTGATGTAGTGAGTGGAGTACTGGGTTTGGAAGGCACATCTTCATGAGTTCAAATATGGCTTCAGACACTAGCTGTGTAGCCCTAAGTAAATCATTTAAACCTGTTTACCTCAGTTTGCTCATCTGTAAAATGAGCTGAAAAAAGAAATGGCAAGCCAAGAAAACTCTACAAAAGAATCATAAAGAATTGGTCATAACTAAATTGACTTAATAACAGCAACAACAAGAACAAGAACATGTTAGGTAATGAAGAGTCAAATATTTCTAAAACAACTGAACAACAATGTACCAGGTACTATTAGGCACTAAAACATTGGAGTGAATTTAACATAATAAAATTAAATATAAATGTTAAGTCTTGCATTGGCGTAGTTTAAACAATCAACTTTACAAGCAAGTATAAAATAAAGGAGGGATGGATGGACAGCAGCTCTGAAAAAAGACAAGGTTATCGTGAACTTCAAGTTTTATATGAGTCATTAATAGGTTGCATTGGCCAAAAAAGCAAACATGATCTTGGGCTTCAGTATGAAGGACAAAACTTCTAGAAATAGAGAGAACTCAGCTGGAGCATGGTTTTCAGTTCTGGGTATCAAAGTTTAAGAGGTTAATTAGCTAATGAAAAGAGCATCCAAAATGAAGGTCTTTGAGTCTATGACTTTACTATAAGGAACAGTTGGAAGAATAGGAACATCCTGAGAAGGAGAGAACGCTTGACAATTGTCATAACAACCTGGAGGGCTGTGACATGGATCAGGAATTAGACTTCTTTTTTCTAGAGCAGAAGGCAGAACCAGGCCCAGATAAATTGCATCTCAAGGTATTGGAAGAATTGGCAGTTTTGATGGCTGAATCACCACCAGTGGCCTTTGACATGAAGTAGACAATAGGAGAGTTTTAGCTGGAAACAAAGATGACCTGGGGGAAGCAAAGAAGACATGAGAGCTGTCATTTCAAATATCTGAAATGCTTTCAAGTAAAAGTAACAAAAGGTTGGCTTTTCTTGTCTCCAAAGGGAAGGAGTAGGAATACTGGAGAGAAGTTCCTAATAGACAAAATAAAGACTTTATGTCAGGAAAAACTTCCTAAAGATTACAGCTTCATGAAAATGAAGGAGCTTGCCTAGAAAGGTGAGGGGTGTCTCTTCCTTGAAGGTCTTCAAGAGAAGGTCAAATGATCTCTTGAGTATATTAGGGTGGCCAAATGGCCACAGGTCCAAATACAGTGTTTCTGTGACACTAAATGATTTACTCTTTCAGAGCTTCAATTATCTTATCTGAGAAATGAGCCCACTGAATTGATTAAACTTTTCTTCTAGCTCAAGCTGAGAATCTTAAAAACTATTTTGTGTGTCATAGATCCTTTTGTGAGTCTGGCAATTGCTATGTACCCTGTCTCAGAATAATATTTTTAAGTGCATAAAAAAACAACACAGGATTTCCAAAGAAACCAGTAATATTGAAATAGTTACCATAATATTACAAAACCAAGTTCATGGACCTCAAATTAAGAACCTCTTCTGGAGAGTTATGATTCTATTATCCATTATGCTATCTTTTCTTCTTCTCCAGCATAAATTGTTCTCTTCTTTTAATGTGGTTTTGTTTTAGTTTTTTTTTCTTTTAAATCACTTTCATTTCCCAAAGTCTCTCTAATAGAACATTCCCTTGTAACAAAGAAGTGTCATTAAGCCAAACAAATTAACATATTCAGCTGTCCTTTTAGATTAAAGGACATGATTCCTTTAGTCATTCTTAAGAAGTCCCCTCATCTTTCCTCTTTCATCTCTGGTGAATCTGCTCTATATCCTTTCCAGATCCTTTACCTCCCTTTTAAAACATGGAGGCCAAATTTGGATCCAAGAGTCTAATGAGAAGCTGACTCACAATGAATCGAGCCTAGGAATGACTCCACAGATGTCATAGGCTACAAGTTTTGTTCCTGATGGTACATCCTACGCTAATGTTTCATAAAACAAACATAAGAGTGCTAAATATTTTTGCTGACTCACAGACATAATGAGCTCCAACATGTGGTTCTTTTCAGCGAAATGTTTGCCTCATCCCTCATTCTTTATCTTACCGTCTGGTTTGGGTCTTGAAAGTGTATTCACTTGCACTTGACATGTGATTAAGACATGAAAGAAGAAAATTGAGTCCCATTAGCCTCTTCTGGGTTTTTTGGTTTTTTTTTTTTGCTTTAAATTATCATCCAATGATAAAATTCTATAATCAACTTGGTTTTTGCTGTTGTTTTTGGTCCTTCCTTTTCAAAGAGGACCATAGGGTGATATCTTGACCTGCACATTAATTAGATTTAAGTGAGGCAGAGTTGCCAAGTTGTCAGCCTTCCCAAGTCATAAAACTCTGTGACAAAAGTCAAGACAATTGGTGATGGCTCATGATGCGGTGGATGACCTTGGTGTCTTCAATGCCCACCCAAGTTCTAAGCACACCAGAGCACTCACTTCAGCTGCCTTCATGGTCACTGGAACAAACCATTCTCATCCATCCATTCTGCCAGAGAAGGTCTTCAAATAGGAGATATCTATTTGATAACTGGTAAGTTAGGAGGTAGATATCCTCCTAACTTACCAGTTAAACCTGGTTTAGCCCATCTGTCAAGATGGGTTTTACTGTGGACAGTGTACATGCTACATTTCTTGGATCTTGGAGATTTTTCCCCAGCATAATAAAATAACAGATCATTATTTAATATCCTTTTGAAATATTTTTAATAGCATGGGGGAGTTATATAACACTTCAAAACAAAACACACAGTTATAAAAACTTGGACTCCATGAAGAAGCATTCATCAGAAGAATGAATATGTCACAGAGTTCCTACATGGTAGGAAGGTTGTGAGAGTTGGATGAAGGTGGACACCAAAGGTGGATAAGCAATCCTGCAGAGAGCTTACCAGAGGTGCTCGTTCTTCCTGAACACAGGATACACCCCATAATTAATTTATAGATAGATTCAATAGCCTTAGATTTCTTTCTTTAGGCCCCCTTTTCTTGTTGCACTATTTTCAGAAGGAGGGAGCCACAGAGCAAAAGAAGCCTAGAATTAGAGCCAGAGATTTTGTTCCTTATGGTGACATGAAGGTGGTATTATGGCTTTATTTTAGATATGAGACAACTGAGGTTAAGAGATGAATAAGTAACAGAGCTGGGATTCAAATTCACCTCATATGATTATGGGAAAATAGATTTAGAACTAGAAGGGATCCTAGATCCCCCTAGAAAGGATCATCTATCTATCTTTCCCTTTCTGTTACATGATGTTACATGTTACAGATAAAAGGTTACATTGTCAGCAAAGAGTCAAATCAAGATAATAATTATTTATTAAGTACCTATTATGTATCAGGCCTTTTCTAAGCACTAAGTATCATATAGATCAGAGCTGAGATCCAAACTCAGGACATCTGATTTCAAATCAATAATCCATCACTTACTCTCCATTATTTGACTCTAAGTATAGTGTACTTCCTTAAGTTTTAGAGGCATGAAAGAAAGAATAGAAAAAGGGCTGAATGGAAATTCTAGATAATATCAAATATTATTAAGATCCATTATCTTTTTTTGGACATTTATGATGGCACCCAAACTCCATTTTGACTTTCTCAAGAAACAGTTTGGTACATAGCTAAGATCTGGTTAGTATGAATAATGAGCCTTCTGAAATAGTCTCATTATTTGAATTCATATTGTATATATTCATTGAGCAAGAACTAAAGACCTTATTTTATGTAATGATATCTTCAAATAGTGAGAATATGAATACAAGCTAACATTTTAGGGCTCCATTATTTGCACTAATTGGGATCTTTGGGGAAGACCAAATGGAACAAAAGTCTAAAGGAGAGTTCCAACTTTAGTTGTATTACTTATTATTACTGTAACTGGGTTCGCAGAGCAGGAGGGAAACATTTTACCTTTCTGGGATTCAGGCTTCTCTTCTATAAAATAAAGGGACTAGATAGAATATTCATTAAGATCCCTTTTACCTCTAAAACCTGACTCCTAGGATGTAAAGTCCTGAATCTTAGATAAGATGAGAGAAGACCATCTTTTTATCAAAACAAAACCCTTTCTTTATGTTTTGTATTTAGATTTCAGTCTAAAACATTTTTTAAAATCCCTTAGGTTTGGGTCTGAAAATGAAGCTCTGGAGTCAAATGAATTCCATCAGCTAAATTTCTCAGAAACTTTTCTCCTTTTGCATCCCACTGCGAGCATAGTCAAGAAGCAAACCAAGAAACAGTAATGAGTTAGTGAGGGTGGCCCTCGGGCATTCTGTTCTGTGGTATGTATGGGAAGTGTTGGGGAATTTAGCCTCTGACACAGTATTTTTGACCAGACTTTGAACCTGGTGCCCAAGGACTGTGCCTGTCAATTGGCTTCTGTTCTTGAAACATTAACATTGTAGGCCCCTGGGGATGTCTAGTGTGAAATGCTAAGCTTGCACATTTAATATTAGACTTTTGAATTCATATAACCCTCTATTAAAGTCATAGGAACATAGGCTTCTGGGAGCCCAGATTTAAGACTGGAAGGATCTCTTGAGGTTATCTGATGATTCATAGTGACACGAAGGTGGTCTGAGGGACTTGAGGCAATATCAGCAAAGGGGTAGAAAGCTGTGTGTGTGTATGTGTATGTGCATCTGTATACAGATGTCCTATCCATCTGAAGAAGCTTAAAACATGAATCCATTAATAGACAATGGATGGACTGTCTCTTTTTAGGGAGGCTCATCAATAGAAGTCTGACTACCAAAGAATCAACTTTAATAGCCACAGAATTAATGAGAAAACATTTAGTAAGTGCTATGTGCTGTCTCAGTATCAAATCTGGTGGATATAAATACCAAAGTAAGATAATCCTGATCTTAAGGAGCTTACATTCTAATACACACACAAATATAGATACATATATACACATACCTATAACATATACACATAAAAATATCCATCCATCCATCCATATATCCACACAAATAAATACATACAAATTGAGATGGGGTGAGATTGGCACCTAAGAAGGGGAGTTTTCTTTTAGAAAATAGAAAATTGAATGGAGCCACAGGAGAGCCGATTTAACATTGTTTTTACTAATAATAACAGTCAAGTTAAGGCATTTATTAAGCACCATGTAAGTACTATGTCTATAAAGAAAGTCAGTGTTTGTCCTCAAGGAGCTTGCATTCCCTTGGGAGAAGAAAATATGTCAATAACTAGGTACAAAGATATCTACAGAATAGTTGAGTGGCAATCTGAGAGGGAAAGCACTTCTCTGAACAATCAGTAAAGGTTTCCTACAGAAGAGGATTTGAGCTAAGTTTGGAAGGCAGCCAGGAAAATAAAAAGTGGAGATGAAAAAGGAAGGCATTCTAAGCATAAGAGACGGACTACCATCATGTGTCAGGGAACAAAAAGTAGGCCTTTGTGGCTGGATAATAGATGGATGGGACTAAAGTTTAATTAGACCATCAAAATGGGAAAGGAATGAATTTTGAAGAGTTTAAACATCAAACAGACAACTTTATGTTTTATCATGGTGATGATTGGAATCCATTGGAATTTATTGAATAAACGAGTGACATATGCAAACCCATACTTTAGAAAAATCACTTTGACAGCAGGCTGGAGGATGTATTTGAGTGGGGAGATAGTTAAGTCAGGAAGACATATTGGAAAATTATTGCAATAATCCAGGCAAGAGGCAATGAGGGAATGAACTAGACTCATGGCTATGTGTGAAAAAATGGAGAATAGACACTGTGAAGGTAGAAATGATATGATTATCAATAGATTGGATATGTGGAATGATTGAAACTCAGGAGGTAAGGATGACCCTGAGGCTATAAACCTGGGGAGAATGGGAGGAAATAGGTGCCTTCAACAGTAATTGAGAAGTTCACAAGAGAGGAAAATTTTCAGGGGGGAAGATAATGAGTTCTGGTTTTTAGGCAATTTTTTTAGGATGGGTTTTTTAAGAATGTAAAACAGAATATTCATAAGTCCAGGATACATAGTTCTAGGAATCATCAAATTTGAGGTGATAATTGGATTTATAGGAGATTAATGAGATTGCTAAGTGAGAAAATATAGAGTGAAAAGAGAAAGGAGCTCATCATAGAACCTTGGAAGATACCCACAGTTAGTAGGAATAACATAGATGAAGAACAATCAAAGTAGATTGAAAAGAAGTGGTCAAATACATTGGAACACAACCAAAGAAGAAGACTGTCATGAAAACACATAGAAGTATCTCAGAGAAGGTTTTAAGAGTATTAAATTCTAAAGAGATATAAAGAAGAATGAGGCTCAAGAAAAGGTCATAAGATTTGGCAATTAACAGATTATTGGAAATTATGGAAATAAGTTGGAAGTCAGATTTTAGAGGATTTAAAAACTAGTAAATGAAGAGAAAATGGAAGCAATAAATGTAAATGGCTTTCTCAAGGAGTTTACCCACAAAGAGGAAAAAAGCTATAGAAAACTGCTAGTGAGAATAGTAAGGACCAAGTGAATGGTTTTTAAGAATAAGGGAGACTAGGGCATGATTGTAGATGGCAGAAAAGGAGTCAGTAATGACCATGGAGGGAAAAATCTGAGTAATGCCAGATGAAGAAAGAAGGGAGAGATTCAAATTGAGTCTAAGCAGTATCTCAGTGGTAGTGATTGGAGAGAGATCTTTTAAGGAAGACAAATCATTAAACTCTTGTACCTTGAGGTCCAACCACATGTGAGGTGATGATTTTGCATTCTGTCAGCTCCTAGGAAGCTCACTTCACATCAGGCAGGAGGAGAAAATTAGTGATATCTGATCAGTGATAGTGGTACCTTCCTATATAGAAAAAAGCCCTAGCATGTAAGAAGTAGTGGGAAATTTTATCCTAGATATGGTTGGCACCAATAAAGCTCTAGAAGGCCACAGAAACTAGAAAACAGGTATTGAGATCTTGAGTGAGTTGGTCTAGGATGACTCAGGACAGGGCCATCAGTACTGAGTCAAATATAACTCTGCAGTTGAAGGAGATGGGGAGAAAGTATATATGTATTTAGAAGATGGTTGGAGGAGAATGTGAAGAAGGTCTGAGGATGGATAGAAATAGTAGGCCATGTGACACACCTATCAGGATATTATAGAATTCAGGAAGGGATATATACAGAATCTGGAAACAATATGTTGGATGAATACAAAAGTGAATTATCATTTTATAGAAATTGTGCCAGGAAGGCTAATGCTAAGAATGAGCCAAGTCTGGCAGGGGAAGAAGCTTTGGAAATCAAAAAATAAGTTGTTTAAGAAAGGGGAAAATGGAATCTCAAAATGACTAGAAGTATGAATATAGAGAATGGAGAGAAAGGTAAGACTCCTCAACTTTTATCATGTTTCTATTGTCTCTTCAAAAAACAATGAAATTTATCTTGGAAAAATAGATTGGAATATAGTCAATAAGGAGTTGATACTCAGAGAAATAAGGAGGTAATTGAAGAGTTCACTTGATGAATTCAAGCCACCAAGTTCAGATTAATTACATATCAAGTTGTTGAAAGAAATGGTAGTTGTAATTATTGAGCCATGATCAGAAGTCTTTGATAGATTGTAGAGAGAAAGAAGACATAATGGACATGATAGTTGTTTTTTAAGTTTTCAGACTGCTTTTAGTGGATAAGGGATTAATCTGCTTGTACTCTAGAATGAAGGAGTAGAAACAATGAATGGCAGTATCAGAAAAAGCTTCCTATAAGTACGGGCTATCTCAAAGTGGAATGGGGTGCTTTGGGAACAAGTGAGTTTTCCCTTTCCTAGAGTTCTTCAAACAAAGGCTGGATAATCATTTGTTGTGTAGAAGTCTGTTTGTTCAGGTATGACTTAGATAAGAACCTTTAAAATTACTTCCAATTCTTGAGATTTTGTAATATTGTGATCTTAAGATAGAGAAAGGTAAACAATGGGATAAAGGTCAAAAGGAATATTATTAGTTAAGACAAGTAAATCTCCTAAGCTCTGGCTGGTCCACCAATGGGTTTCAGAGTTTCACAGGCAAATCATTTAGGTGATCATATTGCGATCTCAATTATAAGAAGATATTCCTTGCACCATTTTTATAGATCTCAAAAGAAGACTGCAAAATAGTTCAAATTGCCTGTGTCAGAGTCTTCATAAAGTTTAAATTTATAAGATAAAAGAAAAGTCACCAGTCAGCAAAGAATGTATGTAACATCTAGAGGGCTTACCAGTCACTTGGAAGATACATTTGGAGTAGAATTAATCTTTGTTTTGAAGGAACTTGACTAAAAAAGAAGGATCAGAAAATTATAGATGAAAGTTCTTCCTAATTTCACAAGAATAGCCGATACTTCATGGAAGTATTAATGTGGAAAGTATGAGTAGCATGGTGATAGAGTGGAATGTGAGCAACTTCATTATCAGAGAACTAGGGGATGAATTCTGTTTCTGCTAATGATTTCCTAAGTGACCTCAGGAAAACACCCTTCCCAAAGCAGCAAGTAATCTGATATAGGCTAAATATGATCAATGTTTTTAAAAAAAATTTCTGTAGTTATCATGTTGTGCAAGAAAAGTCAGCTCAAAGGGGGAAAAACATGAGAAAGAAAAAAAAATCATCATCAACAAAAAAAGTGAAAATACTATGCTTTGATCCATATTAAGTCTCCATAGTTCTCTCTTTGGATGTAGATGGCATTTTCCATCCCAAGCCTATTGGTATTTCCATGAATCACCACGTTGTTGAAAAAAGTCAAATCCATCAGAGTTGATCATCATGTCATCTTCTTGTTACTGTGTGCAATGTTCTCTTGGTTTTGCTCACTTCCCTAAACATCAGTTCATGTAAGTCTCTCCGGGTCTTTCTGAAATCATCCTGCTGGTCATTTCTTATAGGATAATAATAGTCTATTACATTCATATAGGATAATTTATTCAGCCATTCCCCAATTGATGAGCATCCATTCAATTTCCAATCCTTTGCCACCACAAAAAGTCTGCCACAAACATTTTTCCACATATGGTTATTTTTCCCTCTTTTATGATTTCTTTGGGATATAGTGGTTGGATCAACAATTAACATTTATGAAGTTCCTACTATGTTCTAGGCACTATTTCAGGCATAAAAGATACAAAAATAAAAAATTATCAAGCCTTTGCCCTGAAGAGACTTATAATGGAATGGGAGATATGACATATATATGCATTCAAGTACAATACAAGGTCTAATATAGACTTCTATGTTCCTGAAGACAGGGATTATTTAATTTATGTCTTTGTATTTTCTGTGTCTCACATAGTTGCTTGTACATAATAGGTTTAAAATAAATAATAGAATAATAGAAATGAAATAGTAGAATATGAGAAGTAGAAAAAAAGCATCTAGATAAAATAGAATAAAATTGAAGAGAAAGAAGTTTTTAGCTTCAAGGAAATAGAAATGGCCTCGTAGAGAAAGTGGACACCTGAACTGGATCATGAAAGGAAAGAAGAAGCTATTCCAAATATGAGATGGCTTTCATAAATGTGTAGAGACAGGAGGAAGCATGAAAAATGATGGGGACAGCCTTTGTACAGAATAACTGAAACACAGAGAGCCTGAATGGTATATTTGCAATGCTGCTAGATTGTGAAAAGTCTTAAACGTCAAGTGGAAATGTCTTTATTATATCTTATAGGAATGAGGAGAACCTCAAGGTATTTGAGCATAGTCAGATCTATACAATAGAAAGAGCAATATGGTTACTGTGTGCAGAATAGGTGGGAATAGGCAGAGATTGGACAGGAGGACATGGTTTTAGAGACTTGTATTGGCTATTGTTTTCACATCATTGTCTTACCATTTATTGTTTAGTGTTTGCCTAAATATTCATTAAGATGAATTATCATTATGATCTATTTTATTTTTATATATTTATTTTTACCTATATTTTAAACCATTATAATTACTCATTGGTAAGATATTTTAGATTGAATATATGATCCCATCAATATAAGGAACCCCCAAGACAGAAATATATTGGAACTTCCAAGATGTAAATTCTCCCTATACATATGGATAGGTACTGGCTCAGTGACCCAGTTTTAGAGAGCTACCTAGGGTGATTTCCCAGGGTCACAAGCTGATTATGTATCAGTGGGAGGATTTGAATTTAGATATTTCAAATTCTGAGGTCTGACCCCATCACTATGCTGCCTCTCTGTCAAGATAAAATCAACCCAAAATGTTAGCAGTTGTAATCAACATGATATATAATGTATTTTTACAATAGCAAATATTTATTTAGTGCCTGTTATGTGAAGGTAAAGAGAGGCAGGTTGGTATAGTAGATAAAGGGTGATTTTCAGAGGGTTAAGAAGACTTGGATTCAAATCCTATCTTGGACACATAGCAGCTGTGGGACTCTGGGAAAATCACTTATTGGCTCTGTGCCCCAAGCAGTTACTAATGTAAGTTACAAAGCAAGTATTAATCATATTGGTAAAAAAAAAAAAAAAAAAAAAAAAAAAAAAAAAAAAAAAAAAAAGTTCTTTTCTAGGAGAAATTATGAAGAGGATCAAAGAGGAAAAAAATACAAAGGACAAAGTGTGGGGTAATAAGACTACAAAGCTTACAATCTAATAGGGAAGTCATTTTTGGATTGCTATGTCACCTTCACTTTTGTGCTGACATTGGATAAGAGAGTGAGGCTGACAACTCTGCACAGCCCTGCCTCACTTAAATCCAATTCACGCTCAAGTCAAAACATCACCCTCAGGTTGTCATTGGTTGTCTTCAAGAACAAAAGATGAACAATAAAAAAACACAATTTAATAGAATACCGACAAAAAAGATTAAAAAGATGAATAAGAATATACAATAATAGATGTTCAATTCAAGAGTATCAGAATGATTCCTAAATAAATCAGTTTCTTCTCTGTGTGTGACAGATTTGAAAATAAGAGCTCTCTCTACATTTTTTCAATCTTCATTGCACACTGAAAAAGGCACTCAGAATGCTAGACCTTAAGTTCCTGTTTTTCCTCTTGAGCATCTCCTTCCCTAGAAGGCAGTAGTGAGAACCATCACTTGTTAACACACAGATGACTCCAGAAATTTGTGTACTTCAAAGTGAATCCTTTATTCACCTGAGTGTTTAACTGTGTCAATGTGCACTCATTATCAGATTTAATTGAATTATTCAACAAGGTAATGTTGCCCGGTGCCCACATTATACAGATGAATTCACGGATGTGCCCAATAGCCTGTGGTAGTTATGGCAACCCAGGGATGCAATGAGTTATTTAGAGAGATTGCTTATGTCATTGTCAGAAGGGGAAGACAGAGACCTGCAGTAATCCAGAACTACAAGAAATCTATACTTTTATTCTTTCACTGTGTGGGTGGGGAGAAGTTTTGACTGTGATTTTGTAGAAATGAACATTTGGCAGGATGATTTTAGGGTGGGAGGTGGAGTGTGTGTGTGTGTGTGTGTGTGTGTGTGTGTGTGTGTGTGTGTGTGTGTGTTTGTGTGTTGTAAAAAATGCTGACATAAAATACTTTAACTCCCCAAACAAAGGGAGACATTCTAGTTGACTTAGGTTTAGGGATGTGAGTTTGCCTATAATCTCACACTGATTCACCTTCATCCCCCAGGAAACCAGGACAATCAGCTGCATGGATTTATCTGTGATTAGCAGAACAGTGGTTTTATTAGGTCATGTTCTCAATTATCCAGATGGGACAATCAAACTTTCTACCTGCTAGTTGGATTGGGATAGAGCACTGGGCTTTGAATCAGGAAGACATCTTCCTGGGTACCAATCCAGTCTCAGACACTAACTAGCTGTGTGACCTTAGGCAAGTCAATTATCCCTGTTTGTTTCAGTTTCCTCATTCATCAAATGAGCTTTGACAATCTTAAACCTAAGCAATCCAAAATAGTAGTCCCAGCCTAAGTGTGAGTATTTTACTATCCTTAATGATGGGTAAAAAAATAAAGTATTGCAGATTTTTTCCACTTTTCTTCTATGAAGTCCTCTTTCAGTTTTCCCCTTTAAGTGTCCTCTGGATGACTTTGTATTGTTCTTGACAAGCTTTTTTTAAAAACTAGTTTTACTCTTCACTGATTCTCTGTTTTATGAGGCAACATGTCTCATAATTTTCCATCATCCTTCTCTGTGAAAATTTCCAAACAAGTTGATATTGTATGTTTGTATTATGCTTGATTATCATTTCTTTACCCTTTGTAAGTCAAGTGTTTGCTGACTAAGGAATTTTTAGGCTTTTTCTGGGTCTCTTTATTAATGCCAATTGATTTACATCAGTTAAACTTTTGCATGAAATTATTGTCATCTGTCTTTATGTCCTTTTTCCATCCAAATTCCAGATCTCATAATTAATAATGTGCTTGAGTAGATAAATATGAACCTCCACATCTTTTCCTAATTTGTGTTATTAATTCTAGCTTTGGGACATTTTTTGATTTTTACTCCAATAAGTTGGTGGTCTGATTGCATGTAAACAGCTGATTCAGGAATGACTCTTATATCAGCATTTACAGTTTATTAAAATATGATCGATTTCATTTTGGTGATGCTATTTAGCTCTTGCCACATACAATACTTTCTATATGCTTTCTAGGAAATAATGTTGGTCATATATTGGTTTGAAGCTTCAGTATTTTCTATAAACCTTTGACCTCTCTTATTCCTTATCTGTCACTTATATTTTCCAAAAATTTTTATTGCCAACCTGACTTATATTTACCTTTGAACAGACATACAAATGGGATGCATTTTACTTCAAATTATATTTTGGTTGTATTTAGGAGGTTTTTTACTAATTTTTTCTTTCATGTCATCCTGTGTAAAAGTTATTGGAAAATAAGCTATAATAATTTTGTTGGTCATTTTGCAAATATTTATTATAAACTTGGCAACAGAAGACTGTTGAATAAATCATGTCATAACCCAAGTAATTCCATTCTAAATCTAGTACTCTTTCATCTGTACCATGTTGATCACAGGAATCTGAAAACCACTTTGTACTTGTTTCTTGGGTTGCCATGGTCAAAGAAGTCATCACCAAGTAGTCTACTATTGATCAAGCTTCCTTTACTTGGGTAGACTGGTCCTCAGAGAGTAGACTTACTTAATCTGTAAGATTGTACTCAAAGTCAGCCTTGCATGGAACTTGTCAGTTTGTTCTTAACTGGTATATTCTTTGAGAACCCAGAATTACTTTTCATTTTTTTTATCACAGGTAAGACTTGAACCCAGGCCTTCTTAGCTGCAAGTTTAGCCATTTCATGATTGAATTTAGTTTTGAAGACAAGTTGAGCCTGAGTTGAGAGAGAGAGAGCCTAAAATCTCTTTCTCCTCCAATTTCTTCTGAGCCTCAGGCTGTATATAGAAAGGCAGTAAATACAATGGCATTCCAACTCCAGAAGTCTGCCTCCAATAAACTGCTCAGGACTTATAATTAAAAGTTGACTAATGGCACAATCCAAACATAGTTGCTTAGTAAATACTTGTTAACTAACTATAGAATTTAATATCCTTATAAATGCAGCATGGATGGCACTTAGTGCTTCTAGGGGTGGGGGTGGGAACAAACATTTTAAACCATTATTCCACCTACACTTGCTCACACCCAGGAGCATGGAATTGGGAATCCCTGATGGAAGGAAGGAAGAAACAAACTGAATTATCTGCTTTTTCAAAAGTATTTAGAGTTTTCTATTTGTATCCCAACATTTAGCATTGTGCTTTGCACACACACAGTGTTTAATAAGTGCTTTTCTCTGTTATTCAGTTCATCCTAATTATATAAAACACTTCTAACAAGGCACCAAAATGATATCTACTGGGCTAAGTACCAAGAAATCACAAGACTGTGTGATGAAACACATAGTTGGGACCTCCCAGATAGAAATCTCCATTCATTTTCTGCTAGTTTTGACTCAGCTCTACTCCAAACTATTAATAAGTGGGTTTACCTTCAGTTGCAGGCTTTATCCTGCTCCTTATTCCTTCCTACCTAGCAGAGATTTCTCCCAGAACCAAAGGCTTCCCAACCAGCATCACTTCTAAAAGTCATTGTTAAAACCCTATAAGAAAATCTATTATAAAGTCACAAGACGCCTTTCTATTATTATTGGGCTGGTAGTCCATTTGTACTCTTCCCATACTGCTTGTCGCATCATTTCCTAGCATAATAACATTGTGCTTTTATAGAACCAGTGAATGGTATCAGGAAGGGTATGCTGGTATGGCATAAAGACTCTCAGGATACAAATTATACATAAGGGATAAATGACTGGAATCCAGTTTTGTTTATTCATCTCAAAAGGAAAAATTTAAATAAAATTTAAATTTAAATTTAATTTTTAAATAAAATTTTCTTTTCTCTAGTTTTCTTTGTATCATTGGTTTTTTTCCTGAGCCCTTTTTTAGCCCAGGCTTTATTTTAGATGCTTCAAAATCTGATTTTTTCTTTGGAATCTACTGATTGAGGTTGAAACTTCCCTCTGAATTGGTTAATATTTTCTCATTGTACCCGCATGAAGACCAGAAGTCTTCCCCTCTAAACTATTTAATCCTTCCATGCTCTTGTATCATTTTTATTTATTTCCTGCATTCCTTCATCTCTTCTTTCATTTTCTGCATTTTCTTGCTTTTGTATCTGTAAGTATTTTAATTACCTTACTGGCTTATCTGACTTCCTATAATATAATTTCTTCTATTTCCACAAGTAGCCCATCATGAACTAGCCTCTACATGGATCCTCATTAACATTTAACACATTTAAATCAACTTTTGTCATCAAAGAAACTAAAAGGAGTGTACATCTCACAATATGTAGCAAGTGGGTTTTCTTTATGGCGTTCAAAAAGGAGGACAGGAAGATAGGCAATAGAGACATAATAAAGCATTCAAAGAGAAGGATCATAGATTTAGAGCTGAAAGGAAGCTCAGAAACATCTATTCCACCCCAATGATTTGACAGATGTGGAAATTGAGGCACAAGGATATTAAGTGATTTGCTAGAGATCACATAGGTTCTAAGGATCAGAGGCCCAGATTTTCTTAGATGATTTTTCAACTATTCCACAAAGCTGGTCATTGGATACTGGGTTGGAAAGCTGCCTGGGCTTCAATGTCAATAAGCCTCTGTTGCCTTTAACTTTAACTCAAAGTAGACAACCCAGATCAGTCTTTATCCTGGGGACAGAATAAAGTTTTATGTGTGTGTGTGTATGTGTGTGTATACATATATACATATATACAAATATATGTGTATATGTATATATACTTATATATAATATGCACAGTCTATATTTACATTTAGAGAATTTAAGTTTTTAGAATATTCATTTGAAAACCTTTGTGTATCATATCAAATTCATTCATTAATCCAGCAACCACTTATTAAATGTCTGTTATGTCTAATGCATTTTGATGGGCACTGGGGAGATACCAACAGACTTGAGACACAGTCCTTACACCGATGGAGCTGATGGCAGCATTGACAGACAATAGACAGCCATTTCAGTGCAATGTGATCCATATCTCTAGTGACATCCAGTTTAGTAGGTTTAGATTCTTAGGTGTTCACCAGGACCCCATGAATAGGATAGATTTTTCTATTTATAAATATAAAAGTCTTGTTTTAGGAATTGAGGTCATCTCAAAGGATATTTAGTCAATTCCCTCATCTTACAAATGAGGAAACTGGGGTTCATACTAGTGAAGAGACTTATCTAAGGTCACAATTAATAAGGACCAGAGATGGGATTTAAACACAGGCCCTCTGACCCCAGAATCAAGGCACCAAAGTCCAGATTTAATTACAAATGTAGAAGGTGTGATGAGAGGATATCAATCGGAGTGGAGAGAGGCCTCCTTCCTTGTCTTACCATTATAGTACCACACCTTGTCTGAATAAAGTGAGAGTATACCTTAAGACCAAATTAACACATCCACATTTGGTGCTTTTATGAGGAGGAGTAAATGAGTCAGGTAAATCTTTCTTTCTCATGGACATTTTTCACAGATGTTATTTACCTATAATGTATTTGCATTACTTCACCCCCTCATTATTGTGTCTGAATTACATATCACTCATAGCTTCTTCCATATAAATCTGGCACCTTTGCTTTCCTTCCTTCTGAAATAATTTATTTTGCAGTGTTATACAAGTTCCTCTTATGCATTAATGGCTTCTTGTCTTTTAATGGCTTCATCTTTACTGATGACTTGGAGCTGGTTGGTCTAAGTTATAAATAAAGCCCCACCTGCCACAGGTAGAGAAATACAAACACATCTATCTCCTTCACCTTTTAATCCTTAACTATAATTCTAAAACAATTGGATTCCCCCAAGACTGGAAATGCAAACCTATTGCCTCTAATGAGTTAGCATGGACTGCATTCAAGAGTCCTTGAATGGAAGAAAAGAAGTAGCCTCTTTTCTCTTTGAAAATCCATCTTCTTGAAAATCTGGATCCAAATAATGGAGCAATCACTCACCTGAAACAGAGCCTTTTAATGATAGGGTATGTTTATTTTCTAACTGGGACAAAGGTACCCTATTATAAATCACATGGCATCAAAGCTGTCACTTGTGTTTCTGATTTCAAAAGTTCCCTAAAAGCCTTCATCGTGAAATAGTTGTATTGCAGGATGTTTAAAATGGCATGTACTGTTTACCTGGCTTTAAATCACCTCTATTTCCTTTTATTAGGATTTTTGGACACATAAAAATTAGTAGCAGAAGTAATCTATACCTTTTTTCCTTATTTACACAGTGCTTTGCATTGTACCCACTTAATAAATGCTTTTTCATTCACTCAGTCCTCTCATGAGTAGCACACTCATATAATATTTAATTATATTTAGAGGCATCTAAAGAAATGGGATGTGAGTTTAGGGGCTTGTTGATCATGCAGCACTATGGGAAACTATGGGAAACCAAGAAAAAAAAAACAATCTCAAAGTATTTTTATTGGTGTGTTAGGAAACTCAAGTTTTTATTGCTTTTAGGATTTTATGGTAGATGTTTTCTTTGGTAAAATTAAAACCATTGCTTCTATTCCCAATTTAATAGATTGGAGAGCATCCAGAGGAGAGTTACCATGATCGTGGAAGGATTGTAGTATCGATATGGATCTATAAGGGAACTTCAAGGAGATGTAGTCTAACTGTCTCATTTTATAATTGAGGAAACTGAAGCCTAGAAAGAAGTAAAGTAATTTGCCCAAAGTCCCCCTGGTAATAAGTAGCAAGTTAGGATTTGAATCCAAATCCTCTGAAGCTAAATTCAGGGATCCTTTCTTTCTGCTGAGGTAACATCCCAGTCAGATTGGATGAAGGAGCTAGAAATGTTTAACTTAGAGAAAAATTGAGAAGAAGCAATAGAAGGCATAATGTCTTATCTCCACATATGTGAAAGATTTATGTGGAAAAGGATTAACTTGTTCTATTTTTCCCAACTATATAACTATATATATATATATGCATATATATATATATCTATATCTATATCTATATCTATATCTATATATCTACTGTATAACTAAGTATAATGGGTAATAGTTGAAGAGATGCCTTAAGTTCAATTCATGGAAAAAACTTTCAGAAACTTACAAATTATTTTTGTGTGTGTTCTTTCCCCATTGGATTGTAAGTTTTTTGAGGACAGGGATGTCTTTGTTTCAATTTGAATAATAATGAGAGAGAGACAGAGACAGAGAGACAGACAGACACAGAGAGAGACAGAGACAAAGAGAGAAAGAGAGAATGAGAGAGGCAGAGAGACAGAGACAGAGCGAGGTGGGGGGCAGAGAGAGGCTAAGCTCATGGAGCATCCTCAGAGTGGCCATCCTTGATTTCCATCAGCATCATGGAAGCTTTGGGAGCTAGTGGGAGGGCTCCTTTTCCCTAAACAGGACTTCTGGCTGAGAGGTTTCCACTTTGGGCCGATGTAGAGCCCTCTCAGTGGCGAAAGAGCTCCAAGCCCCGATGACCCAGCATTGGCAGAGATGTGGCCCCTCGTTTTCCCTTCCTTCCCTCCTGGTCCAGCTCATGGTGACCCGAGTGGGAGCAGGGGACAGGGAGCCTGTCCTTTTGCTTCCTTCTCTGGGTAGCCGCCAGCCGGTGGCAGCTAAAACACGTTTGGCCTGGGCAAGTCTGAAACTGGGCCTGAATCCATCTTTGGGGTTTTGTCCTTCCTCCTTATCAGAGGTGAGCTCACGTTTATCCCACGCTGGCTGTGCTCCAGCTCGGAGGTGCCCAATGGCTGGGGCTGAATGGCGGCGGGGGAGGAAGAGCGGGTAATTACCCCAGTCCTCTTGGAGAATATGGTCCCCGACAAGGAAAGGATGAGACATGTCCACCAAGCCATAAACAAATGCGACTGCCTTAACAGCAGAAACGTAACAGGAGTGCTCTGGGCAGGGGCCTAAGTGATACATAAAAAGCCTTAATTAGCAGTCCTCCAAACTGTTTTATGCTCCATGGTGGTTAAATAGCAGCCTCCTGGCTGACTGCAACAACAGTTAAAAGTTAAATTACCGAGCTCGACTTGGAGACTGTTCTTGTCAAAAGCTTGCTTGTAAATGTCCTTTATTTTGGCTGTTCTTTGGGGGGACAGCGAATCACCTGATTCGTATTGTCCAGGGGATTTCTTTTGACTCCCCCCATTTTGAGGGAAACTGTTGACTTGAGTTATAATCTACTCAGGGAGGAGTAAAGATTTGTCAACAGGTGGGGAAGGTGGGAAAAGGAAGCATAATTCCACTTTCTAGGACTCAATCTGGTCTAAATGGAATGACTGTCCAGAGAAGAAGGACCTTTTTGTAGCAAAAGGAAGGCTGCAGGATTCTCAAATAGAAAAGTCACATACTTGCAAAAAAGGGCATATTCTGCCCAGGTAACTGACTGCAAAGGCAACATTCAATGTAACAATTAAGAACAAATTACAGTTTAAGGTAGGAGTAGAATAGAAAATGGGGATGATAGGAAAGGGGGTATGGTTCCATATTTCCACAACCCAACATTCTGTTTGTCAAATAAATGATAAACAGAGCTCTATTGATTGTGTATAATACACATAAGTGTTTAATAAGTAAGTACTTAATAAATGCTTGTTATCAGTGATGAAAATAATATGAAGAATTCAGTAAAGAAAATGAAAATAAGTGATGAAAATATATCATGAGTATTTTTAATTTTAAGAATGTGAAGGGTGCCCTTAAAGTCCAACTCAACAGCCACCTCCCCTCTCTGAGCTCCTTATCAATAATAAACTTCTTCCTGTGACCACAAAGAGAGTTTTGTTTAAAAACTCCCTGATATATTTTATTTATTTATTTATTTTGCTGAGGCAATTGGGGTCAAGTGACTTGCCCAGTGTCACATAGCCAAGAAGTGTTAAGTGTCTGAGGCAAGATTTGAACTCAGGTCCTCCTGACTTCAGGACTGGTGCCCTCTCCATTGCACCACCTAGCTGCCCCAACTAATACAACTTTAATAAAATTTTATATATTGTGTTTGGGGTTGTCAACTAGGCTATAAATAAATACCAATGAGAAAAAGAGCCCATCTGATCTAAACTTTTTATCTTTTCCCATTGCTCAACACAGTTCTCTGCCCAAAGGAAGCACTTTCATTGAGCAAATACATGATTTTAAAAAACAATTCCCCCAAACTTTATTGTTTCATGTGACAAAAATGTCCGTGGTTTCCACAGGACTTTAGGGGCAGAGCCTGGGATGGCTCACTGCCCACAATAGAAAACCAAAGCAAACCAAACCAAACCAACCAAATAAAAGAAAAACAACAGACGCTTTTTATAAAATCATCATGAAAGTGTATCAAAAGAAATGAAAGCCAATACTGCTGTAACAGACTTGTATAACCAAGTGAAATACATTTCCACATTAACCATGTCCAACACACATACACATATATATGCACAAATACATATATATCTTATTCTGGGTAATCTATCTCATTATTAATCCCCGGAATTGTGATGTCAGGACTAATGAATAATGACAAAGACAATGTTCAGTGTAACAATTAAGAACAAATTCCGGCTTAAGCTAGGAGCAAAGATAGAAAAGAAAATGGGGATGATGGTAAATGGGGATATGGTTTCATATTTCCACAACCCAACAGTCTGTTTCTGTCAAATACATTCTAAACAGAGCTCTATTTTTCTGCACGTATTTAGTGGAATAAAATCACAGCATTTCATCCAAGTGATTTGGGAGGTGGGATGGGGAAAAGGGAGGAGAGGAAAAGTAGGCTGGGAGTTGATCTCAGAGTTATAGGCCAGGGAAACAAGAATTTTGCATGATGGCTATGAAATTTAGAGGGTGTACCAATTTAACATGCATTACTTCACTCACAATAGTACCTAGTCCCCTTGTCAATCAAGTGATTTTGTCTTAGATTCTATTTCTATTATTTTAACATTGAATTGTACAAAGCCAATTTGGAAGCTTATTTCATGCTGCTTGCCTCAGGCTCCAAAGTTGCTAGTTACCGCTCTGTTTGGTCTACAGGGATCCCAGCTCATTAATTGGATTGACTTTCTCACTTTTCACCTGGCTCTTTTGGCACTATGTGGCTTCAGCGTAGGTCTGAAGTGTGTCTGGAACATTTTTAAGACTGTTTGAGCCTGAACTTTGTCTGGAGGACTAACAGCCCATTGTAAACATCTTCTGGTCCTGAGAGACACTTTAGTCTTGATACTTCCCAAAGTCCTTTCTCAACCTGAATAGCTCTAAGAGGTGATATCTTGTTTTATTGCATAAATTAAAATTTTATTCATTTAAAAGGATAAATAATTAAAATAAAAAAAAGAACAGACATCAGACCACTAAGAAAAGATTAGACT
Organism: Sminthopsis crassicaudata; assembly: GCF_048593235.1. NCBI lineage: Eukaryota > Metazoa > Chordata > Mammalia > Dasyuromorphia > Dasyuridae > Sminthopsis > Sminthopsis crassicaudata. Next base: position 46,225,498 of record NC_133621.1, read on the forward strand.
TTCTTCTTTGTTGTTTCCTGAGTTTTTGCAGGGCTGGATGGGAAAGTGCCAACATTTTGAAGGAGTTCACATGGAGTTCCAGCTCAGCTAGCCACAGGACGTGCCAGAGTTCCCATTAGACGTAGGGGCTTGAGGTAGCTGTCAGTGGTTCAGATCAGCATTTGTAGAGTAGACTAAATATCAAGTTTAAAATATGTTATTTCACACTTCCTCTCCATAAATGTGACCCACTGAGACTTTGTACTATAGCTATATTTCAGAACATTGAGGAAATACAGTCTTTTATCTGTAACTAGGTTCTGCAATTAATTTGCTTTTTAAAGAACTAGCATTTATATATATATATATATATACATATATATATATATATATATATATATATATGTATTTCTTTTTAATAGCCTACTGAAGGAAATATAAACTCCTTGAAGTCCATCACGATTTATTTTTTTATTTTTGCATCTGCTTACCTCGCATGGTGCATGATACATGGTAGGCCTTAATTACAAATATTTGTTAAATTGAATATTTGAAACCCTTTACTAAGTCAAGGAAGTAGAACGTTCATAGTAAGAGCATGAATAATAAACATTAATCTAATTTCAACATTGATTTTTTTTTTGTTTTGGGGGGATTTTTTTTGCTATATCACTCAATCAATAAGCATTTATCAGACCTCTACTATGATCCAGGAACTGAGCTAACTACCAGGGATTCAGACACAAGAAAATGATCAGTCTTTGATCTCCCATAAGAAACAATTACTGTACACAAAGTACTTTACATTTTCTATATCATTTATTCCCTGTTGTGACCCTGTGAGATAGATAATCTGAACAATATCTATTTTATAGATTAAAATAATGAAGCACAGAGAAATTTCATTATTGCTTATTCATGCCAGTCATATTTGACTCTTCATGAGCTCAAATGGGGATTTTCTTGGCAAAGATACTGGAGGAGTTTGCAATTTCCTTCTTCAGTTCATTTTACAGATGAGGAAACTGAGGCAGACAGGATCATACAACTAAGAAGTATCTGAGACTGGATTTGAACTCATGAAGATGGATTTTCCTGACTTTAGACCCAGCACTCTGTGCACTATGGCTCCACATAACTGCCACAGAGAGATACATAGATCCAATCATTTGGAATGAGCAGTATATTTCTATCCTGAATCCTGGCTCTGCTTCCTTGACACCTGTGAGCACCTATAGCCCATAGGATGTAACCCCATCTATGCAACAAAGGGATTGTATCAGATGACCTCTAAGGTCCCTTCTGACTTTTCAGTGTCAGGACCTGGGATGTTTTATCTTGAAAAGAGAAGACTTGGGATCAACAAATTGAAGTTTCGATGGAGAATTGGATTTGATAAATTTATTAGATTTTCAATAATAATTTGAACTCTCTAAAAGTAGAAATGAGTATATTCTTGTTCAAGTTTTCCTAACTCCAGGCTCTACCCACTGTGCTATCTAGCTGCCCTTACATTTTTATAGGTTTAAAAAAATACTGTTTATACTTATTGATCCACCAGTTCTTACAACAACCCTTGAGTTCACTGAATACATACCTCAGACACTTATTACTTATATGACCCCGGGCATGTCCCTGAACCCTGTTTGCCTTAGTTTCCTAAGTGGAGTGGAATGGCAAACCACTACAGTATCTCTGCCAAGAAAATCTCCAGTGGGGTCACAGAGAGTCACACATGACTGAAAACAACCGAACGAGAAATAAAAATTTAAGATATTATTATTTCAGGGTTCTTTTAATAACTAAAACAAAATAGGTTTTATATGCACTCATAATCTGACACCTTTGGCAATATAATGAGATTTGGCATCCTATTGAGCCTTAACTGATATCCCTTGGATGACATGGTTTCTTGGAGCATCTTGGCTTTCTCTGAGTAGTTTCTTAGTTTTAAAAGTCTTATTATAAGTTAATTAATAACAGAATGTCAATTTGAATTATTGTGCTTTTTGAGTGGTGGGAAAATATTTATTCATAACTTCTCCTTACCTTCTTTGAGACAGGCAGGGTAGAAAAGAGAAGAGCTCTAAAGCTGGGGTCGAGAAGAATTCAAATTCTGTCTCAAACTGTTGGTTGTGTGAATCTGGGCAAGTCATTTGATTTCTATTTGCTTCTGTTTCCTCATCTTTAAATTGAGAATAATAATAACACCTGTCTCTCGGGGATGGCTTTAATTTTTTTTTCTTTTTAAAAGCTTTTTATTTTCAAAACATATACTTAGATAGTTTTCAACATTCACCCTTGCAGAGCCTTGTGTTCCAAATTTTTTATCTCCTTTTCCCTCACATCCACCCCTAGACAACAAGCAATCTAATACATGGTAAACATGTGCAATTCTTCTATACATATTTCCACAATTATCTTGATGCACAAGAAGAATAAGATGAAAAAGAAAAAAAAATGCAAGCAAACAACAACAAAAAGAGTGAAAATACTATGTTGTGATCCCACAATCCCCTTTCTGAGTGTAGATGTCTTTCTTCATCACAAGATCTTTGGAACTGGCCTGAATCATCTCATTGTTGAGCCACGTCCACCAGAATTGATCCTCATATAGTCTTTTTGTAGCTGTGTACAATGTTTTCTTGGTTCTACTCCCTTCACTTAGCATCAGTTCATATGAGTTTCTCCAGGCCTTTGTGAAAGAAATCACCCAGAAGATCATTTCTTATAGAATAATAATTTCATAATATTCATGTGCCATAACTTACTCAGCCATTCTCCAACTGATGGGCATCCACTCAGTTTCCTTACAAAAAGGGCTGCCACAAACATTTTTGCACACATGGGTCCTTTTCTCAGGGATGTTGTTAAGTTCAAATGAGATAATATTTGTAAAGCTTTACAGACCTTAATCTATAAAATCTTTAGCTGCTATTATTTGGGCAGATGAAAATGTCAGGTCTATTTAGTTTAGTGATTATTTACTCTCTGTAGGTGGTACACGAAAAGCCAACCAGCTATTAGAAAGACTCCTGATTGGCTCTGAGGGACCTTAGGCTAACAGCCACATGAAGGCAAAAACCAAATTCTGGGATAACAATTGACTTCATTTGGGAGCCAGACTCCATGGTTTTGCACCTCCAAATCTTCTCTAAGATACCCATCCTGAGTCCCTTGCAGAATCACAGGGATTAATTCAATCACATTTAAGTCTTTGAGCTACATTTATCTTTATTTCCCTGTGCTGTCTCCATAGAAACTGAAAATTCCACAGTTATCTCCATTTCCAGGTTGAAATGGCTTTATCGTGTTGCTCTAAGATATTCAACAATTCTCATCTCCCAAGCACCTCTTTCCTGGACTAGTCAACTAGCAAAAGCCTCCTTAATTTTAGTCTTCCTGCCTCAAAATTCTTCTCTTACCAATTCATCTTTCACAATTGCCAAAGTGATATGACTAAAGTACATGTAACTGAGTCATTTAACTGTTCAATAGACTTCAATGTCTCTTCAAAATTTAGATACATTTAGATGTATTGTTAGAAGGGACCTTGGAAGGCTTCTAGTCCAACTTCATTTTTTACAGATGGAGAAACTGAGGCCCAGGGAAGCTAGTGACTCAAAGTTATGTAAAAAATAAGTTTTAGATGTAGAATTTGAACCCTTATCCTCTGATTTCAGAGGCAATGTTCTTTCCATTGTACCAAACTGTCTCTCCCAAATATAAACCCCATTTGTTTAGCATTTAAAGATTTTTATCATCTGACTCCAACTAATCTTTCCATTTTTATTATATGTTATTCCTCTTCACACATGCCACAGTCCAGTCAAGTTGGTCTTTGTAATCATCATGTTAATTAATTTACATGGATGTTCATAGTGCTTGAAAAGTGTCCCTTCCATCCCCTTTTTGTTAAACAGTTCCCCCTGAAATCTTCTTTACACTCTTATATTAGCTGGCAAAATATATTGTAGCAGTGCACAAGTAAGTTTCAACCTGCTTCTACTTGAATTCATCATAAATTCTAAATCAGTGGAATTTATATTAATTTTTATTTTTCTTTATGTGAAGGGATGACTAAGCATAAATAAGACCCCCATCTTAACTTCTCCTCAATGACCCAATGAACTTTAAAACATTTTTGGACATTTAAAGGTATTTTATCATTTTCCATGTTTCTCCATTGTGTATGAATCTGGATTTTCTCATCTCCTTTCAATTTGGAAAGAGAACGAAGAGAAAGATTGTTTTGACAACGTTCCAATCTAACAGGAAGTGCTGAAAATCTAAAAAAAAAATCTCATTCCTTAAAGATTGCCAAGTCTTTTTGCAGATCCAAGAGATTTGGATAATCATAATCAGTCCCATTTCTCCATTCTCTAAATGGGTAGGGGTTGGGGAAGGGAACAAAGACTGAATCATCAATTGCATTTGGAAACTTTAGCTGTTTATACTACCAAAAAGCCTGGATCTGTTGATGTCCCTCTAACAATTCAGGGAAGACAGTTGAATGAAGGTCAAAGAGAACCACCATTCCAGGCACTATTTCCAGTTCTTCTACTTTGCTGAATGTCAATTCCTCCTTAGCTAAATACTGGGACTTAAGGTATATTGTTGGTATAATGTTTACATAAGCATGGGCTTCTTGGATTAAAGGTGCTACAAAGGAAAAAGGTGTTATTGTTATTACTCATAAGAAATAGTTTTAGTGCTGACTTTGGCAGAGCCTGTCATACTTCCCGTTGGCTGGTCAAGAAAAGACAACATAAATTTATCATGCATATTTTCATTGGTGAAAGGTATTAATGGCCCTTAGATCTATGTGAATAGGAATAAAGAGGACTTCCTTTGGAAGCTGATAATTGAGTGTTAACAGACATTCTCCCAAAAATATAATAGGAATTGATCTGCTCCTTGTGAGATCCATAACACAATGCTAGGCACTCCATAAACATAAAATCTCTACATAGATCCAGGTCTGATCGAATCCATCAGAGAGGAAAGTTGTTCTTTCCTCCCACCCTTTTAAAGAATAGCATTACCATATAGCTGAAAGAGATCTAGATTTGGTGAATTTGAGTTCAGCCAAAACACTCATTAACCATGTGACCACTGGCCAATTATTTAATGAGGAGATGAAAGAAAAGCTTGGGAATAATCATGGGGAACAATGGATATTCCAACTCCACCTCCATGACTGATAAGTTAGGAGATAGCAGTGAATGTGCAAACAGTGTAGGGAAGTTGGGTCATCAGGAGGAAGCCAAGTTGGGGTGTGCAGGGGCCAGTTTGAACTAGCTTGAGAGAACTGATTGTTAAATTTTGAGTGTGTACACTTACACCCCAGAGATTGGAGAAAGCTACAAATCAGAGCTTGATTTAAATTTTTGTTGAATGACTAGACTTAAGACAATGAAGAAAAAATATAAATAAAGCAAATTAAATCTAAAGGTGTGTCTTGAATATGTATTCCACAATCAGTACGGCAAAAATAACGAAGCATAGTGTTGGATTAAGGGTATCTTTTATTTTGGTCTATTTCATGGATCACTATGACCAAAACATTTATCATTTACTGGACCACCTTCTGGTAATAAGTCTTATTGTGCTTAGTTGAGACGGTTCTTTCCTGAGTTTTTAGTTGCTGGGTACACTTTCAGAGCATCTCCGGCTTGATAGGATTAGCCTAGAGGCAGCTAAGTGATGGATAGAGAAGACTCATCCTCCTGAGTTAAACTCTAGAGCAATGTGACACTGGGTAAGTCATTTAACCCTTTTTGCCTCACTTTTGCTCAAAGGAGCTGAGAAGACAATGACAAACTACTCCAATATCTTTGCCAAGAAAACTCCAGATGGGGTCCTGATGTGACAGACATGAGTGAACAACTGAACCCCCACAACAAAGGATCTTCCTATGAGGTAGAATCTTCCACTGCTTTAACATTCAAGAATTTGAGATCATCTTCCTGCCAGGAGAAGACATTAGAATAGGATGTTCAGGAAAGCCACTGAGAACTTTTTTTTTTTAAACATCATATTTGGTATTCTTGCATTTCTATGGCTTAAAAAAAAAGTCCTTGGAGACAGGTAAGAAAAGGACCCATTCCTACATGTATTCTGGGTCTTACCATCTCTCTTGGGTCTCTTAAAAGGGCTACATGACTAGATGGGATCATATATATGCTTATCTAAATGCTTGCTCTGAATTTTAAGTCAAATACGTACTTGCCCCTTTCAAGTTGATTCTCTTTTCTGTCACCTATGTTCCTTTCAATGTGGAAAGAGAATGACAGGCTGCAAGAAGAAAGCACTCGGTGGAATGTCCTGTCTCGTGCCATACCTGGGTGCCTGCCTGGCAGTGCAGTTTGTACAGCCATTTGCAAGTCCAGATGTGCAGCCAAAGGGGGCAGCCATGTTAATGGCAACCATTTGTTCAGCCCTTGCTTCACTCTGGCAGACTGTCCCACATTTTGACATTGCTGGAGGAGGGCTGGGAAAGAATAACACATCTTTTCAATGAGCTTAAAAACTATGACGTTAACAACATCTATTGATCTAGGTCAGTTTGATTGAGCTGGGTCATTCATAACAATGAGTCAATGGACAAGCCCAGACTTTCAGATGGATGCTTTTAGATGGATGACTTTAACCCTTCCTTATCCCAAAGAAAATACCCTACGGCAGTCATGGAGCAAGTCTTGGCAAGGGTTTGACAGCCCTCTATCACTCCTCCCCCCGACCATGTCATGTGTAATTACTGTCACCTAAATCAATATAATGAGAGGAACATGGCTCCTCTCCAGATGCCCACTGTAAACTTCCTCCCAGTAAGTTAGAGCCACCATCAAGCTAGGAAATGCCTATTCGTTGAACTACACCTACAAGAAAAATCACCCAAATGCAAATTCATCATATTCTTTTTATGGCTCTTATATAAAATATGGCCTTCCTTTAAATGGGGCTCTATTGCCCAGAGGGGCTGAGTATGAAAGTAAATCTTAGGGTATTTAATTCCCCTCTCAGAACCAAAGAAACAAAAGTTCCAAACAAACTTCTTTGGCAAATGGGAGTTTTACTCAAATAGAATTAGAATCCTTTTTGAGATTTGGGCTGTCAGCAGATTCCTGAGTTAATCTGAATCAACTCTCTATTGTCTGTGATAGCATAGGGGTCAAGAGCACATGGATGCATGGATTTTTGGATTATCTTCCCATCACAATGTGGACAATTGCCTAGCTTATGACATTCAATGGATAGATGGTTCTTAGGTTAGTCTATTAGTGTATATGTGTGTATGTGTGCATTAGTGTATTTGTGTGCAAGTATAGGTATGTATATATGTGTATATGTATGTATATATAACAGCTAGCATTTATGTAGCATTTTAAGATTAGTACTACATTTATTACCTTATTTAATTCTTGTCAGAACCATAGGAACTAAGCACTATTGTTACCCTCATTTTAATAATGGGGCCATCAAGGATGAGAAAAGTTACATGATTTCCTGAAAGCCACAGAGCTAATAAGGGTCTGTCTGAAGCAGATCTTGGACAGATGCTGAAAATGCAAAATTAGCTGAGAACAGAACTGAACCGTAGCATGAGAGTGGGCTGCATTGCTTTTTGGGGAACTGCCTTTCCCTTAATGTCCCTAAGCTTTTGTCAAAACAAAGGCCCATCTTACCACTATTAGTATTTTTCTGGAGATGATGTAGGGGTGGAAAATATCAGTCTCTAATTTAAATTAAGGATCACTCCAAAGTCAATGAAGAGACACATGGGAAATATAAGAAAGCTGTAAATCATTATTGAAAATGAATTATGATCAAAAAAGTGGGTAGAGAAATATGAGAAATAAAGATGGGCTCTTAGTGAGAAAAAGGACAATTGATGGATAGTCCTTATTATCTATTGGTATCCATAAAAGATCAAGAAAGATGTTCACCATATTGGGTAAAAATGTTGGGAAAGAGAGAGCATGTGGGCACACATGTACACATGGTATACACTTGGATGGTGTTATTCTTCTGAGAAGTTATGAGGGAATTGCCTTGCAGATAAAACAGCAGAGTGCCTGCCTGCACCTTTGATAAATTACTCAAAAGGTCTTGGATCACATTTGTGATTGAACTCATCATTCAATGCCTTGCTATAAAAGAATGATTATTAGTGGCAGTTTGAAATATTGCAGAACAGAAATATTTCAGAGCTGGAGGCTTTTAGTAGCCTTCAAATCACACCAAGTATATACAACCTTCCACTCCATTTCCCTGCAAAGCCAGCCCTGCCCCAGTTTGTTATTTTTATCCATAAAATAGTAGCAAGGTATTCAGTTTTCCCTCTGAACTTTGCGTGGGAAAAGAATGGAAGCAAATGCTATATTTGGGGAATATCATTTGATCAACTGAAACTGAGCAGATAGATTCCTTTGTAAGGGGAGACATGGAAGTTCTCTCAAATTCTTCCTTTATATATATATATATATAATCATAGTCATCAGAGTTAAAATGGACCTTAGAGGCCAGACAATTCAACTTAACTTTTACAGATGGGCAGACTGAGGCCCAAAGAAGTCAAATGATCCGATGGTCACCCAGCAAATTATGGAATCAAAATCTGATTTCCAGTCCCTTACACTAAAAGCAGATTTTAAAGGGTTACTGTCATGCCTTTTCTTTTGACAAAAAGCTCACTTTGTCAGAGTGCCTTCTTAGATAATAGCCTAGAACCTCTCATTGTATGCTGCTCAAACTAGGTGCTTAATAAATGTTTATTAAATTAATGAAAAAATATGAAGCACCATCTAAATATCATGGGGAACGGGAAAAGAGTAAATGCTTATGAGTCAATGTTCCTGCCATAATTTTCAAGACTAGAATTGTCATCTAGTTTGAGATATTTCTAGTGTTTTATCTGAATTTTTGTATTTCTGAAGAGGACATCAGTCTCTGAGGCTTGCATTCTAAGAAGAATTGATGCCCCTTCTCCTCCTCTCTTTCCTCTCTCTTCCTTCTTTCTTTTTGCTCTCTTCTTCCTTTTTCTACTCCCTTTTTCTCTTCTTTTCTTTACTCTTTTTTACTTTTTTCTCTTTTCTATCTTCTATTTCTTCCTCTCTCTTCACTCTTCTCTCTTTTTTTTCTTTCTCTTTTCTTTTCTCTCCTCTAGTTTTCTTCTATCTCCTTTCTCTTCTATTTCTTCTCTCTCTTCTTCCTTTATTCTCTCTTTTTCCTCTTTCTCCTCTCTTTTTTCTCTTTCTTTTCTTTCTACCCCTTATCCAGCAATCAGTTTTCACATTCTGCTGTTTTTACCTGTCTTATCCATGTACCTAGGTAGCACAAGTGGAAAGGGATTGACCTTTGAATATCTGAATTCAAATCCTACCTCAAACACTTTCTTTGTCAAAATCTCTCTCAACATCCATTTCCTCATCTACAAATGAGGATAATAACAGTATCTCCCTTACTGGGTTTTTAATGAAAATCAAATGAAATCATACATAAAATATTTTATAAAGTTCTACAGATGATAGCCAGTACCATTATTCTCATTCCCCTTTCCCTATCTTAACATTCACTATGTTAGTTCAAACCCTCATTGCCTGGACTCTTATAATGGCCTCCTAATGGTCTCCTTATTTCAACCTCTCTCTACTTCAATCCACTTTACAAACAGCCTTTGAAGTGATTTTTCTTTAGGTATGGGTCTGACCATGGTATTCCTCTACTCAGTAAACCCCACAGGTCATAATTGCTTCTAAAATTAAATATAAATTCTTATTTAGCTTTGAAAATGTTTCACAACTTGACCTTGACTTGCTTTTTCAGACTAATTACACTCTATGGTCTGGCTAAACTGGTGTTCTCTCTGTTCTTCACACAGTTCTCTTTGCTCTATGCTTTGCACTGTTCTCTCCAGTTCCTAGAATTCCCTCCTTCCAGACTTCAGATTTAGATAAAGAATATATCACTTCCTTCAGGACATGTTTCAAGTATCTTCCTTTATGAAGCTTCTCCTGATCTCCCCATGCTAGATAACTGGCATTGATTCTATATGTACTTATCTATGTATATGTCTCTCCCCCTGGATAAAATGTAAACACCTTGGAGATAGGGACTGCTTTGCTCTTGTCTTTGTATTTCCAGCACTTTGCATGGTGCCTGGTATATAATAGGTATTTAATAAATACTTATTGATTGACTGAACTAATTAATCCAAATTCACCAGAAGAATACTACAACAGAGATGTACTAGTAATTCTGATACCTAGGTCAAGCCTCATGAATCAGTCTTCAAATCAGAATTTTTTTGGGGGGGAATTGCGAGGACCTCAGGTTCTAGAAACACTGGATCATTGGGCAGAAAATCTTAGAGCAGCAAGGTGGTGCTGAACCTGGAGTCAGGAAATCCTAAGTTAAAATCTGATCTTAGCTTCCTAGCTGTATGACGTTGTGCAAATCATTTAACCCCTGCCTCAGTTTCTCCAAATGTAAAATGGAGATAATAATAGCACCAATCTCCCAGGGTTGTTTTGAGTATCAAATGAGATAGTGATTGTAAAAAGTATTTAGTATAGTGACTGGTAAATAGTAATTGCTATCTAAATGTCAGCTGTGATTAGTAATAATGGTAATAGCAGTAGGGACCATGAAATGTTCTTTGATGGGAAGAAAAATATCTCTGGAATCCGGTATGAACTAACTTTTGAGGTTTAAAAACTCACTCTGAAAATATAACAACCGGCTCTCGCCGCAGCCGCTCTGCGTGCTGGAGTGCACAAAGCTCAGAGCAGGAGCCAGCTTTAATGGAAAGGAGGCCTTTATTCATCTCTCTCCCTCCTCAAATGACCAGAGATACACATATCTAGTTAGAAGTTTAAATTCCTTAATAGAAAGTTAGTTTCTTGAGAGTTGGAACCACTTTTGCTTTTCTTTTTGTGTCACTTTCCATGGAGCCCAGCTCATTTGCTGTTGTTAAATCATTTTGGTCCTGTCTGATTCTGAAACCCCATTTGGGTTTTCATGGCACAGATACTGGACTGGTTTGTCCTGTCCTTCTACAACTCATTTTACAGATGAGAAAACTAAGGCAAATAGAGTAAAGCGACCCGCCCAGTGTCATACAACTAGTAAGCATCCGAGGCCAGATTCGAACCTGTTTTCCCCACTCTGGGCCCAGTGCTCTAACACTGCACCTCAGTTGTCCATGCCCTGCACATCAAAGCTGGTTACAACACCTGATTAGCCTCCAGCCTTTGTGCCCTCTCCAAACTCTCCTGTGGATCCTAAAGAAAAGCTCATATTTGAGAGTTATGCTCGAAGATAACTTTCTTAGACTTAGATTTATTAACATATTTAATGTAGTCATAAAAATGACTTTCCCATTCCCCTATAAAATATTTTCTCCTGGATAGAGATTTGATGCCTAAAATCTCAGGCTTGTAGTTTTAATGGTTAGAGTAGTTTTAACTTGCAAGGAGAGGTTAATAACAATCTGATATAACGGAGCTAACAGAGTGATTTAAGTTTTTTAAAATGTATTACATACATAATTTCATTTGGTTCTCATGCAAAGAAGGTGCTATTCCCAGCCTAATTTTAATTATAAGGAAACTGAGTCTGAGAGAATTTAAGTGTTCAGGATCATACAACTGGTAGTACCTAGGGCAGGATTTGAATCCATATCATCTTGACTCAGTCCAGCACTCTATCCACTGTAACTACCCCATGTTATTGTAGAATAGTCTTAACAATATATTTAAAAGATAAATAAAATGCATTATTCTTCCACTTCCCTCCATAATTGATACCTATCTTTTGTATATCTTCAACTTCCAAAGTCATTTTTATGATACTTAATGAGTTTACAGTCTTCTCCCCCCTTTTTTTTCAAATCAAGAAGTAAAAATTTTATCATGTGAACAGTGGGCTAAATCCATGAGATTTTTAGCCATTAACAAGGGGAAAATCAAGAGTTAAATTCCCCCAAAGAATTCACAATTAGCTAAGAAGAAGTTGCCATTAAAGTGTGGCAAGTTTCTAGAGAACTTGAAAAGGCATAAGGCAGGCTTAAATCCTAAAAAGGAGTTTAACAAGGGATTTATTGACTAGTGAATTAATTCCTAAAGACATTTTTGCTCTTTCCTCCTTTCTTTTTCATTACATGTATGTTTGATGGGTAGAGTGGATTTTTTTGTCACTGAGAGCCATAAACTATTTTTCTGGGCAAAGTCATCATATATGGACTAGCTTCTGATCAAGACAATTGTCCAGGTGGCAAGATGAAGGAGAGAAGGGAAAGCTCAGTGAAGATGGAAAGATCATGGAAATAATTGGGGAGTAGTAGAAGTAAGCAAGCTTATTTGGGGGCAAGCAACAGAGAAGTCTGGCAAAAACTTGGGTAGTAAGCAGATAAAGTTCAGGGATTGGGGAGTTTTTAAGATGGACACACTCATTTTCAGCACACAGATGATATTCAATTGAGATAAGAAGTGATAGAGAAGAACCCCCTCGCTTTTTTAAAGACAATTTCATCCAGGAGAGAGAAAGATAAACATATAGCAACATAAAAAAGCAGAAAACGAAGAATGAATTGCCTCATTGAACAGTCTAGGTAAAAAGTCACGAAAATATCCTATGTTTTATCACTCTATTTAAAGTGTACATTATATTTATGGCTTTCCCCCTGAATACACAATAATGGGATATTGAATTTTCTGTAAAAAATGATACCATTTGTCTGTGCCAAAAGCTCATTTCCTGCACACAAATCTGTATCTCTACTTAGTGCTTCCAGTGTTTCTTTTAAAAACCCGGCTGGGGGCATCAAAAGGTCCTCACTTAATATTTGGAAAGCAAAGCTAAAAGGTTTGTGACTAGACTTTTAGGACTCCTGCGGTCCTGCTGACTCCAGGAAAAAAAGTTCTCAGAGCAGGATCTAGGGAGCCTTGGAAAAGATGGGAGGCGGCTACAGGTCTTTGGGTTAGACCAGGAACTTGGAGATATCTAGTTCATTTTTCCTTGTAGCTGGATATTATTGCCTAAGGATTAGCAAGAGCTCAAACATCCTTCCTGCCTCTGGACAACTCTATATCCTAGAATAATGAGAGCTACTTCCACCACACGGCATTTCTCACTTAGGCAATTGGGTCCATTTCAGCCTTGGAGCTTTGAGAAGACAACAATGACATAACTTCAGATCAAAATCGAATAAAATCTAATGGAGGAGGGACCATATAATTCATGTCTCCATAATAAGAAATAACCTAATTTTTAGTCAATTCAAAAACCTATTCATTAATGTATTATTGGTTAATTTCTAATTAATCACTAATTTTTATATTCAGCTCCTATCCTACAAATGAAATAATTCCTACCAATAAGAAATATACATTCTAATGGGGGCATGTAACATCCATAGGGCAATTGGTACCTAGGGAAGGAAACCTTGGACTAAATTGAGGACTTTTAACTTAAACTCATTTTGAAAAAAATGTATGTTAATAACTATTTCAAGGCAAGGCAACAAGCATTAATTAAACACTTACTATATGCCAGGCACTGCAAAAATAATCCCTGCTCTCAAGAAGCTCATAGTCTAATGGAAGAGACAATATGCAGACAGCTATATATGAACAAAATACGTAGGGGATAAAGTGGAGATAATTTCAGAATAAAGATACTGATAATAAAGGAGATTGAGAAAGGCTTCTTGGAGATGGTGGGGTTTTAGCTGGATCTGAAGGAAATCAGGAAAATCAGGAAATAACAATATCATTGATGTTTTTGTATTTTATTTTATTTTATTTTATTTTATTTTGTATTCTATATATGTTTTAGTGGCCTCTCCCTACCACTCCATAGATTGGCTGGGTTAATCTGCAGTGATCCCCTTCTCACAAGTTAGCTCTTTTATATAATTTCCTGATAGGAATAGTGGTTAGTTTCATCTGATACTCCTGAAAACCTAGAGAGATTGTTCTAGCATACAATCCCAAACTAAGCACAGGAGTCTACTTGTACCCTCTTTTTCTTCATTTTTTGGGTCTTTTTTTTAAATTTTAAAAATAATTTTCCATTACATGTAAAAAACAATTTGAACATTAGTTTTAAAAAACTTTACAATAGTATTTTATTTTTCCAAATCCATGCAAAGATAGTTTTCAACATTCATTTTTATAAGACTTTGTATTTCAAATTTTCTCCCTTTCTCCTTTACCTTCCCTGTACCCAACAGAAAGTAATCTGAAAAAGGTTAAATATGTGCAATTATTTTTAAACATATTTCCATATTTGTCATGTTGTTGCACCCTCTTCTACCATTGGCCCCCACAATGCCCTAACCTCCCCATAATACATCAACTCACAGTGCAGCATTATTTGAAAGGGCAAAAGGACTTGTTCAGTGAGAAATCAACAGACCACGTTCCTCCTTTGAAGAACAGCATGTGCTTTCAATAATGGCCTGGTCCATTTTATTTAATCAGATAAGTCACAAAATCAAACTTAAAAAAATTCCCATAAAGTTTATAGTGTGGGTGTTTTATGAATTTCTCCATATTTTACAGGCTGTTAGAGATTAAGTTGGATTTAAACTGTGTCCCTAAAACAAGGTAACTAGAAAGTTTCTCCAAAGATCTGAACTTAGAATTCATGAAAGTATTCTGTGGTTTTTGTTTTGTTTTGATTTGTTTTTACAATGCCATTTACGATAAATGTTATATTTATTGTTTTTCCCTAGGACATACATTAAAATGATACTGAACAGAAATGAGTAAACCAAATCTTTTGGTTTTGGGGCCTCCTGATAGAAATGGACCTGAAATAATAGCACATGACCTGACAAAAGACTCAAAGTGGACAAGGCGTCCTCCATTAATGAGATTCTGAAATTGGATCCCCAGCAGACACTGACAGCTGTTCTCAGGGTCCTAATGAACCGTACACATTTACAGATCACTGATTAAATGAACTTTATCCTGATGGGCAGGGGCAAGTCCTAACACTGGTAGAAATAGCTTCGGTGGTATTAAATAACAAGAATCTATTATCAAGTGATTACCTGTCTGTCAAATGCCTATATATCTTCATTAAGTTGCTCTTTTGGGGGGATGGAAAGACAATGGGGGGGAGTAACTCGTCTGCTTTAATATGGCACCTGTTGCTTAAGTCTGCATAGCTCTTGAATAGGCAAATGGATGTTCTGATGGTCCCAGGAATAAAGATTCTTTTTATTACAGGAATAAATTTGCTGCAAAATAGGAAAAGACTGATCTAGAGGCAATGCAGCATGGACTATGTGCAGAACTGAGAATAACATCAGAGGTGATCTGGTTTGTACATTTTACAGATGAGATAGCAGAGGCTCAGAAAGGTTCATTGACTTCTTTACAGACACACAGAAGGGGAAATTAGAACTCAGGTCCTCTGAATCCAGCATCAGCACTTTGATGTGTACTATGCTGCTGCTTATAATCCTACCTGATTATTGGTATTAGGTGTGAGAATGCCTGTTATTCTATCTGTCCTATGCATTTTTGTTTGTAATTATGGTACTCCAGTGCCCCAAATTAAGGAAATGGTGGCAACCAGTAACTGAAAACCAACAGAGATATCCTTAGTCCCTTAATTTGAGGATCCATTTGTTATTACAGCTCAGCTAATGAGTTCACACTCATTAGGTAGGGATATATTCCAGTGTACGTATGGGTAGAGAAGGAGACAGAAATGTTTTGTACATTCATGTGTTTTCTTCCCCCATTATAATATAAGCTCTTTGTCTATATACAAATTGAAGCATACTACTTTCACTTTATTTTTTCATGTTGGCTTTTATTTTGCCTTTTGCACACTATATTTTTTTGCAAATTATTTCTTCTTTCACAATATTACTAACATGGAAATATGTTTTACACAATTGCACATATATAACCTATATCAAATTGCTTATCATCTTAGGGAAGAGGAGAAAGAAGGGAGTAAATTTTTAAACTCAAAATTTTATAAAAAATGTCTTTACCTGTAAATGGAAAAGATAAAAGATAAGCTCCTTGAGTATGCGGACTACACGGTTTGCTTGCATTTTCATCAGCATCTTTCACATAAGTTCTTAATAAATGCTCTAACATCTATCAATATATCATTCATCTTGTATGTCACCTATTATATCATCTATACATCTATCATCTATCCAAATATTTATCATCTATCAATCACCCACCATCTACTTATCTATCACTTATTTCTATGCCCTCTATTTATCTATTTTCTATCAATTATTTATCTGACAATATGATCTATTTATCTATCCTCTATCTATCTAGAAAATTACGGAGGCCAAGCCTCCTGGTTCTAGACCAAAAGGTCTAATGTCAGGTCTTACTATTAAGGAAAGAGACAGTTAAGGTTAAGTGCCTTTTCTACTACTCATCCAATAAGGAATAGTGATAATGGGTCAAGGAAAGAGGGAATTTCTAAAGTTCAGTTAGTCATCTCCAGAAATGTAAGGAAATTACAAGGTTTGCTAGCCCAAATGGGAGAGAATTTGAGAACATCACAGGAAAATAAAAAATCCTCTCTCATCCATAGTGGAAAAGAAAATAATAGAAGACCTTTCCATGTTAATGTTCAATGTATTTTAGGGTGAAATAGACCATAGAATGACCAAACTTGGGAAACTGAAGGAGAGAGGTATCCCAGCCATCCCTTATTCTTAACTTAGGTGTAAGGATCAGGTTTTGGAAAGCACAAATACTCCTAGAGCTTTGCCAAACTAATCTACCACAGAGCTAGACTTGACCTAACATCAAGAAATAGACCTTACAAAAATGTCAATTATAACGGAAGCTGAGTTAGTTGGAAAAAAGGATTAAGATGAATTCCAAAGAACTTTTTCATCTTGTAAAGTTTTTATGCTTTTTATCTCCATCTCTCCATCCCCTTCTCACCTTTTAGGGCTCTATAGTGAATATAATTTTAAAATATTTTAAAGTATAATAATTTTTAAAGAGGAGAAAGTGTACCACTTTCCCATACAGAAAAAAAAGGAGAAAGGGAAGAGGGCCATGGAAGACCTGTGTCATTCCCATGTAAGAGATGTAGGTCTTTGGGGAAGCCAGGAAAATGAACTCCAGCATTGACAATGAAAAGTCCTCATTGAAGCAAGGTCCAGGACTTATTGGTCAGTCCATAAGTCAACTTTTAGTAAGTGCCTACTATGTGTTGGCCACTGTGCTAAGTGCTGGGGATATGAAGAAAAGCAAGAGACAATCTCTGCTTTTAAGGAGCTCACACTGTAATGAGAATGGAAGGAGAGACTAACATGTTGGTGCAAAGGAAGCAAGACTACAAAAATCAGGGACAGAAGAAGGTCAGTGATCATTGAAGCCCTGGACTCTGGCACCATAGACAGATAAATTAGATTTCTGATTTAGCCTGTTTCTGAGAAGATGAAACACCTGGCTCGTGGATGGTTAGCTTTGTGGTTCCTGTTGTGGAGGAAGTGTTAAGTGATATCACTTAACAGAGCTCTAACCAGGAATTATTTCACGTGGAGCAAAAATAGTTGCGTTGGGAGAGGGGTGTCTATAACTGAATTCTGACTGGGGGAGCAGCTTTGCTATACTGACAGAAGGACCAAGATTCAGACGGTGCAAAGAGAACTGAACTCAGATACAGATCCTGAATTCAAATCCTGACTCTCCCACTAACTTGTAAATGTGGGGATATTTAATTTCCCTGAACTCAATGAGGTAATGGGACTAAATAACCTTTCGGTTCCCTTCTAGTTCCATATCTGTGATTCTCTTAATTCATTCCCCAGAGTCCTGCTTAAGTGCTTTCCAAGGTTTTGTTCTTGTGTACTGAAGGAAGAAGGAGCTTGGCCCTTGAAGAGGAGCAAAATGGCCTGAGATCTGGGTATAAGGGCTGATTGCTCAGGTTAAGAGAGAATTCTCAGGGGGAATGATCGTTACCGTCAAGAATTTGAAAATTTGTCATGCATAAGATGTATTAGGCTTGTTCTGTTTGGCCCCAAAGCCCAGGTCCCAGAGAAATAGGTAAAAGTAGCAAGAGGTGGGAGGGAAAAAGGAAATTTAAGTTTAGTGTAAAAATAAATCTTCTTAAAACTCAGAGCCTTTTGGGGTGCTTATGGCTTTTTCCTCATGGGAATGGCCAAATGATCAATTTTCAAGTCGTTTGTAGAGGGCATATAGAGGGCACAGAAACAAGCTAAACTAGATGGCTAATTTTCAATCATTTCTATGTCACAGATCCCCTAGACAGTCTGACAAGGTCTAGGGACTACTTCTTTGAAGTGTATTTGAATGCATCAAATTCAAAGTAGAGGATTACAAAGGAGCCCAAGTAGATTGAACAACACATTCATTTAAAAAAAAACCCACATTTTTAAAGTTCTTAGACATCAAATTAAGAATGCTTGGACTAGAAAATCTCCAAATTCCCTTTAATCTCTGAGATTCTGCGACTCCATGTCTTGCCAGCAATCACCTGGTTGGTAAGTGATGGAATCAGGATTTACCCATATTGTCTAATGTGCTTTTTACTATACCTGTTCACAGTCTGATCTTGGGGAGAAAATGGGAATGGTTTAAAGTATACTGACTTTGGAATAATAAAAGCAGCATGTCTTAAATGTCTATACTATGGTGTTATCTTTTGCAACATCTGAGCTTTTCCAGTTGCATAGTGATTTTTTATATGTGTGTCTCTCTAATGAATAGAAAAGTTTTCCTGATCTGCATTCCGGTGATCATATCTCCAGCTCCCCCAGAAATTTATTTGAAATAGACTCATCAAGGTAATCTTTCTGACAATCAGTAGAGCTTGTAAAAATTATTTCACTGCTTTCTTTGGCAGCTGAAATCTCTGTCTTAGGTCATCCAAGTTGCCTTGGCTTTTACTCACATTTGATTGATTTTGCAATGGTGGTGAATTCAGGAATAAAAAAGTCACAAAAGCAACCCAAAAGGCAGATCACGTTACCGAATGATAACAAGCAGATGACATCCAGAATATCTAATCAATAACACACACTCTCTCACCAGGTTCAGTAAGACACTTCAAAACATGTTGGACTCATTTCAAAACCAAGGCATAGAGTCCATTGCAGGGCTCGTGATGTATCCCATGTGGCAAAATTGCTCCAGATTGCTCAGCTAGACCAAAGCTACTCATCTTCATGTGACTCATGCATACATTTCAGTACAAGGAATAACTTATTTATTTACAAGAGAACAGTCCTGGAATTCTTAACACAATCCAGTTCAGTCCAATTAAGTGGATACTTAATAAGCACCCATTAATTGAGCTGTAACTTGAAATTTTTTCAATTTTTGAAATTTTTTCACCTGGAAATCTGTTGTCCAATTCAAAATTTTGATTACTGAAAGGAGGCAGAAAAAAATATACCACAAGTTTCATCCAGGATAAGTGGGTCAAGGCATGCTTAACTTAATTGGGTTGGAATTACTGAAAAAGTAGAGCATACTACCTGTCTGCTTCTTACTTTAACCATTCACTAAGCTCCACTGTTTCTATGCTGCTGAAGGACTGTGCGTACTATAATTACCCTCTAAATTTGATGCCCTAAGACAAAGCCCCAGTCACCATACCCTAGTATAGGTTAAAGTCACTGTACTAGGTTCAGGGACAACAAAACCTGATCAAGTTCATTTTGGTACCATTGGAGAAAAATTCCATGAGATGAAGGAACCATGTAATGGTTTTGTTGGTACAGTAATACAGTTTGGTGTTATTTGTGAAAGATAAGATTAAGGCAAGGCAAACCTATAATGTCTTGATGAAGAATGTCAAATTTTAAATAAATTATTTTTTATGTTATTATGCTTGGTATGTTTGAATTAGATAACAGATTTCCATGTGGAGAATTAAATACTCTAGCACTTTCCCTATAATTGGGTCTTTTTTACATGTAGGTCACAGGCTCTTTCAAGTGTGGACATTTTGATTACTGAAAAAAGACAGAAAAATATTTACATAAGGAAAATTATTAAAAACCAATTTGAAAAGAAACATAGCCTCTCACATAACATTTTTAGGAAACATAAGGTTTTCTCATGAACAAACAGATTCTATTTCCCAGATCTGTACTGAGGGAACCTTTTTGGAGCTAGAGCAATGACTGAGTTATAGGTTGATGATGATTACAGAATATTGGTCCATCCGTGCGTTTACATGTGGTTATTTTCAGAGTTATAAAAGGGATAATGGAAAAAAATAGTAAAACAAATAATTGTTTTGGTTCTATTGGTCTGATAGTTGGATTTATCCTGTCACACTCAGAAAGGGTTTTTGGAAATTCCAATCTAAGTATGCTCATCTCCTTTTCAAATTGATTTGTGATACCATTGATTTTTTTAAATCAACTGTTCTGTAAATGAAAATTTTCAATTTTTCCCTCTTCAGATTTTAGTTGAACTTTGATTGCACCTCTTGTTTTGCCTAATCTGGGTTTAGGGATGAAGGTATTTTTTGTGCTTGCCCTATATTGGTCATCATATGTACTTCTGGTTTGCTCACTTGAATAGATGAATATTGTCCTGTGTAGTAGATTATTTCAGCAGGTGTAGGGTATAGATATTTCTGGTTTGTTCCAATTTATGTTAGTTTCTTATGTAAGAGAGTACCACTCAATCCCATGTTCTCTGTGTCAGACTAATCATCAAGATGGTTTTAAATTGGATCAGCCTGAAATTGTTATTTCTTTGATTTATAGGCTGAGCCACAACCAGGTGGCACAGTGTCTAGAGTTCTAACCTAATCAGGAAGACTCATTTTCCTGAGTTGAAATATGAACTCAAGCACTTACTGTGTTGACCCTGAGTAAGTCACTTCACTCTGCTTCAGTTTCCTCATCTGTAAAATAAGCTGAAGAAAAAAAAAATGAACCAACCATTCCAGTTCTTTGCCAAGAAAATCCCATGAAAAGTTGGACATGACTGAAAAATGACTGAACAATCACATTAACCATTGTGTTAACATAATTGATGATATCATCAGCGCCCAATTAACCAGCATTTCAGGGTTTCTACTTTATCATTATGGTCATCTCATCAGATGATGAGCCAGCCCTCTCTTTCAGGTATAGGGAAGAGGGCAGCAAGACAGTTGCTTGCTTACCTTTCAAACATAGGAAAATTGCCTTCTCTTCAGTAATATACATGACAAGAATATTGTCTCTGAAATTCCAGGGGTCTCTTGGAAAAGCCACATTAAAAAGTTTTTTAAAAGTCCAGTTATAATCAAACTTTTCTGCCACAGAATACCATTCTATTATGCCATTTCATCTCGCTTTGAACAAAAAACTGGTCCTCATCAAAATGATATTAGAAAATTCTTTGCTGATTCATACCATTAGAACAGAAATGCCTCCAAATCCTCAGCAAACACAGGTAGGAGACATGCCCAGAGCTCTTCAATTGATTTTTCAGTAGTTTCCCTTGATCTTTCAGGATTATATTAAAAAGTTGTATTTTTTTTAAGAGAAGCTGTCTTTGTCAGAAAAAGCTTTTCATTAAAGATCCCACACTAGTATTAAAGTCTTCTAAGGGAATTCTGGTTGATCAAATAACTCCACCAACCAAAGTTCTGCATATTTCCTGGCTAACAGATTTCACTCCAATTCCACAACTATGAAAACTACTTTGTCTTTGTGAGCAAGTGCTATGAAATGGGTCTCTGCTTCTAGTACCACTTGAAAATGAACTGTGTGTTATAACTTCCATATGGTAAAATCTCTAGACTCCTATTTATTCCTAAGCCTTACACTATTTATTACCCTGTCAGTTTACTTGATAGAGTAATGAACTCATCTTTACATGAGAATATTGTATTTCTTACCTTTGGCTATGGAGTTTCTGTTTCTTACTGTAGTGTTTCTAATTTCCTATTCAGGAAATCAAGTTGCTAAGTCATCAAAAGGACATAGGTCTTAGTCATCACTGCACTGATTGAAATTGTTTGACCAAGTCACTTAGGCTTACTGTGCCTTAGTTTCTCTGGCTGAAAGATGCTGAAGATAAATTCTACTAGAATGTAAGCTCCTTCAGGGTTGGGAATGATTTTTATTTTGCATCCTTAGCACTTAGAATAATGCTTTTCACAAGGTAGATAGCTTAATATTTATTGGATTGAGTTGGATTATTGTGTAGGATAAAAAACCAAGAAAATGAATTTCTGACTGGTTTCTTTTTCTACTACCTATCCGAGTTTCCAGACGACAGGCAAAGAAGTTGACCAATGACCGCATTCCAGAGGTGGGAGCCAGAAAAGGGAGTAGTACTTTACTTTCCACTTCCAAATCCATAGTGAGACAAGCATTTCAATGAACCTTCACCCAGTCTTCACAAATTCCTTAGTTCAGATAATACAAACTCAAGGTATTTCTCAATATAGCAAACAATAATACATGAAGGTTTCTGAGCCAAATTGAAAGATAACATTCAACAGTGATTTTATTTATAACCTTCATATAGAAAATGGTTACACCACATAATCATTTTCAGCAGTAGCTTTTATTTTTTTAAGTAAGACAAATATAGTGGTGGTTTCAGGATCAAATGAGAGAAAAGATGTAAAACATTTTGAAAACCAACAAGTACAATGTAAACATCAGCAGTGATTATTACTATCATTTCATCTTAGAACCAGAGTTATTAAGTTCTTTGTTGTGGTCAAGAACATTTAGTCTTGAGAGTTTGAGAGCTCATTGAATGGTTTCTCTATTCTCCCATTTAGTCTCTCTCCCACCCATCCCCCCAAATTATTTTGTAATATTTTCCATTTCCTTATCTGAGTACATATTGTTCCATCCATTAGAATCTAAGCTCCTTGAGAGGAGTCAGTTTTTATTTTACTTTTGAATCCCCAATATTACTATTAGTGTCTAACAAATAACAAGTGCTTAATAAATACTTATTTATTTAGGAAAAAATGAAATGGTTGTGGGGATAGGAGCATCAAAGAAGGTACTCTAAAAAGTATATGCTCATCTCCATGAATATTTTGTTTCAGAAGTATCTAGGAATCTGGATGAAACAATGGGAAACTCCACTCCAGAGAAAGAACTTTTAAAAATAGAATTATGGTTAAATCTTGGGCTTTTGATCCCAATGTTCCCTTTTGACATTTCCCATAGTATGGTCCAGACATTTATAGCATTCATTCAGAATGCAATAAAGGTCAATTTATCTTTTTGTGGAGACAAAATTCATTATAAAAATGCAATAAACCTCTTTGGGTACGAGAGGCCAATTTGTCAAGCAGGGTTGAGACAAAGGATGGGAGAAAATGGAGACATTCAGGCAGCAGCCAATAATTATTTATTTGTTGAATTTAGAGTAGCAATATTCTACCCTTCCAATTGGCTGTTGGTTTGACACAAGTCCCTAGACTCCTACTTGTATGGCTTCTTCCCATAATACTTTAGTCCCATCTTTCAACATTTTCCATCAGTCTCTTCTATAATAAAGGACTATACATTTATACAGAGTGTCTGGTTTCAAGTAATTTAACCCTGTGCATGGACTCTTGCTCTACTCATTCCTCCTGCAAATTAATTATTTCATCAATGACCTCGCTATTGCCCTAGTAACTGATACTCTAATTTCTCTGATATTTCCCTCTCCTTTTCCTCATCTCCAATAGCACTTGTTGCGTTTTGTCAACGCCAAACCTTTAATTTTCTCATACCTGTCTCCTCTTTTCCATTTGAACTGCCACTACCTTAATGATATATCCCAATGGCATCCCACATCACATCTCATCTAGGAGATACCTAATGGCTCTACCTGTCTCCAGCCTCTCCCTATTCAGGCTCTCCTTCACACGGATTTAAACTTGGAAAGTATCTTAAGGACCACTGAGTCTCTCATTGCAGAGGGGAAAACTGAGGTCCAGAAAGGATTGGTTTACTTTGACAAGACAAAATTTTTTAGATCTCTGTCAAAATCTCTTCTTTGTGATCACAATCTATTTCCTACTATGCTATTTGTATGTATTACGTATGTATATACACATATACATATATATTCTGAGTTAGATTCTAAATTTCTTGAGCAAGATTTTTGACATTTTCTTTTTTGAAAACCTAGTTCCTAGAGCATTAGCATTTTGTAGTGAGTAGAGTATGGGGTGGGCTCATGGTCAGGAAGATCTAGATAAAAGTCCCTCTTCTAACAATTACTTCCTAAATTACTGTAGGCAAATCATGTATTCTCTGTGGGTCTTAGGGAACCTCCTCAGTATTAGAGTTCTTAACTTAGCATCTATGAACTTAAAAAATGTATATTTTGATAACTATATTCCAATTGATTGATTTACTTTGTCATCCTTTGATTTTTATTTGTTTTATGCCCTTAAAAACATTATTCTGAACTTACATATACCTAAACTGTCATGATACACACACATTTAGTTAAGACGCCTTGCCTTAGTACTCATCTGCTAACTAAGAGACCTTTGGATACATTGGTTGGTAGAAGAAGATTCCAATGGTAATCATAGAGTCTTCCTTCCAACATTTACATTTTCCCTAGCTCAGTGTTTTGTCCATAACATGTGCTTCAGAGACATACTGTGAAGTGAATGTGTTCAACCGACAGCTCAGCCAAGGTGAAGGAGTTTGGACTGGTTGATCCTCAAGATTCCATAAAATGGAAAATGAAATTAAATGACTTAATATAATTTGTGGGCTTCTGGGAGTTGAGGTTCTAAGAAGTACCCCCTTTAACAATGATATGGGAAGAAGGTCCATTTGAGATCTGTTCAGGGATGGGGAGGAGAACCAGAATTAGCTATTGGTGATTAAAGTTTGGTGTTTAGTGACCGAATTCAGGAGAACATATTTAACCACATGTCTAGGCCAGCCATAACCATGCTTTGAAGGTCAGGTTATCTTTTTCTCCACTTAGAAAATGCAATGATGGTTGAAATTCCAGTGAAGTTCTATGAATTATGGATATATATGGATATGTTGAATTTAGGGTCAAAGAACCCAGAGGCAGCTAGGTGATGTAATGAATTTGGACTCAAGGACATCTGAGTCTGAATCCTTCCTTCGATATTTGCTAGATGTGTGACCCTGGGATAATAGTATCTACCTCCTAGAATTATTGTCACATATTACATGTATGTGAAACACTTTGCAAATATTAAAAGCGTTATGCAAATCTTAGTTTATTATTGTTCAATCATTCACTTAAGTCCAACTCTTCATGACCCCATGAACCATACTATTCAAGGGCCATTTCCCCCTCCAATGAATTAAGCAAACAAAGATTTAGCTGACTTTCCCAGGATCACACAGATGGCATATATCTGATTTGTTAGCTAATATTATTCTAATCTTTTCTGTTACTTTAGAGTTGTATGTATCATTGAGAAAGAAAACTCACTTCCCCTTTCTGGATTTCAATTTCCTCATCTGCAAATTGAAGGGCCTGAATTAGATCTAATTAAATTTGAATTAAGGTAAATTTAAATTAATGCTTTATTTAGCATCTATTATGAATGAATAACTATGGATACAAAGACAAAAATGAAGTAGTCCCTGACTTCAAGGAACTTACATTCTACATATGGAGCAACTAAAAAACACTTGGGTGCAACACCTATCAAACAAATATAAAGTAATTTTCTTGCAGAGAAGCCCTAATAACTGAGGATTAGGAAAGGATGTAGGAAGTGGAGCTTAAGTGAAGCCTTGTGAGTGGAGGTGGGAATTGTGTAAAGCACATATGGGGAGGGTAAGTGTTCCAGGCATGGGGAAGTGTGTGTGCATCATGTGTGGTTAAAGAGAGCAAATCATTTTGGTCAGAATTAGAATGTGTAAGGAGATTGATGGAAAATGGAAAGATTAGTCAGAACCAGATTGTGAAGAGTTTTAAATGCCAAAGAAAAGGCGTTTGTATTTTTTCTGAAAAGCAATAAGTAGGTACTGAAGTTTTTTGACAAGGGGAGTATTACGGTTCTTGGCAAAATGGGATGAATCTATTTTGAAGATAATTTTTTATTCCAAACACTTTATATATCAATTTAAAGTTTTTTATTTTCAAAACCTATGCATAGATAGTTTTCAACATTCACCCTTGCAAAATCTCCATTTATTTTCTCTCTCCCTTCCCTCCATCCTCTCCCCTGGACAAGTAATCCAATATATATTAAACAGGTGCAATTTGAAAATAATTTTTAACAGGAACAAACACACACCTCAAAAAGAGTCAGGTAAAAAT
Source organism: Sminthopsis crassicaudata (assembly GCF_048593235.1). Taxonomy (NCBI): domain Eukaryota; kingdom Metazoa; phylum Chordata; class Mammalia; order Dasyuromorphia; family Dasyuridae; genus Sminthopsis; species Sminthopsis crassicaudata. The sequence goes on from NC_133621.1 coordinate 46,251,747, forward strand.
ATCTATGTTCTGTGAGATGCTAATTATAATGATGACTGTAGAAAATTAATTTTTGGAGCACAGTGAAATCTTTTAAAAGTCATTGAGGGACCTATCTGCATAAAACAATAATAACAGCTCTTTTGAGGGATCAAAGAATTGGACATTGAGAGAACACCCATCTATTGGGAAATGGCTGAACAAGTTGTGGTACTTGATTGTGATGGAGTACTGACTGTTGTGTTGTGGGAAGTGACAAAGGAGGAGAATGTCAGAAAAACATGGCAGACCTCAACGAACTGATGCAAAGTGAAGTGAGAAGAACCAGGATTTCATTATGCAAGTAACAGCAATATTGTAATGATGACTCACTGTGAAGGACTTGGCTACTTTGATCAATACAACAATCCAAGATAACTCCAAAGGACTCATGATGAAAAATGCTATGCACCTCCAGAGAGAGAAATGACGAACTCGGTTCAAACTGAAGTATAATTTTCTTTTTACTTGTTTTTTTAAAAGTATGGCTAATATGGAAATATGTTTTTCATTATTTCACATGTATAATTGATATCATATTGCTTCCCTTCTCAGTGGGTGAGGGATGGGTGGAGGGAGAGAATTTGGAACTCAAAATTTATAAAAAGCAAAAATGCTTAAAATAAATAATAAATTTGAAAAACATTTCAAAAAATTCATTGAAGATCATACTATTTCTATTTATAGCAGCTCTATTTCCTATCACACCAAAGCAATAATAATAAAAAATAACCAAAGATTTAAAGATTCAAGTGGCTTCCAGTACCTGTTGCTTATGTGGATTTTTCTCTTGTGGAGTGAACAGGAACTTCTCTTTAGCACAATAATAACCAAGAGCTAATATTTATATAGTGCTTATGGTGAGCCAGGAACTGTGCTAAACTATTTACAGTAACAAAAAATCTCATTTGATTCTCATAATGATGGTAGGAGGTATGTGCTACTATTCTCCCCATTTTACAGCTAATAATAAATGGTTATTTTTTGTAATTATTATAACTAACAACTACTATGAGCCAGGCACTGTGCTAAGCACTTATGCTTATTATCTTACTTGATCCTCACAACAACCTTGGGAGGCAGGTGTTATTACTATCCCCATTTTACAGATAATAATAATAACAGTTATTATTATTATTATTATGGATAGCATTTGTAAGCACCTACTATGAGTCAGGTGCTGTGCTAAACACTTTATTCTTATTGTCTCACTTGATCCTCATAACAACCCTGGGAGGCAGGTGCTATTATTATTCCCATTTTACAGATACTAACTTATTATTGTCATTATAATTATTATTATAACTACATTTGTTAAGCACCTACTATGAGCCAATGCTTTATGTATCATCTCACTCAATCCTTACAACAATCCTGGGAGGTAGGAGCTATTATTATCCCCATTTTATATATTATAATAATAATTATTATTATAGATATCATTTGTTAAGCACCTACTATGAGATCCAGGCACTTTATGTTCATCATCTCCCTGATCCTTACAAGAATCCTAGGAGGTAGGGGCTGTTTTATTCCCATTTTACAGATGATAATAATAATATTTTTTATTATTATTATTGATTATAGATAGCCTTTGTTAAGCACCTACTATGAGAGCTAGGCACTTTATGTTTATCATCTCACCGATGAACAAACAACCTTGGGAGGTGGGATGAGTTTGCGGAAGAGCACCAGGACATCGGTGTGCCCTGCATGCTTCCCAGTAATATCAGGAAAAAAGAAGAAAAGAACCCGTTCCAGATTTCTACCTTCTCCTGCACTGTTCCTCACAGCCCCAGTGCCTGGGGAGCAAATGACACTGCCTCCCAATGATAGAGACTGAAATCCTGGGGACTTTTAAAAATGTGTTAACAGAATGGGAAACTCCATTTGTTTAATTGATTTAGATCCTTGGCTGCTTTGTGCCTCACTAATTTCCCTGATGATGAGTTCTCCTCTCAGCAGATACATTTTCAGGATCTTTTCTTTCTTGGGTCTGCTCCTTTTCTGTTTTTTCTTTGTGTAAAGGGTATGTACGGGCTTTGTGGAATCCCTGTAGCAAGTTGTGAATGATGTATGAAGTAAAAAGTCTTTGCCCAGGACACAGTAGGAATACAGAGAGTGCTGTGTGCTCACTGCTGAGCTGCGGTTTTTGGTTTTTTTTTAACTGTGTTACAGCTACAGACAGGCAGCCTTCCTTTCCTGGGCATTCGTTCCAGAAAGGCCACGAGCTCTAGGATGCTTGAAGTGGGTAGTGCTGCTTAGTGGGTAGAGTGTCCCCTGGAATTATGGCTCATCATTCATTACAGGTGGGTAGTTTTCTTTTGAAAAGGGAGCCAGAATATGTAGACAGAGCATGGATTTAAAAGGCAGATTATCAGTCTAATTTTGAGATTGTTATCAATCCCTTACAGATTTGTGTGATTCAGGGAAAAGTCATCTCCTCTCCTTATGGCAATCATGATTTCTTCTTTTTGTGGCTTCCCAGGGTATGTTATTGTACTCAACCTCAGAGGGATCTTATGAGAAAAAGGTTATATAAACCTGAAAATGTGGTATAAATGTGAGTTGTTATGATTGTCATCTTTATCATCAATAAAACCACATTAATATTTTGGGGCACCATAAATAAATTGCTCGACCTAAAGTTGGGAAAACCAGAGTTTAAATCCAACATCAGACACTTACTAGCTGTGTAATCCTGAGCTAGTCATTTAACCCTGTTTGCCTCATCAGTAAATGAACTAGAGAAGGAAATGACAAACCAGTTAGTATCTTTCCCAAGAAAACCCCAAATAGTGGTTTCTTTTTTTTTCTTCCTGAGGTAATTGGGGTTAAGTAACTTGCCCAGGTCACACAGATAGGAGTGTTAAGTGTCTGAGACCAGATTTGAACTCCTGACTTCAGGGCTGGTGCTCTATCCACTGGGTCACCTAGCTGTCCCTAGTGGTTTCTTTCTAGCAAATAACCAGAAACAATCGCACCACAACAATATTTGGACCTCTTACATAAAGTGCTCTATAAATTGAGCCGAGATTATCATTATCATTATCATTATCATAATTGTTTTGTTCATCTCATCTTTATGACTGATGGGGCTCAGGTAGAGAAAGTCTCAGGACAAACGGTTATCATTCTATTCTTTTATGTTAAAAGTTTGGCTGAATACTAGGCCCAGAAGAATTTGGGTGAAAACAGCAGAGCTACATAGAAGTAGGAGCTAACAAAACTTTGTTACTATTCACAAAGGGAGGAGGGAAACAGATGCCAAGAGGGAAAAGTTTCAGTGTACAGCTGCTATGGTCCTTGACTGAGGGCAGCCCAAAGTGGGTGTCTTCCAGATATGGAATGTACAATAGTTTTTATCCTCCAAAGGCCCCAAGCTTGTCAGAACTCAAACTTATACAGCATTTTAGATAAAGATCTGCCTGGTGTTTATAGGAGATTGCCCTGTCATACATGGGCAAAGAAAATAATATAGTTGGACCCGTGAAAAGAAAGTATTTCCTAAATTTCCTAGTAAGGAGTTAGAAATTCATGAGGAATCTAACTCTGTCATTCAGCAAGAAGTTTGGGTTTTTTTGTTTGTTTTTTAATTGGGGGGAGAGTGTAATTAATGTACAATGCATGTGCTAGCCTTACCGTTACTACAGTTTGGGAGTTTGGGTCATACCAATCAAACTAGCTTTCAAAACTACTATTGAATAAGTGGATAAATTCATGAAATTTTGTTATTGAATAAAAATATTGGAATACAAGCTCATCTTCATGACAATTCCAATAGCAGACAAGATGATGATGACAATATATTCTTTTTCCTATTCCCATTTGGTTTTGATTTCTTCCTTTAGATCTCTATATTTCTAGAGTTTTTCATTCCATTTATTTAGTTTTAAGGCTATGAGTGTTCAATATGACATTTATTTTTTGTGGGTTAAACATAATGTTAGGTGATTGTATGTGACAGGTTCTTCTTGGGCAATAAAGTTTCTTTTTAAAATTTTTTTATGTTATTTTAAATTTGTGAAATAAAATAAATATTTACATAACAGTATATATATGTATATATATGTATATATACATATATATATATTTAAAACAATGAATTTTCAAGGACAATTGGTGTTTCTATTTGAAATGTGGGATTTTGTGGTTTATGAAAAATAGAAGACTTGAGATAACATTTTGGCCACTTGATTGGGTCTTTCCAAGTACTTAGTAGGTTCTAAATTTTTGCTAGGTGCAACAAAATGTTTCCAGTTCTACCATTACCATACAAAGTCTACATTGCAGAGTAAATCTGAGACCCTTAAGAATGAATTCTGTAGTTTCTGGTAATAATTATCTGATCTTCATAGCATCCCATATTTAGAGCTGAAAAGAACCTTAAAGACCAGTTAATCCAACTCCCTCATTTTCCAAATAAAGAAACGAGGCTGAAGGACTTTCCCAGAGTCACAAAGTTCTTGAGCAGCTGAGGCAGAATTTGACTCCAAGACTGACCAGCCACTGTGTCACCTTGGGGGTAAGAATGATTTTTTTCATCTGTTTGTAACCTCTCAGTGTCATTGCTTGACTCATGTAAGCAATAAATAAATATCTGCTGATTGACTAATAAAATGCTTTAGAATTTGCAAAATATTTTGTGAACATTACCTCACTGAGCTTCACTAGAACCTGGAGAATTTTTTTATTTTTAAATTGTTTGGCCTTGCAATTAATATAGGGAATTCCTGGTGGTAAAAACTCGTATTCATGCAGGTCAGCAATGTTTAAGCAATTAATAATTTTAATTATAAATTAAATGATTTGTTTACATGAACCCTGAACGACTTAGGATCATGTAGCCAGTATAGTCAAGTTAGGATTTGAAGCCAGGATTTTTCTGACTTTTGGACAGATTCTGTCTCCAGTACACTAACATTAAATCTCATGTAGCCACTGCAGCTATCATTAACTTCATTTTACAAATGAGGAAACTAAGGCATGAGGTCTCATATAATAAGTGCCAGAGGCAGCATTTGAATGGCTGGCTTCCTTATTTCAAAACCAGAGTTTTATTCACTATCCACTATACCATACTACTTCAGACATGAGATATTAATGTCCAAAGGAATAAATCAACTCTCTTCTCCCATTTCTAGCCTCACTAGAATACTTCTAATTATATTTTAGAAAATGGATTTAAACTCTCAGACTGTGCCTACACTAAATGTTTGATTAAACCCTATTTAAAAGTAAAGCGTTTTCTACTTAAATTACCAGATATGTTAGCTCATAATATAGAATGTAAGGATCTAGAAAAATATCTCAGACTGTCATTCCCAAAGCATCTAGGATCATTTAAACTGAAGAAGGAGGTAAAAGGAGGCAGTTTTAAGCAGCACAAGAAAGATTAAGTGGGGTACAAGAACAGGAAAATTGAAAATTAATTTATATAAGGAGCTATAGGAATTAGAATCTTTAGGAAGAATGACTGTGGAAGTTGAGAGTCACTACTGAGAAGGTTGGTAGTAGATAGAAAATAGAAGGCTGGACTTAAAAGACTTGTTGTAGTCAACTCCTTTGTTTGATGCATTCAAAACAAGTAGCAAATCCACTAACTTCTTGGACTCTGGGAAGTTCTAAATTGCAGGAAAATTCTCCATTGGTGAGGGGAGCTTCAACATTGAGGATTTTCTACAAAAAACACAAAATAATGTTCATGTAATCTGAAGGTGGTACTGTAAAGTGATGGGATTGAACCAGGTGACTTCTCTTCTAGCTCTAAATCCATAAATCTAGGAGCCCTCCAGGCATCAGGTAAAGCCGTTATATCAATTCTGAATGAAAACAGCTAAAGTAAAATGTCATTTCTCACTCAACCAAGACAGTAAACACAACCACCGCCCTCTGTTCAGAACTTGTTCTTGGGGTGTTCAATTCAGAGACCAAGTTCTCCAAAGAGCTTATTCCAAGAGGAGCTCGGTCCAGCCCAGCACTTCACAACCCAGTGTTCCAACAAGGGCATGCTAGAATCTCCAAGTATTCCTCCCTACCTCGTGCCCACCCTCCTGCCAGTGATTACTTGCACATATTTACTTTTGCACATGGCATATAGAACATTAAAAGGACTCCAGGAAAAAAAAATCCTTCAGTTTTCTCAACTTCTGAAGGATTATTAACTTCAAAGTCTGAAGAAATGTCGGCCTTCTATCTTTGGAAATGCCAGAAGCCTTTGCATATCCCCACCACAGTACCCAGCAACCCCCAGCAGAGAAGAACGATTACTGGCTCCGGTGGCGGGAGGATGGCTTTTTGATCTCTTAACATATTGGAAATTACTTAAAGGTAAGCCATCTGCTAGCTGAGGAACAAAAACAGATTACATCACACCCTGCTAGAAAGATTGTGTTAAATCCTGTATATCAAGGCTTTTAATAATTCTATATTAAGTCAGCTAATAGGATTAGGTACACATTTTCTTTAGGCTGATTTCCCCAACTATTAAAAAAATAAAAAATAAAACTTTTTTTTTTCTTCATGTGTGACAATCTGTAAAATTCAAGAGTATTCCACTGTGAAGGAAAAAAGAGTTCTTTCATGAGTGAAGCATCTCTTCAGATCACCACTGCTCTCCAAAGAGATCTATCATGAGTGTGAGAATACTTTAGGGTGGTTTGTGGGGAGAGGGACTCACTGAACTCCTGTTATTGTCATTGGTCCTCCCTACCTGTGGATCATGAAGTACTCCTGCTATGTATTCTTGCTGCTCTTCCGCTAATTGAGGGTAGACGTGGATAGAACCAGGTACTAGGACCAAACAGTAATTAGGGACCGAGTTACCATCACTTGTAATCCACCTTGGGGCTGCCTGCATGTAGGTGATGGTAAAGAGAGAAAGAATCAGCTTTGATTGACTAAGACTCTGGGGCATTGCAGATTTTGAATGGCACACAGAGAAAGTCATGTCCTTACCGTGAATGAGCTTAGCTTTTGAAAACTAACTCCCATGTTCCAACTTAACATGTCCAAGATAAACTCTAGATAGCCTGGTTAGAAGTAGGCAATAATAAATATTGATTGATGTGTGTATGTATGTATATATATATATATATATATACACACACACACACACACACACACATATATATATATATATATATATATACATGCACACATCAATCAATATTTATTAAATACTGTGCTAAGTACTGTGGATACAAAAAGAGGCACAAGTTAGTCCATACTCTCAAGGAACTTACAATATAATGAGAGATTCTATCAGGAGATATGTATAATTTTCAAGACCATGTCTACCACATTGGACTTTTAATTAAATTATTAATTAATTAATATTTTTAATTTTTATTAAATTATGAACAAATATTAGCAATGTTTAGAATAAGCACCCTCATTTTCCAGAGGTCTACTGAAGCTGGCATTTTAAAATATTTGTAAAATGGTCACATTTCCTCTTTAGTCAATTCTTTCCTTTGGGACAGATGATAACAATAAAAGAGGAAGTTACAGTCCCCATGAGCCAAATAAAGTATTCCCGAAAAGATGCTTTAAGGAGAATTGGCCATAATCTTATAATGATGAATTCACAGATCTAGACTTCCTCCCCAGACAGCCCTGATGTTTCCCCATGAGTCCATGTTATTGGATCCTCTTCATTATATAAGGTGATTGATGAGAGATTCTAGGAGAAGCAGGCCCATAGAAGTCCAAAGTTCAGCAAACTTTTGTCTGAGCATGTTCTCTTTCTAGAATACCTACTAGCATGAAGAGGACTTTGGGTACTAGGAACCCATTAGCATCTTGAGTCATGCCTTTGGCTAAGGATGTGGGGCACATTTCCATATTAAAACAACACAAACCTTTCTTTCCCCTCTTATGGGTGCATAACATTCTAAATGGCAAGGATAGCTTTTAGCTACTATAGATCAATTTTCCTTTGACCTCAATCACTATTTAATTACCATTGGCTTCTTTTGCCTTTTTCCATTTCCTTCATGCATTACATTTTGTTTTTAATTGACATTTATTTCCCCTAGTGACATAATCAAACTTGAAATGGAAAAATTTCACATTTTCTTTCTTTCCTGCTATATAAAATTTACTTTATTTCAAAAACAGAATATTGGTTTGACAGAGCAAACTTTTTTTTAATGGCCTAAGTTTTAATATTATCAAGCATTGTTAAGTACTTGGTGATTTGATTTGATTTTGTGTATTTGATTTGATTTTCTGATTTCTGATTTAATTTATTTTTCAAACTCTTTGCTCAAATAACATAACATAGTTTCTAGAATAAAGATACTGCTTCATCTTGAGGTCCTTTAAAACAATCTCTCCATCATAAACTTTCAGGGCAATGAATTGTGGGGAGTCAGAACATGTTACTCTGGAGAAACAGCTTGAAATATCTCCTTCATGTTCAGATTTATTAACCTGGGAGATATGTAATAATATTGATAACAATAGCTTTTAATTTACTTTTGCCTATTATATTGTGTTGTATAAATACTGAAAAAGAATAAAGTAAATAATAATAATGAGGATGTCAATACTTACACAGAACTTTACAAAGCATATAAAAAGCACTTTCACTTCATTAGCCATTTTACAGATGAGGAAACTGATTTTCCTGGAGATTAAATTATTTATCTGTGGTCATACAACCAATAAATGTAGATCCATTTAGTGAAAGTTCAGAGCTCCTTATAATAGAAGATGAGATCTCTCATGCTTCTTGTGTACCACATTTCCCAGAGTATAAACGTAGCATTTCCTAGGAAGATTTCAGATATGTATAGAGCAGTGAAAGGATAGTTGACCTGATACTTTACAGTTGAATCTCCATCTAACAAGAGTTATATAGCTTTAAGCAAGACATTTCTGCCGCTTGAGAGTTAGTTTATTCATATGAAAAATGGAAATAAAATGGGGGGAACTAGCACATTTCTAGAATTAATGTTGCATCATATATCTCTGAAATTCTCAGTTAACTTTCAAGTTCTATCAAAATGTAAGCACTGATTGTTACCATTGCAGCACCTTATTCTTTTTTTCATCATTAATTTATTGATGTGATTCAGTTACTTCAGACTTTTTTGGGGTTTTCTTGGCGGAGATACTGCAGGGATTTGCCATTTCCTTCTCCAGCTCATTTTACAGATGAAGAAACCAAAGCAAACAGATTAAGTGACTCACCAGGATCACATAGCTAATAAGTGTCTGAGGCTGGATTTGAATTCAGGAAAATGAGTCTTCCCGGAAATTGATCCATTGTATCATCTAACTTCTCCAATAAGGGGGATGCAAAGAGAAATAAGCCATCATGTTAAAGAGCTTGTAATCTTTCTAGGCTCGGAGACCCAAACCCAAGTTAGACCTTAGACTTCTCAAAGAGAGAGTGTTGGACCACAGGTACTGTACGTCACATATTGTTCTTTCATATGTTACAAGGGAGAAGTCTACTGGGGTTTGGAACAGATTGGGAAGTAATGTATTAAAAAAGCATCAATAAAACTTCTTTTAAAGTTTACTAACCCTGATTCATATCCTCTAGGATCAGCCTGGATTTCTCTTTGAGATATATCACTGTTGCTTTTCTCATCCTTTCTCCAGCTTTCCTCCCTGTACCCGTCCAAAGCCTGGGTAATAGACTCTTAGATCCAGAACCAGAAGGAATCCCCCTTTTATAGATGAGACACAGACTTGCCCACAGGCACACATCTAATGAATATCCAAAGCAGAATCTGAATTCAGGTCTTCCTGACTCCAACTCTTGTAGAGTGAGTTGTCAAGATCAGGTAGGTAGTAAGTGACCAAGTAGGTTCTATGATTTCAAACATAAGGATCCTTCTGGACTGGAAGTCAGGAGACTTGGCTTCTAATTCTGGTTCTGATATTGATTACTTGAGTGATATTGAGAAGGAAGAGCTAAAAAGAATATCTAACATTTTATGGAGTTTTAAGATTTGTAAAACACATTATAAATATTATCTTATAGGTAGAGATTATGGCAAACCACTCCAGCATCTTTATCAAGAAAACCCCAAATGAGGTCAAGTAGGGTCAGACATGACTGACTCGACTGAACAACAACAACAATTATTAGCCCCATTTTACACTTGAGAAAATTGAGGCAGAAGGATGTGAATGGGTACATAGCTAGTAAATGCCTGAGGCTGGATTCAACTCAAGACAACAGTCCAACAACTACCTTACCCAGGTGCCTTCACATATGTATGGATCCTAGTTGTCTCATCTTTGAACTGGGCAGACAAGGGTGGAGATGAGAGGGGGTGGGGATGAAGTAAAGGAACTCAAAGGACCTATCCACCTCTAAACTTCTAAGAATCTTTGAAGACAAAAGACAAGAACAATCAACCCTGAATGCTTCTCTTGCCAAAGCCAACATTTCCAAGAGAGTGAATGTTCCCATCCCCTAAGGGCATCATAATATTGACTTTTGAAGGAGGGATGCTAGCCCTGTGATCTTAGCAAGGACAATTCCTCTCCTAGGTGGAGCCAGTGTTTACCCAGGAGGTGTATTAGCATCCTTGGAACAGATGTTTGATCTGATGGCTAGAAAGGAATATCCTTTCTTTCAATCCGAGAATTGTTGGTATGGCATTTGTCCATAACCTCATTGCAAGAAGACAATGTCTCACAATTAAAGTACCCTACTTTTTTCCTATTTTTCTACTGTATTTTTCAATGTAATTAAGGACCATTTCGCTAGAACAACATTTTTTAGACTGAAAGTTTGGAAAGCAGCGAATAGGGGAGGGAGGGTTTTTTAAAGGGACTGCACTAACTAGCACAAGCTCATCACCCCACAACTACCATTTCTGCTTTCTCCTCTGCTAATTATTGTCTGTTTCTCTACTTACCCTTTCTATTCACTCCTTCTCTTAACATTCTTCACTTGTTAGAAACTTTCCTTTCCTCAATGAAATCAAAGGATAATTCTGCTTTTCTAATTGTATGAAAAAATTGCCACATGTAGATAATTTTTAGGAATTGGGAACAGAAAATGGGAACAAAGAGAAAGAAGGGGAAGTGAAAATTCAGAATAATGATGAAATTAAAATGGATGGGGAAAAAAAAAAAAACCTTTGATTTAACCTATTTTTTACACAGACCTTTCTGGCAATCTACCAAAATCTATGACTTCTCAGAACAATGTTCTTAAATTTATACAATGAATTTCCTAGAATTCACAAACCTCAGGTGAAGCACTCATCCTAGAAAGATTGAAAAGTTCTCATATCTTTGTTATCATTAAGAGAATCAGGATTATAATTTTCAAACAAACAACTCGCCCTAGATGATGCATATTTCATATAGTGTTTTACATACTTCCAGTTGCTAAGCAAAGGCAAAATGACATTATATTTCTTTTTCAACTCTCCCTTTCCTGAACAGAAGTTGGGCATGTTATTTCCTGGAACTGTAGGGATATTTGACTGTGAGTCTTTTGAGGTCAGAGATGATATGTACTCTAGAGTATTAATGTGAGGATTCTTCTCTAGCAAATACTTAATAAATATTTCAATCAATCAATAAATGTTTATTAAATGCTTACGATGTGCCTGGCACTTTACCAAGCGCAAGGACATACATTGACATCATGGAAAAAATAATGGAGAGAGAGAAAGCACTATAATTAACAGAGGTAGGTGAATGAAGGAAGACTGTGTAGAAAGGAAGGAAGAAAGACAAGGAGGGAGGAAGGGAGAAAAGAAAGGAAGGAAGAAAGAAGGAAAGGAGGACAAAGGAAGGAAGGACGGACGGAAGGAAGGAAGGAAGGAAGGAAAAGAGGAAACTAAGGAGAAGAGGAAGGAATGAATGAACAAATGAATGAATGGAATGGAGGAAAGGAAGGAGGAAGAAAGGAAGGAAGGAAAAGTAAATAAGGAAGGAAAGAAGTAAGGAAGGAGGGGAAAGAAGGGAGAGAGGGAGGGAAAAAAGGAAAGAAAGGAGAAAAGAAACAAAGGAATAAATGAATGAATGAATAAATAAATGAATGAATGAAGAAACTTCCCTCATCATGAAACAGAGAGGTTTTGCCCCTATTCCTTCAGTGGGCAAGAATAAAATATCCTTTATCAATGAAATAAATGTCTTAGAATATAGTTGTCTTGAGATGTTGAGTGGACTTGTTAGGATCAGAGAGGACTTGGACTAGGTTAGAAAAGTCTCCTTTGGAGTTCATATTATCTTCTAAAGCTTCCTCATTTCAGAATAGCAGATCTACATGCAATGGTAATTGGCAATGAAAAGAAATATGAAAATACCAACTACTTTTTGTGTTCTTATAACTACTATTTTTTGTGGTTAGCATTTAAAGCTTCCCCTAGGGAAGGGGTTCAGAGTCATTTTTGTTTCATAGATCCCCTTTGACCATCTGGTGAAGTCTAATACTACCATGGATGTGGTCTATATTTGTAATCAGAAGAAATGCTAAATCTCAATTAGAGGTTAGTGAAAATAAAGTTTATATATAGATACACACATGTTACTACATAATATATATATATATATATATATATATATATATATATATATATATATATATATTTGTTATTTTTTATTCTAAGTTCATAGACCCCCTTAAGTCTACCAGTGGACCCTTTGAGACTCCTGCTCAGAGAGAAAATCTATAATTCATCTCTGGATTTTGGAGTGCAGAATTGATGTCATTAGCCAAATTTTTCCTGGAACTTCTATTACTTCTGAGTGCACTTACCAGGTTCCCTCAAAACTCCTCTTTGGGCTACTTTTAGATCCATGATACCCAAGGATTAATTATCTATTTTAATCCAAAGACAAACTCCCATTTCCATTGAATAACTACATTTAAGCCAGATTAAACACAGGAGAAAATAGTAAAGCTAAGGACATTTACTTGAAGGTAAATGATAGATAAATAACAAAGAGTTTAAATATCAAACATTGGGCTGCTCATTCTTCAAAGCTACCACTTCCCCACATGGTCCTCAAAGTATACTGATGTCTGCCCCTATTAGATCATTCTAGGTTTTTTTGTTTTTTTATCACCTCCAAGACCCAACAAAAGTCACGTGTAATATCACAGACTTAGAGCTGGAAGAGATCACCAGGGGCCAACTCTAACCATCCTTACATATAAGGAAACTGAGGTCCAAGAAGGACTCATATATTTTTACTCATAATCACACACAAATTAAGCTTTGAAGGTGGATTTGAATTCTATGACTTCAGATCTAAGGCTCCTTCCATTGTTCCCTGTCCAATCACTCATGAATGGAATTAAGTTAGAAGGCACAGCATCAGCACACAGGACTTCTCAGCAAGGGACTATGGGCTAAGCTACCTATGGCATGGTGTTGCTATGAGAATTGGGAGTGGGGTTATTGCTTCTCAGCTCAGTAGCCTCATGAACAGGATAGACTCAAGTCTTGTCTATCATTTCCCCCCATCTCCCTTGCCTATTTTGTCACCCAAAGTCTACATCCTTTTTTCCTCCTTTGAGACAACTAGAGGTGCTAAAATCTGCTGAGCCTTTCAGAACCTTCTGGGAGGTATAGAAAATAAGCAGTATCTTCCTTCCTCCTTCCCCATCCCCCAGCTAACTTATTGAAATCATCTATATAAGTAATAAGTTCAAGGATGGGAATTGCCTGATTTAATAACTTATATCCTTTCAACCCTCCAAGGTTTGCAAAAATGCTTTTTCCTCATGACAAACCTGAGCAGGTATTTATGAAGCATTTATATCCCCATTGTATAGAAAATAATTTAATATCTAATATTTCACACAGCATTTACTGAGTGGCAGGCACTATACTAAGCACTTTACAATTACTATTGCATTTGATCTTCACACCAACCATGGCTGCTTAGGGTTGTTTTGTTGATTAGTCACATCCCACTCTTTGTGACTATTGGGGGTTTCCTTATAAAAGATACTAAAATGATTTGCCATTTTCTTCTTCAGCTCCTTTTACAGACAAGGAAACTGAAGCAAACAGAGATCAAGTGACTTGCTCAGGATCACACAGCAAATAAATATCAACTCTAAATTACTTCCATTGCTGCTTCCATTCTTATTTATGCACCTTTTGGGATTATATCCTTCACAGGAATATGAAAGAGTTTGAACGTCTATTATTTTTTCCCATATTTTCCAAAAAAAGTCCATACTTCTTTAAAGACAGTTCCTTAGAAATGGGAAACTTAATTCAGAATAGCTTCCTCTTAGCTCTTTCAGAAGCCAAGTACTATGTGGTGATTGATGACCTTAGACTCATCAGTTCTTTGGTTCTTTTCTATCCTTTGTTTTTTCTATCTATTCTTTTCTATCACTTTAACGACAGTTTTTCACTTCAAAAAGTTTTAGTAAAACACTTCTGAAAGCAGTCTTGTATAAAGGATCCTTATATGTTTTGAACAGAGTATATATATATTTTACTCTAGACCTCTATTTTGTTCGTTCTCGTGGCCGATACTGGTTCCAGATGCAATTGTGGATATATACACAAGTCAGTAAAATATGTGCATGTTGAAGTCACTTTAGCCAAATGTGTTGGTTTGTTTTAAAGCCATATTAAGAGAGGAAGAGTGAGTGAGGTCATGCTCCTTATAGCCAAATCATGTGGAATATGTTATTTATTTTGGGGCAACGCATTTTAGGAGGGACAGTGATTAGAGAATATTAGGAGGGCAATAAGGATGGGAAAGAATGTTGAGATCATGACATATAAGAAGGAACTAAGAATTGGGAAAAGAGAAAATTAAGTCAGGGCATTAGAATTGTCATCAAATACTTGAAGTGTTGTTATGTGGAAAATGAGGGGCAGCTAGGTGGTGCAGTGGTTAGAGATGGGTCTGAAGTCAGGCAGCCTTATCTTCCTGAGTTCAAATCCGGCCTCAGACACTTACAAGCTGGGTGACTTTGGGCAAATTACTCAACCCTATTTTCCCTCAGTTTCCTCATCTATAAAATGAATTGAAAAAGGAAATGGCAAACCCCTCCAGTATCTTTGCCAAGAAAACCCAAATAAAGTTAGAAAGAGAACGTGACTGAATGTGGAAAACAGATTAGACTTTTCCATTTGGTCCTAGTCCAGTGGGGTCAAACTGAAATAGAAATAGGAGTCACTAAGCCATAAAAAATAATCCCTGTGGGCGGCAGATTGACTTAATTTTAAAATGAAATATTATCCGTTTTATTGATTTAATTGTATATGCTGTATTATTGTGTATATACATTTTAATCAGGTTCAGGCTATCCTCAGAAAGTTGTGGGTAGTGGCATGTCTGACACTGCTGCTCCAGATGAGAGAGCTGAAAGCAGAGTGGGAAACTTGGGATAAGAAGATTTAGGCTTGAGGTAAGGAAATAATTCTTAATAATTAAACAATGCCTCAAGATGCTTCTCCTCTCCTTAAGATGCTTTTCCTCTGTTGATTATTTATTTTTAATTGATCCTATATATAGCTTATCTTCATGTTGTATCTCTCTCATTAGACTGTGAGCTTCTTGAGGCCAAGAACTATTTTTGCCTTTCTTTGCAACTCAGCACCTTAGCACAGTGTCTGGCACATAGTAGGTGCTTAATAAATGTTTATTGACTATTTGCTGACTATGATTCATAAGGATAGATAAAGCATTTATCAAGTACTTATTGTGTAACAAAGGTTGGTTGTCTCAGATTGACTAAAATGACAGGAAAAAATGACGAATGTTGGAGGGAATGTGAGAAAACTGGGACACTGATGCATTGTTGGTGCAACTGTGAATGGATCCAGCCATTCTGGAGGGCAATTTGGAATATGCTCAAAAAGTTATCAATCTGTGCATACCCTTTGACCCAGCAGTGCTGCTATTGGGCTTATATCCCAAAGATATCTTAAAGGAGGGAAAGGGACCTGTATGTGCAAGAATGTTTGTGGCAGCCCTCTTTGTAGTGGAAGAAACTGGAAACTGAGTGGATGCCCATCAGATGGAGAATGGCTGAATAAATTATGGTATATGAATGTTATGGAATATTATTGTTCTGTAAGAAATGATGAGCAGACTGATTTCAGAAAGGCCTGGAGAGACTTACATGAACTGATGCTGAGTGAAATGAGCAGGACCAGGAGATCGTTGTACACGGCAACAACAAGACTATATAATGATCAGTTCTGATGGACGTAGCTCTTTTCAACAATGAAATGATTGAGGCCAGTTCCAATAATCTTGTGATGAAGAGAGCCATCTTCCCCCAAAGAGAAAACTATGGGAACTGAGTGTGGAACACAACATAGCATTTTCACTCTTTCTGTGGTTGTTTGCTTGCATTTTATTTTCTTTCGTTTTTTTTCTTTTTGGTCTGATTTTTCCTGTGCAACAAGATAATTGTATAAATATGCATGCATATATTGGATTTAACATATACTTTAATATATTTAACATGTATTGTATTAGCTGCCATCTAGGGGAGGGGGTGGGGAGAAGGAGGGGAAAATTTGGAACACAAGGTTTTGCAAGGGTCAATGTTGAAAATTACCCATGCATATGTTTGGTTAAATAAAAAGCTTTAATTTTTAAAAAAAGGGAAAAAAAAACAAAGGTTGGTTGACCACTTGTTGGATTTTCTGTAGTGAAGATTCTCTTTCAAGTCAAACTTGGTCCCTTGTAACTCTTTCTCTGCAAGTTTGGACAAGTTACTTCACTTGGATGTATATCTTCAAAATACTCTAGTTGAGAAACATGAACAAAAATGCTATGGAATGCTCTATAAACTTTAACTGCAAATTACAGTACTGTAGAATTAGAGACAATAATGGGGAAGTGGGGGACATGTAATAGATTATCTATAAATAATATCTATGAATAATGAAAATTCATCTTCCCTATGGATTCTTCTAAACACTCCTACACAGATATGCACACACATAAACACAACTATAAGCACACACACACACACACACACATACATCCCTATGTATACAATACACTTATATGTACACATATATGCACACCTATACACACACTATGTACACATATACACATGTACATACACACAGGGTTAATCCTATTTCTTTTTGTAACATACTACTTATCTCTCCTTGAGACTAGCAATTAAACAATTAAGTCTCATTGATGGTAATTACACTTTACAACAAAATGGTAAATAGGCATTAAGTCACTTGAGAAATATGTTTCATATTAAAGCCAGCGTGAAGAAGCTGCCAAAGTGGAGACGTAGGTCTGTGTTTATACTAGCCAAATAAACCTCTTTAATGGCAAATGGAGATTTTTTTCCACAGTCACTTGCTCCCATTATTAGCTGGGAATTTGACTCCCAAGTGGTATATTCAGTGCATCTGAGTTGACTGTGATATGAGAATAATCGTCCAGCGCTACGAGACCCTTAGTGAAATAAGCCTGGTTTAAAGGTATAGTGCCCATATCCTGGCTGAAGATCTTTATTTTGGAGGCTGGGTGGAAGCAGAAAGGCCAAGAGAAGTATGGGATTGTTCCTTTCCTATTGGCTCTGGCCGCCCATACACTTTAGTAAGAATTATTCAGAGAGAGACTAGCATGGGCTCTAGGGATGGTGCCACAGAATAGAAGCTCCTTGAGGGCTGGTTTTTGTTTCTGTATCATCAAAACCTAGCAAACTGCCTGGCACACTCTTGAGAAATATTTGTTGAATGAATGCAGCCAATATTCTTTTTTAAAAGTCTGATTTACATACTCCTGGATCTTTCAAGAATGTTATTTCCTTGGACATACATGGGAATAAGAAGGTAAAAAGGAAGGGGTCCGCAATCTTTTCACCACAGGGATTCTCAGTCTAATTTGTCTCATAGTCCTCCCTGGCAGGTTGGTGAAGCCTTTGGAGGCCTTCTCAGAATCTTGTTTTATACATGCAGAAAACAAAAGACAAAGAAAACCCATTATATTGAATTAACTCTCAAAATATTTTCTAATGAAACAAAAATCTCACCTGCCAATGATCAACAACCTTTGTGCTAACTAGAAGGACACTAGAAGTGATTCTTTATTCAACTTAGAGTACTGGGCTAGGGATCAGAAGATTCATTTTCATGAGTTCAAATCCAGCCTCAGATACTTAATGAGCAAGTCACTTATCCCTGTTTGCCTCAGTTCCTCATCTGTCAAGTGAGCAGAGAAGAAAATGGCAAATCACTCCAGTGACTGCCAAGAAAACCCCAAAATGGAGTCACAAAGAGTTGGACACGACTTAAATGATTCAACAATACAAAAATGAGGGGGATGAATTCGATGATCTCTAAGGTTCCTCATCTTCTTAAATGTAGTCCTATGATTTTTTTATTCATTAACTTAACTATTTGAATAATGCACATAAATATCTTCTCATTCTCATAAATGTAGTTAACCCTTTATTTTCTATTAGAAGGGAGCATGTTCCCTATGTGGTTGATAAGGAGTTGAGGGTTACACTCAAGGATGTGATGTACGTGCTTCATCCCAGATGCAATGGTCCTTTCTTAGTTTGATGCTGCTTCCAACCGTGGCTCCACTGATGCTGAGCATCCCCAGAGTTGGAAGATGCAACCATTTATATATCAAATTCGCAGCTACAATGTGGTGGAAGGAAGGGTAACCTAGTAGAAGTAGCATTGATCTAGGTATCGATGGGCTTATGTTAATTTTTTCAATAATTACATGAACACGGGCAAGCCCTTGCCCTTCTAGAGGTTTTGGTCTCATCATCTATAAAATAGGAGTTTAGACTAAGTGACTTCTAAGCTTCCCTCTAGCTCTGATGTTCTAGACTGTAGAATTAAGGGTCTCTTACAAAATAATTCCCCCATAGGCTCATAGTGGTTGAAATTTCATGGTACTCATTCCTTTAAGTCATTGATGACCTTCTGATAAGGGTTTAATACTCTACCATCAACATCAATTATCTTATGTTGGATTTATTAATAGAATTAGTCAGCCTTTTGGGAGAGCTCTGTTGAAATGGATCATGAGATAAGTAAATTTTGATTGGATTCAATCTGGAATAACTAAAGCATGATAGAGTGGATTTCTCAGAAAAGGCAGCAAAAGAGCAGGAAAGAGAATGAATGATGGGAACAGGCATTCTGGGTTTTAAGATATTGGAGACACAGATGGGAGCAACAAGCTTTCTCTTCCCTGCACAAGCTGCAGACAAGACCTTCCTGTATCTTGCTTCCTTGACCCAAGCTTGGCAGCAGAGTGGATGATTCTGAGATGATCCTCTGGGCATGTTGCTTCCATGCTCAACTCCCACAACATTGCTGATGGATCTCATAAAGTGATCCAGCTGTTCTTGGCAGCTCCCCCAGTAGGGGAGAGGCTAACAGAGAGAAATGGCATCAGAAAGGGCAATGAAGGGCTCCCAAAGAAGAATCATCTACTTCCATTAGTCAACCTCACACAGCTCTTGGGAGCATGGGGAATTTAAAATCTCTCAAGTGAAACAGGGATGGAAGAAAAATGAAAGGATTGTGCCTTCTACCACCCTCCAGGTCAAGCCACAAATACTTAAGATTGACTTAGTAGTGTTATCTCATTTTCCCACAAAGACTCAATAATTCTTGAGGGTCTGCATTTGGTGACCCTAACTTAGGAGCCAGAATTTTAGAATCAAAAGTGACCTTAGAGATCACTTAGTCCATATTTAACCTGGGGGTCCATTAATGTTTATTTTGATAACTGTACTTTGACATAATTTAGTTTCCTTTGTAATCTTTTGCACTTTATTTTATGCTTTAAAAACATTATTCTAAAAAGGAACCCAGAAGCCTCATGAGTCTGTCGAGGCTATTGCTGACACACACACAAAAGTAAAATCCCTGCTCTAGTCCATCTTCATTCCATCTCTAGGAGAAAGTGATTGGACAAATGCCCAAAGTCAGAGAGGTAGAAAATGGCTGGATCCCATGACCTCTAACATCCAATCCTGCTCTACCACTGGGCATTTCTGGGGGAAAAATGTATACTACTTATTCTCCCTAATGACCCCCAAGGGATTTGAAGTATCAAATCTTTTTCCATATGATACCCCCACATTGAAATTATTAAGGTGCTTAAAACAAAGAACTGCAGAAAGACCCAGAGCTGGGCCATCCTTGCCCTCTGCCAGTTACAGTTCAGCAACAGAGCAAAGAAACTCCTTTACCAATGTGGAACTGGAACCAGAGTGAGGGTCTCTGTTCTCCCACTCTTTTAAACATCTATTTGAAAGATCATTGCAGAGTTCCCAAGGTGTTAGAATCGGTACAGTGCAAGGCTATTCAGGCCCAGTCTTTTGTGAGATTTCGTTTTTAGATAACTGCTTAGGATTCTTTAGATGCCTGCCTGGAGCCAAAATACACTACATATCAAATGTGAAATCACCAGCATCGGAACATTCTTTAGGTTTTTCTTCTATGTAAATTAACAGCGAGACCACTTGCCCTTCAACTCATAATTTCCAGCAACATTCAAGAAGAATTTTAAGTTGGTAAACTGAGAAACTGAATTGAGGAGGAGAAACAAAAACCTTCAATTCAGAGTGGGAAATAGCCCATTATGAGTTGACTAAGGCCACTATTTTGTGCTGGAGAAACTAATAAACCTATTAGAATCCAAGACCCACTACAAATTTAAGAACAATTAATCAGACTGTGGGTATGTGGTAGGAAGAATTCAGGACTGTGGTCAGGAAAATCTGTAATTTCATGGTCCTCTTTGAGAATGAAGGACAAATAACAACAAACTTTCTGAGTCTCAATTTTCTCTTCTACAAAATGGGACTAATACTTCCAGTCCTACTTCTCTCTCTCAGGGCTACTGTTAAGAAGGCGCATTATAAAGCATAAATTAGTCTTTAAATATAAGCTATTGTTTGCCTTAGTAGCTCTCTTTCTTTTCTCTCTCTCAGCTAGGAAGTGTTAAGTGTCTGAGGTCAGATTTGAACTCAGGTCCTCCTGACTTCAGGGATGGTTCTCTATCCACCACGCCATCTAGCTTCTCCTATGGTTTTGGTTTTTATTGCATCATGGTGCCTTGAAGACAGCTGGGTGGCACAGTGGATACAGCACTGAACCTAAAGTCAAAATCACTTGAGTTCAAATCTGGCCTTAGAAACTTATTAGCTCTAAGCCACTTAAACTCTATTTGCCTCAGTTTTCTCAACTACAAAATGTAGATAAAATGTAGATAAAAATAGATGAAAATAGGAAGGAAGGAAGGAAGGAAGGAAGGAAGGAAGGAAGGAAGGAAGGAAGGAAGGAAGGAAGGAAGGAAGGAAGGAAGGAAGGAAGGAAGGAAGGAAGGAAGGAAGGAAGGAAGGGAGGGAGGGAGGGAGGAAGGAAGGAAGGAAGGAAGGAAGGAAGGAAGGAAGGAAGGAAGGAAGGAAGGAAGGAAGGAAGGAAGGAAGGAAGGAAGGAAGGGAGGGAGGGAGGGAGGGAGGGAGGGAGGAAGGAAGGAATGAGGAAGGAAGGAAGGAATGAGGAAGGAAGGAAGGAATGAGGAAGGAAGGAAGGAAGGAAGGAAGGAAGGAAGGAAGGAAGGAAGGAAGAGAAAGAAAGAAAGAGTACCTACCTCACAGGGTTGTTGTGATGATTAAATGAGAAGGAAGGAAGGAAGGAAAGAAAAATAGTATGATTAAATTTATATTTATATTATATTTATATTGACAACATCAGTACTTTCTCTGGTGGCAGATAGCATCATTAATCCTTTAAGATTGCCTTGAATCATTGTATTGCTGAGAATAACTGTCATTCACAATTCTTCATTGTACAGTATTACAGTGTTGCTGTTACTATGTGCAACATTCTCCTGGTTCTGCTCCCTCTGTATAAGTTCATGTAAGCTGGAAACATGTTTCTTAATTAGGCAGGATCATGCTTGTTGAATAGCTCCCAGGGAAATGTGAACCACTCCTTCTTTAACTTCTTCCTCTTAGCTATGAACATGGAAGTCTGGACCCCAGGAAGCACTTTCTTTACATACACTTCTTCTGTTCCCATCACAAACTGACTGGCTATGTCCTGGATAGCTTCTCCTCTCCTTTCCTGAATCTAGGCAACAAATATTTCCCTTTAAATGGATCCCAAGCTATCATTTGTTGAGTTTCAGACTTTCTAGCCATCTCCATTATCTCTAAAACACTAATGTTATATTGCCCATTTCTTAAATTCACTCTCATTTGACTATTTTATAACTGACTAATCTCAAGCAACTTCTGCCAACTAGATCTTCCTGGCTGACTTGACCATTTAAGTAGAAATCTTCTATTCTATGTTTGTCCTACTTTCCTAGACTTATGGACTTTATCTCTGGTTCTTCATGGCCTCTTCTGTCAAACTAGTCTCTTATTATCTAGAGTCCCCTGGCCACTGTCCTAGTTGCATTAGTTGGGTTAAGAGCCAATCAAAACCTTTCTTTATCCTTAGCAAATGAGTCAGTTATCTGTCCATTTAGGTTATTAGCCCATGCTCTTGAAATCCTGTCTTCTCTTCCATTTCCCCAAGGCATCATCAATACTTAAAACATTATTAAGGTCAGTCACCTACAATATTCTATTTATTCACTTCCTATAGCACACAGATCCCTTAGTAGCATAAGATTTGGAGTTATAGAACATATATATATATATATATATATATATATATATATATATATATATATATATATATATATATATATATATATATATATATATAGGTCTTTCCACCTTAACACTCTCTATAAAATATACCTATTTTTATCTTTTATCTTTCTTCATTTATTTCTCTGTCTTCTTTCCCCCCATAGTTATTATCTAGCACAAAGCAATTGACTAAGACAGTTAAGACATTCTAAAAACATGCTCAAGACTGTTTATTCCTGATTCCAATTGACTATATGGGGTTCCCATATGGGGTCAACTTCCAAACAGGTGTGACCCAGGACTAAAGGGCTTTCATGTTGACATGATGGAGTCCCCTCCCCAGATGCAGAGCTAAACGTACACAATGTAGACATGAGAGTGGCCCACATCTTTGTGTCTCCCTTTCTGGCTCAAAGTGGGTTAGGACTCTTGAGCTTCTTCCCATTGGGTGGGGGAAGGAGCATTTTATTCTGATTCCCTCCCTCATTGCCCCGTCTCCCTGTGGCTGTGAGCAATTGCCACTAAGTCATCTGTCCTGCTTAGGCAAATTTGAGACTGAGTTTTGGCTTCCTCTTTTATGTTTATATTGTTCCCTGATCTTAGGGAAACTTGTACCTATCCCTGCTTGAAAGTGACTGGGCAAGTACTCTAGTTTCAGACCCTTAACTCCCAGTGATTTTGAATGAGGGCCGGAGAAAGGTCACTGGCATTCCAGAGCACTCAGAGAGGATGATCCCCAACAAAAGGATCACCCAGACCTGGTTGTCTTTTACCAGGATACACATACCAGGAGTTGGACAGTGCTCAGTCAAGGTGAACCAGAAAATGCCTCCATAGCAGTCCTAAAGACTTTATGTTCTGTTGTGGTTTAAATATCAGTCTCTCAGTAGATTGTAACACTAGTTATAATGACTAAATCCTGTTTTACATTTGTTTTGGTCAAATGTATGTTTATGGTTAGCATCCCTTTGAAGTTAGGAGAAAATTACTTCTCCCGTATCTGATTCATATTATGTGGATCAAGTCCTTTTCCATTTTTTCCTTTTTGGCAAACCCCCAAACATTAACTACAAATGCTATAAACTATAAATTTACATCGCTATAAATAAAATCATTCCCAGGGTGCTAGAATGGGAGTTTCCCAAATGACAAGGGAGCTTAGCCTCCTCTCATTAGAAGGGAGTGGGAACAGTATCCCACCCCCTATAGGTGAGGTGGTCTCTCAAACTTAAAAGAAAAGGTGAAGGATTGTTTCTAAACCCTCCTCCCTATGCCATCTAAATAACACATTGATGCTCAGTTTTCTGCCTCCCTTTGTTGCCCCTTCCCCTTCAAAACTCATCGTTCTTTTTCCTTTTCTAAAATTTCTCTTCTTTCCTATATCTTGTCAGAACTTGCAGCTTTTCTCTCGCTTTCTGCTTCTCTAAAGAAGAACATCTAGAACCTACAGTATGCCTGACCAGTTCAAATGTTATTAATTTCATTAATCTTCTTCTAAGTGTGTCTTCAAAGCTCTTGAAAATAAACTACAAATAGCTACACAATAGTAGCAGGATTGCATTTCAAAAGAAATCCTCAAAGAAGGCTCCACCAACGGTGATGCTTTCTCCTAATGGTCCTGAAAGGATAATTAACTTGTTTATCACCTTTGATGCCATAACCCTAACACAGGTGTTCCCTGGAAACCAATTAAGAATACTTACAACCGATAAAGAATGCCTCTCAGCTTCACAAATTTCCTAATAATTCCAATATTATTTGCAGAAGAATTTTGTCGGGTCTTCTGACACCAACAGGCAACTCTCACATTCATTTACACTTCAGTGCCCGCATTGATAAGCATACTCTGGGTATTTACTCAAAGTCTCCCTTGATCTGCTGCAGAATATTTCACCTGGAAACTTCCTTTTGCTATCGTATGACAACTGTAGTTAAATGGTTTGAATTGCACTAGGCAACTTGGGATTTCCAACAAAAGGGAAACAGACAAAGATCTCTCTCGGAAGACTCATTTACATCATTGCCAAGAGATAACAGTTGCCCCAAATCAACTTTCCCTGGGAGAGTTCATTTAGGAGATTTCTGTGCTATGGGCACCAAGTCAGATTTGTCAGTCCTCTTTCCAGCTACCTCGGGAACCCAAAGGAACGTCTCTTTCTGAAAATCCCAGGTAGCAGCGGGCTGAACCATCTGGCAGACGCAGATAAGGATGTCTAGTATGCTCCTCTGGGCAGAGGAAACGTAGCCTTTTCTCCCCATTTAGACACCGGCCCTTGACCTGACATGTCAAGTTGGCTCCCAATTCCCATAGCTTGGTTGGGTGCCAGCTGGCCCACTGTTCAAAGTCTCCAAGTGTCTGTAACAAAAATGTCTTTGCACTGAATGAGGCTGTGCTTGTTCTCAGGGGGTTTCTTCCCAGCTCATTCCATCTGCTCCTGCTCTCTCTCTGGTCCATAACCCCAAGAACACTGCCTCATACTATCCCGGCTCTCTTAAGGGGTTCGCTCACCTGCTCTGTTTCTTCTTCATAGTGATGATGTGGTCATTAGAAGGGCCAGAATTTAAGATTTGGTTAATTTAAAAAGGAATAAAGTATTATTTGTTCTTCTCTTTCTTTTTTTTAAAATTAATTTTATAATTATAACTTTTTTTTTGACAGTACATATGCATGGGTAATTTTTTACAACATTATCCCTTGTACTCACTTCTGTTCCGAATTTTCCCCTCCTTCCCTCCATCCCCTCCCCTAGATGGCAGGCAGTCCCAGACATGTTAAATATGTTATAGTATATCCCAGATACACTATATGTGTGCAGAACCTAATTTCTTGTTGCACAGGAAGAGTTGGATTCAGACGGTAAAAATAACCTGGGAAGAAAAACAAAAATGCAAATAGTTTACACTCATTTCCCAGTGCTCCTTCTCTGGGTGTAGCTGATTCTGTCCATCATTGATCAATTGGAACTGAATTAGCTCTTCTCTTTGTCAAAGATATCCACTTCTATTAGAATACATCCTCATACAGTATCATTGTTGAAGTGTATAGTGATCTCCTGGTTCTGCTCATTTCACTCAGCATCAGTTCATGTAAGTCTCTCCAAGTCTCTCTGTAGCCATCCTGCTGGTCAAAAAATGACTAAATTATGAGGCCATAAGGGATATTCCCTTAGGCATGAAATTTTGAGTCAGAGGATCTAGATTCGAACACCCAGCCTTGCCATTCACTATCTCTCTGATCTTGGTCAAATAATTTTATTTTATTTCTTGAGGTTTTAGTTTCCTCATTTATAAAATCTACTGTCTTGTATATCAGTGATTTCACTGAAAATTTTAAACCAGTAAGCATCTGCTTTCTCGCCCCCAATAGTACTTTATTTTTCCAAATACACCCATTCCAACATTCATTTTTTGTAAGATTTTTGTGTTCCAAATTTTTACCCTTCTCTCTCTTACCTTTCCATTCCCTAAGAGAGCAAGTAGTCTGATATAGGTGCAATCTTTTAAAATATATTTCCACATTTGTCATTTATACAAGAAAAAGCAGACCAAGAAAGAAAAAATCATGAGAAAGGAAAAGCATATGAACAAAGAAAAAGGTGAAATTAGCATGCTTTGATTCACAGCCTCCATAGTTTTCTGGATGCAGATGGTATTTTCCATCTCAAGTTTATTAAATTTATTCAAGATAAGATTAAACTTATCTTGAATCACTGCATTTCTGAGAAAAGTTATATCTATCACAGTTGATCACCAAATAATGTTGCTATGTATAATGTTCTCTTGGTTCTGCTTATTTTACTCAGCATCAGTTCAGGTAAATCTCTCCAGCTTTTCTGAAATCATCCTGCTCATCAATTTTTATAGAACAGTAATATTCCATTTCATTGATATGCCATAACTTATTTAGCCATTCCCCAATCCACTCAATCTCCAGTTCCTTGTCACTCAAAAAGAGCTGCTACAAACATTTTGAGCATCTGCTTTTTATGATTGAGGAACCAAGATCAAAAATTTAGAACTGGAAAAGACTTCAAGGGTCAACTAATGCAACTCTCTCATTTTATAGATGAAGAAACTCAAGGTCTAGAGAAATTAAGTGGCTTACACCAAGTCACAGAGGTAGCAACTCACAATTTTACCTTCCTAACATATCTTGCACACACACCCTTTTCTGACACTGCCACAACCCAGGTATAGACCTCCATCACTTCATACCTGGACCTATGATAGTTTCCTAGTTTGTCTTTCTGCCAAGAGGCTCAGCTATTGATGATTTTCAAAGCAAAGATCTGACCATATTTCCTGCCCCATATTCTATAAACTCTAGTGACTCCCTAATGGGATATAGGAAGTATTCAAGAAGACTAGTACTCTGGTGTGATGTCTGATGAGACATTTTCAAGGCTTGCTCATCCACTTTTGCTCTCCTCCCAACCAGCCATGACCTGTGGCCCCAAGAAGCTATAGCATGCTCGCGGCCATACCCCAGTAGAACATCTCAGCAGATGAGCTAAATCAGATTGAAGGTAACTGACAGATCTCAAACCCATCAATGAGTTAGGGATGGCCACCCAAGCATGTAGACATTCCCAAATGGAATATGAAGATGAGAACAACTTACTCCAGCTGAAGCAGACATTGCAGAATGATTAAAGCTTGGTCAGATAGGGAAGATGACGAATTTATCCACTGCATCCTGGAGTATCACCAATTGTCTTGATTTTATGCTGTCACTGGCCTTTGTGACCGTGGAAGAGAGAGTGAGGCTGACAACCTTGAACAACTTTGTCTCACATTCACTCTCGAGTCAAGACATCGCCCTATGTCACTGGTCTTCTATCAAAAACGAAGAATTGAATGTAAAAATCTTCTTTTTGGCATTTAAAATCCTTCATGTGGAATCCAAACCCTCCCCCACATTTCCAATATTTCTATACTTTTAAATTTCCCCCTACCACCAGCACTAACATACTCTGCAAATCAGTGACACTAACAGCCTCCTTGGACAGGACACTCAAATCTCCTGAATCTTTACTGGCTGTCCTCCCATACCTACAATGCTTTCCCATCTCATTTATCTCCTGGCATCCTTCATGTCCCAGCTAAAGCATCCTATTTCTACTGGAAGCCTTTCATGATTCCTCCTTAATTCTAGCTCATTTGACCCAGTAAGCCACAGAGTCATTTGAATTCTTGCTCT
The DNA here is from genome assembly GCF_048593235.1 of Sminthopsis crassicaudata. NCBI lineage: Eukaryota > Metazoa > Chordata > Mammalia > Dasyuromorphia > Dasyuridae > Sminthopsis > Sminthopsis crassicaudata. Next base: position 46,279,592 of record NC_133621.1, read on the forward strand.
TATGAATTGAAGACATTTTTGCCTTGTTTTCACATTTTACGTTTACATTTTTAATTTACTTTGGTCTTGTGAATTTCTAAAGTACTCATACATCTAAGTTTGTAATCATTTTCCATCAAGATGCTTCACAATTCAACTCATTCAACTGAACAAGCATCTATTAAATATCTCCATTTTAACAGGTGCTAGTTAAATGTTAGGATACAAGAATAAAAACAAATCAGTCCCTGCCCTTGAGGAGCTTATAGTCTATGAAGGAAAAAAAAACATGCACAGAGATAAGTAGTGCAAAGTAGTTGGGGGAAATACTAAAAACTAGGGGGGAAATCACTGACACAGAATGTAACACGACCTAAGGATTGAAGGGATGTAGGGGTTGTAGGAGGCAAGGTAAAGAAATAGATATTACAAGCATAGTAGACATGGGCTCCAGAAAACCTGAAAGGGGTTGGGGGTGACTTTTTCGTTATTATCTTCAGGTCAAGCCACCATCAACTGCATTCCCCTCACAGTTAAGTGATTATTGGCACTTGGTTCCACTAACCACTCAGCATTCTTTTACAAGAGAATATTTACATCAAAGATTTAGCAAGCCAAAAAGTTATCAAACTGTGCATACCCTTTGACCCAGCAGTGTTATTACTGGGCTTATATTCCAAAGAGATCTTAAAGAAGGGAAAGGGACCTGTATGTGCAAGAATGTTTGTGGCAGCCCTCTTTGTAGTGGAAGAAACTGGAAAGTGAGTGGATGCCCGTCAATTGGAGATTGGCTGAATAAATTATGGAATATGAATGCTTTGGAATATTATTGTTCTATAAGAAATGACCAGAGGGATGATTTTAAAGAGGTTTGGAGAGACTCGATGAACTAATGCTGAGTGAAATGAGCAGAACCAGGAGATCATTATATACTTCAACAACAATGCTATTTGATGATCAATTCTGATGGACATGGTTCTTGTCAACAATGAGATGATTCAAACCAATTCCAATGGTCTTGTGATGAAGAGAGCCAGCTATACTCAGAGAAAGGACTATGGGAACTGAGTGTAGTTCACAACATACCATTTTCACTCTTTTTGTTGTTGTTTGCTTGCATTATTTTCTTTCTCATTTTTTCCTGTTTGATTTGATTCTTCTTCTGCAGCAAGATAATTGTATAAATATGTAAACATATATTGGATTTAACATATATTTCTACTGTGTTTAACATATACTGGATTAATTGCCATCTAGGGAAGGAGGTGGGGGAAGGGAAGGAAAAATTAGAACACAAGATTTTGTAATGTTGAAAAAAAATTATCCATGCATATGTTTTGAAAATAAAAAAGCGTTTAATTAAAAAAAGTAATTTAGCAAGAAGCCACAAACATTTCCTCAAACCTTTGATGCAAACTCTCTTATGTTGTCTTTTGGTGATGGTCTTCCTAAATTCACATCCAGATCACTGTCAGAAGAGTGCTTCTCTTCTTCTAGTGGAGGAAAGACTTCAAAGTTCTCTCTAAGGTCCCTCCATGGTCCCATAGCATCTATTCAGTTCTGACCTGGAAACTGAGACTGAATTCTGAGTCCCAGATTCTTATGGCTTGCTCCCCCAACCTTTCAAAGGGTGGAAATTCCACTCACTTTATAGCACATCCATGAACAATGATACAACCATAGCCACGCTCTCCCAGGAGTGAATGAAACAAAGCAACATTAGCGTAAGCTGACCAGACTTTTTGAGTGCCTCTGCAGCTGATGGAAGTGGATTTCTTCAACATAGAGAAGAGCTAATCCAATTCCAATTGATTAATGATGGAAAGAACCAGCTACATCCAGAAAAGGAACAATGGGAAATGAATGTAAACTGTTATTTTTACCTTCTGAATCCAATTCTTCCTGTGCAACAAAAAATTCGGTTCTACACACATATATTGTATCTAAATTATACTGTAATATATTTAACATATATAAGACTGCTTGCCATCTGGGGGAGGGGTTTGGGGGAGGAAGGAAAAAATCTGAATAGAAGTAAGTGCAAGGGATAATGTTGTAAAAAATTACCCATGCATATGTACTGTCAAAAAATGTTATAATTATAAAATAAAATAAAAATAAATAAATTAAAAAAAAAAAAAAAAAAAAAAAAAAAAGATTCTCCCAGGAATCATTCTCTAGCATCCTTCTCATGGGGAAAAAAATGGCATCTTCTTTTTTCTCCCCTGGATACTTCACAAGAAAACATCATGCGAGATACTCTCCCACAAGTACCAGAGCTCTGTTGTATTTTTATCCCTGCACCTGCTATACAGCAGGTATTTAATAAATGTTTGGTGAAGGGACAGAAGGGGGTGCTGAGTTTTATTCTCATAGCTACTCCCTGGTGTGCAGTTAAGTTTAAGAGGTGTTTTCAAAGCATATGCAATGTTTAAGGATCTGTGCTAAGCTCTAAGAAGCAAAGGGGGAAAAATGGCTCCTCATCTCAAAGAGCTTATGTTCCACTAATTCAGGCAAGTTCAATGGGTTATTAGGGCATTCTGACCAGCTCTTGATATGATCCTTGCCACTGTCGTGGCCTCAGTACCTAGCATAGTATCTTGTGCATAATAAAGGGTGAATGCATTTTTAAATTTTAATTGAATTCAATTGAATCTTCCTAAGGATTTGTTGATAGCATCAGCTAATTTCTGTTACTAGGGAGAGTTTTGACACCAGCTGTTTGTATATCTCTCAAAATAAAGTGGAGATGTGGCAATTATCCAGTTAATTTGACTTGTATAGACAGCCAGACTGGATAATTCACCATCTGAAGTCAATTATTTTTTGGCCAGAAATTTAACCAAGTCATATTCAGGTTTATAACACTTAAACACTGAACAATATGAAGCCCTGTTTCTGAGTTCCATTTGTACTATTTTAAAGAAATGATGAGATCATTTATAACAAGTTACAACACATTTATCCACTATTAACACTTAACATTTCATAATCATATTGTTAAGTGCTCATTAAGAATGCTCATTAAGAATGAGCATCATAACCATTTGCATTATTTAATTCATATGCAGGGTATTTTGTGACATGTACTTTCATGTTTCATTAACAAGGCATTCACAAAGGTTGGCAATGCATGATCAAAAGGTTTCCATTAACATCAATGTCTTGGTAAGTATCTCAACAGTCATATATATACATATACATATATATATATATATATACATATATGTTATATATGTACTGTTTCCTCCAACAGAATTTCAGCTCTTAAGATCATGGACTAATTATTTTTTGCTTCTGTGTCCACAGGATCTAACACAAGGAATGGAAGTGGCACATAGGAACTTAATAAAAGAATACTGATTGAATGATTTATCATTATGTCACTCTGGGAGATACAATTTCAAAGTTGATCAATGTGGTAATGACTCTAAAGCCCATCTGCATTCAAGATTTTATGTTATATAACTATTAGGACATCAGCCATAATAACAGCATCTTACTCTAGCTCCACAATTTGTAGAAAGATTAGTTCTTGTGATAAAAACAAACTCATATAACATATATGTGTATGTATGTATACATATATATACACACATTCACATGCATATACATAATACACACATACATATGATAGCTAAATGGTACAATGGGAAGAGTGATGGACCTGGAGTCAGGAAAACTCATCTTCCTGAATTCAAATCTGGTACCAGCAATTTACCAAATAAATGTGTGATTCTGGGCAAGTCACTTAACCCTGTTTGCCTCAGTTTCCTCATCTGTAAAATAAGCTGGAAAAGAAAATAACAAACCATTCCAGTATTTTTGCCAAGAAAACCCCAAATGGGATCATAAGAGTTGGACACAACTGAAACAATTAAACAACGATTAAGTGATAAAATGAGTGGAGTACATTAAAACAGTCTTGAAAATTCTCAGCTACATCTGGATGGAGACAAAGTTAGTCTTTATCATGTCACTCCTCAAAGACTACACTATTATATGACTGATGATATAATGAAGAGTATTCACTCTTATTAAAGAAGGGTCCACTCAGAAGCTTGAGATCAGTACAGGCTGCAGGGTTAGCGGTCATACTTTACTCTTTCCAGAATATCAAGTACATCTTTGTTCATTTGTGAATAATTCTGTTCCATAGAAGCAATGCTTTGCATTAACTGTAGTATGGGCTCCAGACAGTCATTACTTGCCATTTCAAAAAATGTTCTTATTTTGGAAAGCCTTTCCCCCCTCAATGGTCAAGGAAAGAGACACTCTTAGCAGAAGATAACCATAAAGGAAATTATATAGTCACAGGAAAGCTTGAAGTTGTTGGTTTCCTTTTGCACTGAGTACATCATGAATTGCACAGACTTTATCTTATATAAATGCCAACAAAGAGTGGACTATGACAAGTAAAATTATAATTTTACTTCTTTTTTTAAAAAACTTGAATACCTATTGTAGACTATTCTGCAGATTTTCTTTGTGTTTATCTCCAACTAAGCCTCAAGTAGAATATTTACAAAACACTTTACAATCTGCCAAAAATTGAATACAGATGATTTCATTTCAGCCTTATGACTCCATGAGCTGGAATACTGCATATATCCATATCTTCAATTTGCCAACAATAAGATTGAGATTCCAACAATCTGAGTGACTTCCTTGATCAAACAGTTAGTAAGTATTGGAGACAAGATTGAACTAAAGTCAGCATTCTATCTATTCTATTGTTGTTCAGTCATGTGAGTCACCTTTGACTTTTTGTGACTATTTGGAGTTTTCTTGGAAAAGACTACTGGAGTAGTTTGCCTTTTCTCTCATTTTATAGATGAGGAAACTGAGATAGAGTTAAATGACTTGCCTAGGGTTACAGTGTCTGAGGTCAGATTTGAAGTCGGGAAGATGAGTGCATATAGAGAACACTGTTCCACCTAGGTGGCCCCTCTATTTTTGCCGTGCTTCTTTTCCACAGATTATGATGCCATTCTTGGAATCCCAAGAAACAAAGCATTAAATACAAGAAAATTCCAGAGGCAACAGAAATTCCAAATTGAAGGCGTTTATGCCGACTCCAAAAGCTTTTCAGTGAGTCATTTTTTGTTTGAATATTGCAGTAGCTTTGCCGAACATCAGTTGTTAATAAACTAATGAAAAGTCTAGTTTTACAAGTACTTTTCCACACACAAAAAGGAATTTATTGGTTGTGATCCAAGAATTCATGAGTTAGTGTCTATAAACTTGGTTTTTAAAAATATTTTGATAACTATATATTAATTTGCATATTTTGTATAACATAGTGATTCTGGGCAAATCACTTAACCCTGTTGACCCTCAATTTCCTCATCTATAAAATGAGTTGAAGAAGAAAATGGCAAACCACTCCAATATCTTTGCCAAAAAAACTCCAAATGGTGTCACAAAAAAATCAGCTGTAATTAAAATGACTAAGCAAAATGTTTATACATAAAGTTGTTTTCTTTGTGTTCCTTTGCATCTTATCTATGCATTTAAAACATTATTTTGAGAAAAGGTCCATAGACTTCATCAGACATAGTCAAAAAGATTTAGACACAGAAATGGTTACAAGTTCTGCTGTAGACCCTGAAAATGGCAGCTAAAAGAGAATTTTTGTAACATTAAATAATATAATCTCACTGGCAAGAGATTTGTCTTGGGCCATAATAAACACAAAACTTGATGTGATCAAAAAGCCCCAGTATTTTGGAATATCATTACAACATCTGTAAGTATCATTACAAACTCCATATGACAAGTCATCTAAGAATCCCTCCAATTACCATATGGAGATTGATTACCCAATTTTGCATTAGAAACAGAGATTCTTTTAACCAGACTGTTGGTGAAATTTAATTTCTTACCAATGATCCATTAATCACTGATGCGATCCTCACAACTTATACTTATCCACAACTTGAGGATCCCTCCTCACAGAAATGTTGGAATTATTTATATTTTTAATAATCATACAAGTTCATCAAATGTTTTAAAAGCAGAATTTGGGAGAGATCTCATTGTGGATGACACCTACAACCCACTTTCTGTCAAGAGTACAGGACATATAAACAAATAACTTTGAAAGACTGAGGAACTCGGAGCAACCCCAGGAAAAATGCCAGTCCCTGAGGACTCATGATGAAACATACTATCTACCTCCAGATAGAGGGCTGATAATCTCAGGGTACAGATTGAGACATATTTTTATTTTGGGATGTAGTTAATGTGAGGATTTGTTTTGTTTGGCTCTACATGTATGTAACTGATTTTGTTTTTCTTGCTTTCTTACTAAGTTGAAGGAGGAGGTTAGAGGGAGAAAATTCAAAACTGAAAATAAAATTAATTTTCAAAAAGAGTACAGGATACATCGATTTAAGGATATCTATTTTGTTGTTTCAAAACAGAGAAAAAGAATTGCTGTGCAAACAATCTCAGGAATTTGGCTGACTGACATCGAACTTGTGAATTATGCTGCAAAGCAGACATTTTAGGAATGCTCATTTTGGAGGGTGGAGGACATATTCTGCTGTTTATTGGAAGTGCTTGAGAGTGAGGTCTGAATGAGAGGGATTTGAGATCCTAATCAGCATCTTGAGATGTCATCCAAAGGGATAAATATTTCCCTCTTAGCCATGAGAACAGAGGGACTCTTTCCCTACTTTCTGCCTGAATGTATGGTGAGAGAAGGCCCTTTTAGCCTTCTTGGGCAGGGCAGATGTCCTCAGATGTGAAGGAAAGAAGAAGTAGGCTCAAAATTTCCTGAACCCTCAATATTTTGGAATAAATTATTATGATGGTCCAAAAATCCTATGATGAATATCAGGAAGGTGATTGAGACTACAGTAGCAGTACACTATGAATGTGCTCAATCTTCTGAAGTATGGATAGTTTTAGAAGGAGAGAAGAAGCTTCCAAGGCTTTATGGCTCCCAAACTTCTGCCTCATCATCTTTTTTTTCTCCCAAGACAATTGGGGTTAAGTGCTAAGTTAATAGTTAATAGCTAGTTAAGTGCTAAGTATTTGAGGGTAGATTTGAACTCAAATCCTCCTGACTCCAGTCTCGATGTTCAATTCATGCTTTTGTCCTTCCTCTTGTATTTACATAGACAAAGCCTGAATAATTATGCTGCAGTCGTTAATCAATGAAAATTGGAAAAATGGAAGTTTAAAATCCAAAACCCACTTTCCCCCCCTCAAAATCAACATTATTAACTAGCATGTCCAGGTGATGGCTCTATTTTCTCCCCATCCATTTTGCTTTCCCAGGCATCAAAACAAAGGGATTAAGGAAGCAGTTTTAATTTTTCCAAACAAAACTCCCAGTTTTTATTCCATGACCACAAGGCCTGCTGTTCCCAATTTTCTCATTCTCCTTAATCCATTGTGAGTTTTCCAAAATACTGGTTTTTAGCTTCTCCAGAGTTATTAACAAGGATTCATTTCCATATCCTTCCATTACATCTCCCAGATTAGTTTTTTTCTTTCCATGTCCAAATGTCCAAAATGTGTGTTTTATTTTTTTTGTTGTGAGTGATTATTGATCCAAAGTAATTGGCTGAATCAGAAGAGAGGCTGCTCGAATAAGGGAAATTGATCCTGCATTTAGAGAAAGATAAAGGAGAGTTTTGCTATGGACTTGATCAAATCTTGCTGTCAAGATACAAAACGCAAGCAAGAAAAGAAGGAATTTAAAAAGGAAGAAAGGAACAGAGGGAGGAAAAACAAGAAGGGGAGGAAGAAAAGAAGGTAAAAAGGAGGTTGGAAAGAAGGAAGGAGGGGAAGAAGAAAGGAAGGGAGGTAGGGAGGAAAGAGAAGGAAAGAAAACAATGTGAGGCATCAGGAAATGTTTCATGTAAAAGGTATTACTTGATGAAAACTAGAGATTCCAAGAGATAGAAGTAAGGAGGGAGCATGTTGCAGCCATGGGAACAGACAATGCAAAGACAAGGAGATGAGATATGGTGCTCTATTGGTCTGGAAGGCCAATATGGATTGTAGTGTATATAAAGGGAATTCAGGTGTAATGAGGTTGGAAAGGTAAGAAGGGACCAGAAGACTTTAAATGTCATATCCATTTTCTATTTGACCACAGGGATAAGATTCAACTGCTGAAGTTTACTGAGTAGAAAGTGACATGGTAAGGCATATTCTTTAGGAAAAGCACTTTGGCAGCTGTGTAAAAGATGAATTGAAGAGAAACTAGATTCCAAAAGATTAGAAAGCTATTAAAATAGTCCACGTAAGAGGCATCTGAAGTAGAGTGGTGGCTATGGCTACTAAGAAGAAGACAGATGTGAGATATTCTATAGAAGAGGCAATCAGGAGATAGGTGTGGTGAGAGAGGGCAGAGTAGGGAATAAGTTTGGGAACCTGGATGATTAGAAGATGGTGATTTTTTTGATAGAAATGGAAGATCAGAAAAGAAGGTGTGGAAGAAAATAAGTTCAGTTTTGGATATGTTGAGTGGGTGACCTCTATAGGACATCCAGTTTTAAAAGTCCAATTAAGAGTTTTTGATGTAAAATTGAGGCTCAGGAGAGAAACTAGGACTGGATATATAGACTTAAGAATCACTAGTACATATTAGAGATCATCATGAAACTCATTTGAATTGATAAATAAAATTGAAAGAAATTGTCTCACTCTAAGACAAATGAGAGTTTAGAATAAAAAAGCTCCTGTGGCAGCAGGGAATTAAAAAAAAAAACCCACCACAAATAAACTGAGTTCAGAACATAAAATTAAATGCCTAAGGGCTTTTCTAGCTAATTGGTTGGGATGACTGGCTGGAATTCAGAAAAGATGAAACTGCCTGAGGCTTTGAGGCTTTCAGAACTTAGACCCCAGCCACTGCAGTAAGCAGCTCAGCAAAAAAAAAAAAAAAAAAAAAAGGCATGGCAAATCAAGACCAATAGGTAACAATGAAAAGCTCAGGCAAAGTGCAGATGACCTAGAATGCTGGGTTATATGCCATACTTACTTTGTAGGTAATCCTGATATGTAAAGGACGAAAAATTTAGAGCTAGAAGGAACCTCAGAGGGGACTAATCCACTCCCTTATTTTATAAATGAGGAACCTGACAACCAGAAATGAGCAATGACTTGAACAAGATGATACCGGTGATGTCATTTGTAATGGATGCTGCATACCTGATAATGTGAAGCTGTAGCCTATATGTGATACTACGTAGTACATATTAATTTTCTGCACATATGTTCTTCGCATCTCAACTGCTGAGTGCATCTCCAATAAGGGTATTAGGCACTGCATAAGAAATAGCTTTTCACAACTATGCTATATGCCTGTTAATGAATGCTTATAATATGTATTTGTAGAGATAGTCATATGTTTAATGTGGTTTACAAGGATTGCACATTTTTGGTGGGGAATGGGGGAGAATACTTATTTATTTCAATTGGATACAGAGAATATTTAACTTTGGATACAGAAGAAAGATTGCATATTTACTTGTGGAACTATATCCCACAGAAATCTGTGTAGGTTCGGTAATTTTTTAGCATATTTAGTTTTAAAAGATGATATGGAATCTCTTATGGGAGAGTAGCTACGTGAAGAAAACTCGAGTAAAGTGAGAAGTACATCTTATAGAATGAGAGAGTCAGCTAGAGCAATGAAAGAGATGTCACAGCACAAGGAAACCCAGCCCGAGACTAGAAGAGAGACGGGGGAAATATCATTTTGATGTTTAGAGCTTTGGTGCCCAAGGTAAATAATGTATACTATTTATTGCTCTGAGACTGGGGATGGGGATGATGATTAAAGAGTGTGGACTACTTTCTAGCACCCTAACTACTGTGATGTTGTTGTTCACTAGTTTTCACTCATATCTGACTCTTTGTGACCCATTTGGGGTTTTCTCAGCAGACATACTGGAGTGGTTTGCTATTCCTTCTCCAGTTCATTTTACAGATGAGGAAACTGAGGCAAAAAGGTTAAGTGACTTACCAAGGTCACACAACTAGTAAGCTTCTGAGGTCAGATTTGAACTCAGGAAGATGAGGCTTCCTGATTCCAAGCCCAATATGCTATGGACTGTGGCACTGTACCACTTAGCTGACCAATAAACTTCTCAGGGATTATGATGCCCTTGTACTTCTTTGCTTCCTATTTGAATTGATTAGCTTATATAAATGGCTCTAATAATAGGATGACTGTCTGCTGGGTACTTGTGAGTTAAGGACATGTGTAGATGAATTCCCTCAAAGAGTATCCCAAACATAGTTAGTAGCTATTAAACTGTTGGGACCATAAGAGTGATTATAGTTCTCTAAGATTGTATAAAGAGCTTTAGGATTTACACAGAACTGTCACATTCATGAGTTCATTTGACTCTCAGGACAATCCTATAACTCAAAGAGGACCAATAACATCAGGAGGGTGATGTCTTGACTTGCAAATGGATTGGATTTAAGTGAGGGAGGACTGTGCAAAATCATTAGCCTTGTGTTCTGCTCCAGAACCATCTGGGTCCAATGGAAAGAGCTAGGTCAGGATAATAGGGATGGCTCCAGATGCCTTTTTAAGCTAGGTCTTTCCCAGGTGTCACTTTGGCTGAGGCAATACCCATTCAGTAATTAAAGACTAGAGGTCAAAGGTGGCCAAGTTTGCCTTCGCAAAAGAATCTCTTTGGGAGGGGAAGATACTCAGAGTTTCTGCCCAGAAAAGAAAAATTGTTGTTTACTCTGACTGCTATAAAAAGTGAGGGAGAAGAAGGAACTGAGATTCAGATAGTTTTAGCCACTTGCCCAAGATCACAAAGCTAGTACGTGGGGGAAACAAAACCTAAACCCACAGTTTCCCCACAGTATACGAAAGGAAGATTTGACATTTATTATATGACATTTGGAGAACTAGACACACCCTTAAAACTTTACTTGTTGATAAAGTTTTCTAGGATCTGGCAGTTTTCCTTTTTCTTGTTGCAATTTAATCAAGTTAAGTGACTTGTCCAGGGTTACATGGCTAGTCAAATATGTGAGGTCACATTTGAATTCAAGTCCTCCTGATTCTACTTTCTGGCAGTTATTATTTACAACATTATCATATAAAAATAGAAAATGAAGTTTGCCAGATTCGTGTATTGCTACCTCTGGGATGAAGTGTCCATCTTATCTGCAGAATTCCCAAGTGGGAGTTAGAAAATCTCTGTGCTCATCCAAATTCTTTACATTGAGCAAACCACTGAGATTCTCTGTCTCAGTTTCCTCACCTGTAATAATATCATGTTGACCTACTTTCCAGGATATTTGGGTGGCCTGGTTTGTTATCAAAAAATTCTCTGAAAATACGCAAAGTTCTAACGCAGTTGTTGTATGTCAAAAATTCCTCTTGGCTCACACTTTAATTTCCCATCATTCCTCTCCCTAGGGTTATGAGCTGGGTAGACTTTGTATTTATTCACATCTGTTATAATTTTTTTTCACTAGTTAGTTGCTCTTTTCAAAATAGGAATACTACCTCAAATAAAAAAGGAATACTACCTCAAAAAAATAAAAAAGGAATACTACCTCAAAAAAAAAGAAAGCCAGCAGGATTCATTTTTCCATAAAAATGGCAAGCTCTCTAATATACTGCCTTTCAAATTCTCAAGTCTATGATCCTATCAATGGAAGTACCTAGCTTTTATGTTTTATTTTTCTTCTTCCTTTTTGTCTTTCTTTTTCTCTTCTTTTCATTCTTTCTCAACCTTTAATTCTATTTTTCCCATTAGATCGTAAGGACGTTGAAAACAGAAATCACCTTTGTATCTCCTGTGCTTTGCCCAGTATCAGGCACATGGTAAGCCCTTAATGTTGCTGTTCATTTTCAAAGAGAACCAATGACGTCACAGGATTGTACTCTTATGTGATTAAATTGAGGCACAGATGTACAAAGTCATCAGTCTCATTCTGTTATCCAAAGTCTCTGAAGTCCAGAGCCAGGACAAATGTCAGGATGACTGAGGATGACTTGGGTTGCAGCGGATAATTGTAGCATCTTCCAAGTCTGGCCAGGTTCTAAGTGATCCACAGCGTCTGCTTCAGATTTCCTCCTAGCTCCCTGATGAATTTGGGGCTTAACCTCAGTCTGGTTTGGCCCATCTATTGGGACGGTTTTACCAGGGTGTGGCTACTGGACGTACTACAGCTTCTCAGAGCCACGGAGTCCAGTGCCAGCCCTGAAAAGAACTCAGCAAGCCCTCATAGCAGAGGGGCTATTTCTCCTTAATACATGTTGAAAATACTAATAAATGTGAGCAAATAAATTCAATAAATGTTGATTGATTTATAAGTAACATGACCTTAGATCCAGGAGGAGATAATAAAACAGCAAGTAGGAAAGCCTTAAATGAGTGAAGAGAGAAGCATCATCTAAAGGGGTCAATGCATTCTAGTCACCAGGTCCAAGCAGCTCACATCTCTAAATGCTGAAAGAACTGGCAGATGAGATTGTGGAACTGTCATCACTGATTTTTGAAAGTCTGCAGAGTCTGGGAGAGGGACTGCAGAACTGGAGAAGTTCATTTAATCCATATTTTTCCCAAATGGGAAGACAATGGAATCCGTACTACAGAATAATGGGGCTGACTTCATATATTATGGGACTGGTTTGTGAATCCTTAGAAAAGGAAGAAGCAATTGCTAACAATCCACATGCTTTCATCAAGAATGAGCCAGATGGACTTTATCTCTATAGGCAGATCAAAGGAATGCTATGGAGAAAGTATATTAAAATTCTAGAAAAGAATGGGTCACTCAAGGAAATCCAGGGCGGGAAATGCCCAGCTTGACAGATTTCAACTTGAGGAAGGAGAAAACATACTAATAATTGGATCTGTTCCTAAATGCAATGGCTACCTTGAGAGAATGTGAGTGCCCATAATGAGGAGGTCTTCAAGCAGAGGCTGGAGAGTCAAGTGTTAAGATGATGTTTAAAGAACCATTTAAATCAGAATCCACAACATTCTCAGAGTGTTGCTGAAGCATATTAAAATGTAATTGAGAAACAGAGAGCAAAATCAATAAAAACAATAAAACAAAAATAATGTTAAACTGTAGTGTTATAAGCAGGAATCCTTAGGAATGGTTTAGTTACCCCATTTCTATTTGAGTGTAATACCATTGGTTTTGATAACTGCACTTTTTAATATAGTTTGAGATTTGAAAGTGATATTCCTCCTTCATTCTTAACAGTTTTTATTATTTCCCTGAGAAAAATTAAGAAAGTCCATAAACATATATATAATATGCATGTTTATATATATACATATATATATATATACGCAAATATGTGTACATTTATATATAAATATGTACATTATGTATATATGCACATATAAATTGTATATATATACATATATATTTTTCTGATTTCTTTCTTTGGAAGAGGAAGCAGTTACTAAGTTAGTGATTAATTTGAAACTGATTTCAAAGGCTTGTTCTTCTTGATCTAGATGACTGCAGATTCATTTTAGGGGATTGTGAACTGACTTATCCTTCTGTAAGAAATGATGAGCAGGACGCTCTCAGAAAAACCTGGAAAGTCCTCCATGAACTCAAGTGAAGTGAAATGTGTCATATACAAAGTAATAGGAATCTTGTGAGATAATCAGCTGTTAAGTGACTTTGCCATTCTCAGCAATACAATGATCCAAGATTACTCTGAATGACTTACAATGAAAAATGCTATCCATACCCAGAAAAAAACTGATTGTGTCTAGACAGACTGAAGCATACTTTTTAAAAATGCTTTTTTTTCCCTTGAGGATTTATTTGGGGAGGATCTATTTTTTCTTTCTCAATGTAACTTCACATGTGCCTTCCCAATGGGGTTGGGTTAGGAAGAAAGGAAGAGAATATGGAACTCAAAGTTTTAAAAACAAATGTACAAAAATGTTTCACATGTATCTGTGGAAAATGAAATATGAAAACATAAAAAATATTGCACACCTAGGGGATATGATCATGTTTTATGTAACTTTTGATTGCTTTGTCATTTTGGAGGAGGGGATCCCAAGTTTGACCCCACAATGAACACACACAGTAAACAGCAAAGAAATGCATCTGTACAAAACATTGCAAGACAGAAATCAGAGAACATATGTATAGGAAACTATATACCAGACAATACAGAGTAAGGGAGATCTCTCACTGGAAAAGAGATGTCAGTTTAATGAAGAGAGGGTGCTAAACTTAACCCAAAGGGAAAGAAACTCCCAAAGTCTTCAAAGTAGCAAGCTGAGAATGGGAACACGTCTTCCTAGACTCTTTATTTCAACAATTTGAAGTTGGGTTGGCTCTTCCATCTTCTCTCTTAAAAACTGAAGCCAGAAGTAGCTGAATGTTTGAAGAATCAAAGGTTGAAGAATATTAAAGGGAAACTCATCCTGGAAGAGCCCCCCCCCCCAAAAGACTGGCTCTGAAGAAACCTGAAGACAGACCCAAAGTAGACTTTTGGTTGAAAACTGAAACTTCCTCCTCTCACCATGTGGCCCCAGCCCTTAAGCAGTGGAGGGCATTAATCTCCATTAATAAGCAGAGAATCCCACACCAATGAGCTTTGGGACAGAGGCTACCAACATGAATTCTGTAATTCTGACTCTTCTTGATAAAATTTTCCTGGTTTCTTTCCTTGGTTGGAGAGGGAAGCAGTTACTTACTTACTAAGTTAGTGATTAATCTGAGACTGATTTCAAAGCCTTGTTCTTGACCTAGATGGGTCCCAGACTGTGGATTCACTGTAGGGGATTTTGGACTTGCTTATCCTTGAACACCCTTTGAACTCGAGTCCCCATTGAAGTAAAGAATAGTAGTTACTGATGTATTATGCTTTCTAAGACTAAGAGGCTGAGTGGAAAGGAGAGGGTGTTGGGAAAATGGATTGTTGCTTCTAGCTTGCCTCACAGGATTTCAGAATAAACAATATACAGCAGGGATAATCCCCATATGGGACTATGTAGTTGAGACTAGTCTTTGAGGAGGGGAAGATGAAAGAGACAGATGCACAGACATACATTGATAAGCAGAGAAAGAGAAAGACATAGAGAGATAGAGAGTTTCAATATAGGCTTGAGGTTGTCTAGGACTCTTGAGGCAGGAGTTTTCCTTTGTATTCTCCTTTAGAGTGACCCATTCATTGATAGCAAACATCCCCTCAGATTGCAATAAAAGTCATGTATCTTTATCTGGAAATAAACCCACTATAAAAGTACAGAGAGCAAACAAATAAGATTTCAAGAGAGCAGGAAACTCCTGAGTATAAGTGATGTCACCTCATCAGGAAATGAAGAGTCAAAAGATGGAAAAGGGTAAATTTAGGTCCCAGTGTTTCAGGAAATTCTCTTCAGGCAGATCTTTCCTTAAGCAGGTGAATGAACCAGGCAAAATTCCAGCTACTAATGATTAAAATCAATTTGAAGTAATAGTGCTACTCTTGCATTAGAGTGACCAGTAATGCGTATGGCCACATCACTCCTCCAAAATTCCCTAGCCTTCCCTATATTTTATCTCCCATGATTCCTCAGTCCCTTATTCCAGTTATTCCAATAATACTTCACATTAGTCCCTTTGCTGATAAGAGTATAAAATATTTGCAAGAGACTCATGGGGATGAGGGTGAGTTACCTAATTCTTATACTTTGACTTGGAGAGAATGTCAATAAGCTTGGGGAATATGGCACCCAGTCTGTTCTAGGTAGATTAATTAGTCAAGTAATCAATATATGTGGGATTATCTTGCCATATCCACTCATCCCCCCACCTCTCTGTCTCTCCCTGTCTCTGTCTCTGCCTCTCTCTTTCACTCTCTCTGTCTGTCTCTCCCTCCTTCTCTCTGTCTGTTTCTCTCTGTCTCTCTGTCTCTCTCTCTCTCTCTCTCTCTCTCTCTCTCTCTCTCTCTCTATATATATATATATATATATATATATATATATATATATATATATATATATATATACACACACATATGTATATCTTACTATATCTATTTGCACTCTCCATTCAAATTCTGAAGAAAACAATGTATCCATGGAATTATTTCATGTAAAGATAGGATAGCTAATGTGTGTCTGTGTACTTTCCCCTTGCACATGAACTTTAGTAAAAATGCACATGA
The DNA here is from genome assembly GCF_048593235.1 of Sminthopsis crassicaudata. Taxonomy (NCBI): domain Eukaryota; kingdom Metazoa; phylum Chordata; class Mammalia; order Dasyuromorphia; family Dasyuridae; genus Sminthopsis; species Sminthopsis crassicaudata. Next base: position 46,295,706 of record NC_133621.1, read on the forward strand.
AACTTGTGCCCTGAAGTGTATGATAGAGGGGCAGGAGAAGGAAAGAGGTTGTGATCACTGGAGATAGGGCATTCAGGTCAGTCCTGTTGACATAAAGGGGCAGAGGCCATGGGCTGGGAATTCTCTGTTTCTTGAGAACCGAGGTGACTGAGGGATCAAGGAGAAGCTAGGTGCTCTGAGGTCAGCACCTACATATTGGAAGAGATCAATGAGCTTTCAATGAAAGAACAAAGAGATTCTTGAATGGAGAAGCTGTGTACCCTTAGGACATCTCTCTCCCTATATATCTGAGGTCTTCAACAGAGCTCAGGTCTAAGGGCACTTTGCCATAATTTGAGTAAAGGCAAATACAATGTTCTAGTCATTACAATACCATGAGTTCTCCTTTGGGGGCTCTCAGGGTATTTGCCCTTATTAATATAAAGAGGGGAAGCTCCCTTTTTCGGTCCACCCACCTACCTTGGGGTCCTTGAAGCTGAAAATATTTCTCTATATCCTGGTCTATCTCCTGCCACTCTCTGCCCAGCTCACTGATTATGATGTGAGCAGGTTCGCTCTGCTACTTTGAGATTCCAATATAAGCTGCACTACTTAGTACCTGGACTCACTATAAGAAAGATGTGTTGGGGGGCTTGAAAAGAGGAAGAAGGGGAATGGAAATGGCTAATCACACATGCCATGTTCTTTTGGAGGTTTGGGGGTTCTTGGAATCTTTTTCCCTCCTGCCTTGGTCTAACATGGGATAGAGAAGTAGCCATAACCATTCATACTATCTGACTTACATGTGACTCTGTGAGCCTCTTCTTCCCATCCCTCACTCTTTCAGACCTTGGACAGACAATACTTCTGTTCATTGACATTTCCTAGGTAAGCCAATTTCAATCAACTGTAGACCTATTGTTCCTGCAGTGGAGGGGGGGAGGGGAAATTCTATCCCAATGGTTGCAGTTTTTCTAAACTGATCTTAGTATATAGGACTGGCCTACAGGGCCATGACTATCGGCTGGAAGTTAGATCACAATTGTCTGTCTTTAGAGGAGCTACAAGAAAATGAAATACAGTTATCCCTTCCACATCACAATTTTTCCCATTACAGTTTTTTGACATAAGAAATTAAATGGGAATTTTGGAGGAGTTTTGCAGAAGTTGCCAAGATACCCATTAAGCCAGCAAATGACTAGAAAAAGTTTAGAAACACATAAAATATATGTGTAGTATTATATATCAACAAATTTTATCTTTTCATATCATAAATATGCATAATTTCTTTGTTAAAATTAAAATAAATAATAAAAGTTATGAAAAAAACAACAGTCACACACAAAACAAAGGTTACTACATTTACCCAATTTTCCAGACTGAAGGGTTAGCTCATTCCTACCTCCTTTTGATGTGGAAGTTTCTCTGGACACAAGTGTTGGGAATACTTACTGCTGATGTATTTCCTTAGCAGATTAGCAAATAAGACAATATTTAGTGCTTAGGAAAGTGCCTAGGATGTAATAGGCATTTAATAAATTCTTGTTCCTTCCTTACATCCCTTCCTTACAATTTCCATGCTTTTAATAATCTAATTAAATCCTTTTGCATTTGTGTTACAGCTTGAGGTCTTAGTGAAAGTTAACCACCTGAAGCAATAAGAGGGAATAACCAGTGATGGGAGGGAATGAGTTAAGCTAACAATCAATAATGATAATATAGAGAATGCCTGAGATATAATATTCTGGTGTACAAAGTGCCTCGAGCCAGGGCTGATTTTCTGGGGGCTACCATATTAAAAGAGAATGACTTCCTGTTATATCTGTGGAGCCATTCTGTATCTGTGAGAGACAGCAGGTTATCTGTTTCAAAAATTATTATTTATAATAATATTTTCAATTTTACAAAGTTTTTATGTACATTATCTCATTGGAGTCTCCCAATAGCTATACCCATAAGGTGGTGGCTGATTCTGCAGGTATTCCCATTTTATAAAGGCAGAAACAGACAGTATGATTCAAACCAGTCAGTATCAGAAACATGAATATATTCTTGGTCTTCTTCATTCTCTTAATCCAGCACCAGCAACAATAATGGTAGTAGTGACTAACATTTAGCTAGTATCTAAATAATCTAGATAGTACCTAGTAACTACGTACTAGTTACTGTGCTAAGCACTTTATAAATATTGTTTTATTTGATCCTCACAACAATCTGATGAGTAGGTATAGTTATACCCATTTTATAGATGAGGAAAAAAATGGAAGCAAACAGAATTAAGGGACTTGCTTAAGGTCACATAGCTAGAAAGTGCCTGAGACTGGATTTGAATTCAGATTTTCTTGACTACCAACAGATCCTTAATTGGCTCTCCTCCTATTTATCCCAGTTCTTCTCCCTTTCTTCCACTATCTTTTCCTTACCTCCCAATGCATGACACAGATACATAGAGTATACTGCCAGCTATAAAGAAGGAAACATTCTCTCCCACTGAGTAAACGTTTGCCAACAGGCCAGTGCATGCTTTGTACAAACCTGCTCTCTCTCATGCATGAGAGAGACTGGAACTTATTATTTTTATGGGCAATAATAATAATGACGATACCACAACTTCTAATTACAAAACATACCTCCTGCCCAAAGAGCCCTAATTTTGAGCCTGAAAACAAGTATACTTTCCCTGAAGTAGAAGAACCAAATTTAATTTTAACTGTGTGTGAATTACTGGGTGTCCTTTAAGTGCTTATGGGTATGGAATACATCATGATTAGGGAACATTACGTTCTTTCTTAGCTGAGATGCTCATAAATATATTTACTGCTGGGGGAAATGGGACCGAATAAAGAGAGAGAGAGGTAGTAGTGTTTGGGGAAGGCAACTAATTATGCCCCCAAGTCTATTCCATGGCCAATGAGGGAAACATGATTAGGTAACTCTATCTGCTGTCTTTAGGCTCCGAAGATAACAACTCCCACTCAGAGTAGTTCCTGTGATCCCATGATAGGCAAATTGAAGTATTAAGATGAGTCATGGGGACTCTGAAACCATTCTGAGGTCTCCAAGGGCGAGGACTTTCCAGTATTCTGGGACAGATAAAATAGAGGGATGGAACACTCTGTCGGCCTGACTCACCCCGGACCATCTTACTGGCACCATGAGGGTGGGACTGGTTTCTGGATCGCCATCATGTTTCGTAGCCATATAGGCTCTAGACGGGTGGGGCGTGAGTCAGAATGAGGGGGAACATTTATTTCCTGACTCCATTTGGGCAGCCTTATGGGAACATGACCTTAGTTCCCAGCTAAAGTAAACAAGTGTCCCAAAAGGTACAAAATAAACTCTTTTTACTTTGACCCATCTCTATTTGACAACCATTTATTAAGCACTTACTATATTGAGCACTCTTCTCTTGATGGGACTTGCTAATAAACCCCCCCTGGCATTTGTATTTGCAACAGAGAACGAGCTGACGAAGGCTTTTTGGCTCTATTTTCTCATCGATAAAATGGGTATAATGATAACATCTACTGTATTGAATTGTTGCGTAGATCAAATGAAATAATATATTAAGTGACAACATACTGTCATTGTTATTCAGCCACTCAGTTACATCCAATTCTTCTTGATGCTCTGGACCATGTATCAATATGGTCCAGCAAAGATGCTGGAGTGATTTGTCATTTCCTTCTCTGATGGGTTAAATAAATAGACATTAAATATCTTCCCCGGGGTCACACAGCTACTATGTGTCTGATGCGTTACTTGAACTTCCTGATTCCAGATGTGGTTATTGTATACACTGAGACCCTTAGTTGCCTAGAATATAGTAAGCATTCTAGAAATTGTAGCTGCTGCTGTTACTACTATTCCACTATCATTGTGGTATAGTGGCTTTAGTGTAGAACTTAGGAGAATGAGGTTTTGACAGAAAGTTGCCATTTCTTCACTAAGAACCGTCTTCCCTTGTGCAACCTCAGGTCCCCAGAATTCTTTCTTTCTGTGTTTATACATCTGTGTTTACACGAACCCCTAATCAGAGAATGCCTCATTCCCCTATCCTGACTGGCTAATTAAACTCAATTTCATTCAGCAAACCGTTATTAAGCCTCCCTCTTCCATAACATCCTTTGTCTCTATTCATTTAAGTACCACCTTAATTCAGACTTGGATTACTGCAGCAGCCTTCTATTTGGGATCCCTTCATTCCTCACTTCTTGCTAAGTGGTCTCTCCAAAGTCAAAGGGACTGTTCTTAAATGCATTTCTGACCACATCCCCTCACTTACTCAGTTAACACTCAGGACTCCCTATGGCTCTTAATATCAAATGTAAGATCGCCTCTTCAGCTTTTAAAGCTCTTCCCAACCTTAACTCTAAGCAATCTTTCCAGCATTGAACATTACTCCCCTTCCTACATGCTATATACTGCCAAATTGGCTTTCTCTCTGAATCTCCCACATAGTACTCTCATTTCCCATCTCCATACTTTTGCACTGGCTGTGCCTCTATGCACTTCCTGACCTCCAGTTTCCTTTAAGATGCAATTTCAATAAGCACTTTTTACATGAAGCCTTTCTTGATCTCCCTTCCAATCAGCTGCTAGTGCCTTCTCAAATAAAACTTCTTTAACCATTTTGTACTTGTTCATATTTAACCCTTTATGCTGTTTGAATATAACATTTCCTCCAAGCAAAGAACTTATAATCTTAATGGAGGAAACTGCATAGAGGAATTGTCCTATTCATGACATTTTGCCCATTGCCTTGCATAGAAAAGTTGCTTAGAAGATGCAAAAGCTCTGAAGGTAAAAAGTCAAAATAAAAATGGCCCATGCCTTCCCAGAGCTTACAGTCTTCAGGGGTGGAGAGAAGGGAGACAGCATGCAAAAAGATAAATAATACAATCATTTGAATGCAACTATAGAAATTAGGGAAGGGTTCCTATGGGTAGCAGCATCTGAGATGAATCTTGAAGGACTTTCAGAGACGGAGATGGGGTTCTAGCCATTGATGGATGGCAGGTTCAGTTCCGAAGACCAGTTTGACTAGAACAAAGAGTCCTCAAAGAAGAATAATGGGAAATAAGTTTGACTTAATGCCAGGCTTAGGAGTGTATCAGACTTTAATGATTATCCATAATTAGTCACACCAAATGTTTGTTCCCATTAGTGTTATCCTTGGATATGCGACCTGATTGGTATGAGATTAGTGTATGTATGTGTATGTTATCTGTTGTTTACTGTTTAAGAAGCTGACATTCATGGTTCCCCACTCTTTGGGGCTTCTCCTCCAGGACAATTGGCTCTGGATTGTGCTTGACAGTAGATAATGGTCTTATGACATCTGTAACAATATATTTTCAGATCTTTGGAAATCCTGGGTCCCAAGTGATGACTATAGATGAAGTTGCACACCCATATTTATATATTACCATATATTTATTTATACCATCTAACAAATGATTTAATGAGTTTATTAGTGAATATGGTCATCTTTACCTAATCTCAATACTTGAGGTGTATAACTGACACTCATTTGGACTAGAGACAAATTTTATAAATGAAAAATCTTAAAGATACAAAATTATAATTCCTACCCAATATGGCAGAGATTCCTATTAGGGAATTGCTAATTAGATTCAGGGGGTCAATGAACTTAGTTGGGAGGAAAATGACATCTTTATTTCTACTGACCTCTGATTAAAATCTAGCATTTCTTTCAATAATTCAAAAGCATGACTCTAAGAAAGGGCCCATTGGCTGCACCAGATTTCCCAGAGGATCCACAACACAAAAAAAAAATGGTCAAAACAAAACAAAAAACCCTATCATATAGCATGCTTTCTATGATGATGAGATCATGAAAATAATATTAGACTTGGAGTCAGATATAGAAACTAAGTTCAAGTCCTGCTTAAATATTTCCTAACTACAGGACTCTCAACAAATCACTTCATTTCTGGAAGCCTCTGTTTCTTCATTTGTAAAATTGGGATAATAATAGTAACCACCTGGAATGGTGGTTGTAAAGATCAAATAAAAAAGGTGGGTAAAATCCTTTGTAAACTGTATAGAACTATGTTTATTATTATTACTACAAAATTTTTACAACCAACCCCTCCCTGAACTCTTGTAATAACTGGGAACTCATTGCTTTTGAGAGGATGCTCATTTCACTTTCCAAACAGTGCTAATTATTAGGCTAATTACAGGCAACCAAATGGCTAAATGAGTAAGAGGTTTGGACTTATAAGCCAGGAAGACCTTCCTCTGACACTGCCGGCTATGCGACTCTGAGCAAGTCATTTATCTTCTGTCTGCCTCAGTTTACTCAACAAGATGGGGTGAAATAATATCCCTTACCTAACAGGACTTTTAAAAAATCAAATGGAAAAATATATGTAAAGTGTTTCATAAAACTTTAAAGCACTTCTAGAAATACTAACTCTTAAAATATCTTTCTTGGATTGATTGAATCCAAATCCAGCAGTAGAATAATCGATTTTCAACTGTTTATGCTAGTCTTAGAAGGAAAGATTGGAGAGATTTGAAAGGTGAAGAAGAAAATGGCCTTAGTAGTTAACTACCACTTGTAGTTACATAAACTAAGAAGATGAACTCGGACCAACTCATCTGGACTATTGGTTAAGGAGAATTTGAAAATGTGCGTCTTTTGTTTTTTATTAAGAAGTTCTCATCTTAAGCATTGTCCCGATAGCTAATAACTGTTTTCTTTGGCCAGTGTTTCTCTTTTCCATTTGGTCCAGAACGATATTTCCAAGGATGTAGACCTCCTCACTTCTCAGACTTCTTATGCTTCCTCAAGGACCATGTTCTATCCTCTAGAGCACTGCGGAATAAATTGAATCCTGAATCCCCCTTCCCTATGACAGCCATCATATGCCTCCCACCCCCCAAGTCTTCTCTTCTCCAGGCTAAACATCCCCAGTTCCCTCAACTGTTCCTCATGTTTCTATCCCACACAAGTCCATGGGGATAATTTCCATATGTGGGATAATTCCCTGAGATTTACGTCAGAGAAGGATCTGGCCCTGCATGAAAAGAAGCCGTTTCCCGGGGCCTGCAGTTTCTGATTGATTTGGTTTCACATAAACCTCCTTGATGACTACCTGCTGTTTCACATTCAGTTGCAACCCTATATGGCCCACGCAGCCCAGAACTCATTCTTAGAGCTTTGTTTATCCTATACCATCATTGCCCAAGGTCCTTTGAGAGAGAACTGCAAGTGCATTAACCAATGGGAAAATGTTTCAGGAAAGGAAAAATAAAAAAACAACTATCCAGTTCTGATTGTTTTGGTTATCACATGATTTTTCATTCTGATTTTTTTTAAATCAAGGTTTCTATTGGGGGTCAATGTAAACAAATTTATTTTGAATAGCTGTTATCACCTTCTCCAAAGAAAAAAATTTGCTAATTGGTCCTGAAGCATCTTATTCTCAACCAAAACTCCTTTAAATGCTTTCTCTCTTTTATTTACACATCTTTATAAACTTAGAAAGTTGGATAGACAGATAAATAAATAGTTACTTAGGTAAGTAGGTGGGTAAATAAATCAATAGGTAGACAGATGGAGGAATGAATAGATAAGTAGATAGAAAGATAGATATGATAGATAGATAGATAAATGGATGGAAAGATAGACAGATGGACAGACAGACAGAAGGATGGATATATGGATGGATGAATGGATAGATAGATAGATTTTTTTGTTGAGTCATTTCTGTCTGACTCTTTATGACCCATTTGGGATTTTTTTGACAAAGATCCTTCCTTCCTTCCTTCCTTCCTTCCTTCCTTCCTTCCTTCCTTCCTTCCTTCCTTCCTTCCTTCCTTCCTTCCTTCCTTCCTTCCTTCCTTCCTTCCTTCCTTCCTTCCTTCCTTCCTTCCTTCCTTCCTTCCTTTCTCCCTCCCTCCCTCCCTCCCTCCCTACCTCCTACCAGATTCATTTCTCCAGCTCACAATTTCAAGGAAATTGAAGTAAAGTGGATAAGTGACTTACCAGGATCATATAAGTAGTAAATATCTGAGGCTGGATTTGATCTCAGAAAGATGAGTCTTTCCAGTGCTCTATCCATGGAACCACTTAACTGCTCTCTATATAGATGTAGATATATATATATATATATATATATATATATATATATATATATATATATATATATATATATATATATATATATATATACATATATATATATATATATGTAAGTCATTGAGTCTCACAAATTTTTGTTTCTTTGTTTGATTTTTATTAAAGCTTTTTATTTACAAAACATATGCACGGGTAATTTTTTCAACACTGATCCTTGCAAAACGTTGTGTTCCAAATTTTCTGCTTCTTCCCCCTCCCTCCTCCCCTAGCTAGCAGGTAGTCAAGTATATGTAAAAAAAATCTTGCTGCACAAGAAAAATCAGATCAAGAAGGAAGAAAATTAAAAACTGAGAAAGAAAACAAAATGCAACCAAATAGCAACAGAAAGAGTGAGAATGCTATGTTGTGTTCCATACTCTGTTCCCATGGTTCTCTCTCTGGGTGTCGATGGCTCTCTTCATCACTGAACAAGTTTGAATCATTTCATTGTTGAAGAGAGCCATGTATATCAGAATGGATCATCACATAGTCTTGTTATTGTCCTGCAAAATTATCTCCTGGTTCTGCTCATTTCACTTCACATCAGTTCATGTCTCTCCAAGCCTCTCTAAAATTATCCTCTGATCATTTCCTATAGAACAATTAATATTCTATAACATTCATATACCATAACTTATTCAGCTATTCTCCAATTTATGGGCATCCACTCAGTTTCCAGTTTCTTGCCACTACAAAGAGGGCTGCCACAAACATTTTTGCACACATGGGTCCCTTTCCTCCCTTTAAGATCTCTTTGGGATATAAGCCCAACAGAAACACTGCTGGATGAAAGGATATGCACAGTTTGATAACTCTTTGGGCAGAGTTCCAAATTGCTTTCCAGAACGGTTGGATTTGTTCACAACTCCACCAACAATGTATCAGAGTCCCAGTTTTCGTGCATCCCCTCCAACATTGGTCATTACCATTTCCTGTTATGTTATCCAATCTGACAGGTACGTAGTAGAACCTCAGAGTTGTCTTAATTTGCACTTCTCTGATCATAGTGATTTGAAACACTTTTTCATGTGACTACAAATAGTTTCAATTTCTTCATCTGAAAATTGTCTTCATATCCTTTGGAGAGTCACAAATTTTTGTAAAGTTTTGAGTCTATGCAGATAATTTTCTTATATAAATATAAGTTCTACTGTCTCTGAACTAAGTATCTAATTATATAAACAGCTAGTGGGCCACAGAGTTCAGGGTTCAGAAGGAATGAGTAGTAATTAGTTATGGATAAGGGAGGCAGCCTAGAGCAATGGAAATCCATTTAACTTGGTATCAGAGGATCTGTGTTCAAATCCTAACTCTGTCACTTGCTATTATATTATTAGGACTAATGGCTTATGCCCTCTGGACTTTGGTTTCATTATATGTAAAATGAGAGGATGAACTAGGTATCTTCTAAAGAATTCTCCATCTTTAAATTGATAGCTCTAGAAGTGAAAAACCTTCATATATATTACAGAAAGCAAACTCACTGAAATTTGGACCAATCTTTTCCAGTTATACATTGCTAAGCAAAAACACAGAAGCAAAATAAATGTCAGGTCACTTGGTGTTCTTTCTTGTCAATGATTGCTGCCTCCACCCTGGGCAGGGGTGGAGCACCCTGTCAAGCTAGGAAGAAATGGGCTAAGAGGTCACCTAAGCCAGATGTTCTTGACTGATGATCCATTAATTTAAAAAAAAGGATTTAATTTTTTAATTAAGTGCTATAAGAGCTATTTCAATATAATTGTTTACCTTTCATAATCTTAAACTCTTTATTTTATGCATTTAAAGACATTATTCTGGTAAAGGATCCACAGACCTCACTAGTCTGCCAAAGGGCTTTATAACATGCAACAAAGTTAAGAATTCCTATATTTTATAGAAGGGGAAACTGAGACCTAGAAAGACTAATTGACTTTTTCAAAGTCAAACCACCAGTTAATGACAATATTGAGTTACTTCCAGGCCACGTATCTCTCCACTCTAGTATGATTTCCTACAACAATATTACATAATTGGACTAGATCTTTGATTTCATTTAGATAGGACAGTCCCCGTAAGAGAAATTCATCCATCAATGCAAATCAACATTTTTAAAAGTAATTTATAGTCTGGACTATAAGTATAATTGACTGTTCTTCTAAAAGTAATATGTATCTCAGGGCTCTCTAATATATTTTTGTGCAAAAAAATTGAATAATATTTATGCTCTAACCTGGCTACAATATATAGACAGTGACATACTTTCTCATTCTTCTGCTCTTCAGAGCATGGTACAAGATCCTAATTTTTAGGGCTAACTTTCTCTTATGGAGTCTCTGGTGTGACACAAAAAGACTTGAGAAAGAAAAGTCTCAAACCTGCCACGAAATGGCTATTTGATCTTGGAAAAAGTCCATTGGCTTCTCTGGATCTGAATTCTCCATCTGTAAAATGTAGAGATTAGAATAGAGAATTTTTAAGGGTTCTTCTAGCTTTGTGGTCCTATGAATGTATGATGACATAGAATCACATCCCACAGAGAATGGAACAATAATTGATAACAGAGAAAAGAAAATTGCAGTCCAATTATTATTTTGCTTTTTTCTTCTCTCAAGGGGAATGACCTTTGGATGGCAAAGGGCAGAACTAGCTAAGAGGGAGTTGATACCCATAATAAGTGAAGAGAACATAAGAAAGCGCCATATAGACTTTGATGAATTGAAATCATGTGGACAAGAAAGAAAATATCATTGGGCACTTAAGGATTTGGCCATTGAAATTTTTGAGCCACCATCAGTGATCTTGAAGAATCTATACGGTACCAATTTTCAATGAAAGAAAGGGAATAAGATAACAAATTATAGACCAGTGAACTCAACTTTGATTCCTGGGAAGCATATTGAATGTATCATGAAAGATATGATTAGTGAACATCTAGACAAAGAAACAGTGATCACAAAGACTAAGAATAGCTTGATCAAAGACGTGTCTTGTCAGATTAATTTCATTTCTGTCTTTTGCGAGAATTTCTTGATTGGGTAGATCAGGGAAATTATGTAGTCAAGGTTCATTTTAGTCAATCATTAGATAAAATATATCATTCTATTCTTATAAGTAAGATGGAGACATATGAGTAAGGCAATAATATTGTCAACTGGGTTTAGGATTGGTTGCATGTCCAGATTTAAAGTCATTATTAACAGATCTCAATTTGGAAAGGAGAATTTAGTAAAGTACATTAGGGATAAGTGTTTGGTCTTATTTAAAATTTCTCATCGTTAACTTTAAAAAAGGCTCAGGTGGTATCTTTATCAAATTTGTAGGTGAGAAGCTGAATGATAATGTCAGATAGAGTGAAAACAATATTCAATTTTAGAATTTGGAGATCTGAGTTAATATTCTACCTCTGCTACTTACTAGCTATGATTATAGAAAACTTAACTTCACTTAACCCCTGTCAGCCTCAGTTTCCTCATCTGTAAAATGAAGGGGTTGGATTAAATGGTCTCTAAGGTCTTTTCTAGCTCTAAATCTATGACAGGCTATAACACTAGATTAAATCTAAGGAGATGAAATGTAATAGAAATAAAAGTCTTATACTTGGGTTAAAAAAAATCAGCCCCATGAGTCTAAGGAAGACAGGGCATGATACACAGCAAGATATGAGGTTTTAGCGGACTATGAGTGCCATATGAGTCAAGAATATAATAACAGCAGGCAAAAAAACCTAAAGCTATCTTGAGCTTCACTAACAAAGGCAATGGTGACCAGAAAGAAGGAAATGATCATGGTGCTGCACTCTGCCTTGGTTACAACTGAAGTATTGTGCTCAGTTATGAGGTCTTTCTTTTGGGAAGAATATTAAGTTGAAGAAAATAAGCCAATCATAATGGTAAAGAGCTGCCATGAGTATGTGAAGGACTGGATCCCTTTGGTTTGACCTGAAAGGACTAACGTAGAGAACAATAAATAGAAATTACAAAGAGACAAGTTGATGACCAATATAGTTATTCCCTTGGATTCCTTTGGAATTCCCCACCATGTAATCAGAAATCTCATTATCTTCCAAGACCAAATAACCTTTGATTGCAATATCCTCTGCTCCTTTGATTGAAGAATAGAATGAAGAGGTCCTACTGAAACCTCCAATTGAGAAGGACACTAAGGTAGCCATTTCTGCATTTCCCTTCTTCACCCTGTCCCAGATTGGGTACTCTCCCTACCTCTCTCTTGTTCAGTTTCTTTATGCCATGTGGTCCCTCCCCATTAGATTATAAGTTTCCTATGTTCAGGGTTTTTCTTTTTCATATTTCCATCTCCAGTGCTAGAACAAAGAAGATATTTAATAAATGTTTACTGATTAGCTCATTGATTAGCTCCCAAAGAGGAATGGGCTATATCTGAAGGTTCCCTCTCAGATATCTCCAGTCAAGAGCTAGATGACCAAAAGTTAAACATGTTGCAAAGGGGGATTGGTTCTCAGGAATGAGTTGGACTCCATGACCTCTGAGCTCTCCCTCTGAATTTTTGGATTCTGGGCTTCTGTGATTCCATATCTGTTTCTTTGCTATACCTTCTGAACCCAAGACCTTTACTAAAGTTTTCCTTTAGTGACATGGAAATGATCATAGATCCTCATTCCAGCCATGTTCTGACGAGCTCGAGATATAGACCTGGTGAAAGATCTCTTGTCCGAAGACCATATAGACTAAGTTTAGAGAGGTTCCTTACCAAGTTGACAGTAGGGTGAAATTTTTTGAGTTATAATAATTCTTAAGGATCATCCACCAAGTTTAGAGGTTACAATCTATGTTGGGAGAGAAGAAAACAAAGGACCATAAATCTAGAGCGGGAAGGATCTCAACCCTCATATATTACAGATGAGGAAACTGAGTCTTAAGGACAAGAGCTAAGGGGTAGAAGAAATAGAATTTGAATCCAGGTCCTATAACTCCAAATTGTTTATCACGTTATTTCACTTCTCTGCAGATCCATGGCTATTTACATTATTAGGTAACAAGCCTGGGAAAAGTCAAACAGATAATACATGTCAGAGATCTCAGGTCTTTGACATAAGAAAGAATAGGTCTAAGAAAGAAAGGGATTTTCTCTATTTGAGCATGTCTTTGAAGTCCAACTCGGACCCTAAGCAGAGTGGAAGCTTCTGTTGTCACTGGCAAACACTATTTGCCTCTGGATGACCCCTTTTGGGGCTTTTAAAAGTCCACATGCCTCTTACAGGATGGAGAATAAAATGCCTTCTGTTTTGAGTTGAATAATGAGGAGCTAGGTTGAGACTTGCTTTGGGGAGTAAGGGTGGCAAGTGAGTTATGTGTCAGTACATTAATTGCATGTGCTGACACAGGGGGAGGGGTGGTGGTGAGTGTAGCTTCCAACAGGGCCTTCCTTCCTAGCAAGGGGTCCTTCTGGTGCTGGGCAACATTGGCTCTACCTAAGCACCTAGGGTGCCATGATTCTCTGTCATCTTATGAGAAATAAAAAAGAAAACTCAAAATTAGTCAAGAAATCTTGCTGGGGAATTCTTGGGGTATTCTCCAATCACCTGTATTTGCCCTTGCATAGAAGTGCCTTGTTCAAAAGCTTCTTAAGATCCTACATCTTGCAGGAACTCAGAAATGAACAGCTCAAAAATACTTTGCATATACCACTCTACATTTTTATGTGGAGGAGAAAAGAGAAAGAAGGAAAAATCAGTGAATTTAAAGAACTATTTCAATCAATTGTGCTTAGTTAAAAAGACAAGGAAGGGGAAGTGAAGAACGGGTCTGCCTTAGAATGAGGAAAACTTGGACTCAAATCCCATCTCTAACAGACTGACTGTGTGACCCTGACCAAGTCACTTAACCAGGCAACTCTCATATTAAAAATCATAGTTATGGTCTATGTTAGTGGAGAGCTTCTATACCCCAATGAAAAAAAATTTACAAATGTAGGGTAAGGGATGGAGACAGAGCCCTCCTCTAAAACAGCATGTCTAATATCGTATCCCTCCATACCATGACATCCTGTTGCCTATTAGTGGGTTCTATTCAAAATTCTCCCTCTTACCTCCTTCTCAGGATCTTTTTTCAGGGCTTAACACCAGTGTCAACTCCTTCAGATACTTTTAGTTGATTCTCCCAGAAGTTAATTCTTTCCAAGTTGTGTCCACCCCATTACTCTGTATTTGTATTCTATAGATTGCGCCTTTATTTATATCTCTGTATTATTCCAACTCATATATGGCCCTTGAGGATAGGGTCTGGTTCATTTTATTTTGTTTATTTGTCTTTCTTCCTCAGTGCTTAGCATTCCCAGTGTCTGGCATGTACTAGGTGCTTAATAAATGCTTACATGATGAATTGAATTACTTAAAGAAACCTGGGACTTTTAGCCTGGAGAAAGGAAGGATGATCATTATCACCTGAAAAGGGGATTAGATTTGTTCTTCTTGGCTCCAGAGAGCAGGACTAAGAGTAAATGGTGGCCACCACAAAGAGGCAAATTTAGATTTGATAGGAGGAAAAACTTCCTAAGACTTAGTCATCTAAAAAATAGAAAGGGCTGCCTTGGAAAGCGATTCTCTGGAAGAATAAATTTTTAAAAATTGAATTCTGGAGCACCAAAATCCCAGAACTCCATCTCAGTCTTTCCAGCCTGATGAGCCAACCGGAGATCAGCTCTGGGCTCACATAAATGCCAAGTACCATGCCTAGTTCCAAGGTCCTACCTCAATCCTCTTCCTTAAGATGCTTTTTGATGGCAAGCCAGTCTGAGATATAGCCTGGCATAGTGGACAGGGTCCAAGTTCAAATCATGGACTAACCACTCAAATCCTCTGAACCTCAGTTTCTCTATCTGTAATATGAGGTGGCCTTGAGGGAGCTTTCAAGCTCTCAATCAATTAACACGGGTCCTGGTGACAAGAATAAAATCTGTTGAAGAAACTAATTTCCTCTTTGAAAAGCTCCCTCTTAAATGTTACAGAGCTGATGCAGGGGATTTTTTTTTGTTGTTGGCTTAATGCTCTTGTTAGAGATTTTCTTTCCATTGAGGGTAAAACAAAATGGGGAGGAAGAGAGAGAAAAATAAAGAGGGGAGGGAGAGTGGGAGAGAGGGAAAGAGAAGAAGAGGGAGTACTTTGTTTCATATTTTATCACCAAAATATCAAAATATACTGGAAAAATATGTACAGTGCCTTCCTAATCTTCTGGCTTTTAGAAGAGAATTCCAAAGAATAGGAAGTCCATTTTAAAAGCCATTTTGGCTCTTTCCGATGATAATAATAATAATAATAAACCACGGTTTGGATTTTTAAGCTAAACATAAGCTGGAGCCAGGAAGAGGAAAACTGTTCACTTTCCAAAGAAATGAGACATCAACTCTGTTTAAGAACACAGTGTCCACAATTCCTGTCAAACTGTATCAGTTATCATTTCACCAAGTGAGGCTATCCATTCCTCCTAAAGTTTGTTTTTTTCTTCTTCTCAGAGCCAAGGTAATTATAGTATTTATTTCCAGTCAAGGACTTGGTTGTTGTTTTTTAATCTTTCCCCTATCCCAAACTATCTCCATCACAACAAAAGAAGCAACAGCTTTATTTCTACTGTAAATGATTACAGGAACTCTGCGCAAAGGAAAATGGAAAGACTCGGCTTCAGTTCCAGTTCTGATTTTTTGTTGTTGTTATTGCAAAGATGAACAGTTTACACAGTAGGCTGGAAATTAAATGACTCAGGAGAAAAACTCAACTGCACTTAGTGGTCCAGTTATGACCCTGGCATGGATGTCAGTGGGAACCCAATTCCTATCAAGGGTCAGGATCTGCCCTTCAAAGAAAAGCTGGGAATCCACAGAGTGGAATCGGGTGACAAATGATCGCTTTACTTTCTCTGAACCCTCAGTCCCAAACCTCACTAGACTATACACTATGAGCAGCTCATATCCCAGGCAAATGGTGGGTTGGTAGTTTCATCCCTGGCTCTCCTTATCCCCTGTTCCTGCCACAGCTGGTTCTGTGGGTTGACATCTTTTTTTCTTGAGAAACAAATGCCTGGTCAAAGCTTGGCAGTGTTGTTTGTACTGGGGGCCTTCAGAATGTGTGTGTGTGTGTGTGTGTGTGTGTGTGTGTGTGTGTGTGTGTGTGTGAACAAAACAGAGATGTGAAGTTTACTGGTTCTGTGAAAGGGTGAATTCAAGTAATATAATTGCATGGCTAGGACCGGTCCAGGGGAAAGCCAAGGAAACAATCTGGGATGTCCTTGAGAGATAGTGCCATGTATTTGGTAGAAGGGACTGATTTTTAGGGATGTTAGTTTTTAAAAACTAGAAATAGATGCCTTTATCTTACAACATTCAGGGTCTTTGGGAAAGAGACTGTACATTGAAAGAATATTTGCTTTGCAATCAGAGGACCTGGTTCAATTCCCATCTCTATCATTTACTAACTGGGATGTTGAGTCCTAATTCACTCTAAAATAAGGGAATTGGACCAAATGACTTCTGAAGGCCTTTTTAGCTCCAGTTATAACTAAAATCTAGTCATAGCTTGGCTTGGATGGACATTCAAGTGCTTATTCCTGATTTCTAACCCCATCTTTATCATTTCTTGATGAAGTTTAGCATTTTCATCTATTATCTTAGGCTAGAATTTGGGCCAGGAAACCATGTGTCCTACATAGTAATTATCAGACTACTTGAACCATTGGTTTAGCCTCCTGTATTGGCTAATAAAATTTCTAGTTCTTCCAAGCAGTTCACTCAACACAGCCTTTTACCTTCCATGCCTAGGTCTTGGAATACATTCCTTCCTCATTTTAATCTTTTAGAATCCTTGACTCCCTTCAAAGAACCTTAGGTGCCTTCTATGTATCTATATAAAGACTTACCTCTATTTGAATATTGGTGCTGGTAGACTAAGCTTTGGGGAGGAGAGAAGCGGAAGAGAAAGGAGTAGATGCAATATCTCAATTCTGATCCTTCAAAGATCCCTAGGTGACAGAGCAAAACTTGGAAAACTTGGGTTTAGCGTTACCTGTATCAGCATATAAACTAGCAGAGATACACACCGATGGCAAACATCTTCAAATCATGATTACTTTTGTGAGTTCATTAGACTTGGGCAAGAGTGGAAAATAATATTCCCCCTTCTTTCATCCACCTCATTCAACACAAGAACCCAAGATATATGGAGCATTTTAAACCAGATGAAGAGCCAGAAAATTGGAGTTACATCATGAAATATGCCAGAATAAAGTGGAACAAAGCCCTTTTCATCTCATGCTAGTTATACCATTCTCTTTTTCAAGAAAATGTTTCTATTCTGTGTTCTAATACCTCAGTTTCTTACCTTTAAAGTGAAAACTAGGCAATAAGATAATTTGTCTTAATTTACTAAAGGCTGCTGTGAGAAAAAACAATGTGTAAAACCTGTTTCTTCCCTTTAAAGTGAAAACTAGGCAATAGTTTTTTTTTTCTTAATTTACTAAATTTTACTAATTTACTAAATAAAGGCTATTATGAGAAAAAATATAAAAACATGTAAAATAATAGTTTTTAAAGGTTTAAGAACCTGGTCTCTTTAAGACTACAATTTTTGAAGGTTTCTGTAGAAAGTAGCTTTGAAATTGCTCAGAGATGTGTTTCAGTAAAGAAACTTATTATAGGCTAATAACCTCTTCATCAGAAAGAGATTTGGGGAGGAGGAAAGAGAAGAAGAGAAGGCTCAGACCAAGAGAGAAGCTGATTAGTTGCCCAGGTAACAATGTCCTGATTAGGTGATGAGATCGTAGGAGAGAAGGGGGTCTGTCAATGTCACATCCCAGGGGATCTTTCTGCTCTGGCCACTCAGGAAGGAGGAAGGAGAAAGCCCATCCCCTGGAGGGAGAGATTAAATAAAGAGAGAACTAAGCTTCCTGGGAGTCCCTCAATAGCTTCCTGGGAAGTTGTAAACCCTGAGATACAGGCTGTGACAACTAGCTAACAACAGGGAGAGAACAAGAGCTCGCCCTGCTTTTCAAAGCCTGGAGCTTCCAGTGAACAAAAGAACACAGCCTCTTATGATAGAAAGGGTCCTCAGAGATCATCCAGTCCGATTCCTAATATGACGGATGAGTTACCACGTGTACCATCACTCCAAGTGGTCATTCACTTAATTCAATTTGATTTAACGGGAGTTTGGGACGTAAGGTGCTTCAGTGGACAAGTCACTTAACTTGTGCTTGTTTCTCTTTCCCCATCTGTCAAATGGGGATTATAATGGCACATATGTACCTCCCAGAGCTGTTGTCAAGATCAAATGAGATACTATTTGTATAGTGCCTGGAACCCAGTAATTGTTGTACAAATATTGGCTATTATTATAATAGACACTTGATATATGAAAGAAACTGCCACATTTTAGAATTCTAAAACTCAAAATAAATTTTAGTTTCAAAGGATATCACAGAGACACATGCCCCGATAGCAAATGTCCTCAAATCAAGGTTACTTTTGTGAGTGAGTGAGTTAGACTTGGGCAAGTGTGGAAGATAATATTCTCATTCTTTTATCCTTCCCCACCTCATTCAATACAAGACTCCAAGATAGATGGAGCTTACACCCTATTGGGGCAGGGAGGGAAGAATACAATATAAGTAAGCCAAGTATGGGGAGTCCTAGTGTGAGGGATGAATATGGAAAAGTACCAACAGGGGCATCTGGGAAAATATCACAAAGGGGGCCTGAGTTTTGGAGGGAGATAAGGGTTATGAGAGACGGAGGAGGGAAGGCATTCCAGGCATAAGAAACAACTTGGATCAAGGTATGGAATGTTATTAGTCCAGTTCGACTGGAACTAGAGTTAAAAATGGGGCAGCTCGGAGACATGTTGGACAGGACTTGAGTTCAAAGCCAGCCTCAGACACTTTCTAGTTCTGTGACTCTGGGAAAATAATTTAACTCTGTTTTGTCTTAGTTTCCTCATCTGTAAAATAGGTTAGAAAAGGAAATGACACATGCTCCAGTATTTTTGCCAAGAAAATCCAAATGGGATCACAAAGAATCAGACATGACTAAATACTAATAAGGGTCTGAACTAGGGTTGTGGCTGTGTGTGGATATAGAGAAGGGGACAATACGGGATATTATAAAGTTAGAATAAAAAAGATTGGTGGTTGGTTGGGCATGGAAGATGAAGTCAAGGATAACTCCATGGTTCTGAGTCTAGATGATCAGGAAGGTTGTGTACCCTATTACTTACTACTGAGCTTCTACTTCATGAATAGATCTTAGATGTCATCTAGAATAGAAGTGTCAAGAAGCTCCTGTCAGATTAAAATCAAATTGGGCAGTATTTAACAAAATAAAAGTACAACAGAACACAGATAATGTCAATTTGTACTTTTCTAAGTCAGTACATGGCCTGCGGGAATCCTTATAAATGAAGGATTTAGTTCTTGACTTTGACACCACTATTCTAAAGCATCACCTCCATTTTGCTCATGGAGAAACTGAGGCAGGCCCCAGAGAAATAAAATAATTTACTCAGAATCACACAGAAGTAGTTAGAGCTGGGAATTTGAACCCAGGTCTTTTTTTTAAACTCTAAATCCAATTTATTTTTTCATTATACTATATGGCCACCTTGTTGGTTTGCTTTAGTTAACTGCATCTCTTTTTTTACTAGGGAGGTAGTGGGATCAGTGAAGAAGTCACTGAGAAGTGATTTTTTTTAAAGGAACAGAAAAAAAAGACTACTGTTATATTTTTATTTTATTGCTATCCGATTCATATTCCGATACAAATGACCTGAGGAAGCAAACCTTAAAATAGCCTCATCCAGCAATCTGGTAGTGCTATGCTTGATTTCTTCTGGTCCTCGCTTCCTTAATTTTAATTTTTTCCCTCCAAAGTAGAAATGCTCAACAGAGCATACAGGTTAAGCTCCCTGATCCCCTTCTCACTGTGTCTTTATCCATGACATTGACCCAGAGGAGGTGGTACATGGGAGAATGCAGCCCCTCCCTCCAGGATCAGAGGGTCTGCCCCACAGGGCATTTCATTCATCCCAAAGTGGAGGATGGAATGCAGGAGTCTAATGGGACATGTTGGAACAGCATCTCTGACACACCAGGCAATGAAGCTTCCATTAACTTAAAAGCAGAAACCTTTGCCACCATCAAAGTGGCTGCTTTGCTGATTCCATGAGCTGGGGCTTCAAGAGCAGATCAGTTCTATCAACAGTTGAGGAATAGGAGTCTAGACACTTTTAAGACCCCTGATAACAACTGAGCCTGGCAAAAGAAACATAACTAATTTATTTAAACATAAAGCTTACTAATGTTGAGGGGCCCCATGTCATAGAAAGGGGTCATGCATGTGGAAAGAGCCCTAGGCTGAGAATTCAAAATATCAAATTCTAATCTTGAATCTACCTTTCTCTGAGATAGTCAAACACTCAAAATTTCAGTTTGCCCACCTGTAAAATAAGAGGGGTCAGCTAGATGGTACAATGGATAGCGTATTGGCTTTGGAGTGAGGGACTCAAGTGCAAATCTAACTGTGTGACCGTGGGCAAGTCACTTAACCCTGTCTTCTTCAGTTTCCTCTTCTGTAAAATGAACTGGAGGATAAAAAGGCAAACTTCTCCAATATCTCCGCCAAGCAAATGCCACATGGGGTCACAAAGAGTCAGACATGACTCAAAAGACATAAAACCCAGTTACCTAAGGATCATTTCTAGCTCTCACTTTATATGTGCCAAATATAAACTTTAAAGAAATTTGTCTGGTTCCGCTCTGAGGAATAGAAAAAACCTGGGTTTAAGTCCTTCTTCTGAATGTGTGATCTTGGTCAAGTTAGCTAACTTACTGAAGTCCCAAGAAAAATTTCTAAATTTATAAGTGACTGATGATTTCTACAGTGGTAGAGATGGTTGCCATTCCAGAAATTCCCCCAAACCTATGAAATCAGAGATCTGGACCAAATCAGAATTACTCTAAGTTGCCTCAATGCATCCCACAGATTTATTATTGTTTTGTTCATATTTGTTGCTTAGAGCAGAGATCAGCAAACTATAGCTGGAGGACCCAGATCTACTTTTGTGCAGGCGGCTTTGACTGTTTTTTGCCTTTTCACATTTTTCAATAAAAGAGCAAGCAGTAGACCCATCTGTAGTTCACTGATCCCTGACTTAGAGGAATTCTGTGGGGAAGGGATAATTTCTCATAAATAGAGGTAAAATGGTTATGTAATGTCCCCTCACAATCTAAACAAGTTTTTTCTTTCTTTTCCTCTTTTCAGGAGTCATTTTTGCAGAGAAAGTTGGATGCTTAACAAACCAGACAGCCATTCCTGATGTTTTCTACCTTATTTTCTTCATTTATTCCTTTTGAGGTTGATTAGATATTCATTTATGTAGCTGCTACTGCCAAAGTTCCATTCAATGACTGCTTGAAACCCAAGAAGAATAAAGGAAGATGGGGAAATCATATATACCTCATTCAAAGCAGATTTTCTTAACCTGGTCCATGTATAGATTTCAGGAGGTTTGTGAACTCAGATAAGGAAAAAAAATATTGTATCCTTATTTTCATTTGCCTCTAACTGAAACTTAACATTTCCTTCCATTATTTAAAAATGATTGGGTAAAGGCAATTATAAGTCCCACCAGACTGCAAGTGTGTGTGTGTGTGTGTGTGTGTGTGTGTGTGTGTGAGACAGACACAAAAACAGGTTAACAATTCCTATTCTAAGATTTTCAAGACCTGTGTCTGACACATAACAGCAGGTCTGACCATTGGCAAGGCAGTTTTGGGGCCTGTGGCCATTCTGAAGAGACATGTAGTGAGAGCCCACTTGTAGAAAGGGCTGTCCCCCCATATTGAGCTTTCAGAAATCTACCATGTCCCAGGAACCTGGGTTCCTTTTTTTACGTTTCTTGGTGGCCAGGAAGCTTCATCCAGGGCAGTTTTGTCTCCTTTTAGGAAAAGTTAAATCCTAAAGATGAGAGAAGGAAGAGAGGCTTGAGTATCACCATACTGTATGAGGGTGAGTGGATGGATGGGAAACCCTGATAAATATCAGTCCAGTGACAATTGGACCTAGGCTTACCAAGATGAATGTAGATATTTAGGTGGCAGAATCAACTTTAGTAAACAAAAATAATGAAAAATAATAGGGTAAAGCCATGTAGCATTTATTTTTCAAGTAGTCAGAGGAAAGTGTGGAAGACCCACAGCTGGATGGATATGTGTAGCCACATTATCTGAAGGCAATTTTCTTAAAGTCCTCCCTGTTTGTAAGTTCCAGTTGCTCTGAAAGCCTAATTAGCTGTTTCAAGATCCTGGTGGATCATTTAATGAATTTCTGCTTGAGTGCATTACACGGGCACCTGAAGTGACTGTCATTACTTTCAGTGAACCGATCTGCTTGCCAGGATCTCCCTCTGCTAATTAAGCTCAGGAAGGAAGGATAGGTTCAGTTAATTGAGATCTCTTTTTAATAAGAAGGCAAATAATCATTTTCCATCAGACTTTTTGATAAACATTTTGTTTAATGGTAAAACAAAACAAAACAAAACAAAAAAGGCAAATAACAAAACCAAAGACCTGCCCTAAAAGAAGAGATTTTTATTTGCATGTTCATTCCATCCCTGAGGCATAGGGGAGCAAAGGCAAGTTAGAGAGAAAATGGGAATCGGCATTATTTCTGTCACGTGGGAGATGCCCCATCATCCCTTACTGCCTTCCATGTACTTGACAATCCAACCAGCCTGCCCTTCCTGCAGATCCTCAGATATGACAAGCTTAGCTTCTGGTTCTGATCCTTTCTACAAGCTCTTCTCCATAGTTGGAATATACTCATTCCTCACAGTTTCCGAGACTCCCTCTTTTCCTTTGGAGCTCAGTAAAGTGCCACTTTCTATATGAAGTCTTTCCTAAAACCCTCTAGTGGGCTTCCCCCAAAGCTTATTTGTTTTAGGTGGGGACAAACCTTACATTTGCATGTGTTTTGCATATATTTAAACAAAGGTGGACAGGTGGCAAAATGAATAAAGTTTTAGAGTTGGAGGCAGAAGATTTGTGCTCAAATTCTCCCTTAGACACCTGTGTGGTAAGTTACTTAAAGTCCCAGACTTAGTCTCCCCAACCTTAAAACTGGGATATTAATATCTTCTACCTCTAGAGTTGTCATGAGGATCAAATGTGATAATATAAAGTATTTTGTAAACCTTAAAGTAATAGTAAGAACTATTTACATATTGTTTCCTTCATAGAATATAAGCTCCTGGGGAGCTAGGACTATTTGGAAAGCACATATATGAGGGGGAGGAAAAAGGAGAGCAGGAGGAAAATGAAGAGGGGAGAAGAGAGAGACAGAGACAGAGAGAAGGAGGGAGGGACAGAAGGGAAGAGAGAGAGGAGAGAGAGAGAGGAAAGAGGGAGGGAGAGAGAAGAGAGAGGAAAGAAAGAGGGGAGAGAGGGAAAGAGACAAATAGAGAGATAGAGACAGAAATAGAAACAGACAGAGAGACAGAGTTAGAGACTGAGACAGAAAGAGACAGAGACTAACACATGTAAAATGTATGGGATTGCCTGTCATCTAGGGGAAGGAGTAGAGGGAGGGAGGGGAAAATTTGGAAAAATAAATACAAGGGATAATGTTATAAAAAATTACTCATGCATATATATTGTCAAAAAATTATAATTATAAAATTTTAAAAATTTTAAAAAAGAAAGAGACAGAGACAAAAAATTAGGGACTGAGAGAGAGAAATTGTGACAGAGTCAGAAACAGAGAGAGACAAGGAGGGAGGGACCTAGGGGAAGAGGAAGAGGGAGGAGAGAGATAAAGAGACACAGAGATAGACAGATGAGACAGAGAGAAGGATGGAGGGAGAAGGGAAGAAGAAAAGGGAGAAGAAAAGAAACAGAAACAGAGAAGGAATAAGGAAAGAAGGGAATAGGGAGGAAGGAAGGAGAGAAAGACAAAGACAGAAAAAGAGAGACAAAGACAAGAAGACAGAGACAGACAGGCCGAGATAAAGAGACAGAGAGAAAGAAAATGGAAGATGATATAGTTGTATAAACGTGTTCCATTACATGAAACATTCAAGATGCAAAGAGGCAAATTGAAGCTTGAGATCCGGACAGGCTTCTTTAACAATCAGAACTACCCAAAAGGGATGGGTTGCCCTTGGGAGGTTTAGGGGTTTCCCTCATTGAGTAGTTTTTGGATAATGATGAGAGCTCCACTTGTCTACCATGTTGTAGGGGAGATTCTTATTCAGGTGTGAGTTATTAGCTAGCCCTGAGATTTTTACCCAAATTCTGTGAGCTGGGTTTAATTGTGATTCTTCCACTTACTATGTGACTTTGGACAAGGTAACCTCCTCTCTGAGACTCAGCTTCCTCATCCATAAAAAAACACACAGTACCTGAATTACCCACCACCTAGTTAAGAAAGTCTTTTGCCAAACTTAAAGTGTTGAAGGAGTGTGAGCTGTTACCACTATAGTGCCTGGGTCCAAGCACACACACACTTAGCAAAAAGGTCCATGACCCATGGCAGGTCAAAGAGAAATGAGAAAATGGCACTATCTGGGTGCTTGGGAAGACACAACACCTTTCTCACCCATTAATCCTTTCTCATACTCTACGGTCCACCACATCTGTCTTCTCAGTGGTCCCATTTTCACCCTCCAGACCTTTTTCATAGGCTTTCCCCAAGACCAGAACATACTCCTTCCTTAACTTTGCTTCATAAGATCTTTCTTGATCCTCCTAGTTACAGGTACCTTCTTCTCACAAATTACCTTGATTTTATTTTTCAGGTGCTTAGAATATACACATGTTGCCTCTCCCATAGAAATGAAAGCTCCTTGAGGGAAGGAGCTATATAATTTCTGTCTTTGTAACTTAGTGCCTAGCAGGATACCTTGAACATGGTAGGTGCTTAATAATTGCTTAATAATTAACTACTGATCCATCAAATCATGAAAGATATAACTACTGCAAGGCATTGCAAGTGCTTGTTGATCCTTTGACCCACCAAATTAGCAGGAATACAACCACTGTAGATGCTTAATAAATGTTCAGTGATTGACCAAGTCATTCACCAAATTAGAATGAATAGAAGTGTTTCAAGGGTCTGGCTTCCATAGTAAGGGTTGTTGATTGACCAAATGACCAAATGAACAAGAGTAGAACCACTACAGGTACTTAATAAATGCTCAGGGATTGACCAAATGACCCACCAAATGAACAAGAACAGAATCACTATTGGTGTTTAATAAATGCTCAGCGATGGATAGAATGATTCACCGAATTAGGATGAAGATAACTTGCACAGTGGGATATTTGTGGATTGGTTGAATGACTTATTAAAGTATTAGGAATAGAACCAGTGGAGGCGCTTACTAAATACTCAGTGATTGCCAGAAGGATTCACCAAATTAGAACCAATAGAAGTGCTGCAAGTTGTTGACTGATCAAATGAGCCACCAAATGAGCAGGAATAGAATTGCTACAAGGGGTGATTAGCTCATTATTTGGGTGTAGGCTCCTGCCCTCCCCAGTACCATGAAAGCTAACTATTGGAACCCTTCTCCAACAGGAAAGGGGAGATGGCGCCCATTATTTATGTGATATCATGATTCTTAGCTGAACACTGTTTTTTGTAATTTAGCATGTCTTAATTAGAAGAGTTTAAAATATTAAAATATGCCTTTGATGGGTGAGTTCTATCTCTGGGTCTGCTTCTTCCATATCCCTCACACGTACACACATACTGTATGAGTGTCTGTCTATTATACATGTCTTTGGACACTCTGAACTGTACACTTAGCTGATCCAGAATTAAGACATACATCAAAGCAAGTCGCCATTGTTATCTGCCAGCTGTGACTGGAGCTGTGCCTTGAACTTGCTGCATTTAATGAGATATGTTAGTCTTCCACTCTCTTCCCCCCAAAAAAAAATCTTCCCCAGATCAGTAATGGAATTATGTAAATAAATTCGGGGGCCCTGATGAAACAGCAATTATATATCTTAGCAGCTGTGTACTTCTGTTTGGGGTAGATGATTAGCCAGAACATTGTTTGCATAATTGTTTTTTATGGAGCATTTGGCGATTTAACTCTTTTAACTCTGAAGGCTTATCCAAAAGTCATTAAAATGTTTGGAGTAGTTGAGATCACAGTCGCTCCTGCTTCAGCAAACTTAACACAACACAAATGGCTTCAAAACTGTCCATAAATCTTTTCCCTGTAAGCAGCCCTTGCAGCTGGTAGGCCAGAGCTGTGAGTTTTAACTTTTTAAATTTTATCATTGAACCCCCTCCATCCCAAAGGACATGTACGTCAATTCTTTCACAATGATCTATAGTCAAAATGTGTTCATGGCGAGCTCTTTCCTGAGATTGCCATCAGTCTTTCTGATTAGATGAAAGAATACATGAATCATTGACTAGGTTATTAAATCCATGTGCTTCCCTCCCTGTTTGAAAATAGGAGAAACAAAGAGAGAAAGAAATGGAAAGAGATTAAGGAGAGAGGAGGGAGACATCAGGTTAACCTTGGAAATTGGCTTTTAAAAAACCCCCACAACTCAATAACAACAACAAATTGTCTGGCCTCCACTCATATTTGAAAATTTCATCAACTTTTCTGATATATTAACAATTTATTTGTGGTATAATTTGTGGCACTGAGCATCACTGGACCTGACCTTGGGCAAGTGAGAACTTCCATTATCCTTTTTTTTTTCCAGCTATAAAATGAAGGGTTGATCCCTTACAAGCCTAAACTTATGATTTTCAATCAACATATTTAGTAAGTGACTACTATGTGCCCAGAGCTATGCTAAATACAATACAAAAATAAATAAATAAATAAAACATAGTTCCTGGTCTCCAGTTGTTCTTAAACTAGTGGGTTAAATATGTACATGGGTATTTTGTAATTTGAACCACAAATGCAGGTTAAATTGGAAATAATTAACAAAGGGAAGGTATAAGAATTAGGGGGATTGGGAAAGGCTCCTACAGTAGGTATGATTTCAGTTAAAGATAGTATAAAGCAATGGTACTAAGCCAGCCTCAAACCAGGAACATCAAAATTTAAATCTTGCTTTTGACACATAGTGACCATGTGACTCTGGGCAATTCACAACCTCTCCATGCCCTAGACAACTCCCTAAGACTTAAAATTGCAGTGAAAATTGCAGAGAAAGGGTGTTTTCTCACTCAGGAGTTCCAAACACCAATGAAAACACATATTTTGTCTCTTCCCTGTTGGTATTGTCTATATTTCCTAAGTTAATGAATGTTGGTGATGATTTGCCATTTTTTAAATGTCTAACCTGATTTATTTTAATAATTGAGTTAGGACAATGGCGGACTATTTTTCACAATTAAGTTTGTTAATTAAAAGTCCATAGCCCACAAATTAGTATGCATCCCATGCTTTAGTTCTAATCATTAGTCATCAAAAAATTAATCAGGAAAAAAAGTTTATTAAGACCAATTACAGGGTAGTACTCAGGGACAGAAAACCAAGTTCCCAATAATCTAATAAAATAAACATTTATTGGAAGTCAACTCTATTCCCCAGCACAACTCTAAGATGGACAATTATTGGTTAAGTCCAGAGAAGACAGCAAGGAGCACACAATATATTGTAAAGGTGAACCAGGTGAACTGACCACATTTGGAGGAAAGCATGGGAAAGGGGGACAGGTTATTGTCAGTGGGTCTGTTATCTGTACATCTCTTTTTGCTATCATTTGGAAGGGTGGGCAAACACCCCCAAGATGCAAATTAAAGTCTATAATTTAATTGGGAAGAAGAGTAAGAAGAGAGCATCCACATGGTCATTGCAAAATTAAAAACATAAGAGACTGGGATATTTTTTTCTCCATGGATCTTTTATGGGAATGATTGGATCTTCAATAAAGAAAGGAAAAGATCAGATGTAAGAACCTGGCTCAACCAAACCTCAACTTGAACAGTTGTATAGCAGTATGAGATTTTAGTATCTGGAAGGAGAACTAATCGAACAATTGACCAATGAGAATTATAAGGGAAATGCACATTAGAAAAAAAGAATGTTGAAAGAAATATGACCTATTTCTCTGTTTTTCCATATAGCATTCAAGACCCTCTATTATCACACACCCATTCCTCTTGGCCATTATTTCTGCTATTCTCCCTTTCTTACTCATATTTCTTACTCATATTGATGATGGACATTTAAGATGTAAAGAGAGTCCCATTCAAATGCTATAGGTAAGACTTAATTTTAATTAAGAAGGTCCCCATCTTCCACCTTCAAACCCATTATGCTGCCTCTCACCAAAAGCCAGGAGTTGCCTTTTCTCATGTCCACAGCTAAGGTTGATCATCAAAGGATTCATTTTTAATGATTCTTTCCATTTACATTGTTGGAGACATTATATATATTATTTTTCTAGTTCTACTTACTTCATTTGGCATCAGTTTAAAGAATTATTCCTGTGTTTTCCTGTATTAGTAAAACCTTTCTTCAGAGGTATGCTGGAGCCAGCTCATACCTTCCAGAAAAGCTGGTTATTAAATTATAAGTGTGAATATTTACTTAATAACAATTAGCAAATTATTAATTAGCAAATTAGCTAATTATTAGCAAATGATACATATCATGGCTTAATTTATTGCATTGTCTACTGTCTTTATTTAAGAAGTGATGGAGAAAATATTAATCCTGTGGATTAAATTTAAGAGTCTGTTGTGTGCACTTCTTTTTTGTAGAGCTGATTGTTAAACATTTACCAGCATATACCTACCATCCAAAATCCTTATTTTTCCATATCTTCTTGACTCTGCTTAGAGTCCTCTGATATGTTCTAACCTCAGAAATTATGAAATACTCTCAAATACTAGCTGAAGATTTATCAAGAGTTTAATTAGGTTAAATTAAACCTAATTCACCAAATCCAAATAGATTAAGGAGATGAATATACTGCTTGTCACAAAATGGGATGACCTTGAGAATGGAGATTACCCACTTCCTGAGAATCCTAGAGAGAGTAGTGTTTTTAACAAGCAGCCTTTGCTGGGGAATGTGGTC
Organism: Sminthopsis crassicaudata; assembly: GCF_048593235.1. Lineage (NCBI taxonomy): Eukaryota > Metazoa > Chordata > Mammalia > Dasyuromorphia > Dasyuridae > Sminthopsis > Sminthopsis crassicaudata. Next base: position 46,324,901 of record NC_133621.1, read on the forward strand.
CATAACACCTGAGTAATCATGGTTCTGCAAAGTGATTGGCTCTTTCTATTGAAAAGGATCAAGCAAGTGGCTAACAGCATTCCCTAGTGGATTAAAATAAAATGAAAGTGTTTGAATGGATGATCTCCAAAGTCTTTCCAACACATAAATCTTATAATCCTGCATGACCTTCCACCCAATGCACACATTAAAAAAAATCCTGACAGCATCCCACAAGTTTCTTAAAGTTTTATGAAGAAGAGAGAATCTTGAGGAGTAGAAGGATATCATTCCTACCTCTATTACAGGCTTAGAAAATGGTTTTCAAGAGAGCTTTCAGGAAGAATGGAAAGATTCCTTCAAGGCACATTTTGCCTTAGTTAGACCCAGGCCCAAAGGGCTTTGGTGTTGGCTTCCAGGCCCAGACCCCCCACACATCTGCATTGCTTTTATGGTGGACCTTCCTCAGGAGCATCTGTACAACAAAAAAGCATTCTTCTTTATATTATTTTTCAGTATGATGAGATTTAAATGTGCGATATTTCTTTTTTTATCCAGATGTTACAAAAGCAGACAAACTCATATTTTAAAAGACTATTAACTCTTCATTAACTCTAACTCTAACTGAGTTTTCCCAGGCTTCACTGTAAACAAAAGGACATTATATAGCTATAGATAAGGCATTTATTACAGACATACCACATTCCAAAATACGCCTTCCTGTTTGAACATCTAAATTTCAGAGAATTCACAACAAATAAGCCGTTTCACATCCTGCAAAACTCATCCATTTCCTAAAGGGAGCCAAGCTTTGTTTAATGGTCAAGCAAAAGCCAAATGCTCCCTTGATGCTAAACATTTGGAAAGAATATCAGGCAGCTCTATCTACAGTGTGGGTTGCAGGGAGAGGCTAGAGAGCCTGTCCAGAGAATTTATTTCCCATCCTCCTCCTGTGTGAAGCATTGAAGTGTTGTTCTGGATCATTAAAATAATGAACTGCAGGCCAGAATTTATGCAACAGCCTTGCATGTTCTTGAAACTCATTTTTCTTGAACCTTGGCTACTGCCTCCCTCCCTCCTTCTTCAGCCTAGTTCTCTTCCCTGTTTATGTTTTTTGCTATCTCTCAAGCTCGAAGAGTGAAATATCAAGACCCTTAAGGCTTTTTAATTCATGGTTTCCATCTTCTAGCTGTCAAAGCTTTTAAGATGCTTTCAAATACTGTTTGCTTTCCTACCCCTTTACTGGTTTGAACCTGGCAGATGGAGACCATCTTAATAAAAATTAAGTCTGACCTGTGACATTTGAAGGGGACTCTTTTTACATTTTAAATATCCACCATGAGTTAGCCATTTGTATGTAAAATGTGGTCATGTGAGTGAGTGTGTATGGTCTTGGTTTTGTTCTGAATACATCAGCTCTGTTTTCTTGGCTATTTAACATGTTATCCTGTTGTGAATAAACTTTGGAAACTTAAAAAAAAGACACAATTACCTTTTTGCTTTTCCTTATTGGTGATAAAATACTTAAGTAACATATAAACATACACATATGTATATATATTCTATATTTCAAAACCACAGTTTTAAGAATCATTACAGATTTTTGTTGACCGGCTTGGGAAAAATTTCATTGAAACCCCGGTTTTCAAACTGAATGATTTCAATAGGTCACTTAGGATCAGAGATTGGCTCTTTCTGTGGGGTGGTAGTGGTCCTTCAATATCACAAGGGTGATGTCTTGACTTGTGCATGAATTGGAGTTAAGTGAGACAGAGCTGTGCAAAGTAGTCAGATTTAGAACTAGAAAGGAGATTATCATTCTAGTCTGACAGCTAGGTTATTGAGTCCATAAAGCACTGAACCTAAATCAGGAGAGACTGAATTCAAATCTGATGCTAGAAATTTATTAGCTATTTGATCCTGAGCAAATCACTTCACTTTTGCTTGCCTCAGTTTCCTCATCCCATTAAAATGGGAATAATAAAGCACCTATCTCCCAGAATGATAATGAAGATCAAATGAGATAATTGGAAAGCACTTGGCCAGACTCTGGTACATAGTAGGTACCATATTAATGTTAGCTATTATTAACTTTTAATAGCTCAATCCTCTCATTTCTCATGAGAAATGTGACAATTTATGCAAGGTCACGCAAATAGTAAGCATCATAACCAGGATTCAAATCCAGGGCTCTTTGCAATGTACCATGCTGTTCTGTTCTGCTGTTGTCTGACTCTCTGAGTGTATTTTTTGCATTATCATAAACTTTTTTTATCTATATTCTTTTTTATTGCAAGGTACTTTTGCAGGATTCTCTTTTCAAGTAAGAGTTATAATATCATGACACATCTTTCCCTAGAAGCACATCATGGAGATCTGAATTCAAATCTATATTTAAATATTTACTAATCTGGGCTAGTCATTTAACTTATTTGCCACAGTATCCTCACCTATATAATGGGGATAATAATAACATCTACCTCCCAGGGTTGTCATGAAGATCAAATGAGATAATATATATAAAGCACTTAGCACAGTGCCTGACACATAGTTAATACTTAATAAATACTTCTTTCTTTTATTTGTATAATTTTTTTTTTCAAATTAAGCCTTTCAACATAGGATCTGGGGATCTTGGAAGGGGTCTTATGTCACTCAGCTCAACCCCCTCATCAATATCATGTTTCACTTCTCTCATTTGCGAAATGGACACAATGATACCTCTCTCATAAAACGATTAGGAAGATCAAAGGAGATAATTTGTCAGAAGGGCTTTGTAATCTGAAAGTACACTATAAATGGTGACTTGTTGCCTCTCACAAGGCATCATAATCTACTCACGATAAGTGTTTGTTGAGCTTAGACTCTAAAATGGAATCCAAAAGAATCTAGCTTGTTTAGATGTATTAAATCAAGGTCAGCATCTTCTGACCTAATAATAAAATGTGTCTTAGCAATAAAAGTAAATATTTGTAAATGCAAAGCCCCTCAACATGAACTGTCAGATCAAAGCCCAGAGACAAGATTCATATTTCTAGAGAATCAATGATTATCTTTATTACATTTACTACCATCGACTCTTAGTGGGAATAGGTTTAACAATGCAGAGAGAAGCATATTGGGGGGCTAGAAATGTTAAACAATGGGAGATATGTCCATCTTACTTGTGTGGGGGAAACCCAAACTGAAGTCAAAGAGCATTGGATCCTAGATGGGAAACTTGAAACATGGAGACTTTCTAGTCCAAAATCCTGTCATTTTAACAGATGAGGAAACCAAAGTTTCCTTTCAAGAAAAGTGAAATGAGAGTATTCCGAAACTAATAAGTTTCAGAGGTAGAATTTGAATGGAGCTCTTTCATTCCATGACCCCACACTGTATCTCTTATATTATGCTGTCTCTCAGAAAAAAAAAAAAGATCAATTCTTCTGGAATTCTGGAGTTTTCTTCTATATTCAGCTAGTCTGGTATAATAGGAAGAATATTAACTCTTGGGGTTGGAAAACCTGGGTTCAAATCTTGAGTCTGAGGCTTATTATATGACATTGAACAAATGACAAATTCCCTGGAGTTTAAGGTTCCTTTTAACTATGTGATTCTGAGCAAGTCACCTAATGGACTTGATGGATTTGCTCTTTCCTTTGAGCAAGTTAGGGGTTGGGGGGTGGATAAGCATTTATGAAGCACTTTACAAATATTCTACCATTTGATCATCATCTTTGATAAACATATCATTGAGAACTCTCATTGGCTTACAAAATGTTATCATCCTTATCATGAGTCCCACACGGTGCCTGGCACATAGGAGGAGATTAATAAATTTATTGATTGACTTTTAACTGAATCATGCTCATAACAGCCTAGGAGGATGTTGTTATTATCCATATTTTACAATTGAGTAAACTGAGTCAAATAGTAGTTAAGTGATTCTGGAACCATACTCGAAGTGAGCTCCCTTCTTCCCTGAAAACATGGTACTGCAAGGAATAGAGTGATAGGGAAAATGGTAACTTATAACCAAAAGCCCCTGGGTTGGAAGACTGGCTCTGCCATTTACTGGTTACTAGGAAAAAAGGCAAGCCTTTGAGCTTCATCTATAAAAAGAGCATCGTAATATCTTTACTGCTACCTCACAGGACAGCTAGAAAATTCTCTGAAAACCTGATAACAGCTTAAAACAATGGATGCAATGGGAGTAAAGGGCAAATGAGAAAAGACTAAGTCTTCTACTTTCCTATTATTCTCAAAAAGGTTTCTCTTCAGTTGGATCACAAAAACCCAAACTGAAATAAAGTGTGAGCTACTCCCCTTTTTTCAAAAGATGAAGCTCTTCCTGCTCCTTCTTTTTAGGAGGGGAGCCCCCACTGTAGAACAGAGAAAGAATTGGTAGTCAGAAGATATGGATTCAAATCCTCTTCCCACCTAGTATGGTAGTTTGTAGATTAATTAATTCATGTAGGAAATGAGATGGTTGAATTTCCAGTTCTAACTCTAATTCTGAGAGAAGATAATTTTATAAGCCCCCCTTTCCCCATATGGCTCCATGTTATGTGTGTGGAAGAAATAGTTCTGAGAACATGAAAAATCATGCAGAGAGTTGGTACCCCCTAAGTTCCCACCGGGATTAAAAAAAAAGTCAGACATCTCTGGTGCTCTCCAAATATGGAACATGATGCAAAGATGGGGGCAGTCAAGCGTGACTCAGAATCTTGAGCATAGCTGCCTTAAGTGTTTCTCCATGCTGTCCGTCCCCCACCCACTGGGGCTATTTTTTAACATTAATAAAAACCATAGCATCTGGTTTTATGTGTCTCCCACATGTGCTTCCCTCCCCCTGTCATCATCACTTTTATCCAATGCATTTACAAACACCAAACAGCTTATCAGTCACAAGCACCTCCTCTGCCCAAAGCCTAATTCTCACCTGGAGAGACAAATTGAGCCCGAGCTGGCCTTGTGCATAGGCAGAGTAGGCAGCCACCTTCATGATGTGATTTAAAGGGTTCCCCATTCTTCCTTATTTTACGGAGTCTTCAAGGCTGGAACTCCCAAACTGCTGATTTCTACAGGATTGAGATTTAAAGAATAGCTGTGAAAAATGCCAATGTCATCTGAAATAGGTAACACATGAAGCCCTGATTATCTATTGACATTATATTACGAATAAACCTGATGAACTTGCATTCAAACTTAATGTGGAAAAGTATGGTGTGAAGATTAGACCATAGATTTGGAGGAGAAATGGGTAACCATGGAATTGAGAAAAGGCAAAGAAGGAGAAGTATGAAAGGATCCCAAAGGCAAACTCTGTTGCCTTCAGATTTATTTCCAATGTCTGCCATCCCCGACCCTGACTTGTAGAACCATACAATATGAGGCAAAAGCATGTAAAAAGTCATTGAAAATAAAGACAATATTCATAATAGTATCTATATAAAGTTGAGTATTTTCATGAGGTTAATCCACTGTCACTATGGCTACTGGGAAGTTAGAGAGCTAGAGTTGGAGTGTAAGGGAGAGAGTTCTGTTCCTGACCAGGGGTAGCTCCTCCATCCCTGCACCCTACATTAGCATGTATTAATGGATGGCCCCGTGGCCTAGAGAGATGCTCCCCCCTCAGGTGGGCTGAAGATTCTCCCAGGCATATGATAGTGCCTTCCATGTTCCTCCAGTTCCAACAACTTCTTTACCTGAGAAGGGACGAGAGTGAAACCACATGGGGATTTGCCCTCCTTTTTAAGAAAAATCTCCCTCCCAAGGCTATGGTAATAGTCTCACTCTCCATTCCTTTTGTCTTCTAAAAGAATCTCTCTTGATCCCCTTGCTACTATTGCTTTTCTCCTCAAGATTACCATGGATTTGTTCTACACGGACATATTTTTGCCTTAGATTGAATGAAAGCTCTTTGGGGGCAAGTAGCATCTCATTTTTATTTTTGTATTTCCACCACCGAGCAGATGGTAAATGTATTATTATACAGTATAATTGATTATAACAAAACCTCCAGCCACATCACTTTCTTTTCCTGTGCATTCTAACTTATCTGGCACCACATTTGCCCAAAGGGAAATCAGTGCCATCCTAACAGGCTCTTAATAGTGGGTTTTCCATTCTTGCCATCGCAAACAAGAATGGAGTAATTGTTGGCAGAACTTCCAAGGAGCCGGAAATTCTGTTGTCTGGCTTCTTGAACGAATGGGTTCACTACTGGGACAACACTAAAAAGGCGGGTGCCTCTGAGAGCTCGGCTCCCTTTCTTCGGGTGTTGTTTATGAGAGCTCTTTAAACAGTCAGTAGAGGAATACAGCAGACAGCTATTAAAAGAACTGTGTACCACCCTCCAAAAAAGCAGAGATGGAAGAGACCCAAGTCCTCAAAGACTCCTCAAACACAATAAACAGGCTCCAGAATCAGACACTGCAAGAAGTTACTTATTAAAGAAAAGAAAGGCGATAAATTAAAGTGCCTAAAACATAAGGTACTGCACCTGCCTGAGACAAATTACTTTCAAGCTTCTTAAGACGGTTAGGTAGGGAATTGGTCTTTCTAAAGTTTCAAACATTTTTTAGCTTGTAACAGGCAAGAAAGTCTTGTCCTTGAGAGACTTTGTGAGATAGCCTCCCTACTTCTTCCATTTTTTATTTTTCCCAGTGCACTGAATGGAGTAAGTGCCACAAAACTTTGAAATAACCGAGATCAACTTACAGTTTGACAAAGCTAATGTAAGAATGGTAATCAATCCCTTGGCAATGGAAATTTTAAATTTAAAATAAGCTTCAACAAAGCCTTTGAACCTTCAAACACTTTATCCTTAAGAAATTAATGGGTCCCTGAAGAAGTCATATTTCCTTTTCTGTTTCTGTAATATATACTTCAATTACATTAATCAACAATGCAGCAAAATAACTGACAGAGACCAACTTCCAAGAAGCTCTCCAAAATGTTGTTTTGCACTATCATACTCTAAACATTTTAAAGAACACAACTGTGATATCGATCATCTTAAATACATGTGGCAAGTCTGGATTAACCATACCTGCTACAATGCCCTTTCTCCACTCCAGGGATACTTCACCAAGCTCTATACCTGAAGTTTCTGTAGAATGGGATAATTTGACCTGCTCAGAAAGATATTGGACTAAAGCTTCCTTCCACAGTCCATAAAGTGAAGCCACTTGTGGAAGCTGATTAAAATTTTGTGGGACCTTTCTTCATATGACCATAAATAGTCTCCATTGTTCAGAGAGAGAGAGAATAAGGGAGGGAGGGAGGGAGGGAGAGAGGGAGAGAGGGAGGGAGAGAGAGAGAGAGGGAGAGAGGGAGGGAGAGAGAGAGAGAGAGAGAGAGAGAGAGAGAGAGAGAGAGAGAGAGAGAGAGAGAGAGAGAGAGAGAGAGAGAGAGAGAGAGAGAGAGAGAAAGAGAGAGACAGACAGATAGACAGGGACAGGACAGAGAGACCGGGACAAGGAGAGAATGAGAATGTGTGTTATTTGTTATCACACTCTTCAAGATGTAATCTTCTCCATAAAAAGAGTCCCTGGTTTTATGCAGCTACCCTTAAATCACATCAGTTAGAACTTGGCTTAATCAAATATAGAAAGAGATTTCAAACATATTGGTAGAAAGAGAAAGAGACAGAGAGAAAGAGACACACAGAGAGAAATAATGCTACCAGTATGTTTGAAATCACTTTCTATATTTGAGTAAGGGACATACCAGGCATAAATCTCAGATGGTGAAGTTTCAGATGCCAGTAAGGGAGATGATAGGGATGGTAGAGATTTTGGAAACCTCTCCTCTGTACCTCCCACTTCAAATCCACAAAGATACCTATAATCTTCTTATTGGTGAGAGTGGCTCTTATGAAAATAGTACATAGCAGCTATTTCAGGAATGCTGCTGTTCCAGATTCAAGTCTTATCTCTAACACATACTGGCTGGGGGATTCTTGGGTAAGCTACCACAGTGCCCCAGGCAACTCTCTAAGGTAAAAAACGAAGTTGCCAACCAGCACTGGGCACTTTCCTTTCCCTGGAATTCCCAGGACCAATAAAATCCCAAGTTTATTCTTGTATTAATCATTCTGAAAATGCTCAGCAAGAGAGCTTAGTCTGAACTGAAATGGGAAGCATGATCCATACTTTTGTTAATACCTCACCTTAATTTCAAGTTTGTTGTTTATTAGAAAGGCATTAGGATAACATTGGGCATCCTATAGGCCAAATATCTCCACTTATCTTTTATGTTTTGGGCCAATGGTTTTTTAAAACAGCCTAAAACAAGGAAAGTTTAAAAGCTTTTTATTGTTGTCCCCGATACTATGTGCATGGCTGTTTCATGCTGTTCAGAACCCAGGGATTTTAATGTCTTATGTTTAGTTATCAGGATGTTGATTGTTTTTCTCTTTTCTTCAATGTCTTGAACATAATCTTTTTGGACACATCAGGTATCTGGGGTAGAGATTCCTTCTATTTTAGGAGGTTAGAGACATCATGTAAGTAATCTGTTAGAGATACATAACACTCTCTTACTCTTACCATAAAGAAACTGGCCCAGATAGTAATAAACTGGAACCAGAGAAGACTAGAAATTTGAACTAAAGGCATGACTGCCATAGCTCAGGGCCGGCATTTTCATATGAAGAGATTCAGGTAGATTCAGCTTCCCTGCTTGGCCAAGAGCATTTTTTAAGGAATCGTCTGCTCAACACTTCCCCAATCTCTGGGAAAAATGAGATGTTACATTTTCTTAGCAGGAGCTGACAATTAAGTCGGGTGAACAATAATGCATGGCGGGGTGTGGGGGAGTTCATGCTGCTTGGCTCCCCGCCTCAGGTGCTTGGAGGAATATGAGGCTGAAGGCCAAATGATTTCCACCACCCAAGAAGTGTAGGAGAAAGCAGTCAGATCCTGGAAGCCTGCACCCCCCATAGCATGTTATTGAGTTTATTATCATGGAGATTGCCCAGTTTCTTCCTACCATTTTATCAGGCCCAGATAAGGATTTTGTGAAGTGCCTGGGGAAGAGATGATTCATTAGAGTGAAGTAATGATTTGTAATATTTAAGCTACTCCATTAACCTGGAAAATGGGTCAGAAAATAACCTTTAAATACAGCCAAGGGAGAAATTCAGCCAGCAGCTGAAAATGGTATTTTTGCAGGAAAATCTAGTTGTATAATTAACTGTAATTTCTCTGACTGAAGTCAGGAAGCTTTATTTTTTCTGACTGATAAGCTATCTCCTTCTTGGCACAGGAAGACAAACCCTTAGGTTGAATTCATGGCTTTCTGTTAGACCCTAGTGGGTGGTTGGGATGGAGAACAAAGGTGCCATGGAAAGGAATTCAAAGAGAAGAGGAAGATTGGTGTGGAGCTGGGAGGAGAGGAAGAAGAGAAGCAAAGAGGAGGGGAGAGACAGAGGAAGAAGGGAGGAGAATGAGAGAAAAATGAAGAGAAAGAAAAGAGAGGAAGGGAAGGAAGGGAGAAAGAAGGAGGGCAGGAAAGGAAAGAAAGAAAGAAAAAAAGTAGGAAGAGGAGAAAAAAGAAAGGGAGAAAGAAAGAGGAATAGGGAGCAGAGCAGAATAGGGAAGGAGAAAGAAGAAAAAGGAGGAATAAGAGATAAAAGAAAGAAGAAAGGAGGTAGGGAAGAGAAAAAGAGAAATGCCCCCCTCCCCATTTGCCCAAGTTAACAGCAATATTGGCTTTCTTTTCTGGGAGACTCTTAAGAATTTCATTCTAAATACTTTCTGACTTCCAAGACAATCACGCTCCCTAAGATATTATTGATGCTTAATATATTGTGCAAAGATCGATTTTGTGCTCCATGCTGTTTGCCATATAGGAAGTTAAATGTACTACTGTTTGGGGAATCGTTCATTTCTTGTTTGAATAGCAGCACAGCTATTTTTTTTTTCCAGTGGGCAAGGCCCTGTCTAGTACAGGCATTAAAAATTAGCAGAGGTGGAAATGCTTTGAAATAGTTTGATCTCTTCTTGGGGGAAGCAGAGAGCGGTGAGAAGAGTCCCTCAGGAAGACCTTGATATGTGGAGCATGTACACCAACAATGAGATTTTCTTCAACACCTCCTCCTCCTGCATCAAATTTCCCCCTCCAGTCAGGCACTAAAGAAGAAAAAAAATCTACTCTGTCTCTCTTATATTTGATCTAAATTCTCCTGAAAACACAAGGGGGGATAGGGAGGCTCAGATGTGGGTACTGAAGGAAAATAGTCATGTGGCAATAAATAATCTGAGGTTCATCAGGATAGTCCAGGGCTGGTTTTGTGGGGCTGGGATGATGAGAACTTTTTGGTTTCTCATACTAGTGACTTTCCAATCCTGTGGCACCTTTCCCTTAGAACAAAAAAGAAGGGTCTAAAAATCACCTGCTTTCTTAACAGACAAAAAGAGGCAAGAAGTGGATTGTGTCTAAACAATCTTTCCTAATTATCAGGATGGGGGGAAGAGGCTGTGTGGAGCTAAAATAGTAGAGCGAAGATAGGATATTGCCCCACTCTCCCTCATTTCCCTCCAACACAATGTTAAATAAAAGCCTCTAAAAGAATTCTGGAGTGATAGGATCCACAAAAAGCCAGAGTGAAACAATTTTCTAGCCCAAAATAAGTTAGAATGATGTCAGGAAAGGTCATCTCATTTAGATAAAATGGGAGTGCAGACCAGTGCTGGAGGTTTCTGGGCAAGCCAGGGACAGGCTCCCTCACAGCACAGATCAACGACTGAAGCACCCTGATTTAGGCTCAGTGGTTAGCTGTGGAACCTCAAGCCCCAATGCAGCAGACAAACAGCTAGGCCCAGAACCCAAGAAACAAAAAGGGATTAGCAATGGTCAAGCCATCAGCCCTAGAGGCATAACCCCTCCCCCCAGTACTAGAATCTTGAGATAATGCTCCCAGTACCCTAGAAGGAGGATTCAACTTTTAAAAATGATCACAACCAAAAAAGAACCCTGATCATAGAAAGCTACTGTGTATGACAACAGGAAGATCAAAACACGAGTTCAGAAGAGGATGATTATATCAAAATTGCTACATGTGGAGCCTCAAAAGAAAATATAAATTGGTCTCAAGCCCAAAATGTCCTTTTTGAAGAGCTCTAAAATGATTTTTAAAATCAAATAAGAAAGGGAGAAGAAAAACTGGGGAAAGAAATGAGAATTATGCAGGAGAATAATGAAAAACAAAGCAACAACTTGGAAAGGAAAACACAAAAATCCACTAAAGAAAACAATTCCTTTAAAAGTAGAACTGGCCAAATAGTAAAGGAGATACAAAAGCTAACTGAAGAAAATCATGCCTTAAAAATTAGAACTTAGCAAGTAAAAGCTAACGAGTTCATGAGACATCAAGAATCAGTCAAACAAAATCAAAAGAATGAAAAAAAGAAAAGAAAATGCAAAATACCTTATTGGAAAAAACAACTGAACTGGAAAATAGATCCAAAAGATGGTCATGATTAAAAAAAAAAAAAAGACAGCATCTTCCAAGAAATTATCAAGGAAAATTGCCCTGATATCTTAGAATCAAAGAGTAAAATAGTAATCAAAAGAATGCATTTATTAAGTCCAGAAAGAGATCCCAAAATGAAAACTGCAAGGAATATTGTATTCAAATTCTAGAACTATCAGATTAGGAAGAAATCAAATGGAAACAATTCAAATATCCAGTATCACAGTCAGAATTACACAGGATTTAACAGCTTCTGCATTAAAAAATCAGAGGGCTGATATTCTGGAAAGCAAAAGAGCTCAGATTACAACCAAAAATCAACTACCCAGTAAAACTGGACATAGTCATTCAGAGGAAAAGAAGGACATTCAATGAAATAGGGATTTTCAAACTTTCCTGATGAAAAAGTCAGAGCTGAACAACAACCAAAAAAATTGATCTTCAAATACAAGATGCAAGAGAAGCATTAAAAAGGTCAACAAAAAAAGGAAATAAAAAGATTAAATTGCTTACATTCCTATGTAGGAAGCTAACTTTTAATTCTTAAGAATTGTATCTCTATTAGGGCAGTTAGAAGGAGTATACCTAGACAACAAAGGATGTGGGTATAATTTGACTTTGATGTGATGATAAAAATTTAATTAAGGGGTGAAAAAAGGATATTGAGAGAAGAGGAAAGGGAAACAATGGGATAAATTATATACATAAAGATGCATGAAAGACCTAATATAGTAGAGGGAAAGAAGAGAAAGCAAGCATTGTTTGAATCTTAATCTCATCAAATTTGGTTCAAAAAAGGAATAACATATACTCAATGGGATAAAGAAACCTATCTAATCCTAATGGAAGTAGAGGAGAAAGAGGAAAAAAAAAAAAGAGGGTGGCTGATAGAAGGGAGGACAAGGAGGGCAAAAGTAGGAAGTGAAAAGGGAAAGAAAAGATAGTGGGGTCTGATAGGAAGAAGGGTAGATTGGGGGAAGTGGTAGTCAGAAGCAAGTCAGAAAAGTATTAAAAATGGGGGAGGAGGAAGGATAGAAGGAAAAACACAATAATCATAATTGTGAATATGAATGAATTCTCCCACAAAATGGAAGCATATAGCAGAGTGGATTAAAAAACAATACTACAATATATTGCTTACAAGAAACACATGTGAAGCAGAGACACACAGAATAAAAGTAAAAGGCTGGGACAGAATATATTATACTTCAGTTGAAGCAAATAAAAGGAAGGGTAGTGATCCTGATCTCAGCCAAAGGCAAAGCAAAAATAGCTCTAATTAAAAGAGACAAGGAAAGAACCTAATAAAAGGTACAGTAGACAATGAAGTATTATGCATCAAATTCTTAGAAGAGCAATTGAGTAGTAAGAGGAAATAGCTAGCAAAACTATACTAGTGGGGGACCTCTTCCATCCCCTCTCAGAAGTAGAGATATTTAACTACAAAATAAGCAAGAAAGAAGTTAAGTAAGTGAATAGAATTTTTTAAAATGTTAGATATCCTAGACCTCTGGAAAAAATTGAATGGTGGTAGAAAGGAATATACCTTTTTTCTCATTAACAACTGGCACCTATATAAAAACTGACCATGTATTAGGAAATAAATACCTCACAACAAATGCAGAAAGGCAGAAATATTAAAGGTATCCCTTTCAGATCATGATACAATAAAAATTACATGTAATAAAAGGTCATGTAAAGATATATTAAAAATTAATTGGAAACTAAAATATCTAATCTTGAAGAATGAGTGGGTCAAATCATAGAAACAATAAAATTTTTTTTCAAAAAGAATGACAACAATGAGACAATATACCATCTAGGGGATGAAGTCAAAACAGTGCTTAGGAGAAATTTTATTTCTTTAAATGCTTATATGAATAAAATAGAGAAAAAGAAGATCAGTGAATTGGACATGTGATTAAAAAGTTAGAAAAAGAGCAAATTAAAAACCCTAGTTGAATACCAAATTAGAAATTCTGAAAATCAAAGAAAGATTAATAAAATTGAAAGTAAAAGAAACTATAGAACCAATAAGAACTGCTTTTATGAAAAAAATAGAGACCTTTAGTTACTTTAATCTTTTTAGAAAAATAGAAAAAGAAGAAAACCAAATTACAGTATCAAAAATGAAAAGGATGAATTCACCACCATTGAAAAGGAAATTTAAGCAACAACTAGGAGCTCTTTTCCCCAACTTTATTTCAATAAATCTGACAATATAAGTGAAATGGATGAATATTTATTAAAAAAATTAATTGCTTAGATAACAGAAAAAGAAATAAAAAATATAAATAACCTAGTTTTAGAAAAAGAAAAAGAATAAGCCATCAATGAATTCCCTAAGAAAAAATCTCCAGGGCCAGATGGATTTACAATTAAATTCTACCAAATATTTGAAGAACAATTAAATCCAATATTATATAAATTATTTGGAGAAATAGGCAAAGGCGTTCTACCAAATTCCTTTGGTGCTGATACCTGAACTAGGAAGAGCTAAAAAAGAGAAAGAAAATTATAGACCCATTTCTTTAATGAATGTTAGTGTAAAATTTAAAATAAAAATTAGCAAAGAGACTGCAACAATTTATCATAAGGATAATACCCCTTGACTAGATGGGATTTTATACTAAAAATGCAAAGCTGGTTCAATATAAGGAAAACTATTGGCATAATTGACTACCTCAATTACAAAACCAACAGAAATCATATGATTATCTCAATAGATGCAGAAAAACTTTTGACCAAATACAGCACCCATTCCTATTAAAACACTAGAAACATAGGAATAAACCGAATTTTATTTAAAAATTATAAACAATAGCTATCCAAAACCATAAGCATTTTGTGTAAAGGCAAGAAGCCTTTTTAATAAGATCGGGGTGGAACATAAATGCCTCTTATCATTTCTACTTTTCAATATTGTACTGGAAAAATTAGCAGAAAAAGAATTCAAAAGAATTAGAATAGGCAAAAAGGAAATAAAACAATCACCATTTGCAGATGATATAATGATATACTTAAGAGAATCGTAGAGATCAAGTAAAAAACTACTTGAAATAATTAACAACTTTAGCAAAGTTGCAGGAGATTAAAAAAAAAAAAACTTCCCACAAGTCATTGGCATTTCTATATATTATCAATAAAGCTAAGAAAGAAAGAAAGAAAAATTCCATTTAAAGTAACTGTAGACAACATAAAATATTTGGGAGTCTACTTGCCAAGACAAACCCAGGACACATTACAATCATGTAATATGTATGAACACAATTACAAAACACTTTTTGCACAAATAAAGAAATAACCAATTAGAAAAATATCAATTGCTCATGGGTAGGCTGAGCTAATATAATAAAAATGACAATTTTATCTAAATGTAATTACTTATTCAGTGTCATATTAGTCACACTACCAAAAAATGATAGTGGTAGAAAAAATAATAAAATTAATGTAGAAGGACAAAAGGTCAATACCAAGGAAATTAATAAGAAAAAAGCAAAGGAACCTGGCCCACCTATATCAGATCTAAATTATATTATAAAGCAGGAATCATCAAAAATAAAAAAATAGAGTGGTGGATCAGTGGAATAGCTTGGGTACATATGACATAGTAGTCAATGGCTATAATAACCTACTGTTTGATAAAGCCAGAGTCCAGTTTCTGGAATAAGAACTCACTATTGGACAAAAACTAATGGAAAAGCTGCAAATTAGTAAGGCAGATACTATGTATTGATCAACATCTCACACCATGCGCATGATTTAGACATAAAGGGTAATACTATAGTTTACCTGTCAGATCTATAGAGAAGGGAACGAATCATGACCAAACAAGAAATAGAGAACACTATAAAATGCCAACTGGGTAATTTTGATTACATTAAATGAAAAAAAGTTTTGCAGAAATAAAACCAATACAACCAAGATTAGAAGGAAAGCAGAAAAATAGGAAACAATTTTTACAGCAAATGTTTCTGATAAAGGCCTCATTTCTCAAATATATAGAGAATAGAGTCAAATTTATAAAAAATATAAGTCATTCTCCAATTGATAAATGGTTAAAGGATATGAATAGGCAGTTTTCAGATGAAGAAATTAAAGCCATCTATAGTCATATGAAAAAATGCTATAAATCATTATTAATTAGAGAAATGCAAATTAAAATAGTTCTATCTCTCATGTATCAAATTGCCAAATATGATGGAAAAGGAAAATGACAAATATTGGAAGAAATGTGGGGAAATTGGGCACTGATGCATTTTTGGTGGAGTTGTGAACTGACCCAACCATCCTGGAACTATGTTCTAAGGGCTATAAAACTGGGCATACTCTTTGATCCAGCAATACCACTACTAGATGTGTCTCCCAAAGAGTTCATAAAAAAAGGGAAAGGACATACATGTACAAAAATATTTGCAACATCTCTTTGTGGTGGCAAAAAGTTGGAAATTGAGAGAAAGCCTTTCAATTGGGGAATGGCTGAACAAGCTATGGTATATAAATGAAGTGGAATGTTATTGTTCTATAAGAAATGATGAACAAGCAGATTTTAGAAAAACTTCAGAAAAAAAAAGACAAATGAATTGATAATGAATGAAGTGAACAAAACCAGGAGAATATTGTGCACAATAACAGCAAAATTGTTTGATGGTCAACTATGATAGATTTAGTTATTCTAGCAAAGGAATGATCTAAGACACTTCTAAAAGGTTCATGATGAAAAATGCTATCCACATCCAGAGAAAGAATCATGATGTCTAAATGAAGATTGAAGAATACTATTTTCACTTTTCTTTGTTGTTTTTTGTGGCTTTTCCCTTTTGTTTTGTTTCTTCCTTCACAATAGGACTGATGTGGAAATGTTTACATGATTACATATACATAACCAGCATCAGATTAGTTGACATCTTGGGGAGAGAGAATTGGAAGGAAAGAGAGAAAAAAATTTTAAAACTCAAAATCTTATTTTAAAAAAATGAATGTTGAAAACTAAAAAAAAAAAAAAATATCGGAATATTGAAATATAGGACATTTGAAAAGATAGAGCTTTGACAAGATACATTTTGATCAAGAATTTCTACCTGGAAAATAAATAAATACACAAACACACACACACACTATATATAGTCAAGTACCTGAAGAGTCCAAACAATATGTCTGTCCCCTGCTTTCTAGGACAGCCCTTTCATATGTGTATCCAGACTCTCCAGACAGCATATCTTGAATCACAAACCCAGGACCTTTCCAAGTCTCTAAGAGGTGAGTAAGATGAACATTCATTAGATGAAATAAACAAACCTTCTGGGAGAAAGCTTTATGGGGGTAACCATCACCAGTAGTAGTGTCAGCATGCACTGTATATTCTCATATTACCCTCAGGTATGATTTAGCTTGTAATTCTGCTCCCTGCTTCCCAGGCAGCAGACCCCAAAACAGCCATCTTGAGCCACATTCACAGTGAACGATTCTGTGCCATCCTCCTGAGCCGAGCTGCATTGTCCTGGCTATGAATAAATCATTAACCCTATTTTATTAATAAGGCAAAACTGACAAGACTCCCAACCTGGCCCTGGGAGCGTATCTGCATTGAGCCTCCAAAACAAATGCCTCACTATTCTTCCTGTGTTGGGAGGTAGAGATTGTAAGCCTCAAGGATGTTGCTGGCAGGATCCGGAGTCTGAGGAAAGAGCCAGCTGTCATCCCAGGATCCCTACTTCCAAAGTAGTAGCCACAGAGAGATGTGGCTGATGAAATGGCTTAGATTAGAGAGATACAATGCAAGACTGACACTAAGGCATCGGTTCTTTGTGTGCTATATGAGGAGAGGCAATCTATCATAGGGAAAGATTGGGGTAGGGAGGCAGAAAGGAGGAACAACTCACTTTTAATCCAGGGGTTCTTAACTTGGGGTCTGTGTACTTGTTTTAAAAAATGTATCTTGATAACTGTATTCCAATAAAATTGATTTCTTTTTTTAAAACACTAAGAAGTCCACAGGCTTTCCCCAGAATGCCAAAAGAATCCATAATTAAGTTTTAGATCTCTTGCCTTAGCCTTCCTTTTATCATTATTATTACTTTAAATTTATTATATTTTAAAATTATGGAATAAAACAAGCATTTTCATAACACAGTGTGATCAAAAAAGATGATTGTACATGGAAATACAAATTATTCTCTCCAATTTGCTGTTCATAGCAAATTTTTTAAAATATAATTTTTTCCAAATTTTTAAATTTGGATTTTTTTTCCAAAAAAATTTTAAATATATAATTATTCAAATATAACAGCTGGGGTTTTTGTTAGAGAAAGTATTCTGATACATCAAAACTCCCTTTTAACAGCTTTCCTTATCCTATCTCCCAAACTCATTTTAGTTTTCCCCTTTTTCCTTTTTCTTCTTGGTCTAAGTGGTCTAAAATATACTATAATAGAATAGCTTCTATTTGCCCTCTGTAATCAGATTTTTCCCTTTTGCTTTCTACATGTGAGGATGTCTTATCATTTGAACATAGATATTCAGTAAAATTAGAAGGACTCTCTAGGATCATTTGCCCCAGACATCCTTAATCTTTTTTATGTATCAGAGATTTTATTTCAGTGGTAGTCTAAGGAAGTCTATAGATTCTTTTTCAAAATAAGATTTTTAAGTAATAGGAGGCAATGATAGATTTCAGTGAATTTTTTTTTTAAGACAATAAGAGTGAGTCAGAGAGACAGAGATTTAGATACAAAATCATAAAAAGTCAGAGGCAGAGAGACAAAGGGACAAAGAGAGACATAAACAGATAGAGAGAATTAGAAAAAGAGCAACTTAAAACAAAGAAGTAACAATAATAAGCAAGCCTTTAGAAATTCTACTTCCCACAAGGCCTTATTCCTGCACATATCTTTTATATTTATTCCTTTGTGGAGAAGCTCCCTTCCTTTCCAACTTTAGTAGAATGCAAGATTCTTAAGGACTTGGACCTTTGCGGCAGAAGACAGCTCCAATGCTGTGGGGAAGCTTGAGTAAATACTGGATTTGGAATCCATAGACCTGGGTCAGATTTCCATCACTGGTTCTGGCTCTCTGTAGAACCTTGGACAAATCCTCACCACTCTGGTCTTGGAGCCGTCATGGACTAAATAGGAGGTAGGAGGGTTCCAAAAGTAGTTTGCAAATTCACATGGCTCCCTAAAACCTTTTCAGAGGTTCCATAAACTTAAATTTAAATTCATAAGCATAAGAATTCATAAGAATATTCTTAAGTAAATATCAGAAAATAGACCCCAACAAAGTCCTTGGGGATGGGATCCTCTATAATTTTTAAGAGTATAAGAGAGTCCTGACACTAAAATGTTTGAGAATTTTTGGATTCAATGATCTCTAACTTTTCTTCCACCTTGAAATCCTTTGACACTATGATTGATAGTGAATTGTGATCCTTTGGGTCAGAGGGTGATTCAGAAATGATGGTGAAAGGAGAAGTGATAGAGATTCCAAAGTGATAAAGATTCTACAAGCCATCAACTTTTGCCCATTTTCCAGGGTTTTATCATTCCAGTCCCTCCAGGTTATGTCCCTCAGATAGTCTCTTCTGATTCAGGAAATCCCCAAGTTGGTATCAGATCTGGGAATATTCCATGTCCCAGGTTTGGAAACAATACCAATTCTCCTGGTCCTGATTGTTGCCTTAAATGTGTCTGCAAAATAGCAACCCCACTGGGTAAATTGTCCTTTTTCCTCCCCTTTCTTCTTCTCCTCCTTCCCCTTCCTTCAGGGGTATAGGCTGCTTGGGCTTCGGGTGATCTCATAAGATATTCCTTTCTGTAGGCTTTCCAGGTTAAATTTGGAATTTGGAATATGGATCTAAAGTCTGAAATCCTTACACTTGACTTGGCTCATCCCTATGACTACAATCTTTGGAATGCTTCAGATTTCTTGGGGGAGGGAGGACAGCACTAAGGAAACATTATATATTTATATTTTCTGAATGACTATATTGACTTTTCAGCAATTCTCAAGCATTCACTCCTAATCAAACAACTCAATAGTATAAAAGCAGCCTTCCCATTACTTTGTTATATTCCTGCTGAAGCACATATATCCCTGGGTGGATAGGGAACTCCTCTGAGAAAAAGAGCTGAGCCTTTGTTTTTCATTAAAAAACCCTCACATGGCAGAAGCTATTGAAATCAATAGGCATTGGCGAGCTTGTTCAGAATAGCAAATGCATTAGTCATTAACTCAAGATGGCTCCAAGACTTAATATGTTGTTGGAGTTCTCCAAAATAATGAAATACAAATTACATAATGAGAACACAGTTAACCAACTTCTAAGAATGTAATGAAGCAATAAGGCCAAATTAGAAGGTAAAATAATTAGTGTAGAAACAGAATTTACCTAGGGGAAAGAATCACATTTGGTTCTATTCATTAAATTCAATGAACATTTAGCAAAAACCTACTAAGTGCAAGATGTGCTGTGATACAAAGACAAGTAAAAAAGAGAATTAGCTCTTATTCTTGAGAAACTTATATAGAAGGGGACAGAGGGAGAGATTGGACTGGCATGGAATACAGAATTGGGCACTAATAAACAAAGACAAGTATGTGCAAACATATGGTGTAAGGAGAGAGCCCCAGGCTTGAAGTCAGAAAAACCTGAGACTTACTTAGACACTTACAAGCCATGTCATTTATTCTCTATTTGCCTCAGTTTCCTCATTTGTAAAATGGGAATAATAATAGCTGCTACATCCCAGTGTTGTGAAAACAGAATGAGTTAACAATTGTAAAGTGCTTAGCATGGTGCTTGACACACAGTACATATTATATTAATGTTAGTTAATATTATTAATTATTTTATAATAGATATTATTTTATCTGTCCTGAGTGGCTAGATTATAGATGCAAAGGCAGACTGCAAAACTTTTGTTTTGTTTTTGTTGTAGCCTTGCACAATATTTAGCACATAGTAGGTGCTTAATAAGGACCTGATATATAGTAGGTGTTTAATAAGTGTTGATTGAGTGAGAAGGAATTTGGAAAGGCCTGGTGTAATGGGGGGGGGGGGGTATCTGATATGTGTTTTGAAAAGACCTGGAAACTTGACTCATCTTTCCCCTCCAAAGTCCATAATAATATGTTGTATTAACCATTCATGGTTACACACCCCTGGAATTTCAGTACATTCAATGAATGTGGCAGAGGCAGTATGGTTTAGTGGATTTGGCACTACTGTATTGAAATTATAATCCTGAATTCTCCACTTATCCTCTCCACCTAAATTTCATTCTGGCTACACTAGCTAGACAGCCTTTCTCATAGAAGAATACAATTAACAAAAATTGTCTTTTGCCTTTCTGTGTATCCTCAGTGCTCAACAAAGTACCAGACATATAGTAGGTGCTTAATAAATGCTTGTTGCCTGACTAACACACAAGATGGTTTCAATTTTTTTTAATCAGGAAGAAAATAATAATACTGAGCAGGCTATATTCCTCATCTGCCAGCAATGAAGAGCCCCAGACCTAAGAATAAAATAAGGGCATATTTATAATATTCATTAGTGTGTGCTATATTACTCGGTGACTAACAAGTTGAAGCGCTTTGGGACAGAATCCAAAATGAATCCACAGACCCTTTAGCCCAGAATCCCATTAGGAGCGAAGTAGGAAGGGAAATAATAGTTGTTTTATTCAAGGACAAAGATCTATGACACTGTCCAGTCTTGAAGTACTACATCATCATGTCATAAGGTAGAGAATTCATCATGGTGGCCCTCTCATTTAATTGTCATCTCCCAAGTCTTGCTTAAAGCAAAGATGATTGAAGTGGGGCCTAAGTTTCAGCTCTCCAATTTGAAAAGTTAGTAAAAAAAAAAAAGTCTTGGATGATTTGGGGCAAGGAGCAGTACTAGGTTTCATCTCTTTGGGGAACTCCCAACATATTAAGTCCCTTCACCAATGCAGATCAGTGGTTATAACTTACAATTTGGTCTAAAAATCTGCTTGAGGGATCAAAGGACTAAGTGACTTGTATGGTCATAGACATTAAGTATCAGAAGAAGGACAGAGCTTCCTGATTCTAGGCAGCCCCTCCATTCCCTATCAATCAATCCAGGAGCATTTATTAAATGCTTATTTTATGCCAGACCAGACTTTGGGGACATGAAGATAAAAATGAAACAATTCCTACTCCCAAGGATCTTATGTTCTATTGGGGAGCCAAGCTGTACAAATATATTTGTCTATTCTGTTAGGAATAAGGTTCCAAAATGGAGGTTAGAATTGGGGGCGGGGGAAGTAGAGATCAGGAAGACCTGAATTCAAATCCTGTCTCAAATACTTAACAGCTATGTTACTCTAGTCAAATAACTTAGCCTGTCTGCCTCAGTTTTCTTGTTTATAAAATGAAAATAATGATAAAGCCAACATTTTTTAGATATAGATTTATATACAAATATGTGTAGATATATGTGTGGAATATATGACACATATATATATTATTATATGCACAATATATATTATATTATTGCAAGGATTAAATGAGATAATATGTAGAATATTTTTTCAAAGCTTAAAAAGCAATATAAATAATTATTAATTTTATTATATCATAATAATATAATATAATAAATATAATAATAAAATTAATTCTGTTCATTATAATAATCATGATTCTCATGATAATTATTACAGAATAAATATAAAGTAAGAAATAGTAGTAAGAGAGAATACTAGGACTTGGGGTGGGGGGGGCGTTGAGGGAGGAATCAAGAAAAAATCCTCATGTAGAAGATAGACCTTGACATGAAGTCTCTCATCTAGAAATTATAGCTTTTTACTACTTTATAGACATCACCATCTGAAACATTTTTCCTGTAATAGATTGGGATTTAAGAAGCCTATTATCATTTGTTTGTCTGACTATATAATATAAAACCTCCATGGGCAGAAGTGGCAAATTCCACTATTCTTCATTCATTCAAGAAACATTTAAGAACCTACTGTGTACTATGTAATATGATGTATGCTATACCAATCCTATCTAAGATGGAGTCCTTCATGGAAAAAGCCTCTATTGACCTCATCATCTACAAGGAAAAAAACTTAATTATTTTTCTTCTCAAAACTCCTCCCTTTGCAGTGGCTCAGTTGACAAAGTACTCTGGAACCCCTGGAGTAGGATGTTGACAGCAGGGGAGGGCAATCACTCATGGCTATTGTATTGCTCACTTGTGGCCATTCCTGGCTTGCCTGAACTATATGTCTCCCCTAAAGCAATCAAAAGATGAGAAGAAACAGAACATATATTTCCAATAGTCCCCAAATACAGCCCTTCTATCCCTCACATTGTATATTTGCTAATGAGGAGGGACACATTATAGATAGATAGATAGATAGATAGATAGATAGATAGATAGATATAGATATAGATATAGATGTAGATATAGATATAGATATACACAATTAGCTTGTAAAAATGGTGATCCCACAACAAGAAAATTATGTAAATCATCAACTGTGATGGACTTGGCTCTTGTCTTCAAAGAGATAAATCAGACCAATTCTCATGAACTTGTGATGGAGAGAGCTGTCTATAGAGGACTGAAACTCCAAAAAGGTGTTCTTGAATCAGACAACCGAGCACTTAAGGCTAATTACCTATTCTATGTAAGACAATGACTCTATTAGCATATGTTTGGATAAATGGCTCTTCTCACTGTTGGTGCTTGCTGAAAGTTTGGTGTCAAGATAATCATAGACAAGGATTGGAGGGTGGAGGGAGGCCAGAGGCATATGGCTGCAGGACAAGGAGGAGAGAAGTTGGTGACTCAGGACTCCCAAATCCAGCATCCTGCTTTCCTGCCTCTTCCACTTCTCCCACTAAAGACCAAGGACTTTGATTTATCCTGACTCTGGCTGACCCTGAAGCCCTCCAGGGAGCTAGCATGTACTTTACAACTATCTGTATCCAGAGAGAGATTATGGGGACTGAATGTGGATCACAACCTAATATTTTCATCTTTGTTATTGTCATTGTTGTTTGCTTGCTTTTTTTTTTCTTTCTCATTTTCTTCCTTTTTAATCTGATTTTTCTTGTGCAATATGGTGAATGTGGAAATGTGTTTAGAAGAATTGCACATCTTTAACCTATATTGAATTACTTGCTGTCTAGGGGAAGGAGGAGGGAGGAAAATTGGGAACATGAGGTTTTGCAAGGTGGAATGTTGAAAATTATCTTTGCATGTGTTTTGAAAAATAAAAATCTGTTATAAAAAAGAGTGATAATCATACTTCACATGTATAACTGGGGTAGGGAAGGGAGGGAGAGAAGGAATTTGCAACTCAAAAATTTCAAAAACAAACATTTAAAACTTTTTACATATATTTGGGGGAAATAAAATATTTTAAAATGAAAAAAATTGGTTATCATATATCTGATATTTTCTAAAAATAATTTCAAGTAAAGGAAGTATATTTTTATAAGACTTTACAGAAGATATAACTAGCTATTTTATAGAGTACTCTAGCAGATAAAGCTTATTAGCTATGTAACCCTGAGAAAGTCACATAAACTTGCCTCAGTTTCCTCATCTTTAAAATGAAGAGCATTGGGGCAGCTAGGGGGCACAGTGGTTAGAGCACCAGTCCTGAATTCAGGAGGATCCGAGTTAAAATCTGGTCTCAGACTTAACACTTCCTAGCTGTGTGACCCTGGGCAAGTCACTTAACCCCAGCCTAAAAAAAAAAAAAGAAAAGAAAATGAAGAGGATCATATTTAATGACCTCTAAAATCCCTTCCAGTACAAATCTATAATAATCATGTCCCAGTTCTTGGTTTGGAAGGCAAAATTGCCATTTCCATTTACCCAATGACATTCATCGGGTAGTTACAATCCAAGAAGTAAGTGCAGGCATCAAAAGCTTGAGTAGAGAGGCAACTGACTTCTGAGCAGAGAGGCAAATGCCCAAGACCCTGATCTTTTGCTTATAAAGCATTAAAAGTCCACAAAGTGATAGGCGTGAAACAGATGACAGATGGGTATAAAAATGGTGAAAGTGGAAATCAAATGAAAAACACTTTCACTGAACCCTTTAGTCTTCTGTTTGCTAAATACTGCCTCCCATGCCTCACTGTGGTATGGAGATGATTCATAGGGGCTATGTCAGCAAAATAGAAGCTTTGGGAAAAGTGCCTTAAAGTTGGGTCAATTTGAAGCATGAGCCTGGTCAGGGTTGAAACTAGGATGGGACAAATGGGGTTTGGTCTCAGGGTGCCAAATTTAGCAGGCTTAGAGAAACAAAAGAATTTAACACCTAATTAGCAAGATTAATTAAAATAGGAAGCTTCCAGATAATGAACTGTAGTGAATTCTTTCTTCATTGCCAAGTGAGGCTATCCTTTGCCCCAGGCATAAAAATTCCTTTTTAGAGTTCTAGACCTAGGGGTGAATCTTGGGGATGTTGCCCAAAGACCAATCTAGCTAGGTTCAAGGATGCTCATCACTAGATGGCAATTGGTTCTATTTCACACATAGAAACTCCTAGAGAAGAATTACTAATTATAATAAATTCTTTAGAAAGTAGAAAGTTTCTGTCCATCTTAATGAAGTAAATACCTACACTGGTGAAATCCCAGCAATATAAAAATCTGAGATAATAGACTAGGACATCACATTCTTTTAAACATCAGAACTGGGAGAAGCCATTCAGTTGAATGACAGTAACAAGTCCTAATAATTGATATCATGAAGGGGGAACTCATTTTATACCTTTACAATGCTTAACAAAGGTGCTGGTACATAGTAGGTACTTCTTAAATGTCGGTTACAAAAGTTCTCTGCTCCTTCCTCATTAAAAGTCATGTTATCTGACTGGCATAGTCCCATATAATGTACTATGTGGAGCCAAAGACTCCCCTGGAATCCAGCCAGGGTACCTCACTTTCCTGATCTGGGAATGAATTGACCAGATTCTGTTCCAAACCATCCTTACATCCTAAAAGGCTGTTGCCAGGGAAATGAAGAGAATAGCAACTCCAAATTCTTCAGCGCTCATGTACTTGATAGAGTTGATTAGGTAAGCGGTTAGGGAAGGGAAAGGAGATCAATCTCCTTGTTCTGTGAGTAAATATAATAGGTTACCAAGGACAAAAGGGCCCTCCTTGCAGTGGAGGATGACACAAGTATGAAACCAAGGTAATGCCATACGGGACTCAGCCAGTTCCCTTCATTTCACAGATGATAAGCTGAAGGAAAGGGGTAATAAATACGCAGCCATGCAAGTAGTTTTAAAAAAAAAAAAAAAAAAAAAAAGGAGAGTTGGGATCTGAACCTAGATTTCAAAGTCTTCCAAGTCTAGAATTCTTTCCAATACACAGTGCTGCCTCCCTGAAATTCCTGAACAGAGACCAAACCATCTGCCCCTCAGAGGTAAAAAATAATATTTTGGGTGCATATGAACCACTTTTCAACATGTTATTAAAGAGTAATTCTGGTCAAAGTTCCTTCTAGTTCTAAATCCATGATTCTATGACACATTTACAATTAATCCTTTTGATTGGTGAGTAGCGTTCCCCTTCTGGCTGATGTAATCTTTGCCATCGGGTTGACAGAAGCAGCATGCTTTAAAGGAGGAGATTGGGTGGGACTTCAAGGCAGGCAAAGGAGAGGGGCCAACATGATTCATGAAGAAGCAAGACATGAAGGGTGGTATTACGGTTTCTTGGGAAATCACTCATCTTTAACTAGATTCGAGAAAAGTGAAAGAGATCATCCACAGAGGCAGGTTTTCGGAGCTCAGTATGCTTATCTGTGGCAATCACCTGGAACCATTCCAGGAGAAGAGCAAAGACAAAGAAGCTTCCTCTGAACCCAGAAGCTCAGGGAATACCTCATGACAGCTCATCAATTGCTAGAATAGCACTAACCTTGAACCTTCCCAGAGGGCTGAACTGGAAAGATCTTAAATAAGATAAGATCAGCAATGAGAGAGAGGAAAAGACAAGATGAAGGAGAGAAAGGGAAAGAGAGAAGGGACTGAGGAGAGGGGGGGGGAATGAAGAGAGAGAGAGAGGGGAGAGAGAGAGACAGAGAGAGACAGAGAGAGAGAGAGAGAGAGAGAGAGAGAGAGAGAGAGAGAGAGAGAGAGAGAGAGAGAGAGAGAGAGAGAGAGAGAGAGAGAGAGAGAGAGAGAAGAGAAAGAGAAAAGAAGAAGGAGGAGGAGGAGAAGGAGGAGGAGGAGGAAAGAAATTGACACAGAGACAAAGAGAGAGACAGAGAGAAACAGAGAGTGTTTACAAATTTAGTTGTCATTACAGAGCCCCTCTAGAGTTATCCCCAACTCACACTCATTACTTCAGGTTCAAGATACTTCTAAATTCATAGCTTAATAGCTAGCCAAAGGACAAAATTACCTCAAAGCAAAGGCATTTATTGTGATGGCATGTGAGAAAAGTAATCACAAAATATCTCCTCTACAAACCTGGGACACACTTGTCCAAAACCATATTATTGTCACTGGAAAGAGTGGATACTGAGAGTTTCCGAACAAAGACATAAACACACGAGGAACAAATAGAGACAAAATATTTTTCCCCTCTGGCACAGTTCACTCTGCTTCTTCCAGGGAGCTCCCCCAAGTCCCTTGGATCCACTACTGGGTAGGGTACATGGCTCTGAAATTAATCCATAATCATAGTCTCCATTATCTCCAGCTTTGGGTTTAATTGAAATCCTGGCCTAAGGTACTAATGTAGTCTTTCAGAAGAACTAGAATCTATTATGCTAGCATTAGTGGATGTTTGCTGCAATTGAAGAAAAATCTTAACCCCTCCCTCATTCAGGTTAATCTAGTTTTTCCTTAAAAGGTAGCATAGAGGTCAAAGTGCTCCAGTTGTGGATATAATTTTCTCATTATCTTAGTACAAAGTCCTAGAAGAGCTTCTAGGACTGGGTGGTATATTACAGTGGATAGTACAATCAGAGGGTTACACTGGACTGGATCAATTGGAAATATTCTCATTTTTTTCTCCTTATTGCATATCTTTTGTGTTGCAATGACTAAGTAAAGTTTTTCTTTTAACTGTTGAATAACTCGAATGTCTCATTTTGTTCCAGTCTAACCTATTCTCCTAGGAGACGAACCTTCACCAGGTCCAGCCTGAAACACTTGACCACACTGTCCAGCCTCTTGCTTTGGGCCGAGCTAAAATCCTAACCTAGCTCTTTTGGAAAGAGCCAAGAATATTTGCTCAGCCCATTTGGAAAGAACCAAAACTCATATCCCAAGACTAGTAGGAAACTTGGCTCTGAGTTCTGACAGAGCGAGTAAGATATCACCCTCAGGTGCTGGACTCTCAAATCCTCTCACTCTCTCAGTTTCCCAGCTGAACCCCATTTCTCTGGATGCTGAGAAGAAATCACTTTCTCCTTTGCTACATTCTCCAACAGATCCAAAGGAAAAGGTGAAGACCGTCAGAGTTGATTCTTGCTTTTTACAGGCCACCTGCAGTATGGATGCTCCTTCAGGCCATCAATTAAAAGTTTCCCACATCTCCATCAGCCGTCTTCATCCACTGGCATACCCTATAATTCCATCACCCTGACTCAGAAACGTCTTCACATTTTATCATCATCCCTTATATTTTGTCATCAGGTTGTTTGGGGAAACTCTCAAATATTTTCTTTGTTCCTTTATGGGAACAAAGTATGCAATAAAGGGAAAGGAAGACTCCCTAGTATAGAGAACACTAAATTTAGAATTCAAGAATCCAGGCTTAAATCCTACACATTCATCTCTCAAGATCTCATGTTAAAATGAAAGACTTAGACTAGAGGACTTCTAAAGTCCCTTTCAGTTCTAAATCTATGATCCCGTGGAACCTGTAGCTTGGCTCCACATACAGAATCTGGAAAGCCTTGAGAGTTCCGTGCAAAGGGGAGTTGATAAAGTCCATTTATTCTCCATTTTTTCATATTTGGGCCAGTGATATCATCTCTCTGATGAAGCACAGGGTCTGGAATCTCAAAAGCCAATCTTAAGTCAGTCCCAGGTCTGACACTTATTGGCTGTGTGCTCTTGGCAGTGTCACTTGGCCATCTTTGCTGGCTCTTCAGCAAGTGGTTGTGGTGAAAGCTCTTCATAAGCCTCAGAGCCTATGCAATGTGATTTACCATCATCCTCATCCATCATCATTGTTATTATTCCCACTGTTCTGCTAATAAATGGTACAGACACACCTGACTGACGGCACAGTTGGCAGGGATCCAGAAGAGGGATAACTAGCTCCTTTAAGACCCTAGCCGACCCTTAGCAACATGGAGATTTCCAGAGGGTTTAAATCAGGCCTGAGGAGTAATAACTGACATTTATGGAATGCTTTAAAGTTTCCAAAAGTCTTTACCTTCTGTGGATTAGGGCAATGGAGTTACAATTCTAGTGTACGAGGACCTGAGTTCAAATCCCATCTCTGATGCTTATTTTATGCGTGACCTAGGCATATCATTAGCTATTTCAGTTGGCAGCTAGCAGTCATAGAGCCAGATATGGAGTCAAGAAGACCCAGGTTTGAGTCTGGCTTCAGACACTTACCAGCTGGGTGACTGTGGGTATTTAATCCTCTTTGTCTCAGGTTTCTAATTGAGGGAAATTAGCCGGGAGCCCTCAGACCCTGAAAGAACCTGAGATCTTATAGCCTAAAGCATGTGAGAGATTTTTAGTTGCCTGTTTTCCCTTGCCCCTCCAACACATATCTTCCGTGGTAACTAAATAAATCTATATAAAGCTATATAAAACTGGGAATTAGTTTTTAACCCACTGCCTTTTGGTGGCGACTGGATCCTCCCTAAGATTCAAGGATTGCTGCACTGCTCTTTTTAAATTTTTTTCATTGTTATTTGTTTAGTAACATTAGACTTAAAATGTAGTTTTAAATAAAATGTGGACTTGTGTGTAAAACAAAAAAAAAAAGTGAATTAGAGAAAATGGCAGTATCTTTGCCAAGAAAATCTTTAAAAACTATGAAAAAATGGGGTCATGAAGAGTTGAGAATAACTAAAAGAAATAACATAATAATAAAAACAATAATAAGAACACACCAGTTTTCTCATCTATCAAATGCTGAGCCTGAATTAGATGGCCTTTTGGTCTTGTCCACTTATATGAGTCTATGAATATTTATTATTAGCTCACTTGAGTGTAACAATAATTCTGTCAGTTTCCTTTTTTGTAATCTGGAAATAACACCTGTTAGAGAGGAAAAGGGACTTCAGTTGTCCATAATCATATAGCTATTTAATGGGGGGGGGGGGGGGTTGGAGTCTTCGGGATTACAAATCCAGCATTCATCCACCCACTCTACCAGACTGCCATATGTACTTCTATGAAAAGACTATTACATTTGCATAAGGATATGTGTCCATGGTGTAAATACTCAAAAGTTTCACTAGGCTAGAGTGATAGGAGCTTTGCACCAATGTGGCAAATTAATAGGGAGTTGACAGCAGCACCACTTTGGAAAGTGAACTTGTGAACATTCTCTTTACTGAATATTAGGAAGAAATTTCTTGGCCAATACCCCAGCTCATTTAAGCTACATATTTCTCCTGAAATATGTCAACAATTAACTGATGATATGCCTGGAGGATTCACACTTCTATTTCACAATTCATAAAATATTCCAAAGATTGAAATTATCCTGAATTTTTAAAAAAGAAAAGGAGGAGAAAGGGAAGGGATAGAGAGAAATATAACAAATTTGTTATACAGAGAGTAATACAGGAGGAGATGTCTCAAATCAAATTTCCTCTTTTGAATCATCTGCACTAATATATTGCATTGCTCCAGATTGTGTCATGTGTTTATTTGCACAGTTGCTCTGTCTCTATTTCCTTCTTTTCTCTCCAATGGATTGTAATTGCTCCTAGACTGACTCCTAATTTGGTATCTCTCATAGAGCTCAGCACAGTGCTGGGTACCCATTAGACTTCATAAATGCATGTCGATCGTTGAAGAGATGGATTGTTCAAATTATATAAACCAAATGCTTTTCTGTTATTTTTATCTTGAACACATACCAAATAAAATGGGCTTTTCCATATACAGAAGACACAAGACAGTTTCACATCTCATTTCTTTTTAAGTGCAAAATAAATTCAACCTGTATGTCTCAAAGCTATCCTCCTTATCTGTGCTTTTAACCTTTTTGTTCTCTTATTTGTATTAAGATATATGTATCAATGGCTCCCTTTTTCCCCCCTTTCTTTTCCATCTCTTTTATATTGCAACCACCGGATTAGAAAAAGAAGAATGCAAATACACAAGTCAAGGAAAACCATTCCCATATTGTCTATGTTGAAAATGTAAATATAATTTTACAGTCCATCACCTTGACCAGATGCTTCCTTTAATGGACCTTGAGTGTGATAGAGGACTATGGGAGCGTGGATGATGGGGCCCTCCCATTCTTTGCCTGGGCACCTGGAGAAACCAGTTGATCATGGTTAAAGTAATTGTGCTAAATAGTATATCAATTCTGATCCTGGGACACTTGGTTCATGGTACGGTCCTCACTACGGAAACACAGGGGGATGTTATGTGTACACACTTACAAGTC
The DNA here is from genome assembly GCF_048593235.1 of Sminthopsis crassicaudata. Lineage (NCBI taxonomy): Eukaryota > Metazoa > Chordata > Mammalia > Dasyuromorphia > Dasyuridae > Sminthopsis > Sminthopsis crassicaudata. The sequence goes on from NC_133621.1 coordinate 46,355,949, forward strand.
AACTTGACTGAAACCACTAACAACAAACTTTTCAAAGACTTGTACTTTAAAAAAAAGTTAAATAAACATCCATGGTGGGCAGAGGAAAGAGGGGTGTATGAGGAAGAGCTCAGTTATTCCTGACTTTCTAGACAGTTATCTCTCTTCCCTATTCCACATTGTTTCTCCTGTCATCCCATAAAGACAGACAAAAATATAGTCATTTAGCATGGAGGTATTGCTTTCCTGCTTTGCTGCAAATATAGCCTAGGGTTGATGGTATCCCTCTAGGTGACATCCCTTCCTCCATCCCCATCTCCTGTGTTTACTTGGCACGTCACCTTTTCCAGATGTAGGCTGCCATATATATTTCTATGAAAGCATATTAAATTTGCATAAGGATATGTGCCTGTGGTATGAATGCTCAAAGCTACAACTAGGGTAGGGCTACAGGAGCTTTGCACCAGAGTGGCAAATTAATAGGGAGTTGGCAGCAATACCACTTAGGGAAACACCCTTCTGGTTATTTTACCTTTAATGGTCTCAGCCCAGAATCTTTTCTTCCTCTTTAGCAATTTAGATACCTCATGGCGTACTGAGCATGCTTAGTTTGGCAGATAAATGTACTTCTCCATGATCTCGAACAGTCCAAGCTTAGCTAAAGTTCTCATCTTCCCATGTTTATCTGCATATCAGCCATCAAGTATTTAAGTGCTTACCATGTGCCAGCTATCATGCTAAATGCTGGGAATACAAATGCCAACAACAAAAGAGTTCCTGCTCTCAGGGAGTTTACATTGGAATAAAAGGAAGTTGAAAGGGGGAAGGGCATGATGGAAACCATATGTTGTATGTGATGTATAATACAAGAGGTGTCAAACAGCCCAAGTGCCCCATTCCCAAATGAGACCCCAATCAGATTAAAATGTAAATGGGAAATATTTAACAAAATCAATAAAAATATAATAGAACATAGATAATGTTAATAGATGGTTTTCTAAGACAACATGCAGCCCACAGGAACCTGTGTGTGTGGTTAAATGGATCCATTTCTATCAGCCCATTCTATTGGCATATATTATCTTATCTGCCAAACAGCTAGAAAGGAGGGTGATTCAATAACGGTTGTTGTACAGTCATGTCTGACTCTATATGAAACAGAGAAACCATAGGGTTCTCTTGGCAGAAATATGGGAGTGACTAGCCATTTCCTTCTCCAGCTCATTTTACAGATGAGGAAACTGAGGCAAGCAGGATCAATTGACTTCTCTCCAGCTACTAAGAAGCTACATTTGAATTCAGATCTTCCTGACTCCAAACTTGGTGATTTTACCCACTGCATCACCTAACCTCCCAGATCAATAGCTAAAAATCCAGAAACCTCTGCCATTGATTGAATTCACCTCCCTTCCCCATCCCCCAGCTCTCACAGTTCTCATCCGTACAATGAAGTGATGAGATGAAACTGTTCCTCCTAGTTCTATGCCTTTGTCTTCAAAATACTTATTTCTGCAACCTCCCACTCACTCCCCACCCACCAAATGACAAATGGACACAATAGTCATTAACTTTATAATATGGGCACTCAGGAGTAATACATATTCCAACATAGCAGTCAGAAAATGAGGGTTATGGGAGCCAGAAAGACCCGGATTCAAATCCTGCCTGACAAATTCTGTGTGAGGGGCAGCTAGGGGGCGCAGTGGGTAGAGCACCAGCCTTGAATTCAGGAGGACACGAGTTCAAATCTGGTCTCAGACATTTAACACTTCCTAGCTGTGTGACCCTGGGCAAGTCACTTAACCCCAGCCTCAGGGAAAAAAAAAAAAAAAAGACAAATTCTGTGTGGCCCAGGGACCCAGAGCAGAAGGAGCTTCCTGATGAAATCACAGATCTGCCCAATGCTTCTGTATTCCCTTCCCCACAATGAACCACCACAAAGAAGAGGCACACATTATAAATAAATTATGCCAATAAAAAATAAAAATTCATCTAAATTGCTCCCTCTCTAATACTCTGAAGAGACAGGACAGGATGATTATCTCTCAGGACATTTTTATTGCATTCAGACTATGACAGCTGTAAGAACTGCAGTTCCTTGTTGATATAAGCTAAAATACAAACCAGAGACATGCACATTCTCCAAATTGTGATAGATAAAATGAGTTACCATCCCCAAACAAGCTCAAAGTAGTGAAACTAATAAAAATCACAAAGCAGTTATCTGATAGCAATGGCTATTTCAGGAAATAAACATTAGCAAACTAATGGGCATTCAGGAGGGTTGCAAAAAGGACACAGAATTAATCTGCAGAGATAATTAACATGGGAAAATAAAAAATAAGGAAAATATCTCCGGTGTTTAAACACACACATACACACACACTAATAGTCCCCACCACAAAATAGCAGCACCAACTACATTGTAAAGCGTCTCTGACAATATCTGTATAAATATAAATTTTTCTGCCTTAATTTTCTTCATTGTGAATGACTCCTTCATTGGGAAAGCTCCTAAGGCATTGTGAGAGTTAGATGGATAGTATTTGTGGAGTATTATATTACAGGGTTCTCAAATACACCAAGACATAGGGATCCATCAGCTTTATCCAAGGCATAGGATGTTACCTGTAGTTAGGTGAATGGACCCTTTGCTCCATAGCAGATGTTGGGCCCAAACAAAGCATCTGAGACACTTTGTGGGAAGGCACTTTCCTCCATGTTGCCCTGTGGTGGGTCAGCACCTTGGGATCATACTAAAATCAACTTTGAGGGAAAAGGCTTCTGCGTTAATCCTCCTGAGAATGCACCCTTCACTACACCTCAAAAAGGCTCTGTCTCTCTCTCTATCTCTCTGTCTCTCTGTCTCTCTCTGTGTCTCTCTCTCTGTCTCTCTCTCTCTGTGTCTCTCTCTCTGTCTCTCTCTCTCTCTGTCTCTCTCTCTGTCTCTCTCTCTCTCTCTGTCTCTCTCTCTCTCTCTCTCTCAGGCAACCAATCCCACTCAACATCAGTAAGGATGTGACCACTTTTACATCTAATGGCAATGTCACATGAACGCCTCAATTGGCTCCCTCATTTTTGTGATCTTTGGGCCCTCGTAGTCACAATGCAAAATGCTGAAGTGTTTTGATGGGTAAGCTCTCATTCAAATAGAAGGAATGCTTTCATTCAGCAACATTCTATGCAGACATTCAATTGTCCAGAGACACGGGTTCAAGTCCCAATTCTTTCATTTCCTAGCTATATTACTACAAGACTTCTTTGAGATTCAATTTCATCATGTGTAGAACTAAAAGATTTGAATCAGAAATTTTCCCCCCCCTTTTTTTCCTGTAATCATTTGGCAGGGTGGAGAAAGCAGCCTAAGGACCCCTTCTCAGAACGATATTTTTAAATGCATAAAATACAAAAATGACAAAGGAAGCAATTATATTGAAATATCATTATCTAGAGTATTTGAGTTCATAGACCCCCAAGTAAAGACTCCTTGGACTAGACAGCCTCCCAAGATGCCTTGTGTTACTAATACTCTGTAATTCTAGGACTGGCATTAATGTATTTTCTATAGACAGTTGGGCCCCTGACCAGCAGCCAGGTCACTTCTCCAAACATGGAATACTGAGCTGCATGGGAACATAAAAGTCTGGGGTCCAGTGAGGTAGTCACTCAGGATGAGATCAGCTCAAGAGCAAGTTCAGAGTAAGCTGAGGGGGCAACGGCTGCCTATTTAGAACCCTGTGGGCTATATTTACACAATGGCAAAACAAGAACTAATTTTAAAAGTGGAAAATTCAGTCCAAAAAGGCCTTTTGGCATCATGTATCCAAACAACACATGTGCAAATGGTCGTTTGACTGAATTCAAAAAGGGTTCTGTTTGCTTGTTTATTAGTATTGACACATTTCAATCACAGTACTCTGTGCTCAGAAAGCGTTCTCTGCATTAAATCCCAGCACTTGGTTATTTGTAGAGAGAAAGGCACGTAGGGAGGGAAGGTCTGGCATATTTAAATGTAAAAGTTACTGTCTTATCTGCACCCAGTGCCTGGGAATCCACGATAAGTCCCCTTGCCAACTTCTCTGTCAAGCATCCCATCAGCATTCAGAACGCACACCAGACAGTTTTGTGTGTGTTCTCAGACCAGTGCATATCCTTGCTTTCCAATCAGTTGTGTGCTTGGAAGTCCTGCCAAGCATATGGTCGGGTCGGATTGGAGCTGCCTCCAAAAAGTAGGAATTGAGCAGACCAGCTTCATTTAAAAGGATGGATGGCTATTCAATCAAAAGGAAATGGTGTCATCTTGCTTGGGACTGGATCCAAGCTGTCTCGGCAAGCCTACATTAAAGGCCTGACTTCCATACAAACTTTCAAGCAACAAACTGCATGACCGGTAGAGCCTAGGCAGATAATTTGCTATTTCTTGCCTCTTCCCCCTTTTGCCATCTGAGATTTTCATCATTTCATATGCGTTTTGCAGAAGGAAGTAAAGACAATTTTGTGACTTCCTGCTCTTGCAGTGATGGGGGAATAATAATAATGTTGATGACAAGGATAATAATGGCTTATTTCTGTACAGAAAACACCAAAATTAGCCAAAATATAGAACACTTTAGCATCTAAAGTAGAAGATCATTCTCTTTATAACATACTGTTATACAATAACTTCCAGAACAATTGGTATCAGTGTCCATCTTTCAGTGACACAATCCAAATCCCGTATCACTTATTATTATCTCTTCTGAACAGAACTCAGTGATCCTCCAAGTCAGAGATGGAATCACACTAAAATCTTGTGTTAATCATTTGATGCACATGGATAGGTAACATCAAGCTGTATCTTTCCATATTCTACACCTCCCGCACCAGAAAACCAAACTATACCAAACCATAATAAACTGCTTTTTCATTTAACAGAAAAGCTCCAACATCAAAACATCATTTAAACTCAATAAATGTAAAATGCTCAGTGTACACCATGGGGGAAAAAAAGAGAGCGATTTAAGGCATTATCCTTGAATCTGGAAGTCAAGTAGGAATGGACGAAGATGATTACTTACAAATCTCTCACTCAGTTTTTTCCAGACAAGCCCCATCAAACCTACTATCACCCCGCAGACAAAGCTTAATGAGAATAATCACATTCAAAGCTATTAACAGCTTTGAATTACCTAAAAACTCTTTTGGAACAGGAAAATCCAAATCAAAAAGTCATGCAGTAATAACAAACAAAAGGGACTAAAACCCCAAGGCAAAAAAGAAAAGAAAATTAATAAGCATTAGCAGAAAGTAAAAGTGATTCCGGAAATTAGGAGCCAGAGGCAAAGGATGCTATGTCCACCACTGTTATTGCCATCAGTCCATAAACCTTCAAGAAATGTTGCATACAAACTGGTGTTTAAAGAAGGAAAAATAAGGCTGAGGTATTTATCATGACACACAGGGACGGGAAAAATGTGAACAAACTGGCACTTTGTAGCTCATTATTGCACTCCTTTAATAAAGTAATAGATGCTTCAGAAAAAAAAAAAAGTTGCATGTGAACTGACTAGTACAATAGACCTAGTATAAATGAAATTAAAGTCCACTAGAGAGCACTTACCAGAGCCAGGCATTGTGCCAAATGCTTTACAATTATTATCTCATTTGTTTCTCACAACCTGAAGAGGTAGGTGCTATTTAATCCACATTTTAGAAACAAGGAAATCGAGGCAAGCACAGCTTCCTCATAACTGGTAAGTGTCCCAGGTTGAATCTGAACACAGGTGTTCCCAATTCCAAGCCCGGTGCTCCATCCATTGCGTCACCACCTAGTTGCCCTATGATAAGCTCACTAAAGTATGTCTGTAGTCTGAGGCTAGCATTGTTAGGAATAAAGAGGCTCATCCACAAGCTGGCTTATGGGTAATGACTTGGGATTCATTTACTTTCTGCCTTCTACCAACTCATGAAGAAATAGTAAACTACTTACTATAAAAAGGACAGTAAATAAAGCTGTGGACCTGGAGTCAATAAGTTCAAGCTGGCCTCAGATATGTACTAACTGGGCAAGACATTTAACCCTGTGTGCCTCAGTTTCCTAATCTGTTAAATGAGCTGGAGAAGGAAACAGCAAACCACTCCAGTATGTTTGCCAAGAAAACCCTGAATGGAGTTGCAAAGAGTGGGACCAACTGAAATGATTAAACAAAAAGTTTCTAATGAAATGAGGGGAAGAGTATTCTAGAAAAAATAATTTCCCCAACCTGAAGGAATGGAATAATTACAGTTGGGAACAATATGCAAATAAATTAATCCAAGGGCACTGAATTAGGTGGATACCTTAGAGATTAGTTCCATTTTGGTTAGAAGAACAACAGGAAGCCAGGCCATATGCTTGAATCTTAAGGGAACCAGAGCCCAGATTGCGGAGCAAGACTATAGTTAATGATGAAACAGGAGCAGAGTCCTCTTCCAAAAATCAAAATGAAATGACTGCCAGGGGCAGCTTGTACTAGGTTAAAAGGGCCTGGATCCGTGAGCATTTGAATGGATACTACCAAAGAGATGAAGGGAAGCTAAAATACATCGCTCTAGGGCTTGAAATACAAAGCTTTCTTGGTTATGTGTTTAGCCCCTTATCCCTTATATATTGGTACAAGTCCTCAAATGAATGGCGGACTCTATGGGACTCAAGAGGACAAAGGCAGGATTTCTCTTATTTATTCATTTATTCAACATATATTTATTAAGCGTCTACTATGTGGCAGTGGGGCTGGGGGTACGAATTTAAACAGCACATGGCATGTGCTCTAACCTGATCCCATTTGCCAAAAGACCCACCTAGTCCCTGTGCTCAGCCCAGTGGTCATGAAGTCAGTGATTCTCTGGAGGTAGAGCCCAGGCCCGACTTTGTATGGCAACCAGAGATGGCCACCATCTATCCCTCTGTCTGAGGCTGCCTACACATTAACCTAAGGAAAGTGGATTTCTTGAATCAGCTTGACTCTAAATTAACATCCAGTACAAGGTTTTCTCCTTAAATGTGCTGTTTCACTTACCTCTAAGCATGGGATTTTAGCACAATGATAGCAGTGCTATATCTGCCTGCATTTGTAAGCAAGTAAATACATGTATACACACAGTGTGTGACCACTTCTGCAGGTGACCACTTCATCATGCTTTGATCCCCAAAGTGCATTTGTATGATGTTTTGTATATGTGTGTATATATATTATATATGTATGTAACTTTGAGTGACCATCTCATTATGCTATAGTCCCATTGACTTAGAGGTCAATGAATAATAGCAGATTTAGGGAGCTGGCCTTCTACATGCACAAATATATACACAAATATGTGTATATATGTATAGAGTACGTACACTCACACACGCACACACGCACTTTTCTCCTTTTCAGCTCCCTATTATGTATACTCTTTCCCCATAAAAAACAAACTCAAAGACAGGAAGTTTTTCTGTTTACGTCTATAAATTTATTCTTATTCTTATTATTGGCTCTATGCAATTCAAATCTACAAACATTTATAAAGTGCCTACTGTGTACCAGGCATAGTGCTAAGGGCTAGGGATACAAAAAACAGACATAGAATAGTGCTTGCCCACAAGAACTCCCTGTCTAATGGGGGGAGGGAGAAGGAAGTTTTATGCAAACAACCATGTACAAACAGGACACAATTTAGTTGGAAATACTTTTAGAGTGAGGGCACTAATTATAAGGAGAACTGGGAGAGACCTCTTGCAGAAGGTGGGATTTCCTCTTCAATAAAGGAAGCCAGAAAGGGGGGAGAAGAATTCTGGGCAAAGGGGAATGCCCATGAAAATGCTCAGAGTGGTGACCATGGAAATGGAGAAAATACTTTTGGAAGAGAATGGATAAGACTTGAGATTAAATATGAAAAGAGAGGAAGAGAGGAGCTGAGAAGAACTCAGAAATTGTGAATCTGGGAGATTGGAATACTAGTACTAAGGACCAGTAGAAGGAAAGATGAAAAGATTTTGGGTCAGTTTTGTTGTTTATTCATTCAATTTTGTCCAATTCTCAGTGAATCCATTTGAAGTTTTCTTGGCAGAGACACTGGAGTGGTTTGCCATTTCCTTCTTCAGTTCATTTTATAGCTGAGGAAACTGAGGCAAAGAGGGTGCCCCAGGGTGACCCAGCTAATGTGTGAGGCCAGGTTTGAACTCATAAAGATAAGTCTTCTTGATTTTAAGTCTGGTGGTACTCTATGCAATGGAACCAGTTCCCACATGGATTCGAATTCCATCTTCTGATGTTTACTATTACCTCATTGGTGATATGGAGGCTCTTTGCTTTTCCTGGATTAAACCACTTAATCCCCCTGTTCTCAGTTTTTTTCTCCCCTCATTTAATGGTATTTTATTTTTTCCAATTATATGTAAAGATAGTTTTCAACATTCATTTTTATAAGATTTTGAGCTCCAAATTCTTCTTCCCTTCCTTCCTCCTTGACAATCTGATATGGATTATACATGTGCAGTCACATTAATCATATTTCCACATTAGTCATGTTGTGAAAGAAGAATCAGAACAAAAGAAAAAACCCACAAAAAATAAAAAGCAAAAAAGTGAAAAGAACGTCCTTTGATCTGCATTCAGACTCCACGGTTCTTTCTGTGGATGTGGATGACACTTTCTATCATGAGTCACTGTATTGCTGAGAATTCTCAGTTTTTTAATCTGTAAAATGAAGGAGTAGGGTTAGATGGCCTTTGAGGCCATTTCCAGATCTAGGTGTGTGGTCCAGTGACATTCTATAGTATGTTTAATAATAAAATTTTTAAAAATGGAAGAAGGGTGACTTAAAGGGAAAGATAATGAGTTTGGTTTTGGACAAGTTGAATCTGAGATGCCTATGGAACATCTAAGTGATATTTAGCAGGCAATTGGTGATGTACAGCTGGCACTCAATAGAAAGACAGATTTACAATAGAGATCTGGTAGTCATCCACACAGTATACTTGAATCCATGGGAGCCGATAGGATCAAAAAGAGTGAGATTACAAACCTCTTTCATTAATCTAAGGATTCCACAAGATCTAATTTTCTTGTAATTTTTCTAGTTCTCTTGAGCTAGGTCAAAAAGAAAAAAGAAAAAAAAACCATGAAGTTAAGCTTTAATGGGATCTTGGTGTACACACAACTGGCCCTACATCTGAAGTAAAGAGAATGAAAATAAATCATCAAATACTTTAAACATGAATGTCAATTATGTTATTATACCATGGTGGAGTGAGGGGGGGGGTGAGACGGAAACAAAAAAATAAAAATAAAAACCACTAAATGAAAAGGTCCAGTTGGATTCAATTCAAGACTTTTGTCTTTGCATACTTAATCCAAGACAACCACCACTGGCCACACCCTTTGTTCCCTTCCTCCTGCCATCTTCTTGGACATAAACGAGATGTGAAGAGTGACAATATTTTTATAAGGCTTCTTAATTCACTGCAAAAGAAAGCTGGCCCATGTTTTAAAATCCACGATATTAAAGCAATTCATCAGAGTTTACACTCATGACAATCGTCTCACTCTGACAAGCTGTGGTCAATTATCATTGCTGTGGCCTTTTCAATTCTGAGTGTCGGGCAGAGAGCCTGTGTTAAAAACTTGTGGTTTGCTTATTGGAACTGAAAAGTCAACAGACTAGAAAAGGTCACTACAGTCCGGATAGCTGGAGCCAGAGATTGTAAAGGCACGCTAGCAAAGCTGTTCTTTAAGGTGCCTTGTAAACCAGGGGATTCTTCATGGGGAAAAATTCATTTTCAGAGAAAGTCAGGAAAGTCAGGACATGTGCTATTTATTCTCTGGAATGAATAGCTAGACAATAACAATTAAAAAGGAAATCCGTAAGCCTGGTCTCTCATTACTTATTACTGCCACTGAAAGTCAATTAAAGTATATGGGTAATTACAGTGATTGGAATCATCTGTCATCTGCCAAATCACATTACAAGAAGAGGGGCACATGTTTCACATTGAAAAGCATTCTATCCATGGATTCTCTTCCAGGGGCTAATTTTCCTGGTAGGAAGAGAGTTTGGGAGAGATCAAACATCCATAGGTCTACTCACCTGGGAGAAGAGAAAAAACAAAAACTGCTCTATAGTCACAACTGATGAGAAAGAGGACTTGAGTCACACATTGGAGAGTAATCATGTGGACAATTATAGGTAATATCTCCCTACTAGACTAATCTTCCTACAACACTGCTCTCATGACATCAGTACCGTGCTTTGAAGGCCACTTCCTATTACTTAATGCATCATTAAGGAAGCTCTTTTGCCCAACTTTTAAGACCCCACATTTCCTGGCCCCAGCTCTTATCCCATAACTCCTCAATAGGTTCTCTTCACTTCATTATCTCACAAATACACCATAATCATAGCCTCCATTGTACTTTGGCTTATGCTGGTCTTCTTGCTAGAATGCCCTCCTTTCTCTCTTTCACTTTCTAGCTACATGATCCTGGGCACTCTGTTTGCCTCCATTTCCTCATCTGTAAAATGAGCTAGAGCAAATCACTTTAATACCTTTGCTAAGGAAATTCTAAATAGGATCATGAAAAATTGGACATGACTGAAACGTGACTCAACAAAAATGTATTTTTTTTTCCCTCACTTTTATCTTGTCTCCTGAAAAGCCAGGATGATGTCAAGTCTTATACTTTTCTAATCCTTATTATTGCTCAGCAAAGGGCTGAGCTCACAATGGTCACTCAGAAAGACCTATTGTTTAGTTATCAAATGCCTCTTTGAGAGTCATTTGGGTTATTATTCATTTGTCACCATTTCTCTTCATTGTTGTTAACCAGTAAATGTGGGTTAGTCCGAAGAGAGATGCTGTTCCCATGGTTCTTGGTCATTCTTAACTAAAGTGATTCACTCAATTTTTATCAGAGTTATCTTGATTGGGGTCCCAAAATCAGAAGCATTTTATTCATTCAATCATCAGTCAATGTGCATTATGTTCCATTAATGTCAACCCAGGAACTTTCAGTAATCAAGAGCAACCAGGGCCATTTTTAGCTTCTGAAGACTCTTGCTTTTATAAAAGAGACAAGGGAAAAAAGAAGTGTATTCCCCTAATGTATGATAACTTTTTTTTTTAAGATTAAATAAATGATCTTCTAAACTTCTTTCTGTGGAAATAAAGTAATTCTCAAGGAAAAATCCTGTTTTCGTGCAATGTCTCAGTTGAGATTCAGTAGAGTGAAACAAAACACTTGTCTCAGAGTTGAATGTTATAGTTCTTTGCCTGCTAAATTTTAGACCTCTTTCCAATTGGTTCACATAACCTTGCATAATCCCTTTTTCTGTTTGACCTCAGTCTACCACAATGAAGGTACGAGGGACTGTCTTCTGATTCCCATGCAAGCAATCTTTCCATTAGATTATCTCCAAAGACAAATTTAGCTTGATTTTGCCCCAGAACAAATGAAGGAGTGTCTCACATGTTCATTCCATCCATCTCCAAAGCTGACCTTGCAGAGGGATATTTATGTTATCTTTATTGGTTGGAGATTAGAATTCTCTCTCACCCTATCTCCAGTGCCTCCACAAGGATCTCCTCCCAGAATTCTAGATCCAAAACAAGAGGTGAAGAAAAATATCAAGTGTTTCTAAATGATTTTCCAAATGACTGAAAAATTTCCATGGGACTTAACCTTAGCTCAAGGGATGGGTAAAAACTTGAATTAACCTGCATATTTGTCTTGAACCAAGATGCTTCCTGTTCTGTGCATACCAGAGAGCATAACTGGAATCTGAACCTTCTTTCTAATGGTCTCTATCGTGTTTTTAAAAGCACATCTAGGCTAGAGTCATGGAATGAAGCTTCCCCAAAGATTCATCTTCTCATCCTCTCCTTTCCAAGGTTACAGTTTTCCAGTTGGCATTATGAATTTCTGCACCTGTGAATATTTAGCTTCCATCCCTATACTTGGCTTTGAAAATAACATGTGCTATTGCAAAAACTGACCCAGTCTTAAACCAAGAAAGCCTAAGAAAAGAGAGGTTGTAATATTTGGAGAAGCAAATGCAAAGACCACCAAGAGGAAATTTAATTCTGAATAATGAAAAAAAGAAAAGTCCAGAACAAATAATGAGATATACCTCCTTTCTCTGAGAAAGGAGATATGAGAACAAATATGAAAGTATATCGCACAGATTGTCTGCCGGTCTCTTTACCAAATATTTTTGTTTTGTTTTGTTTTGGATTGGGAGGTAAGTGAGAAATCCCTAATTTAAAAACAACAATTAAACATTATATTAAAAAGAAAATAAAATGCAGATAAGAGATAATAAATTTTGATTAAACCATAAACTGGTAGATAGGGACTCCTTTTTAAAAGATAACTAAAATTTTATTTAAAAACAATTTTAAAAATTTAACTATAAAAAGTTGTTCTGTATGAAGAAAAGAGGTCATGAGTTTTAAGAAACCATTAGCCTTGAGACCCACTGTACAAGAGCTTCAGTGGGGAGAGGAAGAAAGTATTCTCCCTGATCTCCAGGAGGTGTTAGCAGACTAGCAGTTCATTTTGGGGAACCGCCCTCTCAAATGAAGGCAAACACTGAGTGTTTTGACATTTTAAGTGAGCTTTTAGCATGAATGACAAGGAAATCTGCTGTGCAAAACTACTCTAGTCAATCAAAAGTGGGTGTGATCAGCATGGTTCTGGCTCTCCCCAACCACCATCTATAGCCTTTGTGGGTCTCCTGAATGGATTGGTAAGGCTTATACAATTCTCCAACTGTATGTAAAGAGTCCTCATGTCTTTTTTGGAATTGCTATCTAACCCAGTTTCCTTCACCCCTCCAGTTTGTGATAAGTTGCTAAAAAGAATGATCCCAGCATTATCATATCATCCAGTCTGACATCAGCAGTACATTTGACAGCAGACTGATGAAAACTCCAGCTGCCTTTCTGGATTAAGAACCCAGAAAGTCTCATTTTGCAATTATAAGCAGCAAGAGAGCAGCGTCAGCAAAAGATTCTACTCCGGTTATAAAAACTTGAGACTTTTTGTCTGCTGATTCCAGACACAAAATGGCCAGATAATTCATTAGGCTGGACGCAAAGGCAAAGGCTGAAAGAAAGAAATAAGCCACTGTGAAGGAAAAAGGGGTTGTTGTATTGAAAAAAGAGAAGGAGACATGTTGAATGAGTGGGAACTATTGAGTTTCCTCATTGGTGATTCAAGACAATTCCAACAGATTTATGATGAAAAGAGCCATCCATATCCAGAGAGAGAACTATGAAGACTGAATATGGATCAGAGCATAATATTTTCATTTTTTATTGTTGTGTTTGCTTTTTTTGCATTTTTTCTTTTTTGATAAGATTTTGTGTATGTACGGCATGATGAATATCAAAATATGTTTAGACTAATTGCACAAGTTTAATCTATATCAGATTGCTTAATATCTTGGGGAGAGACGAGTAGGGAAGAAAGGGAGAAAAATTTGTAACACTAGGTTCTGCAAAGGTGAATGTTGAAAACTCTCTGCATGCATTTGGAAAATAAAATACCATTAAAACAAGCAAATCAAAAGATTCCTTCTCATTTGCACCGATTGGTCTTGTAGCCAGATAGAACATGGCACATCTTCCTTCTTCTTGTCATTTCCCAAGGTGGACATGTGGAGAAGATAATTTGTTTTTAATTTTGAAATGAAAATGAAGATTGCAGGCTATACCAATATATTTGAGAATGAGTGCAAATACCTAGTCATGTTACAAAGCAGACTGGAAATCCTATTGCAGATAAAAATCATAAGATCTTGTTCAAAGATTGACATTAGTTACTACTACTACAGAAAGATGAACCCTAGAGTTCAGATGAATCAATCAAGTCAATCAACATGCATTAAAGTCAGTCAATAAACATTTTTAAGCACCTATCACTTGCTAAGTACAGGAGATACAAAGAAAAGCAAAAGACAATCCCTGCCTTGGAGGAGTTTATAATCTCATCAAGAAAACAGACAAGATACATAAAGCATAAATAAGAAATAATCAACACAGGAAAGCCACTCAGATGACGTGGAATAGGGAAAGGCTTTTTCCACTGGGATTTTAGCTGGCACTTGAAGGAAGACAGGGAAGCTAGGAGGGGAAGGATATTCCAAACATGGGGGACAGCCACTGAAAATTACACACACACACACACACACACACACACACAAGATCAAATGCCTTGTTCCAGGAACCACAAGGAAGACCAGAAAGACAGGGTAGAGGACTAGATTACAAAGAGCTTTCAACACCAAACAGAGGATTTTATATTTAATCCTAGAAGTAATTTAAACATTTAGTATTTATCAGGCGGGATGTTAAATGCTGGAGATACAAAAGGGGGAAAGGGGGTTAAAAACATGATATTTGTCAACAAGGAGCTCTCATTCTAATGGGAGACACAGCAACAAACAATACAAATCTGCAGTAATCTTGAAGAGAAGGCTGCAGCAATGGAAGAGACTGGGAAAAGCTTTTAGCTTTGTTTTGTTTTGTTTTGTTTTTGTTTTGTTTGTTTTTTTTTCTCTCTCTTTTAGAGAGAATTTGAACCGAGTCTTGTAGGAAGTCAGAGAAGCCAAGAGGCTCAAGTGAGGAAGAGGAGAAGCATTCCAGCCATGGGGGATGGCCCATTCAAAAGCACCGAGTTGAAAAACAGAGTGTTGTACCTGAGCAACAACAAGAAGGCAAGTTTTGTAGTATCTTAGAGTTCATGGAAGGGAGTTTAAGAAGACAAGAAAGGTAGGAAGATGCATGTTGTAGGGGGCTTTAAAATCTAAATGGAGGGGCTTCCTCTTGATGCTAGAGGCAACAGGAAATTATTGAACAGGGGGTTGACATAAGGGATCAAGATGCCAACACCCCCTCGTTCTTTGTAGGCCCAAGAGCACTGAGAGAGAACTGCCTGATTCAGGTACCTGTTAGTGTACTGCCACAGCTGCCAGGGCAGCCCCTGCTGTTAACGCAAGGGGCCAAGGGAGAAGATCATTTCTTGAGCTGCTCGACATCTTACCAAGCAGTAACAAAACTGCTCTTTTAGAAAAAAGTGTCCTGCCTGTCATTTTTCAAGGATTTATATGATTGTCTTAAACCAGGATTTAAGAAGGAATGTGGGGAGAATGCCAAATAAGAAGGAACTTTAAAAAGCCAATGATATCAGTCACATGATGATAACCACACAAATACTGCAGTAAAGACTGGGCATGGAGTGCAGAGAATTAACACCTGCTTCTTTCTGTTGGGGATGGGCACACTGTCTTGAGGCAACATCCCTTCCACAGATAGTGTGATGAACAATTCAGCTCACCATGGACAAAGGAAAGCAATGGCTAAATGGCGGAAGCTGAGCAACTTGAGAGTACACCGCTTTAAACAAGATCTTAAAGGGAAGCTTCAAACCCAAAGAACTTTCCCCCTATTCTTTCTAAGTTTGAAGAGTTAAAGTTCTTTTATCCCATCTGATAAACTAGCTTTTGAGCTTAATGTTCCTGGGTCACATGTCAGCCAAGAGGGAATATTTGAATCAAGAGTCACAACACTGCCTTAGCAAGTGGCTTCCCAATTGGACTCATCTGACTGGGCCAAAGTACGGTAGTCAGGGCAAGGGGGACAATAAAACAAGAATGAGGAAAAATCCTGCCTTTGAGGTTCTTGCCACCAAATTTACTTGGAAGAAACAGCATGGGACCCAACTTCAAATCTGACCTCCAAGTTCAAATCTGACCTCAGATACATATTTACCACTGAGCACCCATCACCAGTCAGTGGAAGAGTTGTTAATCTGCACCAGGAGAAGGAGTTTCCATATTGAGAATTCCCTATATCAACTGAAATCATAAATTTAGAAAGCTAATTTCCCCCTTCCCCATCCCAAAAATATTCCTTGAGGGAGGCAGGAAGATATTTTGGTTGTTTTACACAATTGGATTTTCCCATGATATATTTGCTTCTTCCTTCTCCAATCTGAATCCACCCTTGTACCAAATAAAAACCATTACAGAAAACTGACCCAGAAAATAACAACATGGTACCTTTTAACTAATATCCCCATCTTTGTGCTTTTTCAATGACAATTAAGGAAAATAGATTATTAAAAATTAAAACAAAACATTTTATTGGGTTATTAAATACCTACAATGTGTGAGCTTTGAGAGCCTGAATGATTTGACCTCAATCACAAACCCATATATCTAGAGCAGAATTCAATTCTAGGTCTGACTCCAAGCAAAATTTAAAAATGAAACAGTCCTTTCCCTCAAGAAGCTGACACATTCTTCCCTGCCTCGCTCCACCCCATCCAGTAATAAAGCAATGCATATTAATTACTATGTATCAATAATTGATGCAACATTTAGAACACAAGTATCCAATAGACTAGAATGGACAGAGATTGGATTGTGTCTGTGTTGCCATTTTCCTAAAGATTTAAGCTCTTAAGAGAAAACAATAACAGAAACAAAAAAATAAATAAATAAAACAAAATTTAAAAGTCACCTTCCTCTGTGCACAAGGGTCAGAGTTCTCCTGTCATGACTTTCTCAGCTCTTTGTAATCGCTGGGGGAAAAAGAAGTGTGTGTCTCTTTCCAAGTGGGATATTTCTTCCACACTGACTCCCTTCCTTCTCAGTTCCTTGTTCTTTGAAGCTCAAACTAGAAGCAAAGTTCATTTACATCCAAATACTCAAGACCACATATAAATATCCTAACCAATTCCTAGCTCCTTCAAAATCTACTTTTCCAGAGGAATGAGAGAGCTCCTTTTTATTCCTCTGAACGTTTTCAAACACATTAAAAATGAATAAGTTTAAAATGGAAATAAGCAGGAGTTTCCTTATCAGGTCATTTCTAAACAAGATTCTAGGTATATTTATTAGCTGGACCCTCCATGCTTGAAATGCTCTCCTTCAACTTTCCTTCTGGTTTCTTTGACTTTCTTCAAGTCCCAGATAAAAATTCTCAAGTCCTATAGCCTTTCCTTAATTCTAGTGCCTTCCTTGTGGTGATTAACTATAATTTACCATGTCTGTATCTTGTTTGTACATAATTGTTTGCATTTTGTCTGCCCCACTTGGCAGGGAGCTCTTTGAGAGAAAGCACTGCCTTTTTTGCTTTTCTTTGAATCACCAGCAAATAGCTCAGTACCTGGCACATGAGGAATTTAATAAATGTTTGATTGTCCGATCCTAATTAACATATACAATTTCTCCAAATGGAATCAATTTCCTGAACAAATTCTAAAATATTGAGACGATTTTATTTACTCTTTATAGTCCTTGTATACATCAAATTATTTACACTCTATCTCCTCAGTTAGAAAGTAAGTTCCTTGAAAGTAGGGATTATTTTTGCCTTTCATTGTATGATTTCTTAGCCTGATCCCCTGGCACATAGGAAGTGATAAGCAAATGCTTACTGTTGTATAACCTGCATTGGTCATACTGTCTCATGGAGGGGGAAGGTTTAGATTTGGAATTCAAAACTTAAAAACAAAACAACAAAAAAACAAGTTTAAAAATTATTTTAACGTGATTAGAGAAAAACAATAGTTTATTTAAAAAAAGAAATATTTGCTGACTGACTATGGATCAAGCATTACTAATTGAGTTTTAAGGAACCATCCAGAAGTACTGGCCAAAATTATTTCTTTGATGTTGCCCAGTGAAATGCTTACTTCTACCAACCACCACCCCTTCCCAAATGTTAACTTTCCTCATTTCTTTGTAATTTGAAGAACAGGTTAGTGCAGCATCCAGAGGATTTCTTTATTTTGGGGCCAGCCCCACAAATAGGGGTTTTTTTTATTTATTAAAGAGGCTGGTACAAACTTTTCTGGGAACAAAGATATTGTAGGGATTATAGAAGCTCAAAAGAAAGTTACTCACTGGCTCTCTTAGTGGCAAAGGAGAGGTTTTGGCAGCTGGTGCTGAACAGCCTGTCTGGGACATGGTGGCTTGTACCATGGTTCCAGAGCTCTACTCTAGCCCTAGAGATTAATATTAATAATATATTATTAATAATATTAATAAATAATAATATTAATAATAATAATAATGAACTTGCCTAAAAATTCTCCAGATCTTTTCACAGAAAAGAAGCAATCTACTTCAATCCCATCTTTTCATTGAATTCAGTTCTTCTCCACATAATTTAAAAGAGAAACCACCACACCCCAAACCTCAACCTTTTGGAGTTCCAGCTAAATCTCATTATTATGGGCTGCACCTAAATGGAACTTGTCACTCAGGTTGGGATCATATACCAGACTGATAAACTTTTCTTGACCTGTTTACAAAAATTCTAGAAAAGTGTAAGCTATATTCAGGTACTTTAGAAATGTCATTTATGTACAAATAATTGCTATACTAAGAATCATTCCCATCTATGCTCTAAAACAATTCCCCCTGAAATTCTACTAAGCAATTTGGCTTTTGGTTTTTCATTTTTTGTTAGATTGGGGAGCAGAGGGTGCTCTTGGACTTAAGAGATCCAAGTCTGAATCTTACCTCAGACACTTAATAGCTTTATGGTCAATTTTCTCACTTAAGTTTTCAAAATCTCTCTGTTCTTTGCCAAATGAGGAAATAGCACCCATCTACTTCACAAGGTGGTGTTGAGGGAAGTGTTTCATAAATTTTAAAAAAATATACAAAAATGAACCATTAGTAGGGTACACTCTATCATTTTTTTTTAAAATCCCATCCTCCTTGAAACTTAGGAATCTATGAATTGATATTTTATAGCATCCAATTCAATTATGTTCATAATAGCTACTTAAAAGCTATGATCACATTCTGATTGGAAAGAACAAGAAAAATATACAATCAGAATAGCATTTTTCCATGGTGTAATCTGAAGGTATGGCTTATGGGGGAGAGAAAGGGAAAGACTACATTTAGACATGAAAGGGGTCTAAAAACAAAGGATATCAGTTTAAAAGTTATAAATAAAAAAAAGAAAATTTAGAATCTTAAATTGAGTTGGCTTATTAAGAAAGGACTTGCCGAATGCTAGAAGCCTTTCTTGGTCTCTTTCTAGTAATTTATACTTTCTCCTTCTAATTATTTCATATTTACTTTTTGTGTGTGTGAATGGTATATCCCTACAGTAGATCTTTGAGGGGAAAAAAAGGATTATTTTCTTTTGTCTTAAAATAGGTAGCACCTATTTCATTATCTTACACTAGAAAGTAATTGATTAGTCGGGCACAATGGCGGTGCAATGGATAGAGCACCAGATCTAGAGTCTGGAACTCATCTTCATGAGTTCTAATCTGGCCTCAGACACTTATTTGCTGTGTGACTCTGGGCATGTTATTTAGCCCTTGTTTACCTCAGTCTCCTCATCTGTAAAATGAACTGGAGAAGGAAGTAGCAAACCATTCTACTATCTTTGCCAAGAAAACCCCAAATGAAGTCACAAAGAATTGGACACAATTGAAAGAACTGAAAAACAGCAACTACTTCTAAGTAGGCCAGATTGTGAAGAGCTTTGAATGCCAACCAAAGCAATTGGTACTATATCCTTAAGTAACTGTCCCCTTTGTGGCTTGACACTCTGGCTTTCTCTACATAGTCATCTACTTAATGTATTGTGCTCATCAATAACTGGTGATATCAAGTAAACTATCCAGTTTTGCTATCACATTGATGTTGCAGATCATAGTAAATTTCTATTCCGTTTGCAGAAAGATGGTCTGTGACAACAAGAAATCAGCCTCTTTCTCTAAAGGAGTCTTGGTTGCTTCTTTCCAATTTGTTAAATTATACAATGATGAGTTCAAATAACAAGGTTTAGCTATGAAAGCAGGGAACACCAAGGTTAAATTATGCCCATGTGTTTTCAAAAGAGAGCTACCATTTTTAGTGATTTTTCCATTTTTCCAATTGGCAGCTTATAAGGTGAGCTTATGTATAACTTTAAAAAAATAATGCAGAACTGTTTCCCACGGTGCTTTTAAAAAGCCTAATGCATTTTCAGATACGAAGAGCTTTGGGGAGATTTTCTGACAAACCTGAATAAAGATGAGAATTTCAATTTTTCATAAGATTCTTTAATCAGTGACTTTAAGCCAGCAGCAGGCAAGCTCTTTCTGGTAAGTGAAATGATTGTGCTTCCCAAGAGGAAAAGAAGCAAATGAACATTCTCATAGCCAAAGGAAAGAATATGATCCCTTTTTCCCCCCACAGAATTCTGTTTTTATTTGTTATGTCATTAAAAACAACAACTCTTCCTAAGGTTCCAATAAGCCACAGAAATTAAAACAGGCCAACTGTATTATTTGTTTTGTTTTGTCTTGTTATTCTCTTTAAGAAAACTGATTTATCTGGTCAGGGCTCCATTATTGTAACAGAACTAATAAAATAAAAATACTTCATCCATTCATCTTCATCTTCACTCCTGCATGACTACCTCCTTCATTAGGTACATTGACAAGTGATTTCTCACGAAATCCTATTAATTTGAGAAGTCCACTTGTAAATGGATGAGATCTGTAGTCAATAGAGGGGCTGATTAGGTATTCTCTAAAATCAATCCCATCCCCCCCTAAACCTTAGAAATCTATGAATTAATAATATGTATCATCTAATTCAATTATATTCATAATAGCTTCTTAAAAGCTATGATCATATTCCGATTGGAGAGAATTAAAAAAAATGTAGAGTCAAAATAGCATTTTTCCATGTTGTAATCTGAACTCATAAGAAGCAGAGAAAGTTGTTCTTGTGGGAAAGTTGAATCCAAAACATTAATGGTTCAGTACCAACTAGGGTGAAGGTCTCTAGTGGAATGTAATAAGAGCTTGGCCCTGTGCTGTTTAATATTTTGATCAGTAACTTTGGGGGGAAAATATATATTGCATAGTCACAATTTTTTTTTACTAAATACATAGATGATGGAGGCTGATAAAAAATAACATTATCTGAAAGTCAGAATATAAAAAGATTAAAAATCTAGAGGGGAAAAATCTAATAAAAATGAAATTAAAGTCTTATTCTTTAAAAAAAAATCAGCTCAAATAAAATAGGGGAGACATAACTATGTATCAGTTCATTTGGAAAAAAGATCTAAGGTTACTCAATATAAAGCAACTGTTTGATACAGCAACAAAAAAGTAAACAAAGTATTAGACTGTACTAAAAGAAACATAGCATGCAAAACTAAGAACAGGGTGATTCTATTAATCTCTGTTTTGGAATGTACATCTGAATATTGTGTTTTGCTGTGGGTGGTCCATTTTAGAAAGGATATCGATAAGTTAAGAATGTTTTGAAGAAAGCAACTAAAACACGGAGAGAATTGAAGACGTAAGAAAATAGGCTGAAAGAATGGGGAGTGTGTAGAATGAAGAATAAAAACTTGGGATGGTGAGATGACAGCTTTTGTTTTCAAGTATTTGAAGTTGTCCCTTGAAGAAGAGTGAATAGAATTTGAGCTTTAGCCTAGCGAAGCAATGAGTAGAAGATGTAGGCAGACAGATGCAAAGAAAGTCTCACTGATCTAATCTACTGTCAAGTAATATGGAATAACTTAGTGCTTAAAAAGATAGGAAAAAAAGTTCTTGATCTTAAAAAAAATGAGTTAAATTAACTTGTAAAGGATATAAGACATTGTCTCTTTTATATATGAGCAGTTTGATACCTGAAAAGAGTAGGAAAAGAATTTTGATTTAATAAAAACTATAAAATATTTGTGTGTAAAGAAAAATAATTTTAATTAAGATTTGAGCAATTTGGAGCAATTGGAGAAGATGTGGCAAAAATACCACAAAGAATAAGAAAAAAAATCCATATTAATAGCAAATGTTGTGATAGCAAAGAACTAAGAACTAAGAGAGTACTCAACAATTGAGGAATTGTTGTAGAAATGATGTATGAATATAACTAAATATTATTGTGCTCTAAAAATAATGAAAGAAATGATTTCAGAGAAATTTAGGAAGACTTATATGAACTCATAAGGTGACTTGAGAATAACAAGGCAAAAATTTATATAATAATGTATTTCATAATATATTAATATTATTAATATATCATATAATTAAATTATTAATTGTATAAATTATAATTTGTGCAAATTATAATTTATATAATAAATCATACAAGTAATTAAATTATTTTTTATGTTACAATTAATATAGTATTAGTTAATAATTAAATAGTGATTTGATGATTGGTAATTAATAAATATTATTAATTGTTGTGAAAATGTATTGATATGTTATTATTAAAATAAGAACTCTAAAATGATGCAATGACCAACTAAAATTTCAGAGCAAAGGTGATCAAGCTTGTTATCTGTCTCCTGAGAGAAAAAAAATGTAATCAATATACTGAATGAGAGGTATGTTTTTGGACATGGTCAATGTGAGAATTTGTTTTGCTTGATTCTACATATTTGTCATAAAAGTTTTGTTTTTCTTTTTTCTTCCTTAATCAATCCTTGTTAATTAAAGAAATAAAAAGAAAAATTTAAATATGAAGAAATAGTTTCAAGGGATATTATTTCTCTTCCCCTATTGCTAAGTAAGTGGTAGTGTTTAAAATCTAAATTTTATAATTCTGTGAGACGGCTTTGTGTAAATGGAAATGCACTGGTGGGAGCTTGAGAGTTAAAGTGATGAGCAGTACATTAGTCCAAAATAATTACCCCTGGAATTCTGAAAGAATTTGAATATGACTACATAGTGGTAGTTTTTCCCCTGGAAGACTTTAGCTGCCAGTAAGGGGGTCAATTGGAGTGAACAAGCCAAGCAAGAAGGTCACATAAGTGTTCCTATGCCCGTTCAAGGGAGATGTCACCACAGTAGGTTCCCCATGCACATATTACACTAACAAAGTTGAATGACCTGTGTTCTCATGTAGTAGATTCTTTCTCAGTTGTGTTCAAGACTGGTCTTATTCAGTTATGATTAGTCTCTGGGTGGTCTCTGAAATCTCTTTCAACTCTGGGATTCTGGAATTCTTTGGAGACCAATCTGACCATCTAGGTTAGCACCAACTACTGTAGTCTGTCTAGAGAATTTTCTGGAGGCTTCAAGCTTATTAACAGTGAGAGGAAAGTGATAACTTTGTATATTTGTATTTATATTAGAATACAGAGCCTTCATCTCCTGGGGATTTAATAAAAACTAACCAAACTGAACTGAATTGAAGTGCAATATTTAATTATCTGGACATCGCTCTTTAAACAAAGGAATACTGTTCCACTGTGCAGCTTAAATTAAAAAAGAAATGGAAAACTATTTAACTTTTCCCACCTGCCTCTTCCCACCTTCCTGAACTGGCTCTTGCCACCTTCCTGAACTCCCTTTTTCTGCTCACTTCCTTCCAATTCCCAACTTCCAGGCTGAGGTTGGACAGTATCACCTCTCTGTGAAGTACTACCCTGAATAAAGCTGAAATGCCTCATCATCTTTAAGCTGTCTGAATCACTCATATTCTCCCTCCTGTATGTTAGTCATGGGGGATGGGGACTGGATCTAATTAAAAGTTTTAACTTTTAATAGTTTCCTAGTCGGGCAAGAATATCAAGCCTTCCTATCTTGTAGCTGCTGCTGATCTACAGGCTGCACAGCAGAATGGATTATCTCTATTTACAAAAGCAAAAACACAGCTTTTGTTTTTTGTCTAAATCCTGTTATTATGAACCTAAAACCCTGTCCTAAATGGTAAGGACACATATTTATATTGAATATATATTAAAGCACATTTCAGAACACTGTCCTGCACTGCAACACAAATCCCATCATTTCCATTTTGTGGACAAGGAAATGGGCAAAGAGGATAATTCATAAGCCAAAAGGTGAGACCCTTTCCAGACCAACAATTTTCCCCTAGCATTTCAAGGTATTTGCCCCACCAATTCTTTGAGACTGTTTTTTAATTTGTTTATATAAGCCTTATTTTCAGAACTCCATTTCAGAAAGCTGAAGTGATTTGTCTAAGATATAGCTATATTTAAGATAAGTTATATTTAGCTACTAAATATCGATCAAAATTTAAATTTAAGTCTCTATATCTTTACCCCTACATCAGGCTAAAAAAATGGGCAGTATCAGTAAAAGCCATGTGACCATTCTTGCTTCTCTAGGCTCCTGTTTTCACTGGGAACTGAAAAAATAAAAGAAGGAAGCAGAAAAAAAATAACCCTCTTTTTTTTTTCATTGTTCAAAGCTAACTTTTACAACATAAGGCCATGTATGGCTGACCCAGTTTTAATGTTCTTTCACAGTGGTTTGGTCCCTCCCTCTTTAGAGAGGGCCATCCCACCTATTGAATAGAAAGCAAGTGGCTTAAACTGTTGAAACATAATCAAAGAAAACTCAGGAGAACATGAAAGGCAACAAGGATGAATAGTTCTTCCTCCTCCAAAAGGCAAATATTTAAAAGAAATGTTCATCAGAGCAGAATTTATATCATTCCCCTTTGTGTCATTGTATTGACTTAGCACCACTCATGTTTCTGACTCATTTAACCTGTAAAGGATAATGTCCACAATACCCTGAATTGTTAGGCAGGGGCCCTTGCATTCTTTAATACATGGAGATCGTCCAATACTGTTGGAAATACGAGAATTGAACATGGGTTTGCATTTGGGCTATAGATATTTAATTCTTACCAGGTCCTTCTTGGGAAAGGGAAATGTTAATAGAAAAATAACAAAAAGAAATATAAGCAATCCACTACAATGCACCCCCATTTCTTGGCTTTTATTTACTGCAGAATGAAACATGGAAGTCTTTAGCTCTGGCAATAAAGCAATTTTTTGTGAAATTATCATAAGAGCCTGAAAATCTTAGAAGGGATCTTGGAGGCCAGCTCAGTCTAACTCATAATGGAGAATGAACCTTTTCTTCAATATGCCCCAGAAGTGGTCAGCCCTGTATGGATCATTACAGAATTGCAGAGTTAGATCGGACCTAGAATAACACAGTCAAAATGAAACTGAGATACTTACTAGTGAGGCGACCCAAAGCTGATCCCTTCTGCATTCTGGATTTCAAGATTCTCATTTTTAGCATGACCTGATGAGAAGCAGGGTGGCTCGATGGATTGCATACTGGACTTGGAGTCAAGAAACATCCAAGTTCAATCCTGTCTCTGTTTCCTCATCTTTAATATGGGGATGATACCTGAAGTATCTGCCTTTTAGGATTGAGATAAAGTATATAAAGCAATTTGCAAACCTTAAGGTGCTATATAAATGTCAATTGCTATTCTATTCTTTAAATCTCTTTTAGTTCTAAAATTCTATGATTCTCTCTAAAAGTTTATTTTTTAAACTTCTTTGTTGTTTAAAAAAAGGAGTATAAAGGGGCTCGTCGTGGCCCCCAGAGACTTCAGAGAATTGTTCTGAATTTGAGACAAGAATCTGAATTTGGGACAAGAACTATATTTAAAACAAACAGCAATAACAAAAACCACACCTGTTTGTCTGTTTGACCCAGGAGCCATATTTCACAGAGGCCATTCCCAGCTCATTTAACCTGGAAGCATCCTCTACCAGTGGGTGAAGGAAGACTCCTTTGATTGACTGAGTAGTCCGAACAAATTGTATCTTAAAAACTAACTAGACTGAGACAGTCTTTGGCACAATGTATAGAGTACCAGGCCTTCAGGAAGACTGAATCTGGCCTTAGTCACATATTAGCAGTATGATCCTGCAAGTCAATTATTGGGAACACAAGATGTAACTTTGCTTTACCTCTGGTAGACCTTTTCTTCTCTTCTTGTGAGAGGATGATGGTGATTCAAGGAGACTGAGAGGCAGTTGCTGTTCTCTGAGATCCCCATTGAGAGGCCATTTTGAGTTGTCTGACCTCTCTCCTCTTCCCTCTGCCTCCAATTTATTTTCCCAGTGGACAAGCAACACCTGTGTCAGTAAAGGCTGCTTTGCAACCCCTTCAGATGTTCACAGCTGTGGAGGCTCTCAGAGAATTCACCGGCCCCATACAGTGTACTTAGGCATGGTCCTTAACAGTCACTGAATGTTTGCCTCAGTTTCCTCATCTGTAAAATGGGGATAATAATAGCACCTATATCCCTTGGTTTTTATGGGGAGATAATAACTGTAAAGTAATTGGCACATTGCTCATCACATAGTGTTATGTTACATTAACTATTGTTATTCCTTCTTGCTCTTTCCAACTAAGTCCAAAGGATGAAGATCAGAGTTTGGGGGTGCATAAACTGAATGGGTGATTAAAGGAACTCCTTCCCTTGCTCCCCAACTCTCAGAAATAGACCTGGCTGTATTTGTCTCTGTTCTAAGTCATTTGTCCCTTTCTGTCTTAGGTACCAACAGGGCAACTATCAGACCAAGAGGTCGGACCATAGTGACCTTCTAGGTAGAAAGGTAATAAGAGTATAGCCAACCAGCCCAGTAGCAAAGTTCTGAAAGGCTGGGGCGCCTGGGACTCCAGTCAAAAGGAATTTTTGGATTTGAGTAGGATTGTATTCTTTTAGGAACTATTCTAAAGACCCTAATCCTCTTCTCTTCAGCAGAGTCTGGAGTGGTGCAAGGGGAAGGATTAAGCTCCATACATTAAAAGAGTAAATTGGTATATTTGTGATTACAACTCTTCAAGTAAATATTCCTTTGTAAAAGTTCCTCTTTGGGGCATTTCAGACAGTTAAAAGGAACTGGGATATAGGGTGCAGGGATCTATTTCTATAACTGGGGGAGTGCCCCCACGGGATTTGGAGCTATTTGCAAAGAGCCTGGACACCCCAACCCCTTTCAGAGTGCTAGAGAGCCTTGAAAGGAGGAGTGGTCTTTGGGCAGTAAGGGCCAAGTTGGACAGTGATGCAATAGTTTTAGTCATAGCTTTTCTTTTTGCATCAATCCTTTCTTATCATTTAAAAAATATAATTTCATGTTCAAAGACGAACCTAATAATGCAAATGTAAGCATGACCAAGAAGAAGTTCTGATTATTTAAAAAAATGTTCTCAGAGAACAGATAGTCAAACAAATCTCCCTCCTTCCTCTGGGTAGAGAGGGTGAGGGGCTCCCAGGGCGAAGTATAAGGAGGGGATTAGACTGGATAGCCTCTGTGCTTCCTTCCAATCTAGAAGATGACAGTGGATAGAGGGGTAAATTGGGAGGCAGGAAGATTTGAATTTCAATTCTGACTCAGATATTTGCCGTGAAAAACACACTTCTGGACAAGGAGGGGGTTAAATGGGACTGCGATGTTGCTTCTCACTCTGCATCTGTGATCCATAGAAAGTTGTGAATGTCATTATAGCACCTACTGCATTGGCTGATTCTGCTTAATATTTTTCTTTGTTACAAAGGAGGAAAAGCAGGAGGAACAGATTTCCAGAAAAGACTGTGAGATAAAGACAAAAGACATGGGTAATGTTTTAAAAACATTTTTAAAAAATTTAAAACCCCAATACTGTTGCCTTTTAGAATGGGTCCACATCCTTCAGGCCTAGTATATATTTATAAGAAACTAACCAAAGAAGCCCTCCCAGGTCGCCAACACTTTTTTGCTGTCTCCCATTAGTCTCACTTTTGTATTTGTATACGATAGTAAGCATTTAACAAATGCTTTTGCCTTCATTCAGTAATCATGTATAGGAACCAGTGTGGCTACTTCTTTCCTAAAAGTTAGAATCAGTAAGGAAGACTGATGATAATACTTATTACCTATAGCATGCACTATACACATGGAACCCATGATATAGTAGCCACATTGTACAAATTAAGTGACTTGGCCATGGCTACACAACTAACAGGTTTCATAGGCTACATTTGAATCCAGCTCCCTCTGAATTTAGGTCCCACGCTATCCACCTTGCTAGAATGTTTTCTTAAATCAGCTAGGATTTCAGAGGAGCTTTGATCAGTTACTTCTGGTTCTGCTGAGCACAGAGAAAGGGAGCTAGGGGACCAGAGCCTGGGGAAAGGAAAGGCATTGATTAGTAGGAGTTAGAACAAGAAGCAGCCTGAGATGCTCTGGTTTTTTCCAACAAGCCTCTGGATCCACAGCTCCAGAAATCACAGGCTCTGTAGGTATGTTATGGGTAAATCAGGGAGGGGAGGGAGGAAGAAAACAGGGAAGAGAACACATGCTTTGTCTTGACCCCAAATAAGCCCTGTTGGCTGCCTGATTTCCTAAATGGAGCTGTCTGAAAATCTCCCCCATTTGTTTCTGGGGAGAACTGGCTGGGGGCCGAAGGAAGAGACTCATTTGCCTGGGTCAGCCAAGGAGGGGAGGCAGAGAGCTGGCTGCTTTGTCCTCCTGGGAAATCTGCATCCTGATCTCCACACAGTCAAGGCTTTCTGAGGTCCTGGCGCCTCCTGATAGAATATTCATTACATTTCACCTTTTATTTCCTACAATATGGGAATTCTTGGGCTCAGAGAACAGTTGCTGTATGCATGATTTTTTTTTTTTTTTTAAGAGCTTAGGGGAGGAGGGATGAAGAGATTTATTTTTATACAATGGAAATCTTCTGGACAAAAAAAAAAATCAATGAGAAATATTCTCAGCCAGCAATCTGACTCCCATTAAATCAGGAGCATAGAAATTGACTTAAAATGGCTGTTACATGACAAGTCCCCATGCATACATGTGCTAGCTTCTGTGTGTGCTCATGTGCACATGGCTGTGTGCCTTTAAGTGGGCTTGTTTTCATGTGTCCCCTTGCATGACTTTCTCTGGGTGTCTATGTGTGTGTATGTTTGTAGACCCTAGGTAAATCCTTAAGTCGGACTCAATTTCCTCATCTGTAAAATGGAAATAAATATGATACCTATCTCACAGAATTGTTGTGCAGCTCAGATGAAATTATATATGTAGGGCACTTTGAAAACAATAAAGTGGGATGATAATGCTAGCAATCATCATCATTATTAATCAATATTATTTCCTTTGCATAGATGCATGGCTCGGAATATGTGTGCCCTGAACATATTTTAATATGTGTGAGAAACCTTTGTGTGTGTCCAAGTGTGAGCAAGCCCTCTCTGTGTATATGAGTACATAAACCTCTGGGAGTGCAGACACATGCTGCTAGCTGCTCTTCCTCTGCTCTTCTCCAAGAACAGGCTTTCTGTAGCAAAATGCTCCCCAGGGTGGGTCAAGCCTTTTCCCTTGAGTTCTCTATGACTAAAACAGGTGTTTGTTCAGCAGTGTCCCTGCCTGTCTCCCTGCCTGGATGGAAATGCTTTTATATTAGAGGAGATCATCTTGAAAATCACCCTGGTTCGTCCCAATGGAGAGGCTTATTTGGAGTAGTAACATGAGCCCCTGCCCAGAAAGTTGGGGTTGAGAGAAAGAAGGAAGAACAGAGCTTTTCAGTGGAGGTTTGAAGGGAAAAAAAGAAGTCATCTTTGTCAGGAAAATTTATTTCCTTCCTTTCTGTGTTCCAAGCCGGTTCTATATTAAACTCTCCATTCTTGACTGGAAGAATGCAACGGTTTCCAACACTTTGCCGACAGGTTAGGCTATTCAAGAGGGAGGAAGCCTTTGATTTCAGTCCGATCAAATGTTGTCCTACATTTGGATGACCCCTGCCTAAAACAGATGCCCAAGGTATTTTTTTTCAGGTAGAATGTCCATTGTTTTCTTTGAGCTAGACCAGCAGACCTTACCCTTGAACTCTACAACCCTCAATTATCCAGATAGTTCTGTTTCACTTTGGCTTTGGGGCTGTGGCCACCTGGAACTCATTTCATCCTGCTGTGGAATCTTGCCAATGTCTTTTTCCCTGGGTGAAAGAAATGAAAGGAGAAGCTTCAAGCAACTGAAAATAAGATCTAAATCGGGAAAACAATTGGCTCTAAATCCAAAAGCCAGCCAAGGCATTTATTAGGTGCCTGCTATTAAATTCTGGAGATGCAAGGTCAAAGGTGAAAAAGGTATCATAGGATTAGAAATAAGGACACTAGGGTGTTTTTGAAAAATAATTTATATGTAAGTGATCCTTTTTGCATTTTACTATATATGACTTCTTAAAGAACAAACTAAAATGTGAAGGAATTAATAGTTCCCATAAAGAACATGAATTCCTTGGTTGTGGGTTCAAAAATTATTTGTAAATCAAATATTCCTACTCTGTCACTTATTACCTATCTGATCTTGATCTTCATCTATCTCAGATGCAGTTTCTCTGTCAAAAAAGAACTTGTACTAGAGAAATTGTGAAACCAAGATCGATAAACTTTAAAAAAAAAAAAAGGTATTTTGATAACTGAATTTCCATGTAATTTTATATACTATATTCGTAGTAATCATTGTAATCTTTGAAATCTTATATATTTTGTGACTTTAAAAGCATCATTCTTGGGGGCAGCTAGGTGGTGCAGTGGATAGAGCACCAGCCCTGAAATCAGGAGGACCTGAGTTCAAATCTGATTTTAGACACTTAACATGTCCTAGCTGTGGGACTCTAGACAAGTCACCTAACTCCAATTGTCTCAGCAAAAAAACAAAACAAAATAAAATATCATTCTCAGAAGTGGCTTCAAATAGACACTAACCAATGAAGCAACAAAGGTTAAGAACTGGCTTAGGTGATCCTTAAAATCCCTTTCCTGGTTTTTTTTTTATTATTATTATTCAATTATTTTATGTGGTATAAAGTCTGAAACAATTTTGTTTCCTCAATAATACATATAAAAAAACACCAGCTAAGTCTAAAAATTCACCTGGTTTGTGGCTTTGCAAGGGACTGTCTAGAGATATATCTGAATAACCAGAGGCTGAAATTATTACATGGCCAATTAGGTGCTAGATTTGAGATGTCAGGGTCACACAGGTAGGAAGTGTTAAGTGTCTGAGATCAGATTTGAACTCAGGTCCTCCTGACTTCAGGACTGGTGCTCTATCCACTGCGCCAGCTAGCTGCCCCTCACAACTTTGATTCTTAAGCCAGTTTCAGATGTTTGCCATGAAATGAAAGCTGAATTGCATCAAGCCTGGTTTTTGTGCTACTTACTTCAGCAAGCATTAATTGCCTACTATATGTAGAAAATAATGATGAGTGTTGGGTGTACAAAAATGAAGAACACTGGGGTCTCTCCCCTCTTGGAGCTTCCATTCTATCGAGGGGATATAATGTCTACATGTAAGTTCATTTTATTTTTGAAATGATTTCAAAAGGAAAAGGTCTTGTGTTAAGATAGCACCTTAACTTTCTATCTCTGTCTCTCTCTATCTTTCAGGTACCTGGTTATTTGGATGTTATCTTTGTCACTAGAATATGAGTTCCTTGAAAACTATTTTTGCTTTTCTTTTGGTCTTTAGCTATAGCATAGTACCTAGAACATAGTAAATGCTTAATAAGTATTAAGCTTACTGAATATTAATTGTTGACTGACTGAAGGAAGTTATTTCCCTGAAGCAGAACTATAAAAAGTAAATAGATGTCTTACAAGGAATAAACTGGGTTTCTGGCTAAATTTTCCATTAAAATTTGGGCCTGATGCATTCCCCTGGCAAGTTCTGGTAGATCTTTCCATTCTCTTATATGTCTGCATTTGGTCTGGGAATGGAAAGCATACTCAATGAATGGTGAAAATTATATATAGTAGGCTACATAATGATAAATTTTCCACAATATTATCATAGGAAATTTACAAACTTGGTTTAGCATTGGGAGAAAAAGTGATGAAGCTGAAGAGATGCTGGGAATTATTGACCCAGTCCCCCAGTAAATAACCAAGACTGTCTCCTGGACCCCTAAGCTCAAAGACAATGGAGTTTCAGATGTGATCTACATTAATGGAGGGACTACCTACATCTATGAAATAACTGATTTGTGAAGGGCTGAGGGTGGGCCCAATGCCAACATTGTAGTTTTACTTCCATAATTACCTGAAGAATTTCTCCTTTACTTTAGTAAAAAGATTTTTTTAG
The DNA here is from genome assembly GCF_048593235.1 of Sminthopsis crassicaudata. Lineage (NCBI taxonomy): Eukaryota > Metazoa > Chordata > Mammalia > Dasyuromorphia > Dasyuridae > Sminthopsis > Sminthopsis crassicaudata. The sequence continues at coordinate 46,387,831 of NC_133621.1, forward strand.
GAGAGCAAAAACTACCTGCCTGGTCGCAAGCCAAGTGGATGCCTCCTGTGTGATTTGGGTAAATATGATTGGCAAATATTGGGGGTTATGTGATAGGAAATATTTTTCTAATGTAGATACAATGTGAATGAAAAATCATCTTCACCTTTTAAAAAGTCATTTAATTTTAAATATTTAGGTTAAAGATAGAATTTTTTAATTTTTACTTTAAAGAAATTTAAGACACAGTTGCTTTAACCAGTGAAAGCTTGTGTATCTAATCCTTTCAGAAGAGAAGTCTCTAGGGTAATTTTGAAGGAAAAAACACTTTTTTAAAAAAAGCTGAAAAAATCACTTTTGAGCATGAAATTTCATATGTCACGAGTGTCTACAATCACATAGTTATTTCCATGGCTACCAAGTCCTTTAAATCTGAAGCACCATTGTCTGTAAGCTTGAGGTCCAGGAGTCAGTCTAGGCAATTTGTTGGGGACTGGGTCAACAATACCTGGCATCTCTTCAACTTCATCTCTTTTTCTCCCAATGCAGAACCAAAGAAAGGGAAGGGAAACACAATTGCTTCAATTTTTTTTTTTGGCCCGATAGATGATTTCATTGACATAAGCAATTCCCATCAAGGAAACTTTTCCTACCAATGCAGATGGCACCTACTCTGCAATCTATAGTCTTAAAGATTACCAAGATCATGAAGGTTGAAAATTCATGTCCTATAATATGAAAAAAGATTGAGGCTGAAACTCCCATTATAGGAATAGAACACTTTTCACCAAATATAATAGAATCAACATGAAATCAAATAAAAATTGTTTTAAATAAGCCACCCCAAACTGATGCTGAGTGAAATGAGCAGGACCAGGAGATCACTATACACTTCAACAACAATACTATATGAGGATCAATTCTGATGGATGTGGCCATCTTCAACAATGAGATGAACCAAATCAGTTCCAATAGAGCAGTAATGAACTGAATCAGCTACACTCAGTGAAAGAACTCTGGGAGATGAGTATGAACCACTACACAGAATTCCCACTCCCTCTATTTTTGTCTGTCTGCATTTTGGATTTCCTTCACAGGCGAATTGTACACTGTTTCAAAGTCCGATTCTTTTTGTACAGCAAAATAACTGTTTGGACATGTATACATACATTGTATTTAATTTATACTTTAACATATTTAACATGTATTGGTCAACCTGCCATCTGGGGGGAGGGGGGAGGGAAGGAGGGGAAAATTGGAACAAAAGGTTTGGCAATTGTCAATGCTATAAAACTATGCATATATCTTGTAAAAAAAAAAAAAAAGCTATAATAAATAAATAAATAAGCCATCCCAAATAATTTTTGTTTAACTTACATTCATAGTATTGCCTATTGAGAATTCCATCTGGTGCCCACCCATGGCACTAAGCTCAAAAACTATGGCAAAAACACATGAGCTCTGAGAAGTTGCACTAAAATAGAAAGGTTTTTAATTGAATTAAGGCCGGGAGATAGGTGTCAGTTGTTATAGTCCCAGTCTAGCTAACTTTAGAGAGGCTCAGAGAGGGCTAATCACTTGGTGAGGCACTTATTTTTCTTCTTTTTTTTTTTTAGCCCCAACAACTCATGGACAGTATCTGGTAAGGTGTGGGAAGTGCATAATGGTGGTGCCGTAGAGCATAGAATGCTCTGTTTGGAATCAGAAGGGCTCATCTTCAAGAGTTCAAATCTGCCTCAGAAACTTACTAGCTGTGTGATCCCAAGCAAGTAACTTAACCTTTTTTGACTTAGTCTCCTCCACTGTAAAATGATCTAGAAAAAGAAATGGCAAACTATTCCAGTGTCTCAGCCAAGAAAACCCCAAATGGAGTCATGAAGAGTAGAAAATGATTGCAAATAGTGAACAATAAAAACAACAAAACAAAATAAAATTTTGTCATTTGTATCAATGGAAATCAGATTCATCAATCACTGACTAGCATGGGGCAGTGGAAAGATCTCAGGGTTTGGAGTAAAGACTTTGAATTCTGCTTTTGTCACTTACAACCTGAGTGAGCTTGGCAGGTCACTTACCTTTGCTGGATTTTAGTTTTCTCTCCCCTATAAAATTCAGGGGGTTGGACATAGAAGGCTCCTGAGTTTCCTATGAGATCCATCCCATTGTACAAAATCTTAGAAGGCAGGAACTGTCATTGTTTTTGCTTTTATTTGTCTTCTCAATATTGAATGTTCATTGACTTGACCTGACTTTACTTTGTCGTATAGACCCGGATTTACTGTGAACTATTTTGTGTAAAGCCAATCTTGTCTCTCTGTTAGGCTGACTCTATAGGATCTTCTTCTTGTTCAAGAAAAAAAAAAGTTAAATAGAGAAGTTGGGCTTATAAAAATGGGCTTATAATTTTTTCCCCTGCAGCAATTGGGGTTAAGTGATTTGCCCAGGGTCACACAGCTAAGAAGTATTAAGTGTCTGAGGCCAGATTTGAATTGTAGTCCTCCTGACTTTAGGTCTGCTGCTCTATGACTGTGCCACCTACCTGCCCAAAATGGGGGGAAAATTTTAATGTACCCAAGCCAGAAGATGATGAAGCACTATTTTCAATTGATTACTTAATTAAGGAGCATTTATTAAGTATCCACTATGTCCAAACAATGACATTCAAAAAAAAAAGAAAGAAAAGAAAAGAAAAGAAAAGAAAAGAAAGAAAGAAAGAAAGAAAAGAAAAGAAAAGAAAAAGAAAGAAAGAAAGAAAGAAAGAAAGAAAGAAAGAAAGAAAGAAAGAAAGAAAGAAAGAAAGAAAGAAAGAAAGAAAGAAAGAAAGAAAGAAAGAAAGAAAAGAAAAAAAAGAAAGAAAGAAAAAAAAAACAGTTTCTGCCCTCAAGGGGTTTATAGTCTATCAGAGGTGACAAGATGTAAAAATATAAAATAGATAACAAGGGATGAAATTAAGTAGAGAAGAACATTGGATGGGAAGAGGAGAAAGGGAAATTAGAAAAGGATTTGTGCAGAAAGTGGTGCTAAATTGTGTCCGCTCTTATCGGTTTTGACAAAGGATCTCAGCTTTAAAAAGAAGCTCTCTGCAAAATTCCCAGCCTTGGAAAATCTCAGATGCAGGAGAAACCAGTATGCATCCTACTCTCAAATATCTATAATGGTTAGGAATTTTGTCCTGATGTCAAACCTGCCTTCCCATGCTTTCTTTTCTCATATGCTGCCCTGAATTCCTCTGGGAACAAACAGGACAAGTCTATTCCTTTTTCCTCAGGCAGAACTTCAAATATATGAGGACAGTTGTCAAGCCTTCTCTTCTCCAGGATAATCATTCCTTTGTTCCTTCTCCATTCCATACAATCTTCAAATGGCTTGGTCTCAAGATCTTTCACTGTCACGATCTTCCTCTTGATCTTTTCTACCTTTTTATTCAAGTTAAATTTCACCTTCAATATAATTCTGTATTTTAGCTTTACTGACTTCTAAGAGAGGGGTGTGTGTGTGTGTGTGTGTGTGTGTGTGTGTGTGTGTGTGTGTGTGAATACATATGCACTCGTATATATAAAGGAGTAATTAGAGAAATGAGATAAAGCCACATACTGTGTGTGGGATTATAGCAATAATGGGAATGATATACCTGGGAATAATCACTTATAAAAACAAATTATGTTTGTTAAGGTTTTTAAGGTTAAGATTCTCTTTCATTTAACTATCACAAATTCTGTCTTATTCTGAATAATCACTTACTCTTGGGTACATTAAAATTTTCTTTCCCTGATTATAAACCCCATTTTCTCAAACTAACTTTTTTTGAAGAAGTTCCTATGAGTCAGTCCAAAGTGAGAAGCAAGGCTCTGGCTTTACACGACAAAATATTTCACAGGAAACCCAGGTTTATACAAAAAGGTGAAGCCCAGTGAATTAAATGACTTAGCATTGAGGATATAAATATAAATACAAGCAAAATCAATGATAGCTCCTGCCCTCTAACATTCTCTCCCCCCCCCCCATTAAAAGTATTTTATTTTTTCCAATTACATGTACAGATAGTTTTCAACATTCACTTTTGTAAGATTTTGAGTTCTTTCCCTTCCTTCCCTTCCCTTCCCCAAAACAACAATCAATTTTCTAGAGGTTATATATGTTTAATCATTTTAAACATATCTCCATTTTAGTCATGTTGTGAAAGAAAAATAAAAAAGAAAATTACAAGAAAGAAAAAAAAACAAGACAAAACAAAACAAAACAAAAGGTGAAAGTAATATGTTTCCATCTGCATTCAGTCTCCATGATTCTTTCTCTGAATGCAGATGGCATTCTCCATCTCAACTCTAGTGAAATTGTCTTGTATCCTTGTGTTGCTAACAAGAGTTCAATCTTTCACATTTGATCATGCAGCCTTGCAATTTCTGTGTACAATGTTCTCCTGGTTCTATTCATTTCACTCAGCATCAGTTCTTGTAAGTCTTTCCAGGCTTTTCTGAAATTAGTCTACTAGGAGCTGACATTCATAAGGAAGCAAAATGTTGCTCAATTAATAACAGATAGTAGTCTTTTCCTTGAAATGATCAGAACATCATTTATACAGCCTACTTCTTCTTCTTCTTCTTTTTTTTTTGCCTACATGGAGGTTTGAGATTAAGCATCATGTAGATAAGGTCTATTTTATTGGACAGTTTGAAATAAATGGTGAATTTAATTGACTTCTCAACCCTATAAAGTCTAATATCTATCAATAACCCTGGAAACTAGTAGTTGTTTATATTATATATATATATACATATATATATATGCACACACACATATATATACGAATGCATATTTGTATATATATATATATACATATAAATTAAGTTCTTTTCCTTCTACCCACTATTATGTATTATATAATGTACTGTTATATAATAGTGTAATATATGTACTATATTATAGTATATATTAATATATATTATATAATTTATATAATATATAATTATATTATATATATAATATGTTATAATGTATAATAATATAGTAATAATATAATATATAGTATATGTAGTAATATATAGTAATATGTAGGGAGGGAAATATTAGATATAATATCTATATTATCTGATACTAAGAGTATTAATAATAAAGAACATTTTTATATTAATTTAAAGTTTGCAAAACAATCGACATCGTCCATCTTTCTTGATTCTTGCAGTAATCTCTTGGGTAAAATGCTGCCATTTTACAGAACAGGAAATTGAGAGAGGGTAAGTATTCTATAGGGACACATGGTATAGTATGGAAGGAACCCCAAATTTGAAACAAAAGACCTGTCTTCAAATAAGGGATGTTTTCTTTACTGCCTGTGCAATGTCACCGTTCCTGAACCTCTGTAAACATTGTTTTCCTCCTGTGGAACGCGGAGGTGGGACATCGCTAGATCTCCAGAGTCACTTCTAGCTCTCAAATTGAGAATCGATGAGCCTGAAACTTGCAAGGCTCTCATGACTAGTAGGTGTGATTTGAACCGGAGTAATGGGGATCCCATCACCCAAAACTCGGTGCACCACAGTCACACCAGGGCTGGACGGCAGCCGATTGACACATTTCAGCCACCCAGCCCTTCATCATTGTTTCTAAGCCACTGCTGAGGTCACGACTCCAATAATGGGACTTGCTTCCTGTTATGTCTCTTCCCAGATTTTTTAAGCGTGTCTCCCCCGGAGCCCTCGCACCCGTAAGGGAACTAAGGCAGTCCGCCGTCCAGGTGTTTCTCCGAGGCCAGGAGCCCTCCCGTCCAACAAAGCGAGGAGGGGCCGCGTGTCATTGACGAGGCTGTCCGCCTCTCGGGAGACTGAAAACACCCACCTGCGGGGCCTCCTCGGTCGTCCCTCCAAGCCAAGGCTCGCGAGCGTCCGCGGGAGCCCCAGCTGTATTTCCACACCGGTCACCGGCAGGCCGATGTCGCTTTCACTGGCTGCCCGGTCTCTCCAGACAAAACTCAGATCGCAAGCAATCAAACGGAGAAGCCAGAAATGACAAGTGTTTTGACAGCGCTCAGAGTACTTTGAGGTATTTTTAGCCTATTTCTGAGGCGTATTAGCTTAACCTGTAATAGAATATAAATGAGCCCATATGGTAGAGATGTAATTATGTTCCATGTGAGAAATCCCCGTGGTAGGTTTCGGGGGTGGGGGGGGGAGAAGCATCCACCCCACCCCCCTCCCCTGCACCACATGTGCCTTCTGGAGGGCACGATTTACACATGATTACCTCCTCATTTGCATCGAGAAGAATATGAAGAAATACAATGCTAACTATACCATAATGGAAAGGGCAAAGCAAAGACTCGAGATCCCTGGGGGGGCTGATCTCGGTGACTGACATCCAGTTAGGAACAGAGGCTGCTGCCCTTCGGGAATCCATTTCATGAAGCGATCTTTGATTATGTGGGCACAGCAATCATAAGTCTTAATTATTATTACTGCTAGAGAATAGACTACACGTCTCTGGGGAGCATCTCTGTCACAGACACTTTGCTGGCGTGCGAGGCTGAAAAGGAATGTTTTTCCCAAGGATCATTTTCATTCCAACCTGATATTTAGTTGAAGCTTCTTTGACTACTAGTCATGAAACATTAAATATAGATTAGAGGCAGAGAGATGTTGAAAGTTGAAATTCACCGGAGGTGCACGCCTGTGTCCTTGAGAGACAACCCCAAATGTTGTCCAGATGTTGGAACAACCAAACCCCGCTGCAGCCACAACAGAGAAAGTGGATTTTTCGCATACCACCGGCCTTCTGTTTAGTTTCCTTGTAATACATTCATTTAGCAGAAAGTCCTAACAGCCTGTTAGTAGTGGATGTTGCGAAGTGCTCGCTACCCCTGGAAGAATGAAGAAATGCTTTTGTGTCAGTAAAGAGAGTAATTCAAAGCATGTAATTGATTTTCTACAGTTTCAAACTGTGATAAGACTAAGCTTTGGCAGCAGAAACATATGTTAGCAGTTTTGTCAGTGTTTCTCAATGAATCCGAAAGAGAAACAAAAGGGGGAAGAGAGAGAGAGAGAGAGAGAGAGAGAGAGAGAGAGAGAGAGAGAGAGAGAGAGAGAGAGAGAGAGAGAGAGAGAGAGAGAGAGAGAGAGAGAGAGAGAGAGAGACAGAGACAGAGAGACACAGAGAGAGACAGAGACAGAGACAGAGACACAGAGACAGAGACACAGAAACACAGAGACAGAGACAGAGACATAGAGAAAGAGAGAGACAGAGAAAAGAGGAAGTGAGGGAAGGAGAAAAAGGGAGGGAGGGAGGAAGAAAAAGAGAAAGAAAGGAGTACCCCCACATCTTGTAGATTGTTAACTCGCCTTGTACACCCCAGTGGATATTAACTGACACTGGCAGTAGAATTTAGAATAAATTGATCTGTTCGCCCACACATTCACCAGCCCTTGAAGCATCAGGACAGCTGGGCTCCCCAAGACAACAGAGCTCACCAGGTTACAATGGGGAACTCCTCCTTGTCCATTTTCTCAATGAATAGTGAGTGCTATGTTTATCTGTTAGGCTCCCTCTCCACTTCACTCCCCACTTACACTGGACAAATTAGAAAAAAGGCTTTCTGGTGCAAGTCTCCATTAATATGCAGAGCATTCAAGCTCACCAGCAGGTTCAGTGAAGGATATCAAATCAAACGCCAAAGAGGATGCAGGCCAGCTGTTCTTGTGGAGGATTCACGTGTAAAATAAGCCAGCAGTATAAGCAAAGAAGCCAGTGCACAAGAGTGGGAGGGGGGAGAACCCTGGATCCAGGGTGAGAGAATCTGGGTTCAAATCTCAGCTTCTTTATTCAGAATGTCACTGGGCTTCAGTTGGCTCACCTATAAAATAAGGCAAGGGGAAATGTGGGTGTTGGGGACTGGATGCTGATGATAAAGAGTCATCAAGATCTAGAATCTTGTTGCTATACTATGTATCAGCATGAAAACAGAATGTAAAATTCAATGGAGTTTAAGAAACATTTTTTAAATACTTCCTATGTTCAGAGCCCTGTACAGAATTTTGCTAGAATCAGAAAGCTATCTCTAGGATTCTAAAGATAGCAGGCAGTGTTTGATTATTCTCATCATATATTATTGTGAAACCAGATAAAGATCAGACAGATAACTTCAAAAGATCTTTTATTTGTCAAATGTAGGATGCTTACTAATGAGGTCTTCCCATATGAGTTTATAATGTAGAGTATTCCCAACAAATAGCACTATTAATTACCTGCTAATTATGTGGGATAATGGAAGGGACCAATGATATTGATTAATGGAGAATCTCTCTCCCTCTCCCTCTCCCTTTCCCTCTCTTTCCCCTCTTCCTCTTCTCCCTCTCCCTCTTCTTCTTTTCTCCTCTCTCTATCTTTCTCTCTCTCTCTCTCTGTCTCTCTCTCTCTGTCTCTCTCTCTCTGTCTCTGTCTCTCTCTCTCTCTCTGTCTCTCTCTCTCTTTCTCTCTCTCTCTCTCTCTCTCTCTCTCTCTCTCTCTCTCTCTCTCTCTCTCTCTCTCTCTCTCTCTCTCTCTCTCTCTCTCTCTCTCTCTTACACACACAAACACAGAGGATTTTTAAGTTTAAATTTGGCATTGAAATCGATCATTTGATTATTTAAGAGTAGCATACTCCTTACTTCCTTCCTTCATTGTGTTTACTTAGGAAAATATTATTTAATGTTTCCTGACAATATTCAGAGGGAAGGTGCATAGAAGAGAGGAAGGAATACTCATTCAGGAGGCTCCTATTTTGGGGGATGTTGATTCAGAATTAAAGGCCTATCATAACTAATCCACCAAAGAAAAAAACTCTACATGGATAACAGAAGGTTACCTGAGCAGACAGCATCCTATAGGCAAATTACTATTCTTGACAGAAGGCAGAGGCTGCTACTAAAGCTTCTCCAGATTAGTCAGGAGATCTGGTTCTAAAATAGTCTCTACCACTGATTCAGAAAATATTTATTAAGCCCCTCTTGTTTGTTAGATTATTGGGCTGACCAGGCTTTAAGGTAGAACTACATTTGCATAAAATGTCAAAAGTAAAGTCTATTTGGGATTGCATAATCTTAGCAAAGGAGTTTAAATTCTCTGGCCCTCTTTTCTTTCTGCTGGCTGGCACAGTGGGTAAAGTGCTAGGCTTGGAGTCAGTTCAAATCTGGGCTCAGACATTTATTAGCTGTGTGACCTGAGGAAGTTAACTCTGTCTGCCTCAGTTTCCCCAACTACTAAATGGATTGGAGACATCCATCTTTTAATAAGGTCCTGTAATAATTCAGCTGGTCAAACCTTTTGGATGGAGTCCAGGATAGATAATGATGATTGATGATGATGATGATGATGATGATGATGATGATGATGATGATGATGATAATATTTACTAGCTGTGTGATTTGGGGCAAGTTAATTAACCCCAATTGCCTCTAATGGGGAAGAAAAGGAAAAAAAGAAAGACCTTCAACTCATCTAAGACAACTTTCTTATTTGAGCAAAAATACAAAGTTTCCTATTTGGAAGCAGATAAATGTTAAAAATACCCATCTTTCTCTAGGGGGAAAAAGTCTTCCCAATATACAGCTGGCTCTAGTTCTGTCCTGACCAGGAGGGATCTTAATAATCCAGTCCATACCTGCAAAGGGATCACTCTATAATATAACTAGTAAGTGTCATCTGCTTGTACTTAAAGATCTCAAGTGAGGGGAACTTAAAGCAACCCATTCATCTTTTGTGAAGCTCTGATTGTTTGGAAGGTTTTTTTTTTTTTTTACTACTTAAAGCCTAAATTTGGGTTCACAGAGGCAAAGTGAGTTGATCCAAGTTAATCAAGTGGAGAACTAGAACTAACTTGAGCTCTTCTTCACTCCTAACTTTCAATCTAGTAATCTTTCCACTTCACCACACTGCCTAGAGAAGAGACATACATATGTAAAAGATAATGATCTTACAAGGGATGAAACTTGTTTGTCAGAGAATTAGATCTTAACAATAATTGGAACTATGGACAATGAGAATCACCTGCCTGAAAAAGCATGACTAGAAACTAGAAAATTACAAATCAGAACCAATTTCATCTGTAATCAAAATATTTATACTACAAGGTATTGTCCAAGCCAACATATTTTGAAGCTTTCTTTTAAAATGATCGATTTATAACAAATAACTCTTCCAACCTTGAAAACATAAAACTAATGCACAAAAGATTCGAGATGCTTCCTAATGAGGCTGAAAACTTAATTTCAAGTCCAATCTACTGTCTCTTATCTCCTCAAATGGGTCACAAGGACTTAAGGGAAAAGACCAGAACAGTAAATCGAGTGTCATGACTGAGGGGCCAAAATCAAGGGAAGCATAATTCTCCCCAACATGGCCTTTTGGTTTTTTCAGGGTGGTCCAGAGATCACTATCCCTGTGCCAGTTTGTTCAATCCCACTTTCTTGCTTGGCTCCACTCCTGGCTTTGCATGACCATGATGCCCTTCTCCTCAGGGTTGCCTTTCCCTTTAACTGCAGAGGAAACATGGGCAGTACACAGTGGAACTGCATCTACCTCCCCTTCAATCTCCCCCCCCCCCCAATATACCTTCTCTAATTATACTTGCCTCAAGTGAAAGGATTCCTAGTCTCAACTCTGGAAAGATCCATGTCTTAAACTTCTCTTTTGTGCCAATGGTTAGGACCAAACTAGCCATCTAATAGATGCTTAATTATTATTGGGATATTGATTAATTTATTGATTGATAAGAGTAAAGGAAATATAGAAATGAGAGATGAGCTTCTTCTGTGCACCACTATTTATAGCATAAGGGGAGGGGGTTTGGACATTTCTGACTTAACACCTTTGGTAGTTATCTATAACTCAGGCTGAAGTCTCCTCTATTTTCTCCATTCCATTCCCTAATATTTATTAAACTCCAATTTTGTGCCAGTCACTGTGTAGGGCAGTAGGAATACAAAGCCAAAAATGAGAAGGACAGTGGATAGAGCACTTAAAAGAATTTACATTCTACTGCATTAAATATTATTCTTGTCATTCATTGTTTTCATATATATGTTAGCACATATTTCTCTAGCAGTTTGAACTCTTCATTCCAGGCTCTCCATTCATGAACTAGTCACCATCCATGCTCTTGGCTTCATTACCTCCTGCTAATTTTCCAGAAATTTTGGTAAGTGAATCCTGTGTGATATGATAGACAAAATACTATAGTAGAATCTGGATCTGAAATCAGAAACCCCAGGTTTAAATCCCAGTGACATCTCTTACTCCTGTGAGATGTTGGGCAAATCATTTAGCTTCTCTGGGTGTCAATTTCTTTCTTTCTTTTTTTTTTTTTAATGTACAATTTTAAAAAACATATTTCCTTATTTGTCATGTTGTGCAAGAAAAATCAGACCAAAAGGTAAAAATCATGAGAAAGAAAAAGCAAACAAAGAAAAGTGGAGATACCATGCTCAGATCCATATTCAGTCTCCATAGTTCTCCCTCTGGATGCAAATAGCACTTTCCATCCCAAATCTATTGGAATTGTTTTGGATGACTATATTAATGAAAAGAGCTAAGTTGATCATCACATGATCTTGCTGTTACTTTGTACAGTGTTCTCCTGATTCTGTAAGTCTCTCCAGGCTTTTGTGAAATCAACTTCTTCATCCTTTCTTATAGAACAATACTATTCCACTACATTTTATATACCATAACTTATTCAGCCATTTCCCAACTGATGGGCATCCATTCAGTTTCTTGTTCTCTGCCACTACAAAAAGGACTGCTATAAACATTTTTGCAGATGTGGATCCTTTCCCCTCTTTTATGATCTCTTTGGGATGCAGATCCAGTAGTGACATTAATGGATCAAAAGATATGCAGTTTTATAGCCTCTTGGGCTTACTTCCAAATTGCTCTCCAGAATGATTGGATCATTTCCCAACTCCACCAAAAATGCATTACTGTCCCAGTTTTCCCACATCCTCTCCAACATTTATCTTTATTTTTTCTGTCATCTTAGCCAATCTGAGAGGTGGGAAGTGGTCTTAAATGGGCATTTCTCTAATCAATAGTGATTTAATGAATTTCTTTCATATGATTAGAAATGGCTTTAATTCCTTCACATGAAAATTGTCTGTTCATATCCTTTGACCATTTATCAACTGAGGAATATGGGAACCAATTTCTTTATGTATAAGACAAAGGGATTGAAATGAATTAAATGATTCCTCTTAGCTCTACATGATGAGACCACTTGGAGCAAGTAGCACATAGATCATAGAAGGCAAAGAGAATTCAATGATTTGTGGCTGGAAGGAACCTTAGGGACCAGATAGTCCAATTCCCTCTTTTTTGAAGATGAAGAAACCATGGCAGGAAGGGGTTAAGTGACTTCTCCTAGGTCACATTGGTATTAAATGGCAGAAATGAGATTCAAGCTGACTCTAAATTCCCCTCCCATGAACTACATCCTGATGCTAGTTCTATTTTCAAAGTCAGAGGCAGCTGTGTTGTGTCCACCTACACATCAACAAAGAATCTGCCAGCATCAGTCAGCGAGATGGATGTTTTCCCTGAAGTAGCCATCTCTCTGCTAGTGAATTCTGGTAGAATATAAATCTTGGGCTCTCATTAAAATATTCTAGAAAAAAACAGCAGGCAAGTGAAGCCAATCAAATCTTCCATTAATCTAAATATTAATGGCTATAACTATGAAAAAGTTTCCTTAAGACCATACATAAAAATGCAATATTCCTAGAAGTCTCCATTTGGCATTTAAAGCTTTGGGTAATTGAATACTTTGTATTTCCCATGGAGCCCAGGATCATCAAGAATTTGGGGGGGGGGAGGGAAAAGTTATCTATTCCGTATTGCACTCTGTTACTCAGATCATCTTGTCTGTTAATTATCCGGATTGCCCACCTCCCTCTTCCTTCTACCCTCTGGCTATTTCCTTTAACAAAAAATTCACTTCTCATTAGCAGTGAAAGTGGAAGGCTAAGGGAGGGGAGAAAGTGAAATCATCAATGTTGTCATTTCTTTCTGAAACTCCCCTGTAAACTGGTTGGTTTGCCTTTATTTACTTAAAGATGGGTTTGGCCTATTCCAAGTAAAACAAAGTAGAAAGTATCAAGCCTTAGAATCTGAATCTGGGGATAAGTTCTGATGAGATCTTGAGTTCTGAGACACCTTTGGAAGCAGAATCTTCTATTTCAAGTTGCTTTGACTAAGTTGCATTGTGGAGAGATTCAGTAGACTTGAAGATTTAAAAATTTGATGAACATCTTATTATTAACAATACTAACAAAAAAAGTGCCTGACTTATATTATCTCATCAAAGCCTCCACAAAACCATAGATAATAGGTATTATATTTATATTTATTTATATTATATTTATTATTATACCAATTTTACAATTGGAGAAATTGAGATTTGGAGCCATTAAGCAACATGCTTGCCTTTGATCACAAAGCTTAGTGTCTAAAGTTAGGATTTATTATTTGACATCTAGGTATAGTGGCTACAACAATGGACCTGAATTTAGACCTTCATTCTAACACTGTGCCCTTGGACAAGTCACTCACCTGTCTGCCTCAATTTCCTCATCTTCAAACTAGAAATAATAATAGCACTGACTTGTGAGAATAAAATACAACAATATTTATAATCCTTAAAATATTTTATAAATCCTAGCTGTAGTGGTATTTGTTACCGTAGTTATCATTATTGCGGTTTTTGGTAATTTATTGAGGGTTTGGTTTGGGCAGTAAGGATGGGGATAGTCCAGACTGATGATTTCTTTAATAGGAGAAACTCCTGGTATGGAAACTATCTCCACAGATGTGGATTGACAATTCATCTGTAATTTGTAATCTTAGAGTTATCAGAATACCCCTGGTTAAAATTCACAGAAACTTGGAGAATTTGAGATATTACCTACCCACTTCTGGCCACTAAGTCTTCCCAATAATGACTCTTGGAATAAGAGCTATAGTTGAGCTATCTTGGTACAAGAGTTATAGTTGAGCTATAGTATATATACTATACACATACATGTATACACACACATATATACTATACACATACATGTATATACACACATATATACTATACACATACATGTACACACACATATATATATCTACCTACATATCTATAGACACATAAACATACCTATACACACACACACACACACACACACACACACACACACACAAACTCATATATGGCTTTAAGTACAGTACTCTATCCTCAAAGACACAGTTCGACATCTATAATGTTCCCACTTCCATGGAAACAGATAAGCCTTTTCTATCCCTATCCCATTATCTGGATCTATTCCTTTCCCCTCTCTATGATTGCATTTGCCTGTCCTCCATCCCCTTCTATCACAAGATCCTGCTTTTTGATATCTTAATCCTTATGAAGATGTTAATGACTGAATAAATGTCACAGACTGATAATGGATAACTGCATTATCCCCTTTGGAAATATTTCTCTTTTAGAATGTGCTAGTACTTCTATGGGTACTTGGCTCACCTAGATATGAACTAGCAAGGGTGTCCTTGCAAGTTGAATTGAGAGCTAATTGCTGACTAGCATTCCCCAACTGGATATATGACTCAACCCTCCCATTTCTCCTTACAAGGCAGCTATTGTTCAGGGGCCTTGAGCTCTGTGTCTCTAGGATCTTCTCTATTGATCCTAGCTCTCTAGTGTCATTCAGTTATTCTCAGTCAAGCCCCATAGACCATAGCACATGAGGCCATTCTATCCTCCACTACTTCTCGAAGTCTGCCCAAGCTCGTACTTTTTGTCTTCACAATCTATCCATCTCATCCTCTGCCAACTTCTTCTCCTTTTGCCTTTAAACTTTCTCAACATCAGCGTCTTAGCTTCTTAGAAATGACATAATAACAGAAAAGTAGCTGACATATTTTTGTATTTTGCTTATTTATAATGGAGGGCAATACCATGGCCCATAAGATCCACATGGTTCCATCTTTAGGGAATCTGTTGAAGACACAGTTAGTTATGAGTCCAGTCACAATCATTTAAAACACCAGTCAGAAAAATTCCTAACATTTAGACAAAGATTCAGCTTCCTGGCTAACTTTACATTTATATCTATCTCTACTTAACCCCTGGTCTCTTTGTGGTTTAGGAAAGATTCAGTTTACTGGAAACATCAGAATACCAAAACAGTCAATTATATTACAGTGGGTTTGGATAGAGAGGCACACAAAGAAAGTTGGGGGGGGAAGCCTTCCTTTTCTTAACTTAGCCTAGGTCTTTCGCCCTCAGATGCTTGTGGAGTCACTGACCCTGTTCAGTGTCTCTCTTCTCTGCCATAGCTCAGACTTCCAGGAAAAACCACGTATTCCAGTTCCTGTAATTCTTCCTCATTCTAGCATCACTGGGACTTAACCTAGTTTGGCTCTTCCATTCTGAGATGCTTGTGGAGCCATTGACCTTGCTTAGTATCTGCCACAGTTCAATCTTCTTCACTCTTCAAAGGTGTGCTAGAAAACCACATGCTCCAATTTCTGCAATTTCTCATCACTCTAGACAGTTCTCGGTAGGACTGGGAAGACATAAGAAAACCCTTCAGACAGCTGAAGTAGACCTCTTGTCTAGCATGATTTCACTTCAATGCCAGGAAACTGAATCTCTTCCATTTATTGTGTCAGAAAGATCCTGAAGATCACCTGGGACAAGATACCAGACTCAGGTCCTTTCTTGAACTAAACTGCCAAGAATTCTAACTCTATTGCAGAGAGCACAACTCCATTGGGCTGGCCGTATTGTTTGAATGATAAATGTATGTTGGCCAACATACACACACACACACATGTATATATTTCGTGGAGAACTCACACAGGACAAGCGCTCACAAGGTGGTCAGAAAAAATGATACAAGGACACTCATTATCTCTTAAGAACTTTAGAACTGATTGTATGACAATGGAGACCCTGGCACAAGACCCTCATCAGAGAAGGTGCTGTGCTCTGTGAACAAAGCAGAATTGAAGAAAGATGAAATGTCTATGTTGGAAGACTATTTGTATCTGACCTGTGACAGCACATTCTGTATTGGTCTGATCAGCCACAGTTGGACACACTGTAACTCGACTCTAACATAGTAATGTTATTCTGGTCTTCTTCCAGTACAAAGGACAACAACTAATCAACTTCAATGGGTTACAAAGACTTTTTCCATTTAGCCTAAGGTCATTTTGACTAATAAATGATTTGAAACCAGTTTTTCCATTTTTATAATGATTTACTACATAGCTTGCTTTTCTAATCCAACAATATGATCCCAATCTTAGTTGCTACCTGTAGCACTCAATCAATCAACATTTATTAAGTACCTACTATGTGCTAGATACTCTGTTAAACTCTGGGGATACAAAAAGAGAAGGAACTTATAATATAATAGGAGAGACAAAATGCATGCAAGTAAATGCAAAGCAAGCTATATATGGGATAAACAAGACATATTAAACTGAGGGAAGACTCTAACTTAGGGAATGCTTGCTGTAGAAAGTGAATTTAATTGGACTTTAGGAAGCCAGGGAGGTCAGTAGTTGGAAGAGAGGAAGGAGACTGCAGGCACAAGTACAGCTAAAGAAAATGTCCAAAGCCAAGAGAAATCTTGTTCATGAAAGAGCCAGGAGGTAGTGTCACTAGATCAGGGTATAGAAGGGGAGTAAGGTCTAAGAAGACAGGAAAGGTCTGGGTTTTTTAAGGGCTTTGAATGCTAAACAGAGCATTTTGTATTTGCCCCTGCAGTCAAAAAGCCACTGAAGTTTATTGGGGGTGAAGGATCTGACCTGAGCTCTAGGAAAATCTATCTCCATTCTAATGGAGAATGGATAGAAATGAGACTGGAGAGACCTGGGGCTCTGCTCCAGAGGGGTGATAATATCATGGGACAGAAGGGAACATATTCAAGAGATGTTGCAAAGCTAAAATCAACTGGTCTTACCACAACTTGGATATGGACGGTAAGAGTCAGTGAGGAGTACACTATGACTTCTAGATGGGGAACCTAAACACTGGAAAGATGGCATGCCCTCTATAGCAATAGGGAAGCTGCTAGGGAAGCACTCTGTAGTAATAGGGAAGCTAAGTAATATGGGAAGATTTAGAGAGGAGAAGGTAATGAGTTGTGTTTTAGATATAACAAGTTTGAGATATCTATTGGACATCCAGTTCAAGATGTCTGAAAGGCAATTGAAGATGAAAGACTAGAGATTAGCCAAGAAACTGGGGCAGGAAAGGTAGATTTGAGAATCATCATGATAATTAAATTCTTGGGAGTTGAGATCACCTAGTAAAGTAGCACAGCAGAAGAAAGGAGATGTAGGACAGAACCCTAAAGGATATCCTCTGTTGGAGGACATGTTCTGGAGCTGGATCCAGCAAAGGGGACAGAAGCAACAATCAGGTAAAGAGAAGGGGGAAGAGGAATGGCCAGAATACCTAGAGAAGAAAGTCTAATATCCGGGAGAATGTGATCAACAGACTACAGAAAGATAGAAGAGAATGACTTTTTCCTTTTAAGGGTAGAATTTCATTCTCAGGATAAAATGTGTGCTCTAGCCTCTTACTTATCTTTCCAAACCCCACCATATCTCACCTCCATACAAAGTTAATAGCTCCCTTTCAAGAATTTCTACCTTGAAGTTCCCTGCTGCCCTCTACTCTGCTGTAAAAGTGCTTCTGTCTCTTGGGATCACAGGGACCTCTGCTGACCTCTAGGCGTCAGCTTCCCTTGGGAGAGGTCAGATACCAGAACCAACAATATTTTAAGTAAAAAGAATGAATTACTGATGGTAGTATCGCCTGTCTTGTGGGAGACCCGTGGGAGAAAAGCGTTTTCTTTGATTCTTTTTTTTTAGTTAGTAGTAAATCATATTTCAGAGGCCCCTCTCCCCACAGTGCAAACATACAACTAGCTCTCAATTTTTCCAAGTGATAAGTGCCTCATCTCTTTGGAGCATGCTTAGGGCTGAGGGGCTAGCCATATTAAGGTTTCATTATTGATATCAGAATTGCTTGCAATATAATGGAAACTTTCAATTTTAATGTCCAAACTTCTATCTTTCCAGAACAGATAATGTCTCTAGTGAAAAATTGGTACATCAGGAGTAAACATAATTCTTTCCAGCCATCCTTATCCTTTGGGCAGAGGAAGGATTTTGATGTCTCAGCTTCTGAAACTTTTCAAAAGTACAAAATTCATTTGTAAAGAATAAACAAAAGGAATGTTATTGACACTGAAATTTCCATCCTGATGTTAGAATTGAATAAAGATCCAGTAAACTCAGTTCTCTACAGTTAAAAAGGAAAGTTAATTATAATATCAAAAAAAATTTAGGGGGGAAACACCCACTTCCTTCATGAATCATTTTTCAGGATAAACATGTACAGTTGGGATGAATGGAAATGAGACTTCTGAGTTTGCTCTCCAAATTTTTAATCTTAAAAGTCTACTGGAGACTCTGAAGGTAACTGTTGCAGAAAATATTAGGGACACAAAACATCTAGAACAGAACTGAGCAGGATGGGGTCCCTGGGATCTACATGAGAAAATTGGATTCCCATTAGGTCTTCTGTAGTCACTTAAACAGTATCATTGTAACTCTTCTATTTTTAACTCTTTTCTTGTTTCTTCAGCTTAAATCAGAGGAGGATTTAGGTTTTCTGTGCAAATAGGTGACTTTAATCAGAGTCCTGAAGAATTTAATTTGTTTTTCTTCTCATTTTTAGTTTAGTCATCCAGTGAATAATTCTCCTAGTTCTGCTCATCTCTGTATCAGTTTATTCAAGTCTATTTAAAGCTACAGCATTCATCCTATGATCCAGTAGCACATTCCTTTAAGTTCATCTCACCACAACTGGTCCAACCAACCTCTTAATGATGGGTAACTACTTTATTTCCAATTCTCTGCTATATGAAAAGTTATAAAATAATCTTGAAATAGCCTTGAAATCATAAATAACTGAATCTTTAGGTCCTTTTCCTCTATCTCTGATCTCCTTGAGTATAGGAGAAATCAAAAAGATGTGCAGAAGGGAACACAAACAGAGCGATTTTGTTACCTTGTTCAGTTTCATATGTGAATATAATGCTTAGAATATTGTGTGCTAAGGAATGAAGTTAAAGAGACAGCATCACCTTTCTCACTGAAAGAGGCTAAAAAAACCTCATACCTAGCCATACACAACAATTCAGCTTCTTCTACAATCTCTATTCTTGTTCTCTTTGTGGCGAAATGTTTGCTTATTGATGATTTTACAACAAAAAAGAGAAAAGGAGAATAGGCTGCTAAGAAAGTTTCCCTTTATGTACTGTCACAGAATTTAGAGGAGATGGGGTCTTAGATGTCATTTATCCCAGTCTCTTCAGTATTCTGATGTGTGGTGAGCATTGGGGGGAGGGGTCAGGGAGAGAATGCCTATATGTCTTATCTTGTCAGCCTTAGATCACAAAGTCTTAGAGAGCTTCTTAACATTTAACTGGCCCTAACATTCTTGAATCAGGGCTTCCAAAAGTTATTTCATTAATAACCAGCTCACTGGTAAAAATCTTCCCTGATCTAAATTAGGGTGGGGCCTTTGGAAAGCAGAAATTAGCCAGCTGCTGGAACAATTGTTGTTCAGTTAATTTTTTAGTCATGTCGGACTCTTCTTGATCCCATTTGTGTGTGTGTGTGTGTGTGTGTGTGTGTGTGTGTGTGTGTGTGTGTGTGTTTGACAAAAATACTGGAGCAGTCATTTCCTTCTCCAGCTTCAGTTCATTTTACAGATGAGGAAACTGAGGCAGATAGGATGAAGTAACTTTCCCAGGGTCACACAGCTTATAAGTGTCTGAATACAGATTTGGACTCAGATCCTCCCGACTCCAATGCCAGGACTCTATTCACTTCTCCACCTAGTTGGTGAGTAATAGTCAAAGCCTTTCAGGGAAATGCAGTGGAGATGCTGCCAGTGTTATCAGTCCAGTGAATGACCTTCAAGAATTCAGAGTCAGCACACCACCAAGAGGAAGATCCATCCCTGCAGAAGACTTGCTAATACATAGTTTTCCAATTCATATATTCTAGTACTGGTAAAATGTCCATCTGCAAGATGCTATTTTATATGCATGTAGACATAATGATGTCAAAACCATTCATTTGAGAAATGAAAAATGGTTTGATTAGTCCTTCAAACAAAGGAACATAATAGTCTGACTCCTTCTAGATCAATGGGTTCTATCAGGTATTAGGAATAGTAATAATAATAATAATGATGATGATGATGATGATGATGATAGTAATTCATGTTTATATAGAGCTTGGAGATTTACAAAGTATTTTCCTTCCAGAGCTGAACCAAACAGCTTACTAGCTGGGAATACACACTAGCTAAAGGTTGAAATTGGAATTTTTATTAAGCAAAGGATAGACACAGGAACAAAGTGTCATTTCTTGTCCAAATAGTCACCCTCTGGTCCCGGTCTCAGCAAACCTGAGAAATGCAGTGGCCCAGATGTTACCAGAGCTTCTATCAAACTGGCAAATGCCTAAAGGACTAGCCTCAGGCTAGGACAGCCCTGGGGAGAGATTGCTGCCACAAGTCTTTTAAGAATGCCAGTACCAGAGCATCTAGCCCAACAAAACCCAAGCTTGACAGCAGAAATGAATGTTAACACCTAACGAGCTGCAGAGGGGGAATCAGGTACTGTTGCATCTGGATTGTATCAACATAGGCGATCCAAGGTTAGGCAAGCAGCAATTTTAAGCTGAGAAGCAGCAGCAGCCTGGTGGTAGACCTCCATGGTCTATGCTAATGAGCTCCCTTCGGACCACTGCAGAGAAGAATCAATAATTATATATATTTTTTATTTTTTTCAGTAAGAAACTCACTTTGAGTTATAGCTGTTCCCGTGAATGCTGGTTAAACAGCAAGCCCTAGAAATTTCAATAAAGGTGATTTTCTATTTTAAACAATTTGCCTGTCTTCATATCCCTGTGTTTATTTGAAAATAGAAAATACTTTGTTGTAGCAAGCCCACAGCAGAGGGATTTGATGGATGGGCAGTAAAAGCAAAAATGAAAAAACAAACAAACAAAAAAAACTTGAATTAAAATTAAGAGAAATTCATAGAATATTAGAATTAGAAAAAAATTATCTCCTAAGTAATAGTACCTTGTAATAAGATATGATTAAATGAATCTGCTCCTACTGTTGGTGGATTATTGTAGACTCTATATCATCATTGTATGGTTAATGTAGTGATATATGATAACAAATTAAGTAGCTTAAATGAAATGGATGCTTATTTGCAATATATATATATATATATATTTACATATTTATACACACACACATAAATGTGTGTGTGTGTGTGTGCGCGCGTATAAATTCCTAAATGCTGTACCATTCCGAATCTTCTTTTTTGATGTAGGTAATCAAATTGGGTTCTCTTTTGATGATATTTCATGAAGCAACCTTGAACTAATATGAATAATCCCAGCCAGTGATTCAAGAGGAAGACAGTGGAAAGGCTGATAAATGCAGAGACAGTAGATGAATCCCCAAACATGGTAAGAAATGTTATTATAAATAAGAAAATCAACTGACCATCTAGGCACTGAAGGAAAGATGAGGACTAGAGAGCTCATGCTCCATACTCAGTTCTGTCCCTCGGAGCTAATTATAGTTACTAGTTAATCCTCTCTTCAACTTATGAGGAGGGGGAGGAGAAGGGAAGGTAACAAGTATTTTATCAGGTGCCTACTTCATGCCAGGCATTGGCTTTACAGATTTTATCTCACAACAATTTGATTTTCACTGCAACCCTGGGAGATAGATGCTATTATTATTCCCCATTTTACAGTTGAGGAAATGGAGGCACATGAAGTTCAAGTGACTTGTAAGTCACATAGCTACTAAATATCTAAGGATGGGTTTGATATCAGGTCTTTATCACCTCCCTTAAGTTTTCTCTTCTCCAGATTTCTTATTTGAAAAATTATTATCTTCTCCCTTAATTGAAGCTTACATGTCAATATAAATTATAATATGCTGTAATTTTCAGTAACTTTAATGAAAAAGGTGAACATAGGTGAAGGCAACAAAAATATTTTGGATAGCATAATTCAGAAATGAGACACAAAAGAGACCAAAATTTTAAAACAGTTACATAGAAGCTTTGTGTCTCTATGTCAAGATACTTTCTTTAAAAAGATAGTAAGTGCTGGGCACAATACTATTCTAAAAAGAAGAAATGGATTATATTTTAACAGATATGAAATGATGGATTTTTATTCATTTGTGAAGCAGTTGTTTATGTATAGTCAGAATAGCAACTTGTTAGAGCAAGGACCAGAATAAATATCAAATTGGAGAAAGAAAATAAAAATGAATTAGCCGTCACAAGTCAGCCAATTCCAATCTGACCTATTTAAGCTATTCATTGAAACTGAAAATGGGAAATAGATAAAAGAATGGATTTAAAAAATGGATAAAAAACCCCAGAAATTGTTATATACTATCACCATTTCCAAATGGGGTTGAATTCATGTCATAATGATTAGATGATATAATTTTGAATGTATTAGGGGATTGATTCTCAAGATATATGAGAAAAACGAAGAATGCCAAATGTTTGGGGAAATTATGGGCATTATAAAGAACAAAAAGTCTGGATGGGGAAGGACTGAGAAGATATCAATCTCTGTGGACCAATATGTCTTTTACCCATCTCTACAAAATTTTGAAGAGAATAATCTACACACGGTTTTAGATTAGGAGAGAAGCAAAAGGATATTTTTGGTAAACAATAGTCTATAGCAGATCAGATAGAATTATACAACCACATTTTTATAGTTACACCATTGAATGAAATATATAAAGAAATGTGTGCTTATTGTTTGGATTGTTAAGTGTTTTAAATTATCTTAACCTTCTACCTAAAACAAAGGACCATATTTTTAACATCAATACTCTTCTGGTCATATTGCAGGGCTGTGAGTTATGGAATTTCACAGTCTCCAGAGAATTAAAATTCCTTCAAGGACAATGGAGATATAAATGTTGAGTTGTAGGATAAGTAGGATACCATACATTTCCAAACAAGAGATATACAGAAAATAAAATGACATGAAAGATGTCATCAGAGAGACATTGGCACATACACTAAAAAGAGACAGGAGATAAGGGTCCTTGGAAATAGTCCAACGAAATAGAATAGAGATAGCAGCAAGAGAATCAGATATATTTAAGGAAGTCATGTTCAATATATCTACTAAAAGTGGGAGACATCCCACATGTTTCATGAGATGAGAAAGTATGGACAAGTATCATCAACCTGAGGATCTGCATCAATGAAATTCCCTCCATTGTTCAAATTGTAAGTCATCTATTTCAGTAAATGGTTTTTGTGAGTTTCAATAATCAAAATTCCTGTGGATTTTTTATAGAACTAAATAAAATTATAACATTTACATTAATAAATGAAAAATAATCTTAGGTGGTGTTTATGAAAATAAAAAAACCTGCTTAACTTGGTATCCTAGATTTTAAAATATAAAAGGTTTACCAGACAAAAAAAATTAAATCATTAATGGAATAGGAGAAAGAATCAGTAAAGAATCAAACAAATATTTGTCTTTAATAAATCTACTAAGATAAAAACTGGGGAATTGAAATCATTTAATAAAGCTCATCGGGATAACTTGGTAACAATGTAACAAAAAAATATAGAACTTTACCTTATGACATATAACAGCAAATTCCAGCTGGATCATACATTTAAAACATAAAAAAGAATCGTTAGAAAGTTGAAAGAGAAGAGGATGATATACTTACCTCAAGTGTGGAGAAGAGACAAAACATTATTTATTGAAAAAATAGAAGAAATTGTTGAGAATGAGAGGATAGTTTCAATTACATACTATAGAGTCATCATCTCATTTATGAACATTCCCTCCACCACTGAGGATCTGCTCTAGTTCTCAATCTTAGTTTTTTTCATCCATAAAGTGGAAATATTTATACCACCTACCTCATGAAGTCATACATGTAACAGGGGTAATAGCTGAAGTAGAACATGAATATTAGACCCTTTTTGTGAAGGCATATACCCTGATCGTGTGCTAAGGAACTTCTGGAAAAGAATCTTCTGATTAATTCTTTGGCCCCTGGGACTAGGAGTCTATATAAGATAGGGTTAGGAATCAGAAGTTAGTGGCCCCTAAAATGCTACAGGAGCTGAAGAAAGGCTTGGGCCTTAGCTCTCCCTTGAGTTTCTGCATTGGTGTAAGACATATATTAAGAAGTGTTTTCTTACATACTACTTCTTGGAAGAGAAGATGGCGACCAACACATTCATCTATCACTTTGAAGAGAATGAGGGGTTATGACTGGCTGGTCATATGCTAGAAGATATGGACCTTGTTAGGTGTTTAGACAGAACAGATCCAAGATGAAAGCAAAATATTTATTTGGTTGTCTCATAAAGTTCTCTTTATCCACGGGGAGAGCTTAAGCTCTGTGATAGATTATTGACTTATGAGTTAAGTATCTGTTAAAGTTCATTTTTGTGCTTTAAGTATTATGGGCAGAATTTCAAATACATTGTGGATAGAATATTTTTGTAGCACCATCTGGAAATTATTGTTATTATTCAGTCATGTCATGTCTAACTCTTTGGTACATCATTTGGGGTTTTCTTGGCAAAGCTCCTGGAATGGTTTGTCATTTTCTTCTCCAGCTCATTTTACAGATGAGGAAACTGAGGCAGATGGAGTGAAGTGACTTCCTGAGAGTCACACAGTTAATATCTAGCCTTTCTGACTCCAGGCCCAGTATTCTAGTCACTAGCTGCTCATCTGGAAGTGCATTGCAAAAATTATATAACCAACTATACCCTTTGATCCCATAATATATAACAAGAACATTATCAAAATGGTTTTTTAAACAGCAATTTTTTCAACATATATGATTCATTTGTAATTGAAACAGCAACACAATGGAACTAATCCAAATTTCAATAACTGAAAAAGATCTAGCTAGTAAATATCTCAGCTAAAATTGAACTCAGATCTTCCTAACTTAAATTCTGGGACATTCTCCATTGAACCACACAACTCTAAATGTCAAACAAAGGAGTTTCTATTTTATTCTTCAGGCACCTTTGGAACTTTGTGAGTGCGAGAGTGACATGATCAAAACTTACTTTAAGAATATCCATATGGCTGTCAGATGGAGGAAAGTTTGGAGAGAACAGAAAGAACAGTTAGGTGTTTGTATTACATGTATATATGTATCTGTGCACACACAGATATACATATGTGTATATACACACCCATGCATGTGTATGTGACATACATGTATTTAAACAGGCACGCATACATGTAAATACCTAATTCAAACCCATACATACATGTGACAAATGTCTGCTTGTCTTCTTACCTATTATGAGCTTCTTGAAGAGGAGTATATATTTTTGCCCTTCTTTGAACCCTGCTAATGCTTAACATAGTGCCTGGCACATAGTAAATGCTTGATCGGTCAGTGCTTGTTTATTGACTGTTCAACTGCCTTTCTGGATAACTTATTTCCCTTTTAGATAGTTTAGAAATCCTTTTGTGCACAGGGAATGTTGATGGGACACTGTTTCTCTTCATGTTCCATCTATTTCCCCAAGTTTTGCCCTCTGAGTCCAATCAGGACAAATACATTTTTTTCTTCAACTTGGTAGCTCTTTATTTACTTTGAAAATAATATTTTGCCTCACCTAAATCTTTTTTTTCTCCATTGTAGAGATCCATACTTCTCAATCAAATTTTCATGTGACTTGCTCTCAAGGGCATTCAATAGACTCCCTCTGGATCAAGGTCCAATCTAGGGTCCATGACTTTCCTAAAAATATTGTGATAATCATATTTCCATATAATTGATTTCTTTTGTAATCCCATGTATTTTTATTTTAATAAAACAATAACAAAACTGTCATTTAAAGTGGGGTTTGTCATGTTTGTCCAAGAGATCTTAAGAATATAAACAGCTATGAACTCTGCTTTTGATACTTACCAGCTTTTCAATACTGGGTTTGAAGTCAGGAAGATCCAGATTCCGTCTCAGTCACTTACTAGTTGTGTGACCCTTGGCAAATCAGTCCACTTTGCTTTGCTTTAGTTTCTTCATCAGTGAAACAGGGATAAAGATATCATCTACCTCTGTTGGCTGTTGTAATGATTGAATGAAATCATAATTGTAAGAGTTTTAGCACAATGCCTGAATACATAGCAATACATACAATATATAAGGGCTAAATAAATGTTAGCTAGTAGTAGTAGTGGTAATAGTATTAGTATGTTGTTGTGGTGGTGGCAGTGGCGGCTGTTGTAGTAGTATTTGTAGTAATAGTAGTAGTGTAGTATTTGTAGTAGAAGTAGTATTTGTAGCAGTAGTAGTAGTAGCAATAGTAGTAGTAGTGTAGCATCTGTAGTAATAGTGTAGTATTTGTAGTAGTAGTATTTGTAGCAGTAGTAGTAGTAGTAGTAGCAGTAGCAGTAGCTATAGTAGTACTAGTATTAGTAGTATTTGTAGCAGTAGTAGTAGTAGCGATAGTAGTAGTAGTAGTGTAGTATCTGTAGTAGTAGTGTAGTATTTGTAGTAGTAGTATTTGTAGCAGCAATAGTAGTAGTAGCAATAGTAGTAGTAGTATTTGTAGTAGTAGTAGTATCTGTAGCAGTAGTAGTAGTAGCGATAGTAGTAGTAGTAGTAGTGTAGTATCTATAGTAGTAATGTAGTATTTGTAGTAGTAGTAGTATTTGTAGCAGTAGTAGTAGTAGCAGTAGCAGTAGTAGTAGTAGTAGTAGTAGTAGTAGTAGTAGTAGTAGTAGTAGTAGTAGTAGTATTTGTAGTAGTAGCAGTGGTGGTAATGGTGGTAGTGGTAGTAAATTGTCTTTTATTAGCATTAGTAAAAAGTCTCTAATATCCTTTCCAATCTGACCTAAGTTTTATGGACAAAATGTGACTTCCTTCTAAAAGAATTCAGCAATCTCGCCTTAAATTATTCTAGGCTGCAAAATGAGCTTCTTCCTAATGAAGTAATTTTAATACACTTAAGACAAAGGACACAGACACATCCACATTTTGGATTTAAGAATTTCCTTTAATACCGGTTTTCTAGTTTCTTGGAATGACATATTAATTAACCAACATGAATAGCAAGTTTGTATTTTCAACCAGTCTTGTCCACCAAAGAAGGTAATTTGATTTCTGAGTTAATGAATCAATCTTTTATGTGATTAATGTCTCAGTTCCCTGGAATGAATTTCTTTTATGGTAACTCGTTCATCTTTTAAAAACAAAACACCCCCACTCCACCCCCCATGATCCCAAGTCACGTAATGCAGAGCTGCCTCCATTTGTAGCTACATGCCAGGAATACTTTCCAGGACAGCTTCTGTTTGTCCTGGCCCAAGGGAAGGTAAACAGGGCTAACTTTAGACAAAATTATGAAGTCAGAGGCTTGTTTTTTTGCATTCCCATCTTTCTCTTTCTGCCCTCTTCCCTCCCTTAGGGAGGCCCCTCCTGGTAACTGAGCTGTCCTATTGACTTCTGCTGATTTTATTACCACTTATCAAACAGAGAAGGCTCTGTTATCCATCAATTGCCCCTGTTTGATTGAGTAACTGATTTTACTTTGATCAAAATTCATTCTCACTAAAGAGTCAACACAAGTCAAGCCCTTCCATTTTAAAGCTTTTATCTCTAATTGGGAAATGAATGGCTTTGTCACTTGTTAAAGAAATGCCAGCTATCAGCAGAGCAGGTGTAGGGCTCTGTGGGATCAGGAGGTGCTACTGAAATCACATTAGGGCTATTCAGCAGCCCCCGAAGAAGAATTTAATTTAGTCCATTTAGAATGACTTAGGAAGTGAAGATGAGAGATGCAAAATCAGTTTCTTTCCTAAAGATCTCTGACTTCCCCAAGGAGGAGCCAGGCCTTATTAGGGGTATAGTATGGGCAGAAAATATGCCCTCCCAGCTTCCTCTGCCTCATTTTCTCCATGGAATGCAGCCATATGCACACATATATACATGCATGTACTAGGCAGGGACACATGTACTCATGCATACATATACACACAAATAGCTTTGTTCATATATAATTACATGACTTGTTTTCCTGCCATGACACAGATATATAAGCAAATTCTCCCTGCTTCTAGCTTTTCTCCCCCATCTACTTCCTTAACTATTACGCTTGGCTCCCACTTCTCCTATCTTTAACTAAGCTCTTCTTTTTTGCCTTCCATTTACCCAGAAACTCCCAGGTACATAATTTTTTTTCTTGAATATTTGGCATTATTTTAAAATTTAATGTTCTTTCATACTGAATCTCCTCCCAGCAACTGACCTCCTAGAACATATTCTTATATCCTCTAAATTATTTATTTCTCTGATTTTGAAGTTTCTGACAAAATTTTCCATTTGGATACATCAGTATGGGCCAAATATGCTTAGAAACAGATTAAAACAAAGTCAAATGGAAGAAGGAAATATGATGATAAATGTCATAGTTATAAATTTTTAGCATACTTAAAGGCTTCAAGTATGACTTTATTTTGTAGATGAGAAAAGGAAAATTAAGTAATATGCCCCAAATCACACAGATAGTAAAAGTCTGAGTTGAAATTTGAAACCAGGTCTTCCTGATTCCAAATGTACCATTCTAGAATATGTGGTTAATAGTAGAAGAATCTATGATGATAATAATAAGTACAACATTTAAATAGTATTTTAAGGCCTCCAAAGCATTTTATACATATTACATTGATTAATCTTCACATCAGTCTTAGGAGGTAGATCCCATTTATCATCTTCATTTCACAGATGAGGAAATTAAGGCACAGAGTGGTTAAGGGAGTTATGCAGAGTCATAGAGCTGGTAAGATAATAAATTGTCTTAGGCAAGATTTGAAATCAGCTCTTCCTGACTCTGAGTCTAGCTTATTACATTCACTGCACCCTAACTAGCTCTCCCATTATATATAAACAATATAACATACATATGTATATGGTTTACATTTCTATCAATTATATTCATTATATTCAGCATCTCATTTCAGTCTTAAAATAATAGTGAAGTGTAAGAAGAAATATTCTAATTTTATAATAATGAAACTGAATGACATGCCTCATCTGAGGTAACAACAGCTAAAAATCAGCTCAGCCAGAATTCAAAACCAAGTCCTTACACTTAAGAATTGAATAAAGTCCAAGAGTTTGTGGGTAAGAATGTTGAACTTGACAAAAAGAATCTAAGATATTTAGGAGGAAATCTCAGAAGCCAACAAAAGGAAAAAGGGCTCCAGAAAAGAATAAAAAGAGAGATTGGATAGCTTAGCAATAACAATATGGCAGAAGAAAAGCTTGTGGATACATCTGGCTTCTAGAAAACTGAGACATTAAAGAAAGGTTTCCATAATTTTAATCTCTTTTGGATTTTGTGTGTGTGTGTGTGTGTGTGTGTGTGTGTGTGTGTGTGTGTGTGTGTGTGTGTGTATCTCCACTACCAATATACTATAGTCAAATAATGGGTCAGTCTTCGAATCCAAAATCTCCAGGATTGAAGTTTTGCCTCTAATACATACTTGGCTACACAATTGAAAGAAGCAAAATATTTAATTTCTCAATTGCTAGGCATCCCGGATTAATCAGATATCTGAGCCAAAAGGAAAAAAAATCTCCACAGTCTACTTCAGTGAAATGGCCCACAGTAAGTAAGCATTTTAAATATTGATATATTTGTTGAGTTGAATTAAATTGAATTGGATAGCTAAGAGGGAAATCTCTAAACTGGGTATGAATCCATATCAGGAAATAGAGTCCAAGTTAATCAGGATACTTAAAAACCTTTGCTTCTACTAGTCTGAATTGATCTACTCACCCTTACTGATGTCATGGAGGAATTTTCCAAAACTGGCAATGAAGAACTCCCTTTGGCAGTATAGATAATAAGGTCAAACCAATGACTTCAGGGTCTTCAAATTAATTATTGATTTACTGTATAACTGGGTTGAAAGGCAATGTAATACAGAGTCGCTTGCAAGTAATGGCACTATAATACTTGGTCTGCAAAATTTCCCAGATAAAAACACAACTCTTGAATATGATGGAGATAATGGTGCTAATGATGAAAACTAATAATGAGTCAAACAAATGGCTGTCATTATACATAGGGAGGAAGTCACTCGCAAAGTCCTTCAGTTAGGCCATCACTACCAAATACTAGAAAAAGTTTATCCCTAATGGTCCCACTTATTGATTAATGGAGATTATGCAATGAAATGATGGAAACTGTGAGATAAAAAATTAATTTTTTAAAGATTTTAAATAGATGCTTTACTGAACGATCCAAATCTCCAAAAACTTTTAGAATATAGAGACCAAGGCAAAGATTTTTAAACCAGAAATTGCAAAAAGGTTATCCTGAAGGAACTTAAATTTAGTGAGCAATGTGATTTATGCTAAGAATGGTAGAAATTGCACAACATATCACTGGAGACTACTAATATTTAGCACCTATAAACACCTAGCAGCTAGAAATACACATCAAAAGCATTCTGTCTTCCATGGAACTGCAGACAATGAATTTCTACACTATAAATATAGACATATACATATATATATATATATATATATATATATATATATATATATATATATATATATTCCAAATATAGCTCACACACCCAACAATTAATTGTTCACAATTACCCAGCTATAACATTATTTCATAAAAATTGGTTATAGTACAGGTTTCAGTGAAGATCACCTCTCTTATAGAGTTATTATCACAAAGGCAGAAGTGTCTGCCTGAGGGTGGCACTAACCAGAATTCCCTGTGTCCTGTGGCTTTTGGTCTTGAACAACTTCAATAAAGAAAGCCACAAGAAAAAAAGGAGTGAAAAAGCAGAGACATATGGGTTGTATTTATGGCCTATAAGGATGTAGTGTACTCTGACATGGCATTCTAAATTGTCCATGTAATGAAGAAACAGCCAATGGCCTTCACTCGCCCAACATTTTTCAGTCATATCTTACTTTGTGACTCAATTTGGGTTCTTTTTGGCAGAGACACTAGAGTGGTTTGCCATTTTCTTCTCCAGATCATTTTACAGATGAGGAAACTGAGGCAAACAGGATTAAATGACTGGCCCAGGGTCACATTAGTTGGAAGTATTTGAGGCTGGATTTGAACTCACAAAGAAGAGTCTTTTTAACTATGAGCTGATGTTCTAGCCACTATTCCATGTAGCTGCTCAGGGATCAGTAGGAGACCAAGAGAGACTGGAATCAGAGAGATATGTACAAAGTACATATGAATTAGGGCTGAAGCTAAGGAACTGAAAGCAGATTGAACAGATGTATGGTTGCTGAGAAACCCCCACTCAGTCCATGGCACTTTCCTTTTCCCTCCCACCTTGAATTAGGGAAGTCTGCTTACCTGTCCAACAAATCTTTTCCTTTTTCCTTAACTATGGAGAGAAAAACTCAGATTATCTACTCTCTGCTACAGCCAAAGCAGCTGCTCTTTGGAAGCTTGATGCAGTTAATTGCTTTCAAACATTATTATGCTATTTGAAATAGCTGTTAAAACCATATGCCCATTTACTATGAGCTTACCTGACTAAATATGTGCAATGGGATTGAGAAAACTCAATCAAAAAGGGAGGGGGGGAAGAAGTTTTCCTTAGCACAAACTCAGATGAGGGCTGATGAAAATTTTTCCAGAATGCATATATTCTTAAATATTCTTAAAACACAAATCTGACCATGTAACTCTCTTACTCAAAAATCTGCAATGCCTCCCTATTGCCTGTGGGATAAAATACAAGCTCCCTAGCCTGATTTTTAAAGTTCTCCATGATATGGCTTCCATCTACCTTTCCAGTCTTATTGCCTATTTCTGACCTTCCAATCTTCTTCCAATAAAACTGGCCTATGGGCTGTGCCTCATATACAACATTCTACCTCCTGTCTCCAAGGCAGTTCTCTGTGTCTGCCTTGACCAACATCCCAGGAAATGTTTCTAAACATAGCTTAGGTCCCACTTCCTACATGAGACCTTTCTTGAACCCTCTATTTATTAACACCCTAGTCTTTATGAATTTTTTTTTATTTCCTTATGTATGTTAAATCCTTAACAGTAGAATATAAACTTCCAGAGAGGAGGAACTATTTCATTTTTATCACTATATCCCCAGCACCTTACAGTGCCTTAAGAACACATAGTAGATGATTAATAAATGCTTGTTGGATTCCATTGTGTTGAAAAAAGATCTGAGGGACTTAATGGGCCACAAGCTCAATATGATGTGGCAGCCAAAAAAAAGCGACTGTAGCTTCCAAAAATAAGAAAACGGGGGGGGGGGGGGCAGCTAAGTGGCGCAGTGGATAGAGCACCAGCCTTGAATTCAGGAGGACCCGAGTTCAAATCTGGTCTCAGACACTTAACACTTCTGGCTGTGTGACCCTGGGCAAGTCACTTAACCCCAGCCTCAGGAAAACAAAACAAAACAAAACAAAACAGAACAAAATAATAGCTCACAGTACTGTATCCTTGCCAGATCTCATCTGCAGGATTATATTGAATTCTGAGGAGCTCAGTTTTAGAGGGACACTGATAATCTGGAAAATGGCCAGTGAAGATCCACTATATTAGTAAAGGGCTCTGAGTTCAAGGAACTGAGGATCTTTAGGCTGTTGAAGAGAAGACTCAAGAGGAACATTAAAGCCATCATCCAAGGTTTGAAGGGCTGCCATGGAGAGCAGGAGTTACGCCAGTTCTAGTTGACCCCAGAGGGCAGAATGATAAGCAATAAATAAATGATTCGATGAAGCACCTGGAGGCTTGATGTTAAGAAAAATTTCCTACCAATTAGAGCTGAGCAAAACTGAAATAGGCTGCCTCAAGAATCGGTGGGATTCCCCTTTCTGAAAGGGCAGTGAGCAGAAGTTGGATGACCACTTGTTAAACATGTGATTATAGTGATTCCCTTCTGGTATGGGTTGGACAACATGGTCAATGAAACCCTGCCAAGCTCTCAGAGACTGTGATTCTGTGGATTGAATTGGGCTG
Source organism: Sminthopsis crassicaudata (assembly GCF_048593235.1). Classification (NCBI taxonomy): domain Eukaryota; kingdom Metazoa; phylum Chordata; class Mammalia; order Dasyuromorphia; family Dasyuridae; genus Sminthopsis; species Sminthopsis crassicaudata. Next base: position 46,420,953 of record NC_133621.1, read on the forward strand.
AGGAGGCAGCCTGGCAGAAGGGCAAAGTCATAGCCAAGGAGAATCATGGTTTGTGACTCCTGCTCAGTCACTAATTGACCTTTGGTAGATGACTTCACCTCAGTGTGTTCCCTTCATTTCTTTATCACAAAATGAGATTAGACTGAATGACTTTGAAGGCCCTTTCGAGCTCAGAGCTGCTATGATTTTATCTAAATCAAAATAGCATGTTAAATGCCAAGTCCCCATGGGTAGGCTAGAGCTTCAAAACTCTGAAATGTTACATATGTGCTTATATAACCAAACCTATTTTTCTCTAGATGATATTTCCTATATTTGATATATTTTAGAATTTTTGAAAAATCATATTCTAAGAGGCCCTCCCTCTGGACCCTAGTAGGTTTGTGTTTTCATAAAGCAGGTATAAAGTCAAAATATGTGTGCTTTACATACATTTATTTTCTTGCTTTTTTTCTTTTATTCTTCCCCTTGTTCCTTCTTCCTTCTTTTCCTCTCCCCCTTCTCTTCATTACTATTTTCCTTTCCTTCTTTCCCTACTTCTTTTCCTGCCCTTTTTATCCCTCCATCCCTTTGTTTTTTCTTCTTTATTGACTTCTGTTCTTTCCATCCCTTCCTTTTTTCCTTCTTTTTTCTTTTATTTCTTCTTTTCTCTTTTTTCTTCCTCTTTCCCTCTCCCCCTCACTTCCTTTTCTCCTTCCTTTCTTTTTTCTTTCTTCTTTCTTCTTTTCCTCTCTCTTTGTTTTCTGTCTCTGTCTCTCTCTTTCTTCCTTTCCTTCTCTTTCTTTCTCTGTCACTCCCTGTCTCTGTTCCTGTCTGTCTCTGTTTCTCTGTGTCTGTTTTCTCTGTCTGTCTCTCTCTCACCTAATCCAGGCCTCTAAGTGCAATGACCACTTACAGGTCCAACACCAATAACAACCTACAAAGATGCTTCAATCTCCTCCATTTCTCTTTTTTCTCTCTACATGTTCACCTGTCCTTAGGTGAACCTGGTGGCCTCTACTCCTGACTGATCACCATGTCAGTGCTGGACTTAGCCCTACTATAGCTCAGAAGTCCCAAATTCAAACAGTCCACAACCTCAGCCTCCCCAGAGACTAGGCCAAACACTTAACTATTCTTAATTGAACTTGGGCAAATAATATTCTCTTAGCCTCAGTTTTTTTAATTTATCATTTGAGGATATTGGGCTAGAAAAAGGGTTTTTTTAACTTGAGGTTTGTGGTCTTGCTTCTTAAAATATTTTAATAACTATATTTAAATATAATTGGTTTCCTTGGTAATCCTCTGTATTTTATTTTATGCATTTGAAAATATTATCATGAGAAAATGTCCACAGACTTCATAGGCCTGCCAAAGGAGTCCATGTCACAAATAAAGATTAAGAACTCCTGTCCTACATGGTCCCTCCTAGCATTAAAATTCATTGCTTATATGAATTAATAACTTACGTTATATGTTTCATTTTCCTTTACTTGGTATAAACATTTAGCTTTTGAAAAATTGTGGAAATTGAACCTTCATATCTCTAAGGGGAAATGTCCACATTTCATCAGGCCCTAAAAGAGAGGTTAACTCTGCCTATTCATAAGCTTGTGGTTTTACCTGAGCCTCCTGCCATATTCTATTACACCAAAATTAATTAAACCCAAACAAAGGGATGGTGTTTCTCAAATCTCTTTGATTCCATCTTGTTACAATAGGAATTGTTGGCTTTCAGCCTTTACTCACTCTAATGGTATGATATCAAGATTAAAAAAAAATCACTGTTTTTTTCATTCTCAACTATAAAATGAAAGTATCTGACCAATTTCTAGGATTTGTCCTTGATATACAGTTTTGTTATCTGTCAATCAATCAGCAAGTCTTTACTAAGCACCTACTATGTGCCAAAAAGTGTGTTAAGCAGTGGGGATGTTAACTTAGCCCCTGACTTCAGGGACATACATAATTGGAGGAGACTACATGAATTGACAAACTTCAGACAAGATGAAGAAGACATGGAAAGGATATTAGCATCCAGGGAGTTAGGAAATGCTGGGCCTCCAGAATCCTAGAATATCATCCCATCTCATCCTCAAGCTCTTGAAATCCTTCTGTTCTTTCATGGCTCAAGTCAGATAATATGTCCTTCATGAAATCCTCCCTTACATCTCAAACTGAAATTCTAGCCTAAGGAAAGTTCTTGCTTCAAATTTTCTAATATCCCTTCTGCCCTTCTCCTTGACTTGTCTTACTCTACCAATTTGCCCAAGTGCTTAGCCCACAGATAAATATTTTACTTATGGACATGTCATATCCTTCCCACTGAATTCTAAACAAGTAACTGGGGTGGCAAAGTGGGTAGGTCGCTACTCTTGGAGTCAGGAAGACCTGAATTCAAATTTGGCTTCAGACTTACTAGTTGTGTGGTTTTGAGCAAATCATTTTAACTCTATTTGCCTCAGTTTCCTATAGCTGCTATAATAATAGCAATTACATCCCAAGATTGTTGAGAAAATCAAATGATATATCTATAAAGTGCTTAATATAGTTCCCGGTATATAGCAGGTACTTAATAAATGCTTGCTTCCATCTTTCTTAAACTTTTTAAGGGCAGGAAATATCACATTTAATTTTTGTATCCCTAAGCGAGTACAGTGTCTTGAACTGAATAGTTTTAAATAAATGCTAGATCAATTGAATTGAACTGACAACTAGCAAAAAATAGGATTGTGATAAGAATATGGCATACTTCTCCTTGCTGGGGAAAAAAGGATAGTAGAAAAAAAGGACCAATGTAGTATATCCTAACAGGTCCTTATGTTTCATATGGTTGCCATGTCCTGTTATTCCCTGTGGAACCTGGCACCAATTACTCTTACTTTGCCACTAAGACTAGAGAGAGATAGTCTTAAATAATTCTCTTTCCAAGGTCTTTAGGAGAATTTCTCCTGCCTGTTATGGATATATGAATGCTAATCCTGGATTTGAATTCGGGTCTTCCTGTCTGTGCCACCTAGAGCCTAACTCTCATGATAGGTGTGAGGATGAAAGGAGATATTTGTAAAACAGACTGCTATATAAATATTAGCTATGTGGTATAATGAAATATGGACTAGCTACAGTGACCCTAAGCCAGTCACTTGACCCAGTTTGCCTCAGTTTCCTTATCTATAAAATAGGCTGGAGAAGGAAATGGTAAACCACTCCAGTATCTTTGCCTAGAAACCCTCCAAATGAAATCATGAAGAGTTGATACAACTGAATAACAACAAAAGTTATTGTATCACTATGATTTAATACAATATACTTAGTAACCGCTTAATAAATACTTGTTGATATGATTTTCTCAAGATATCTGCTTTTGGGCCATCTTCCTGATATTGGCAGATCTGTCAAAGGAAGTTAGAGGTAAAAATCAACAACTTTTGCTGCTTCTTCCCAATTTTAGCAAAGGGCCTGGTGAAGGAAGGAGCTTAGCACAACTGTGGAGCCTTTAGTAATTCTACATTAACCCTCACCTTATAGGCTCCTACTGTATGCCATCCCAGTTCAGGTCCCATAATTTCACCTGTAGATATCCAAATCCAAGCTATCATAATGAAATTCTCTTAGATTGTGAAAATGTAGGGTTCAAACATTTGCTTTCCATTGTCTGTGCAACCACTGCTCTCAATTATCTTAGGCAACCGGATATATCATGCTAAAATACCTCCCAATTTCTTCTTAGATATAAATTGGAGAGACCTCACACATGCTTCACCTTCCTCCCCCCCCCCCAAAAAAAAAATCCTGGGTTACTGCAGAGGAGAAAATATAACACTTTAACATGACAATAGTCCTTGACATTTGGAAACTTCCAACTGAGCCTTCAGGTCTATTTGACTTCCAGGTACTTGGATGCTGGGATTGTGAAGAAGAATCTCCTCCAAGGGCAAGAGAACACTTTGTTTCACTGTACATCATTTAAGCAAGGGCACACTGCTGATTTGAAAGGAAACAGAGGCTACATTTTGTCTATGGGGAGAATTTGAAGTTATTCCCCTGCAAATTTAATTCAAACAGGTGTGGAGATCTGAAACATGGAGATAGCCACAGATTAGAGGATAATACTTGATTTTTAAAAAGGAAAGGAAAGGAAAGAAAAGACAGGTCACACTGAACTATTTCAAAGCAATGCAGCTCATCCTTTTTTAATGTGTTAATCACTGGATTGCTATGAATATATGCTTTAAGACCTGTTCTATAGAGAAATATTCTCGAGATCGTTATCATTTGAAATGTACAGAACATGCGTATTGATGTTTGTAATTTTAAAAACTCATATTTTAAATGAGATGGTTGCTAAGAATGTGTAGATTTTGAAGAAATGCAATCTAAAATAGTTTTATAAAGGATGTTAAATGTAGGGGAAGGGGTATATGTAGCTTTTAAGGGACATTTTATATCTGCTATGAGACATTCAGGGAATGCATTAAAAGTGGCCTTTCAAAAACCACTTAGAAGTATGCTGCTGTCTTAGAAAAGAACCATCTGAAAATGAAAACAACGATTTATGAATACTGGAAAATCAGAAACAAAATAGGAGTTTGTTTACTTTTCTAAATAATTGAGGTTAAATATCTCCTTGGCTGGTAGAGCTGATTATGACTTTCAGAATATTTACTTTTCAAAACAATGTACAATCATCCTAATCAAGATCACATAGAAGAAATCAAATTTTGTGACTAAGCCATGTTAAAACTATACTTTTTAAAAATATAATTCCCTATCTATAACATATAAGGGAGTGCTTATCTTCAAAGATCATTATGCTCCATTTTTAGGGAGAAATTAGTTATTACTCCTTGCAGAATGCCTTATTAAAATTAGTCCAGGGGTTGTCGGCAGCTTAATCAACAAAGTGATGTCTTATATAGCTGGGATTACAGCTTGACAGTGACTATCAAAGAGCATAATAAAACTATAAGAAAATACTTATCATTTTCCCAAAGTTAGTGGGAATTCTAAGTCACAAGGGATCAAAGTTAGGCTGCACCTTAGTTGGTACATGGGATACAGATGCCTAGTTTGTAGCTTTGAAGGCCAAGGATATACTAACCCCCCAATGTATTAGAATGAAAAATCTGTGGTGTATCTACAAACACTAAACCATTGATTTTAATTGATTGCACAAATTGGCCTACAGCCAATCACATTGGCTAGAAGGAAAATGAAAAGTAGAGCAGCAATGGTTAAAAAAAAAAAAAAGCCTTTTTCTTGGCAAGCATATTTTCTGCCTAAGGTACATAGTGTTAGTGGAACTGATCTGAAATCACACTTAAGTACTAACATGGCTTGTGTTTAGTTATTATTTTAAGTAGTTGCCCATCATTCATTCCTCCATTATTAAATGCCAAAATCTTTCAGAAGAGTTAGTGAGGGGTCTACCACTGCTCACTGGAGACAAAAGGAGCAGTAGCATTAACTCTGTTTGACAAGTGATTGCCACAGAACTAACTGAAAGGTATGCTTCAGTACCTACCTGTTTATATTATGGGTGGCTAATTTGGGGAAGCACTTCTGAAATTAAGAATATGACCCAGTGGGGCTATAAAATATAAATGTGTTGAATGTTTTTCTTTTATAAACATCAGAAGGTGTATTAACTGTGTACACACACACACACACACACACACACACACACACACACACAAAATCCCATTCTAACAGCTAAATCAAGGAAGCTGAGGGTAGGGGGGAAGATTCCACTTGACAGTTATTATTTACAATAAGAGAACAAGTTAAATAATATAAAAAATAAGGATTGTTAGGGGAACACCAACATGATCCTATAGCCCACTGTGACACTATTGCCAAAAGCTCTAAGGTCTTTGAGACAATCAAAATAAAAGTACCTACATTTTTTTTGTTCTGTTTTTTACTTCCAGTATTAAATCACCTGAACTCCAATAATGAAGTCTGGTGGTAATTTAAAAAATCCATCCACAAGTATTTAAACCTAGCTTACAAAACCCTTCTGCATCAAACTCTTTATCAGACCATCCTTTACACTACCACCCAGACTAAAGAGCATCCAAGAATTTATTCCTCATGTAAAATCTGGTGCAACTTATCAGAAATAAATCAATCAGAGCTTCAAAGTAGATTCTTGGAAATTTTCTCTTTGAATCACCTAGTGTTCTAAGAGATACACTTTTGTTATATTGTTGATTTTTCCATGTCTTTACAGAAGGATTTTCCAAATAGCTCCTATATTTACTTAGAGCAATTTAACAAGGATAGGGGGGAAGTATATGTGAATTGCAGTGCAAATGGTACCTAAAATTTTAGGCTATTATATTTACTTTTCACAATAGGGAAGTATTTTTAATTTCCCTAAAAGTTGAATAATAAAAACAGTTGTTTCAATTCCTTTATAACCAAAACATAATTGTAATATATGTTCATTTTAACCCACTGTGATTGATCAAAAACATTACAATATAAATATGTCACAAAAGAAGTATTGAATCTATAGAGTAACAGGGTTTTCTCCCTTCTTTTAAACAAAGGTATTCTAAATTTTAAAGCTATTCTGTTTTAAAACTTTAATTTTTTTGTTTATAGTGTAGATGATAAATCTGTCTTATTTCCCTAGTATAAAATGTTCAGTAACCTCTCTATATATACATTAAACTAAAAAAAAAATTCAAGAACTCCTTAATAAAAAAGCAAACTCTTTGAGCTAATCATGTAAATAATTCCATGGGAGACTGCAATAAAAATTCCTTAGAATCTTTTGGAATAAATTTAGGAGCTTCAAAACCTTACCATCTTTTTTTTTTTTTAAGTTACAGATTTAATTGCAGTGAAAAATGCTTAAAACCACATTTCATTGATTGTTTCTGAATAGTCAGAACTGGAGAGAGAAGTTAATCTTATAAATATTATGATAAAAATAACTGATGAAATATAAACAAGAATACTAAAAAAAAATCTTTTCATGGAGGGGGAATAAAATCATAAGCTCTCCAGACAATATCCTTAGAAACCTCTATTTTCCCTTTTATAAAAACAGATTTTTTTTCTTGAGTTCAATGATTATCACCCACAACAGAGATCCTGAAGATGATCACCATAGTTCTTTGGACAAACAGATTTATTTAACCCAACCTAAATGTTGAAGCAGCAAACCTGTTTCATAAATCCAGTGGGACGGGCTTCTGAGACCCTTATAAAAATGGAAAGACAGCAGACAGTACAAGCTCTATCCCTGTGAGGCACAAAGACCATAGCATTTTATACAAAACCTCAATTTTTTATTTGCGAAATTAAAAATATGGTATTTGATATATATAAACTTCTATTCCTCTATAAATATAGATGATCTTGTGATAGTGAACAGAATAAATGCATACCAAATTTTTTTTTAAAAAGAAAGAAACCTTTGCATTTTAGGGTTATGACAGCCACAGATTAATTTAGGATCTTAAGTACAGGCTTTATGATATACTCTGAAAGTTTAAAACAAAGCTATCAGGAGAGCTGCATTTCTTCTCCTTTCCTTCCACACAAACTCACAGAAAACATGACTTGATCACATTTTTTTTTTTTGCATGTATAAATCTGTGGGAAAGAGAAACACACAAGATTTTAAGGTAGCAGTCGGTGGGCCCCTTTTCTCCCATGTACGCAATATCATTTTATTGAGGGAATAAACCCATCAATCACTGATACTTCTCAACCTCCAGAATCTTCTCAAGGTTCCTCAGCAGAGGCACAGAGTCTCTCCTCCCTCCCCCACCCACCCAGGACTCTTCAGTCTCAGTTTCTTAATTAACAAGAATGGGTTAACAATGTACAACATTTTGTTTGCTTAGAGAGTCCTGCAATTATAAGACTAATTATTAATTGGTTTGTAAATTGATTTCCAAAAGTGACTATAGCAACACACTGTGAGAAAGCCCATTTTCTCGAACCCCTTAAGTTTTCTGATCCTTTTTAGACTTTGTTGTTCTGTTAATGACAATAAATATCAATTTTCCAATAAAGATTTCCAGGTGATCTCAACTGTTTTGTTTACAGAAAAGTAAAATATAAACACTTAAGCTGTCTCAATCCAGGAGGCAGACTGCCAAGAATGAGTCTACAATTGAAATTAACATTTTCAAACCACCATTTTCAGTCTCTTCCAACCCACACAGAGTGTGATGCCTCTTCTGAAAGCTCAGTCACCACATTTTTTTCCATGAGGTTGGCCAAATCTATTTCAGATTTTACACACTCAGGGAAAAAAAAAAAAAAAAAAGTTCATCCATGAAAAAGTAGACTGGAAAACAAGCTTGGAATTTACATCCTATTCATCCTCAAACCAGGTTAAGTGTCACTCTAAGAGTGCCTGGGAATGAGGGGTGGATTGTGGTAGAGGCTGAGGACTGTCAGCACCCACATCTGCCAGGTCCCTGGTGAGCTTAGAGCACAGTTCACATAGAAAATTCAGTTTTATAAAGTAAAAAGACAGGGCTTCAGAATCTGCCCCCAGGGGAGGGTGGAATTGGGCCTGGCAGGGCTCCCAGTTTAGGGTTTGGAAGGCTGGAAGAGATCTGAATTCCCCCACCCCACTTCAGAAAGGGGGAGTGGGGTCACAGAGAAAGGAGGGGAGAATTGTCAGACATGGCAACAAAATCAAGACTTCTCTGCTCAACCCTGAGCAGATGGCTCTGAAAAAAACCTGTGTGAAGGAGGGAATGGATTCCCCCCCACTTTTTTTTTTTCTTTTTGGAATACTTGGGGAGGGGAAAAGCCCGAGGAAGAAAATCTGGGAATGGTTAAAAACCCCTAAATAATTAAAAATGTGATTTTTCCATCATTTAAATACAAATATACTTACAAAAATCTTACACAGGCTATTTACAATCATAAAACCATAAAGTCTTGGTACCAGAGAGTGAGGTGTCATGTCCCAAATCTCTCCTAGCTGTTGATTAAGTCCCCTTGTTTGCTTGCTTCCAGAAACGCTTCTAGGGATCGGAAGGTGTTTTGTTGTTTTGTTTTGTTTTTTAAATGTGTGTGAGAGGAAGCATGGCTGGGAAGAGCCAGAGTCAAACAAGAGGAGCTGGTCCAATGGAGCCACCTTCTCAGGGACGGCAACGTAGAGGAAACTGCAAATGGCTTTTTCTTGGAGTTGCTGCCTGTGGGACGATGTCTCTCTCTCTCCCCCTCTCCTCTCTCTCTCAGACGGTGGTTTCCCCCTGCTTGCTGTTGGTAAGTCTGGTATAGAACTTTCTCCACGAGTTGAGGGTCTTGCCCGACCAGATCCAGAACCCAGAGGTGATCCCCACAATCAGTGTCATAAGGTACTTGATCATGAATACCGTGAAGTCCGGGCTCATGGGCGGGTGGGGAGGGGCCCCCCCACCGCTCTGGTGGTGAGGGCAGGGGATGGCGTAGCTCTTGCAGCTCTGGGCCACCCAGCTGCGCTCCCACTGTTCTCTGAAGGCTTGCTCGTAAAAGTAGCAGGCGATGACGATGGTGGCCGGCACGGTGTAGAGCACGCTGAAGACCCCGATGCGCACCATGAGCTTCTCCAGCTTCTCCGTCTTGGTGCCGTCGTGCTTCATGATGGTACGGATGCGGAAGAGGGACACGAAGCCGGCCAGCAGGAAGGAGGTGCCGATGAAGAGATAGACAAAGAGGGGCGCCAGCACGAAGCCCCTCAGGGCGTCCACGTTGTTGAGGCCCACAAAGCACACCCCGCTGAGGATGTCTCCGTCCACCTGCCCCAGCGCCAGGATGGTGATGGTCTTGATGGCCGGCACCGCCCAGGCTGCCAGGTGGAAGTACTGGGAGTTGGCCTCGATGGCTTCGTGGCCCCACTTCATGCCGGCCGCCAGGAACCAGGTGAGGGAGAGGATCACCCACCAGATGGAGCTGGCCATGCTGAAGAAATAGAGCATCATGAAGAGGATGGTGCAGCCCTCCTTCTTGGTGCCCTGGGCCACCGTGCGGGCCCCGTCCTCGGCAAACTTGTCGTTGCAGACCACCCGGTCCTCCAGCAGGAAGCCGGCGATGTAGGCCACGGCCACGGCCGTGTAGCAGCCCGAGAGGAAGATGATGGGCCGCTCGGGGTAGCTGAACCTCCGCATGTCCACCAGGTACGTGAGCACCGTGAAGAGCGTGGAGGCGCAGCAGAGCACGGACCAGATGCCGATCCAGGTGCGCGAGAAGCGCAGCTCCTCCGGCCCGAAGTACATGAGTCCGTACACCTTGGAGGGCTCGCACGGGGCGCCGCAGTCCTTCTCCCCCAGGAAGTGGTAGTTGAGGTAGGAGGGCACCTTGAGCGCCCGCGGGCAGGAGAACTTGCCCCGCTCGGGGCCCGAGGCGCCCCCCGCGCCCCCCGCGCCGCCGCCGCGGCCCCCGCCGCCCCCGTGCTGGGGGTTGCTGGTCCAGAACTCGGGGAGCAGCGAGGGCGTGGGGGTGCCCTTGTCCGACGTGTTCTGGCCCACGCAGAGCTCGCCGGCGCCGTGCACCGGGAACTTCTCGCAGCGCAGCGTGTCGGGCCACTGGAAGCCGAACTTGTTCATGAGCGCCTCGCAGCCCTGGCGGGCCCGCTCGCACAGCGAGCGGCAGGGCGGCAGCGCCTGCTCCAGGACGGTGCACACGGGCGCGTACATGGAGCACAGGAAGAACTTGAGCTCGGCCGAGCACTGCACCTTCACCAGCGGGTAGAACTGGTGCACCTCGAGCCCCGCGTCCTCCTGGTTCGTGTGGCCCAGCAGGTTGGGCATGATGGTCTGGTTGTAGGCGATGTCGGTGCACAGCGGGATGGAGATGGGCTGGCAGTAGCCGTGGTCCGGGATGGAGATGCCGCGCTCGCCGTGGTACTGCTGCGGCGGCGGCGCCTGCTGCCCGGCCGCCTGCGGCTGCGGCGGCGGCGGCGGCGGCGGCTGCCCGGGCCCCGGCCCCTGCCCGGCCGCCTGCGCCCGCACTCCCGACGGCAGCAGCAGCGGCAGCAGCAGCAGCAGCAGCGGCGGCGGCGGCGGCCACAGCCTCCCGAGCGCCGCGCAAAGTTGTCCGCGCCGGCCGCCGGCCGCGGCCGCCCCCCGCTCAGCCATACTTTCTCTGCCCCGTCCCGGGCGCCGCTCCGGCCGAGCTGCTGCCGGCTCCCCCCGGGCTGCCCTCGCTGTCCCGCGCTCGCTCCGCGTCCCGCAGCCGGCGCCGCCGCCGCGGAGACTGGCGATTCATGAAGCGCCGGCGGGGGCCGAGCCGGGGACAGCCCCGAGCCTGACCATTTGTGTCACCATTTGTGTCAATCCCTCAACTGGGCTCCCTCTCCCTCTCCCCGACCGGTTTCCAGGCGCCCCGGAGTCTGTCTTTCACTCGGAGGGAGGAGCCTCGAAACCGACGCGGAACTTGTGGGCTCAGGGATCGTCACCCAATCGCTGCACCCGCTTCCCGGCGAAGAGGAGCCAGCCGCCGTCTCCCGGCGAGAAGCGGTGGGGGCGGGGGTGGGGGGCAGCAGGGGCGGGGCGGAGAGTTGGGGCGGCGGAGGGCCGAGCTCCAGTACAAAGAGGGGGGGTTCGCTCGGCGGCGGGACGCGCTGGATGGCTTTTGCTTTAGCCGAAGAAAGCGCCGGGACACGCCGGAGAATAGTCCCATGTGTCGCGGGGCGGGATGAATGGGAGGTGGCAGCCTGGGAGACCCCCTTTTCTTCCCTTTTCTTCATTTTCGTGTTTCCGAATTCGGCTCTTCACGGTGGTTAGAACGTAGGGGACGGGGAACAGCCCCCGGAGAGCGGCTCCTGCGCGAGGGGCGCGCTGCCTTTTAGGCTCGGGGCTGTCAAAGTTTTCGGGGAATCATTTGTCGGGCCCGGCTCGGGGGAGCCTGGGCTCGGCCACCCCGACGCGGCTCTCTGCGGGCAGCGCCTCTGCGGGGGGACCAGAGGGGAAAGTTCTCCGGGCTCCTGATCCGAGCAACCACAGACACAAACCCTTTAAAAATTATTATTATTATTGTAGACGCTGATCGAGAAAGTCCATGGCTCCCACTTTCCTCCTCCTCCCATTAAACCACAAGCAGAAACTAAGAAAATTCTCCTTTAATTCTTTGGGGCAGAGATTCTTAACCTGGGCCTTTGACGGTTTAAAAAAAAAATATATATATATATATATACACACACACACACACACACACATATATAATATATATATATACCTGTTTCCTTTGTAATCATAGGTAGTTTATGTATTTAAAAACATTATTCAGAGAAATGATCCATAGCAGAATGCCAAAGGGATCCAGGGCCCGGAACTGGAGAACTCGGGATCTGGCTGAAGCCTTCTGAAATTGGGCCGGTCTTTTCTCGGAGTCCGAGTGGGAGTGGCTGTTGCTTATAGCTTGAGGCCAGTGCCCAGCCTTCCATTCCCTGTCCTGCGAAGAGCTGAAAAGTTCCCCCCAAATAGAGAAAAATATACTGGCTTAGGCGATGTTTGTGAAAGTACCCGAAAATCTAGAGAGAGACCTAGGAGGAATTAGGGTTTTGTTTTGTTTTGTTTTCTGGCCATGGGCTTGTTTTGAGATGCTAAGGTGACCAGCTTCCACCCACCTTGAAATCTAGCTAAAGGGTTGGGGTGGAGCAACGGAGCGAATGGAATTATAAAATTCTCCTCTTATTATGAAAAGAATAGTTATTTATGCTAGGCCATTTGGGGTTTTGCTCCGGAGGGTTATTTCATAAATAAAGAACTTCCACTGGCGAAACCCCCTTCACCGATGCACATCAAGCAACTCACCTGTAAGTTAGTCTCAGAGAGTTGCCAGCTTCCATATTAAGTGATTTGTCCAGGGTTACACACTTAGCATATTAGATCATAAGTTTTCCTGATCCCAACACTGCTATGTCAGGTTATCTCTTATCAGACCTACATGATTGTGGGTTATTAATCTCCTATGTAATTTTTTGGTGATATTTTAGCCAAGTGATACAACCATATAAATCCACCTCATAATTTTGTAATTTTGTGAAATAAAAGACAAATTTTGTCAATCTTCTGTTTCCTGTTCTACAGCCAGGTTTCATCTTATTCACTAAATTCTCCAGTTAGTAATCCTGCTACTATTATTTACAATTATGTAGTGTTAATTTACTTCTTGCTAGGACAATGTCTTTAAAGAAAAGGTTCGTTGATAGCTCATTACAGGAAATAATCTCTTTCCTTAATCATGAGAAGCCAACAGAGTTAGAGCAGATGTAGCCTTTGGAATCTCCCAATATCTTTTTCATACCCATTCCTCCCTTCCTATACTTTTGTATTGTCTAAGGCCCTACCCATTGATGTCCTTCCTAATACACCCAGTTGATAGTCATCATGGTAGATCAGCTAGACAGTCTCTTATGCTGGCTGTGTAACCCCAGATTAGTCACTAACCTCTTAGTCCAGGTACCAACCGCATCTGAGAGTTCCCTTTTCCAATAAAATTGCAGATCCAGTCCTCTTCCTCCATGTTTGGACCTTCTGACCTTGAAAAAAAAAAACTTGCTGGTTTTAAATCTCAGCTGTCATAGTTAATAGCCATATGGTCATTGGGAGACCATTCAACTTCACAGGCTTTAGTTTTTCCATTTACGAGATGGAGATGATGACACTTTTATAGCCAGCCTCACCAAGATGTTGTGAGAAAAGTACTTTATAAATCATGAAGTCGGATCAAAATGTAAGATATCATCATCAGTATGATCATTGGTAATCATAGGATGATTTCCTACTCCAAATCAAAATTTACCTTGTTCCATATTCTAAATGGCTAAAAGCTTTGCTAAATGACTCACTAATAAGCTAATATTTGCCAAGAATTAATGATCAATTTAGCTTAATAATTATTTATTAATTTCTGATAACTGATATTGGCTTAATGTTAGTCTTTCCTTAGAAGAGTTTCTTTTTTTTAACAGTTATCTTCAATGCTTCCCAAAGAGTAAAAAATATGAGGATTTCCACCAAGCTCTTTAAGGGCCATGACCAATGTTTGGGGGAGAACGTGGTGCCCTTTGGCCTGCCCTTCAAGAAATGTGGGAAGTGGCCATGAGAAATGGTTAGTTGGTATTGTAGCCAAATTCTCTCCTTTGCTGCTAGAACATGTTTTTTGTATATGTAGCTCTGGTTTTCAGGCACAAGAATTCTGAGCCTCCCAGAGTTTCTCTGTAAAACAGGTACAGATATTTTGGAGAGAAACTGTGGGAGGCTGAGAATTCTGGGAATTCTACCTCCAAAGCAGAGCTATATACATGTTGAAAATTTTATGAAAGATGAAACTACTGCTAAGATCTCAATTTCTTCATTGCAAAATGAATGAATTGGACCACATATTCTATGAGTTCTTTTCCAGTTCTCAATCTATGATACTACAAGTTTCCACGTAATAGCTTAATGTGTTCCTCATGCTGTATCATATCTCCAAATTTGTCTAGACTATATTTGTATGCTTCCTACAGAAAATCATGGATTTACTCTCCTGCTGCTTCTCTATACAAATTAACAATTACATATTCCCCTTTCACCCCTCATATCAAAGTTTGGAGAGCTAAGGTGTGAAACTCAGATAAAGAGCCAATCATAGTGCTGTAGATTCTTATTCTGTTTAACATTTTTATTAATAATTTGGATAAAGATAGATGGCATTCTCATCAAATTTATGATATGAAATTAGGAGTGATAGCTTAAATAGTATTCAATCTGTATTCAATCAGTATTCAGCATTCAGAAGAAAAAAAAAGAAAAGAAAAAACTTGAAAGCTCAGAGTATTGGGTTGAAGCTAAGAAGATTAAATGCATTAGAGAAAAATGTAAAGTCTTGTACTCAGGTACAAAGTATAAAGTGGTGGAGTCTCGTTAGACAGTGGTTTGTCTGAAATAAAAATTAGGGAAGTTTAGTGGATTGTAAACTATGAATTAGCAGTATGATATAGCACCCCCAAAAGACTAATGGGTTCTTGGGTTTCCTTAAGAGAGGATATGAGGAGGTGATGGCCCCACTGCACTCTGCTTTCATCATATCTTCTCTGAAATATTTCTGTTCAGTCCTAGGTAGCCCAGTTTAAGTCAGTGACAAACTGTAAAGCATCCAAAGGAGAGACATCCAGAATGGTGAAGGGATTTGAATCCATATCATATGAAGAATATCTGAGGGAACTAGGGATTTTACATTGGAGAAGAGAAGATGAGGGGAATATGATAGTTGTCTTCAGGTATCTGAAAGGTTGAAATGTCAAAGAAAAGTTATATTTCTTTTGCCTGATCACTGGAAGGCAATGCCAGACTCAAAGGATGGAAATTATAAAAGGGAAAATTTGTGAGGAAAGATTTTCCCCAAATTGGAGCTGTCCAAAAGAGTAATGGAGAACCTCATGAGGATTCCTTCTCCATTGAGGTCTGCAAGCAGAGGCCAGATAACCACTCAATGAGTAGGTTGTAATAGGATTTCTTTTGGGTATGGGTTAGTTGAGCAAGTGTCTGAGGTCGCTTTCAGTTCTCAGATTCTGAAATTCTGTGAAATGGGAAAGAGGGCAGAATTAAAACCCATAGAAACCTTGACGTTAAGTGGGAGATTGTGAAGGAAGAAAGGAAGAGAGAAGAGGAGATAAGTAGAGAAGAAAGGAGAGGGAAGGAAAGGAGAGGAGAAGAGAGCACAAGAAAAGAAGGGAGAAGAAGAGAGGGGAAAGAAGAGATGAAAGAAGAGAAGAGGAGGGAAGAGAAGAGGAGGTAAGAAAAGAGGAGGGAAGAGAAGAGGAAGGAAATTGGAGAGGGAAAAGGGATAGAAAGAGGAGTTTTCTTTTTTAAATAATGTTTACTTTTTAATCCTGATGAAATTTCCAAAGTATTATGATGTTTGAGATCTTCAGATAAAGATTAAATAGAACAAACTATTATTTAACTATGTAATAAAGTATTTACATTAAGATGAATTGCATAATATTATTTTCCTATGGGCTTGGTTGCATCATAGCATTCATCATCTTAGTAATGTTATCTTATTTCAAGTATCTTGTTTTACCAGCCCTTTCCCAAATCCCCCAAACTTTCTCAAGACGGATTATTTTGTCAAGTTCAGTGTGGTTAATTACCATAGATAACCAGTTCCTTTTAGAAATAGCCTTGTGTATAAGAGCATATTGAAATACATGTCCAAATTATGGGTAAATATCTGTATTGCAGAACTATTCTTGTTTTTGAATGAGAAGCTGGAAATGGCTTTGAATGAAAGAAGGAAGATATAAGTCACTAGAATAGATCTAGAATAGAATAGAAGAATAGTTCACTAGAATCACATGGATAAACAATGGAGAATTTCTCTTGTCCCAGATGCCCCCCCCCCCCATTCATCCAGTGAATTCAATTCAATTAGATAAATGTATGAAGGTCCTTTGGTTTGCAAAACACTGTGCTAGGTTATGAGGATGCTTGATAGTCTTTGAATTCTTTACAACTCAGATTTTGTGTGATTTTATAATTATGGTTTACATTCAGGTTTGTCTTAGAAAGAGGCAGTGTGGCACTATGCAAGTCTCCAAACTTTTTTGATAATGATTCCCTATAAAGGGAAAAAAAACAGCCTTGAGCATGAAGTCCAATATGTGCCTATTTACTCACTTATGAATTATAAACATACACTACTAAACTAATAATTGTGTGCATAATTACATAAAATAGACAATGTTAAGTGATGAGATAAAGATGAAATAATATTTAATCCTACAGTCGCTAGGAAATCAGTAAAGCTTATTGAAGGAAAGGAGTGACATGGTCATACCTGCACTTGAGGAAAAATTTTTTTGACAGCTGTATGGAGAATCACTTGGAGAAGGAGAGAAAATAGATAGATAGAGAACAAAAAGGAGGTCCCTGCAATAGCCTCCAAAAGAGCTAGTGAGACTTGACCTAGAGTAATATCTAGATAAGTAGCAAGAAGACAACAGAATTATGGGATGTGGTGAAGATAATATGAACAAGATTCTTCAGCATAGTAGATATGTCAGAAGAGGACCTTAAAGATGCTCTCCAGCTCTGAGAAGAGACAGCCCTGAACTCAGAGTCCCCCTCCCCACTGGTCATGCTTCTAGCCTTTCCACAGGGTCATCTGTAGCAAAAGAAATCAGTATGGTGACATGTGGGAGGATAATTTCCCCAATGACACCTTATAGTTGTTGTTATAGATGCCTCAGTAGAGATTCATTTATAATTATAGGAAGGTCCCACCAAAAAAGGAGATAAGGATAAGTAAGATTTCAATGGAGACCAAGCCCAGGATTTGATATCCTAGGAAGGGTTGGATGTGACCCATCATCCCATTCTTTAGTTAATCACATCCCTTCTTTTGGTGGTGGTGGTGGTGGTGGTGAGAACTTCCTTTGTGTTACACATCTCCCACTCTAAACTACACTGCTAGTGCAGTGGAAACAGTGCTGACCTTGGTATAAGTTGGGAATCCCTGAGCTTGAGACTTGCCTCATAGATATTAGTTAGCATATTTGCTGCTTAAATGGTACAAAGCTCCAGTGCTTCTGGCATCTTTCTAAGACCATAAGTTGCTGAGCTTCAACTGGGTAAGAAGTTTCCACATAGACAATTCTCTACTGATGAAATCTCAAGGCCAAAAGATACCATGACATGGAAGCAAATATTATAAGGATGCACTATTAAGCTTTGATTTACTCTTGATTGTCAGAAGTATAGACCAAGCAATCCAGTCCTCCAAGTGCCTGATCCCATCATTTAATCCCCAAGGAAAGTTTATTAATTAGCTAGCCCCATGATTACTGACAGATTAATCTCATTCACTGATACACCCAAAGGGAACTCAAAGAAGATCCTGTTGTCAGTCACCAAATGCCCTTGCTGTTGTTATTAGGTGGCATCTTGGCTGTAATTCTGGGGTATGTGATCCAATTACTGGGGGACACAAGTGGGCAGTTCTATGGATGGTCTGGCACAGATCTCTGTCTCATTTCCTCTCTGGAAGAATGACAACCCCAGAGTTTTTTCAGGAGCCAACTCATATTCAAAAACAAAACAACCCCCCCCAGCTTGGTTATTTTGCAACACTTTAAAAGTAAATATTCAAAAGAGAAAAATAGGGATACTACGTCATGTGTCAGCCATGTCAATTAATGTTGTTTTAGAGTATTTTAAAATAACTAGACAGTATAAGGTTGGAATATTGCTGTGATAAAGGAAATGAAAAGCTGGTAGATTTAAAAAAATATGGGAAGACTTGGACTTAGGAAGGAAGATGCTATCCACCTTCAGATAAATAGAGGACAAGTAAAAATAAGCAGAGTACCATCACATATATATATATATATGTATATATCTATATCTATATATACATACTTTTATGCATATATGTGTATATATGATTATAGATATTTATATGCATGTCTATGTATGCATGACTATATTATGTATGTGTATGTATAGAAACCATCACATATGTGCATATCTATACACATGTGTATACATGTATACATATACAGTCATGCATATGTGTGTGCATATCTGTATTTAATTGGGTGAAAATGAGCAGTGGAGGATGGGGGAAAGAGAAAAAAAGGAAGAAAAATAAGGTAAAAAGTGCACAGCAGAAAACAAAAGAAAACCTATAAGGAAGCAAAGAAAAGATGGACAAGTCTAAATACAATGTGTAGTGTTTATTATATAAGTTTTCTTGAAATGGAAACTTATTGCTTTATATTTTGAACCCTCTCATGTTCTGCAGAGCACAGGGTATTTTTTTTTTCTTTTCTTATTTTCTACTTAAGTTCAAAATAAAACTTTTAAGTAAAAAAAAACAAAACAAACAAACAAAAAAAAAAGTCTTTCATTTCTTCACCCTTTTTTCCTGTATCACACTTACACAGTACTACCCCTCACAGGTGCAATGTAGTCCTTGGATTCAGTTGCACACTAACCCTTCCTTTCAGATAGTCTTTAAATGGGCCAATTTTCCTAACTATTTAATATTCCTCAAAGTAGTTTATAACAACCACTTTTAACAATAATGATAGTTGTAGTAATAGAAGTAGCTAACATTTGTATAACTTTTTAAGGTTTGCAAAGCAAATTCTAAATAACTCAGTTTATCTTCAGAGCAATCCTGAGAGATATGTGCTAAAATCCCTATTTTACAGATGAACAAATTGAGGCTAATAGAGCTTAAGTGACTTTCCCCAAGTCACAGAACTAGCTAATAAGTATCTGAAGTCAAATTCTTCTTTCCAGGTCCAACACTCAGAGTTAGGGTTACAATTTTAGGGTTAGAATGGGAGCCAAATTCATTACCAAACTGCCAGTTTTATCTTCTATAAAAACACTTACATTGGGTTTTAAAATTCTGTTTAATTTGGGAGGATTACTGCTTCATTTTTAGAAACTTCCGTTAGAAATAATAAGAGACGCAAAAGATAAATTAAAAGCTCTTTAGTAGAATGTAAACTCTTGGTGGGCAGGGACTGCCTCACTTTGGTATTTGAAAGCCCAATGCTTTGTATATAGCAGGCCCTTAATAAATGCTTTTTGATTCATCAGTAGGAGAGAGACTAGATATGATCAGGATATGAAATGCACTGGACATTTTCTCTTTATATCTCCACAATCTCATTATTAAGGAAAATAATTTTTTAAAAAATAGAAGTTTTCATCTAGAGAAAAAGTTAAAACACACACACAAACACACACACACAGAAATTGTGGAAGGAGCATCAATGCGTCATACAGGCAAAATCAACTCTGTCATACTGGCTGTGTGACTCTGGAAAAATTACCTGACCTCTTAAAGCTCTAAAGTCCTGGGAGTCTGCCTTGGTAGTTTCCTCACTGGCAATTCCCTGCATCAATGAAATGACAGGTTCTGCTGTATCCTAAGATCATAGAGGTGGAAGAGACCCTTAGAGATCATTTTGACTAAGTCTTTCATTTTCCAAATAAAGAAGCTGAGACGCAGATCAGTTAAGTTTTAAATAACTTTAAATAAAATAAAATAAAATAAACAATTGTCTTTCATTTCTTCATCCTTTTACCTGTATCGCACTAAGCCTCACAGGGTCATTGTAGATCTTGGATTCAGTCACACAGTGAGTGAACCTTCATTTCAGACAGCTTTTGAACGGACCTGCTTTTGAAGTAATTACTCTTTGAAGCTCACACAGCACATAAATATTCAGTGGCCTAACTGGGATTGGAATCCAGGCCTTTGGTGAGTAATACTTACTCAAAAATCTCTAAATGAAAATTGCTGTAGTAAAGATCCCTCTAGGAAGCATCCCTCTCCCAAACATAAACTGTACTGCCTCCCCGATCGTTACCCTTCTTCTTTTTTTTTTTTTTTTCAAGACACCCTTCAGATGGAACCGTTTTTTCCTCCTTCTGCAGCTTTTATGCTGCAATGGGCAAACCTTTCAAAGGCAGGCGTCTGTCTCTTCCATTGGAAACGCAGAACTTCCTCAAACACTTGGAAAAGAATTGTCGACGATCCCTTGTAATTGCAAGCCTCGGGCTGCTTCTGTTTGCAGATTTCTCCTCCGATTGGCTGTCCGGGACTTGGAACAAGTGCTCCAGAAAGTTGGGGAGAACGAGAAAAACTTCTGCTCATCCTGCTGGTGGTTTGGCGGGTTTTAGTCTGTGTCAGGAAATCCCTTTATATCTCTGCTTTCAAACCATGTTATATCCTGTTCAAATGCCCTTATTATAGTATTATTTTGCTTTCCTTAATTTGTATTTTCCCCCTGAAGATGACATGGAAAAGAGCCCCCGATCCCAGGCCTGCCACTTCCGATCTTTGCAGTTTTAGAATGGCAATTATACAAGACTCTTCCCCCATGCCTGGAATATACTCCCTCTCCACCGCTGACTCACCCAATGTCTTCATTTCCTACAAAGCTCGGTTTGAGGGCCACCTCTTACAGGAAACCTCCCCTGTTCCTCCCAGGTGAGAGCCTCTCCCTAAGCATCAAGGTGGCACCAGTGCTGGATCTGGTTGTGAGATGGTTGTGAGACTGTGGGCAAGTCATTTAACCTCTCTCTGCCTCTGTTTCCTCCTTTGTAAAGTGGGGAGAAAATAATAGCACCTATTTCCCAGAGTTGTGAAGATAGAAAGAGAAAATGTCAAGTGCTTTTCCAATTTTAAAGTGCTATACAAACGCTGCATAGGACACTAATTACTTTGCACATACTTTGCACTTAGTGGATTATTTTACAAAGCACAGCTCCTATCGTTGCCTTCCAGTAGACTGTAAGGGACTGACTTAATTTTGTATGTGCATTTCCAACTCTAAAATAATGCTTATTGAATTTTAGTGAAGTGAATAAGCAGGAAGACTATCAGATCAGGTGAAAATTTTAATTTGTAGTAATTTAAGGCCAAAAAAGGAAGGGTAAGGCTTTTTTTTTTTAAGAAGAAAAACTTTATCTAACATGAAATCTGACATACTATACCCTGATGACAAGTTTTATTTTTTAATATTTTATTATTATTATTATTGTTGTTGTTGTTGTTTTTTCCGCTGAGGCAATTGGGGTCACACAGTTAGGAAGTGTTAAGTGTCTAAGGTCACATTTGAACTCAGATCCTCCTGACTTCAGGGCTGGTGCTCTATCCACTACATCAACTAGTTCCCCCTCTTTATGTTTTATGATGGTTAAAGTTGCCATTACCATATTAAGTTTTTTAATTTGAAAGTAGCTTAATAGCTGAGTGACAATCAATGAGTTTGTTAAAGACTATCTTGCCTTAGATGGTTACTATTTGTGTGCTCCTGGGCAAGGTGCAACCTCCCTGGGCTTTAGTTTTCTAATAAATAAAATGGAGATAATGATACCCAGAGTACTTTCTTTACAGAGTGACTGGGAGGTTCAAATGAGATAAATGAACTTGATTTATATAAACTCTAGTTGGTATTTTTATGATGAGAATTTGAGAAATGTAACAACTTCCCACAGTGCCCACAAAAAGAAAGAAATAAGTTTCAGAGTGTATCCATAACTCCCCAGCCCTTGTCCACAGAAAGAATGATTCAGAACAGTAATCACTATCAAAGAAGGCATAGGTTTCTTGGTGCCGTAGGCTATAGAACTAGAAAGATCTCTTCTAGTTCAGCAAATGTCCACAGAGTGACTTCTCCAGGGTCTCACAGGTAGCATACAGCAGAGCAGATCTGAACCCAGGTCTTCCTGATAATCTAGCCCTCTTTACAGTACACACTGAAAAGTTTTCCACAGGGCTACTCAAGTAATTTCCTCTTCATTTGCCATTGCATAAATAGTTACTCATAAACGTTCACATTTCTCATTGTAATTTTATTTTGTCACTTATGTGCCTGTTATAAGTACATGGCTTTAAGAATCAAAATTTGTGCTCTGTTATTTCTGATAAAAGAGTTCTGTTTGGAGAGACTTGGACTTATGAAAGAAGTCCTTCCACCTTCGGAAAAACAGAGGGCAAACTAGCATAGTATGGTCTGATATAGGTACATATGAATGTATATGTGCATATTATATATAAAAATGTGTATGTGTGTACAGATAGGTTGGTGTACATATGTACATACATCTGTGTGCATATACATGTACATGCATACATAGAAACGTGGGATTTAAATATCTGTGTATGTGTGTACAAATATGTGTGTGCATGTAGGCATATGCATGTTTGTATAAAAATATGCACATATCGTACAAGCAATCTGCATGATCACAAATATCTACATATATGTATGAGTGTGAATAGGCTTGTGCTGCATGTATGTACATACAAACATATGTGTGATTATAATTGTCTATGTATAGGCATGTGTGCACAAATGTGTGTGTGTAAATGCGTGTGTTTGTGTATATAGATGTATAAACATGGTCATAGATACTATGGGTGTATACAATGTATTTATTCATGTACACAAGTATATTTATGTGTATATATATATATGTGTGTATATATTTGTGTATATATAGATTCATATGACATATATGTGTTTTACACATACACTACATATATTCAATTGTAGTCTTCAGGGATGGGGAGGGGAAGAAAAGAATTAAGTAAAAAGTAATAGTAGAGAACAAAATAAAACCTACAAGAAAGCAAAAGATGGCAGATCTGAACACAGTAGATAGTATTTATTATATACTTTTCTGAAATGGAAATTTATTGCTTTATATTTTGAATTCTCTCTTCTCTTCCACTGTGCACATGGCGTTTTTCTTTTCCTGTTTTCTATTTAAGTTTAAAATAATTTTTTTAAGAAAAAAAAAGTTCTGTTTGCTCACTGATGAGGGAATCAATAGGAAATTCTATTTCTATCTTTAGTACCATTACCTGAATGATTTTTTCAATGGATAATATTCTTGGTGTGAAAATCCTTCTACCCAATAGTTAGGTGGCTCTCCTTCTATGACTTAGTAGATAAACCTCGAAGAGTTTTCTGAGCTTCACAATGACTTTAGCAGGGCCAAAGTCTAGTAAAAAGTGAGAGGAGGCAAATATAAACTTAATTCTTCCTGACTTAAATCAATCAATCTTTTATGCCCCTAGGGATTCTGTTAAAAGGAAGCAAACAAGGTTTCTTTCATGAAAATTTTTAGCTGTCTTGGGCTTCAATTTGCTCATGTTAAAAAATAGACAAAGACAGAGAGAGTTGAATTAGCTAATTCCTCCCACCTTGAACATGCAATGGAACTACAATAATATAAATTATGTGGCGTTATATGAACGTGCAGGTTATTAACATCTACTTAGGTACATTTTGTAAAATAATCACACACAATATACATTGTTGACCCGATAAACTTTATAAATTTTATGTCAAGTGAAACTGAGGAGTATTCTATATTCTCTCCTTTTCATCCTTTGTTTTCCCAATAACTCAATCAACAAAATTCAAATGCTCACAAGTAGATTTCTTCTATTCTTCAAGATTTACATCCAAGCGATAATAACATTTTCAGGAATAAAGAGAAAACAATGAAGTCATTGGACTTTCCTGGGATGATGTCTGCTTGTAGTATATTTTTAATACACCCACAGACCAAAATGGGATGTGGAGTATAGGCTCCTGGGATCCATTGATGAAGAACTGGAAGGCTCCTTAGGAGTGATCCAATCCAATCCTTTTGTTTTTCCAGAGGAAGAAGCTGAGGCTTACAAAAAGCCAAATACCCAGGATCTTTGGCTCCATATCCAAGGGCTCCTAATAGTGTACTATACTATGCTGACTTTAGGACCATTAAAAGTTCTTGTTCATTAAACGTGACTGTTATATACACTATCTGAATTTATAAATGAATGAGTAAGTAGTATTTATTAAGTAATTTTTAGGTTCTAAGCACTGAGTTTAAGTGCTGAGGAGACAAAATATAAAAAAAAAAAAAAACAAAAAACAACAACAACAACAACAACAACATACAGTCCTGGCCCTTTAGGGGTTTGTATTCTAATTCTGGAAGGAAGCAGTGTCTGGGGAGGGTCACTTTGGTCTTGAAAATTAAGGTGTAGTGAGTAGTATCAAAGGGCAGTAGGTTAACACACTCTGTCCAGACACAATGACAGAGTTGATCATATCATGGTTCTTGGTTCCAGAAGTGGAGGAAAAGAGATGCAGAGAGGAAGAGCTCAGAGAAATTCCTTCGGGACATAGTTTCTAATTTGATCTCCAAGGAGGTTGTAGTGTAGTGGTTGGAGAGGATAGAATATAATTTATAAAAGACATTCTCCAAATAAATACTTTTTTGTTGTAGGCTTTTGCAGTTTGTATCATATCTATATATGATTTTTAATATAATGTGTATCTTCAGGAAATATTGAATGAAATCTTTAAAAAAAAACAAACCCTGTATGTTAAATAAATGTGTTAACCATTGTGCAAAAATTATTGAGTCAATAGGTTCAGTAGCTTCAGTTCAGTAGCCATTGGCCAATACTTCCTATGCCTTCCTCTTTCTATATTCCATATATTATTATGGTAGATTTAAATATGCTTTGAAAAATAGAGCTAAATTCTCCCCCACAAAAATAAGGTGACTCAGAGGGACATAGAGAGCTGGAGCATTATGAATGTTGGGAAGCTAAGTCTTAGCCTATACTCTGTAATAGATTTCAGCAACCCCGAATTCTGCTGTCATCAAGAAATTTGCTAATACAAAGGGTTTTCATCTTGGAGAGCAATTAAAATGTAAATTGCTAAAGCATAGAAATAGGAAGCTCACTTTTAAAATGTGATTAATTTTCATACATCAAATTGAGTTACCTAGCAGATTCATGTTTTGGAAAAAATATAATTTACCAAAAAAGTTATGTTGAATTTGTAGATACTCAAATAACTGTATCCTCTACAGCACCATTTTGAGCAAGAACATTGGAGCACTTAAGACTAAAAATGTATATTATTGATGCTTTTGACTTAGTTTCTGCTACTAAAGCCCTGGAAAAGAAAGTCACTGACAAAGTCCTTGGAACTGGCAAATAGCTCATCATTAGAGGTGGATTGGCTTTTATCAATAGAAAAAACATTAAAAATTGCCACTGCACTCCAAGGACCATGGGACTCTTCCGTCTGATTTGCAGCTGAGATCTTTCTTCTGGATTGTCTCCGTCATTACACTATGAGCTTCTTCAGAGCAAGGACTGTCTTACTTTTCTCTTTGTATCTCCAGATGTTAACACATGATAAGAGCTTTATAAATGCTTCTTTAAATTCATTCAGAAATTCTGAAAAAAAATCTCTTGGAATTAGAGAAAACCATTCTGCTTTCTTTCCCTAAATTTACAGATAGGTCTATGGATTGGAGCATCTTCAAAATGACAGAGCTTCTTGACTTGCAGTTCTTCTTAGTGTTTAAGATGGAATATGAATTTTGCTTAAAAACTCATGAAGATGATTAAACTAAGACCAAATTCTTTTTTTTTAATTTGAAATTCTCTCCCTTCCTCCCTGAGACAGTAAGCAATCTGCTATAGTTTATGCATGTACAATCATGCAAAACATATTTCCATATTAGTCGTGTTCTGAAAGACAACACAGACCAAGGAAAAAACCCATCAAAAGAATTAGTATGCTTCAATCTGCATTCAGACTCCATCAGTTCTTCCTCTAGAAGTGAACAGTGTTTTTTTTATCATGAGTCTTTTGGAATTATAAGACCAAATTCTGAGGTCTTTTGGAGGGGGAAGTATCAGGATCATCTGAAATTCTGGACAATAGTTTAAAATAGTTAGTATTTATGCAGCATGTCCTAAAAGTCTTAGTGCATTTTTCTGCTATTAAAATCTTAAAATGTAGACTAATACTTTTGGCGTACTCTGAATAACTTAGATTCATATAGAATTTCATTATTGTCTTACTTTGCATACTTGATCTTATTTGAATCTCACAACCATCCTGTGACATAGGTATTATCCCCATTCCATACCTGAAGAAACTAAGTGATCTTAGTTCTTCAAAGTATCACAAAGTACTATAAGCAACATGTCCAGGATTTGATATCCCGCTCAGAATTATAGCTGCCTTTAAAGAAACGTATCATCATTCAGCTGAGCCCTGATTAGAACACTGTGACTACTCAGACTACAGATTGGAAATCTTAGCCACATCTTATATTCTGTGAAATTTTATCTATGGCAATCCTATAAGTGCTCAGAGAGGATTCATCCAGAAAAGAGCTCCCTGTAGGTCTTCCTCTGTTTTGTGGGTTCCATTGTATCACTTGGGCTACTCCTCTGTTTCCTATGGTATTTGTCTAAGTTGGATACACTGATGGAACAACTCAATGGACTGCTCATCCAGATGTATTATGTCAGAATTTGAACAATAAACTTTTTCCAAAGGAATATGACGGTAAAGGTTTAAACAATAAGGAAAAAAGTTTCATGAACAACAACACACTTTTAAGTTAAATTGCATTATTAACATTTTCTTAAGTCTAGACAATCATCAAAACAGTTGTTCAAGCCTGCTTTGCAGCATTTGGCAACTTTCAAAGTCTAAATGCTTACCCTGATTATTTAACAATTGGTTCTTATGAGTCAGTTGGCTCCAGCACCTCCAATTTTCCATTCATTTGGTTTTTCCTACATGGATTGTTAGTCTGATCTCTTTTGAGAGTTCATGAATTTTGTTAAGGAAGTCCTATTGTGGGCTTTGCAATAAGCACAATATTACCTGTGGGTGGAAGCAGCTGAAAGACAAGTGAACAGACATTTCCAAATATCCATTGGGTACCTCTCACTGTAAGTTCTAAGGATATGTCAATGTTGTTGAGTCATTTTCTGTCATGTCTTTGAGACATTTGGGGTTTTCTTGGCAAAGATACTGGAGTAGTTTGCCATTTCCTTCTCCAGCCCATTTTACAGATGAGAAAACTGTGGCAAACAGGGAAGTGACTTGCCCAGGGTCATACAGCTAGGAAGTGTCTGAGGCCGGATTTGAACCCAGGAAGAGGAGATTGTCTGACTTCGGGCCAGGTTTTCTATGCACTATGGTGCCCCTTAGCTGGACATAAGAAAGGCAAAAACAGTTCCTGCTCTGGAGGGGCACACATACTAATGGTAGAAAGAAGATGCAAATAGCAATGTTTTTATAAGACATATAAAAAGCAGACTACAGGTAATCTTAGAGAGAAAGACTGAAGGGACCCAGAAAAGGCCTGTTATAGAAGGTGGGTTTTGAGCCGAGATAAAGGAAGTCAAGACACATTCAATGTAGATGTAGAGAATTCTTTTAAAAATTATACAGAAATTTTAAAAAGTAGTGAATGAGTTGGTAGCTATTGAGATGCTTTTTAAAATCTTTGGAAGGTCTTGTTATTTTTTTTTTGAAGTGATACCAACCATGATTTATTTTTTCCATTTGATTCAGTATCTTTTCCCTTGCAAACTGCTTAAGAACACATTTGACAGTACTTTCAAAATGATGCTGCCTCAAGCTCAGTCCTCTGTAGATATTTCACCTAGTCCTTTTCTCCTCTTAAACTATTTTCCAAGGGCCATTTCCATTTCCTCATAAGGCCTGAATTTATGTAGGTTTAAAACAGAGTCCTGAGTTATCAGGACTTGAGTCCCTGAGACTTGAGTCTCAGGGAGCAGATATGACATTGATGTGGGCTTTTTCTATTTTTCTGGGAATTTCCTTTTACTGGCCAAAGGCAAAGTTGTGAAAAGAAAAGATACACAAGGAGATGGAAGATCTGAGGGATGCTGTTGTCCGAAGTTACTGACTGAGACTTTGGTGTTTCAGTTAAAGTATCACTCCAAGTAGATTCACTTTCCAAAGGCAAGGAAAGCAATGGATGGCTAAAATCAAAATGGTCCAGGGATTTTCTACTCTCAGAAATCTCTAGTATGACATTAAATGACCAAAAAATTACCTTTTTGTTTGTTTGTTCAAAAGACAAGAGAGCGATATGGAGTCCTTATGGAGTAATCTAATAACATCTAGCCTTCTCTTATTCTACAAAGTACCATGATTATCTCTTGCAACTAGAAGAAACAAATACAGTAATTAGCCTACTGGAAATGGGCACCATATCTTTCCACAGGTTTCTTCCTCATATCCTTCTTTGATTTTCCATTTACCGTACTGGTTTTCAGTGCTAGGACATTTATGATTGTTCCTTCTACACATGATTTGTATATTAAAAGCTTTGAGCTTAACTTGAGCTTTTCTGCCCATCAGATTATCGAGAGGATCTCAGAATATTAAGCCACATTTTTAGGAAAGGAAAAAACTTCTGGGAAAGGATAAGAATCTGTATAATATAGCTAGGTGGGAGGAAGGCAAATGATTAAAAAATAATAATCTTTGTGAAATCTCATATTTGCATAATATTTTATGGTTTACAAATATTTCTCTACAAAAATTACAATAATTATATACCATTAAAACTCCATAACATGGAGAAGGTTGTATAGGAATCAGAAGATCATTTCAACCTGGAAGCAAATTTAGATACCGTTGAGTCCAAACCCTCATTTTAAAAATGAGGGAATGAATCACACAGAACTTAAGTAAGTTTACCCAAAGTGACATAGCTAATGAGTGTTAGGGGCTGAATTTGCACTCAAGTCTTCCTGGCTCAACATCCAATTTCCTGTTTATTCTGTCATGCTTTGTCAAATACTCCATATGTGAGAAATAGGACATGAAACTATGTCTCCATACAGTAACCAAAATAATTATATTTATTTTATAGAAGAATAAGTTGAGGCTCAGAGTAATGATTGACTCTAATTCAATAAGCTAGTGAATGGAAAACTTTTGATTCTGATTCCAGTTCTTATTCCTTTAAACTTTGCTTACAATGCTTGTCAGCTGTGTTTTTCCTTAAGTTCGTGGGAGGAAAGTCTACTACATAAACAATAAATTTTAAAATTGATTAATTTATTGCTCTTTCACTCAGTTTAGCCATATTGTGTGTCTATATATATGTATATATATATATATATATATATGTATATATATATATATATATATATAGAGAGAGAGAGAGAGAGAGAGAGAAAGAGAGAGAGAGAGAGAAAGAGAGAGAAAGAGAGAGAGAGAGAGAGAGAGAGAAAGAGAGAGAAAGAGAGAGAGAAAGAGAGAGAGAGAGATAGAGGAGAGAGAAAGAGGAGAGAGAGAAAGAGAGAGAGAGAGACAGAGAGAGACAGAGAGAGAGAGAGAGAGAGAGAGAGAGAGACAGAGAGACAGAGACAGAGAGACAGAGACAGAGAGAGAGACAGAGACAGAGAGAGAGAGAGACAGAGAGAGAGAGACAATATGGCTAAGAAGAAATATATATATAAAGAATAATGTATGTGGCCAAGAGAAATGGATATTCAGGTCCAGAAGATCAAGGGAAAAAACAGCTGAAGCCATGGATTCCAATCTCCTGCATTTTGGCACCTGAAGAAACTGAGACCAGAAAGGACTTGCTTTGGGTTTCGGGTGGTAGAGGGGTATCAAACCTGGGTCCTTTGATTGCAGACTGGGTTGCTGTTCTGTCATTTTTCAGTGTTCCCAACTCTGACTTGTACCCTGTGAATAGCTTCACTTCCTATTCATTACTCAGGGCAACTAGAGACTTAGCAAGGTATGTTTGAAGCCATGTCCTCTGTCTCTCTTAATAAGACTAAGACATTAGTTGTAATAGGTTTTGTTTTGTTTTGTTTTGTTTTGTTTTCCATTTTTAAAGTGGCTGATTTTCATTTGTAAGGACCAAGTGGGGTAAGGGTACGAAAGGAGCACATTCCTGAGAAGATGTATCTCCCTAATTGCCTAGAACTGACTTTGTGCTAATCAGAATGTCATCCTTTCTATCTGGAGGCTGGAGTTCAGGGACTAAAGTATCACTGGTAATAACACTCAAACCAGTCAACCTGTAAGTGTCTACTGTATTCCAAGTATTGTGCTAAGCACAGAAGATGCAAAGAAAGGTAAAAGCAAATTCCTGCTGTCACAGAGCTCCCAACCTCTAATAGGGGAGAAAACATGGAAAAACAATGTACCAACAAGCTATGTACAGGATAAATTGGAAAGAACCAGCAGAAGGAAGGCATCCAGCGTCCAAGGACTGACTAATCACACAGCCTAGAGGGGGTGCAATTGGGAATTCAGTTTTAGGAACAGCTCAGCAATTCACTGGGGCTTCTATTTGGAGGTTTCAAAGGCAACTGGAAGGGCCAGATGGAAGCTCTTTTCCCTTTGGTGTCCCTGGAGGCCACATTGTTATATTCTCAAGCTGGAAGAGAACCCAGTCTACTGTCAATGTCCATAAATATCTGGAATACTTGTAACACCTACTTAAAGGTTTCAGAATTTACTCTCAGATTTCTAATTTTAGACATGGTTTTATTGGTATGTTTTATGCTTTATATAAGAAACAAGGTCATTTATAAAACTTGTTAACATATGCATGACACATTAGAAAGAGATTTAGATTAGTCAGAAGCTTCGTAATTGTAAAAGTCCCACCATCTATAGTTTCTAAGCACATCACCTTGGATATATAATTTAGCTCATCTGAACCTCATTTTCTTTATCTATAAAAGGGGAACAATAACACCTTCCATGATGCACAGTACTTAGCATATAGTAGATTCATATTAAATACTTGTCAACTGCTGAACTTGCAGGATTGTATTAAGAGAAAATGTGTGAATAATTTACATGTTAGGGCTTGCTATTCAGTCCTTTTTGTTGTTCAGTCATTTTAATCATATCTGACTCTCTGTGACCCATTTGGGATTTTCTTGACAGAGATACTGGAGTGCTTTGCCATTTCCTTCTCCAGCTCATTTTACACATGAGGAAACTGAGGCAGGCCTGGTTAAGTGATCTTCCCCGGATCCTATCTGAAGCCAGATCTGAACTCAATACTCTTGACTTCTGGTCTAATCCTCTATCCACTTACTGAAAAAATGCTTAGAACTGACTTTTCTTTGGGCTATTCTGAATGTAGTCCCTTCTATCTGCAGGTCAAAAGACAGGGGACTAAGATCTCACTGGTAATAACAGTCAGACAACTATTACTAAATTGTGCCCCTAAGGAATATGAACAGCAAAAACTATTGAACCTAATGACTTAATAGGAAAAAAATTATGAAATGCAAAATGGATAATTTTGACTGCATTCTTAAAAAAAGGTTTTGTGTAAATAAAACCAATGCAACCAAGATTAGAAGGGAAACCGAAACTGAGAAATGATTTTTACAGCCAGTGTTTCTGATAAAAACTTAATTTCTTAAATATATAGAGAACTGAGTCAAATTTATAAAAATGCAAGTCATTCCCCAATTGATTAATAATCAAAGTATATGAACAGGCAGTTTTCAGATGAAGAAATCAAAGCCAACTATAGTCATGTGAAAAAATGTTCCAAATCATAACTGATTAGAGAAATGCAAATTAAAACAACGGTAAGGTAACATGCCCCACCTATCAGATTGAATAGTATGAAGAAAAGGAAAATGATAAATGCTGGAGAGGATATGGAAAAATTGGAACACTAATGCATTGTTGATAGAGTGGTGAACTTCCTAATTCTAGAGAGCGTTTTAGAACTATGTCCAAAGTGCTATAAAACCATGCATACTCTTTAATCCAGCAATAACATTACTGGGTCTGTATCCCAAAGATGTCATTAAAAGAGGAAAGAGACCCATATGTACAAAAATGTTTATAGCAGCTCTCTTTGTAGTGGTTAAGAATTAAAATTTCAGGGGATGCCCATCAACTGGGCAATAGCTGAAGAAGTTGATGAGAAATAAGAAATGATGAGAAGGCACATTTCAGAAAAGCCTGGAAAGATTCACATGAACTGATGCTGAGTGAAATGAGAAGAACCAGGAGAATATTATACATAATAACGCTACCATTGTGCTATAATCATCTTTGATGGACTTCTAAGCAATGCAATAATCTAAGACAATTCCAAAAAGGTTCAGAGAAAGAATTATGGAGTTTGAATGCAGAGTCAAGTATACAATTTCTTACTTTTTTGTCTCATAATTTTCCCTTTCTCTTCTTATTCTTCATTTTAATATGATTGTATAAGTATAACCTAAATCAGATTGCTTACTCTATTGGGCAGAGGGAAAGGAGAGAGGGGAGGAGAAAAAAAAAACAACAAAATAAAAATTTTATAAAAGCAAATGTTCATCTTTACATATAATTACAAAAATAAAATACTATTAAGTGGGGAAAGAAAACAACTATTGAGCAGTGAATTTCTCATTTCTCAGAGGGAGAAGTGAAATATACAGGCCCATTTGATTATGTGGAAAAAGCAAGATGGAAAAGTAAAAAGTTTAGAAAAACTAGATCTGCTTATGTCAAAGTAAAATTATTGTCTAAGCAATGTGGGTTAGATCTACTTTAGAAAGAAATAAAGTAGTGGACGTGGGGACGGGGGAGGTGGAAGGAACATTGGGAAGCAGTTGAGTTAGGTATAAGTACTAGCTAATGACTACTGAGTGACTTAGGTCACTCAAGTCACTTCACTCAATCTCAAGATTCCGCTCAGTAAAATGATGATATTTGAAGTATCTTTTAATTTTAGGTTCTATATAATTTGTGTCCTGCTGTTATCTATAATTCAAGCTTTATCCCAAGATAAATATTTTTATTAGTTTGGTGAAAGTGGTGATAATAATTATTACTTTAAGCCACAAATCAATTTGTTCTCTAGATATGAACCAACACATGTTATGTGCACCAGATATTTTTCTTAAGTGATTTAAGAGAATCAAAAAAGAACTGGCTTCTTGATTTTTAAAATGGTAAAGGAAATGTGGAAAGAAAAAAAGAAAAAGAAAAGAACTATTAGACCTTTCTTTCTGTATTATGTCTGAAACCTCCTGTAAGTGTTGTTATTATTCAGTCATTTTCCAGTGGTGTGTGATTATGATCCCATTTGGGGTTTTCTTGGCATAGATACTGGGGTAGTTTGTCATTTTTTTTCCAGCTCATTTTACAAATAAGAAAACTGAGGCAAACAGGGTTAAATGACTTGCTGAGGGTCACTAACTAAGCTAGTTAGTATCTGAGGCTGAATTTGAATTTTTGTCTTCTTGTCTCCCAGTCCCAAATCTTAAGCTATTGTGTTCTCCTAGCTGTGCTGTCTCTCCCATTAGAAGGGTACCTTTGAAGCAATAAACTGGGAAAACATTTTTACATTCAAAGGTTCTGATAAAGGCCTCATTTCTAAAATATATAGAGAATTGACTCAAATTTATAATTCAAGCCATTCTCCAACTGATCAATGGTCAAAGGATACGAACAGACAATTTTCAGATGAAGAAATTGAAACTTTTTCTAGCCATATGAAAGAGTGTTCCAAATCACTATTGATCAGAGAAATGCAAATTAAGACAACTCTGAGATACCACTACACACCTGTCAGATTGGCTAAGATGACAGGAAAAGATGATGTTGAATGTTGGAGGGGATGCGGGAAAATTGGGACACTGAAACATTCATTGCTGGTGAAACTCTGAATGGATCTAACCATTCTGGACAGTAATTTGGAACTATGCTCAAAAAGTTATCAAACTGTGCATACCCTTTGACCCAGCAGTGCTGCTATTGGGCTTATATCCCAAAGAAATACTAAAGAGCGCAAAGGGACCTGTGTGTGCAAGAGTTTTTGTGGCAGCCCTCTTTGTAGTGTCCAGAAACTGTAAACTGAGTGATTGCCCATCAATTGGAGAATGGCTGAATAAATTGTGGTATATGAATGTTATGGAATATTATTTCTGTTGTTGTTTGCTTGCATTTTTTTTTTCTTTCTCAGTTTTTTTTTTCTTTCTTGATCCAATTTTTCTTGTGCAACAGGATAACTGTATAAATATATATATATACATATATTGGATTTAACACATATTTTAACATATTTAACATGTATTGGACTACCTGCCATCTGTGGGGGGGGGGGAGGAGGGGAAAATTTGGAACAGAAGGTTTTGCAGGGGTCAGTATTGAAACATTACCCATGTATATGTTTTTAAAATAAAAAGCTTCAATAAGATTTTTTTTAAAAAGAAAAAAAAAAACGGGACTATCTGGCATGTTCCCAGCATTCTGCATAATATTTAGGACATGATAATTCTTTTTATTATAATTGTCCTTAATAATAGTCTTGATTAGTTACCTCCATGCCAAATAAATGTAAAATTAATGTGTTATTTCCTTCCTTTCTCCCTCTTTAAAATTCTCTTCCCTCCCTCTCTTTCCTTCCTTCTTTTATTCCTCCCTCCTTTTCTCTCTCCCTCCCTTTCTTCCTTCCTTTCTTCCTTCCTTTCTTTTTTCCTTTCCTTCTTTCCTTCCCTTTTTCCTTCCTTCTTTCTTTGTTTCTTTGCTTCTCCTAGCCTCAGTAGCTTCATAGATAATATTAGGGGTATAGACTCAATTTTTCCTGAGATCCCATCCAGCCTTAAATCTGAGACCTAGATTTCCATAAGTGTAGACACTTCTTCCCCTTTAAAATCATGTCTTCTTACCCAATGTAACTATTTTCCATCATACCTTTCCATTCATCCTCCACAGAGTACACACCGGATACTCCATGGATCTTTCTTGGGTTCCTTTTGTTGTTGTTATTATTATTTTCAAATGTTTAATTCTTCTGTTCAGTAACCCATGAACGAAGAATATAAAAATAAGCCAAACCATTTTGACAGGTTACAATCCACATGGAATCTGAGATTACAGCAATTCCTGCTAAATATGAGATGGTCAGATAAAGTGGTCAAGTTATTAAATCTGATTTTTAAGCAATGGGTTTTTGAAGATAGCAGTACAATGAGTTCACCTGAGCCTGACTTCAATGATCAGAGTGAGAAATGCATAGTTCACATATAATTCTCTTAAAATACAGTATCTAAGGAAGAAAAAAAATCTTTGGATTTTCTGATCTTGAATCTGACCACGTCTAGACTCTAGGCCATTCACTTAACCTCTTCATGCCTTAGTTCCCTTATCTTTAAAGGAATGATAATGTCTGGCTTCCTTGTGAAGATAAATGAGAGATAACACTGGCAAAACCCTTGCAGCTTAGCGGTGAAAGGCGCCATATAAATATAAAATGTAATTATTAATATTATCTCCTATCCTAATTGAGCCTGATTTGAATGCCATTATATTATTAAATTACTAAAGCCAATCCTGGGAATTGCAGTGTTGGTAGGCTGGCTCCTAGAGCCAGACAGCTGACTCCATTGGAGCTATGGGCTGAGAAGGCGCCACCAGACAGCACTTTGTTAAAATGGACTTGTAGTGCTGCCCAGATTCCCTTGGGGAAAGACCATCATAAAAAGAGCTCCAGCAGTTTGCAAACATGGCTCATTTTTTCTTGCCCTTTGTGATTCATGGTCATTACAAAGTCCGCAGGAATCCTAAGTGGGAATATTTACAGCAGAAGTCCTAGACCTGAAATTCATTAGCCACATTTGCTCATGAGGCTTTTTTTCTAGTGGCTTAAGAATTATCTGCAGCTCTCAGTCCTTTCAGTCTTTCCCTGATTGCCTTAGATTGCACACAGTAGGTGTTTCAGAAGAGATCACTAAGTAGGTGAAATAATGTATTTAATGACTGGTAGAATGCTGAAATTTTTGACCATCTCAGGGAAAAGCTATGTGTGCTTTCCTCAATGAACCCCTAGCTCTCTTTAAATCATGATATAAATGCCATTTCTTATAGGATTTTCCCCTTGATTCCCAAAATTGTATATTGTGTTTATTTAGACTATGGATCATAGATTTGCAATTGGGAGTGACCTCAGAGACTTATATTCTTACCCCCTTATTTTATAGATGAGGAAGGAAACTAAGCAAATTCCCAAAACAAGACTTGAACAGAGTTTCCTAACTCCCAAGTTAATATTCCATCTATTACACTCTAGCCACTTTCTTTCCAATTAAATATAATTCTCTGAGGGAAGGGAATATTATGCCTTTGAATCTCTAGAGTCTACAAAAAATCTTGTCATTCAGGGCATTCAACAAATGCTTGTTGAATTGAATCCACAGTCAACAAGATTGGGGTTAGAAAGCAAAATTTGGAAATAGCTCATGCCAACTTCCTTTACAAATTTAGTGATTGTTATTTCTTCAGAATTCTTTAGTTAAAAGAACTGATGGAATCTTAGCTACTGTCCCAGTCCCAGAAGCCTGACTCTTCTTATGGGGGGATGGAAAAGAGCGCTGGGATAGTAGTTAAGATTCCATCAGAATGCCAAACAAAATGCTTAGTACCCCTTGGTTTCTTTTATTAGATGATCTTGAATGTCCTTCTCCCTAGCTGCAATCAGACCACGGGTCACTTTTTTTCTCTTTTTATATCTTTTCTTTCGATGCTCTCATCAACTCCTGGGATGGGGTAGGGTAGAGAGTTGATTATAATGTCTCTGCAGACTAATTTTTTTACTACAGATTTTTATTTTTCAAAACATATGCGTGGATAATTCTTCAGCATTAACTCTTGCAAAACCCTATGTTCCAATTCCCCCCCTTCCTTCACCCATTCCTCTAGATGGCAAGTAATCCAATATATGTTAAACATGGTAGAAATATATGTTAAAACCAATATATGCATTCATATTTATACAACTATCTTGCTCTGCAGACTATTCTAAATCCTAAATATCCAGTTGTAGTCTCTTTTCCTGAGCTTTAGTTCCAATTACTAACTAGTTGACTTCTAAACTCACATTTAGCACAACTAAAATAGAACACTTTATCATTCTCCCTTGAAACCCACCTTCTTTCATAATCTGGTTTCTCCTACACTCACTCATACCATGTATCCATTCATTTGCCAATTTTTGTTGATTTTATCTCTTCAATATCTTTCATACATTCCTTTTTCTCTGCTCACACTTATAACCATATTAGCTTAGGTCTTCATTATCTGCAAAGGGCTGCTTATCCATCTCCTTTTCTCATGTCAAACTGTTCTTCAACTTTTTCTCCTTATTCCTGCCAACATAATATTCCTGAAACACTGATCTGATTATTATGTTTACTTCTCGGCTCAGAAAGCTCTGATTGCTCTCTATTGTCTCTCCAATCAAATCATAAGTCTTCTGTTTGGGATTCACAATCTGGAACCAGCTGATTCCTCCAAGCTTATGACTTACACAATACTTCCCTTCATATAATCAATGATCCAACTCCATCAGCATGCATGCTGTTCTTTGTCCTTGGCATTTCACTTCCTTTTGAGTTGGGGACCCAACTGGAACTGGACTTTTTTTTTTCTTTCCCTTCCTTCTATACACAGAGAGTATCATATCCTTACCTGTGGATGCTCTGCCCAACGGAATATAAATTTGGATCCCTGAAACTTCATGAGATACCTTGGAGTTTATAGGCTAGATTTCTTTCTTAAGGACCATGCCTTAAGCCCAAATCATCTGACTTTCATAGATTGACCAACAGTAGGTCTCTGTTTAGTCATTGTTTGACACTGATTGACTCAGAGTGAATATAAATAGCAATTGTTTCTGTTTTGGCCAGAAACCTTAGGATCTTCCCTTTTTGGATTTTTCTTTAACTAGGTAAAAAAAGACCATTCTCAGTCTCATTTCTTGCCTAGCCTCAGTCACCGATTGGATGTTGTCTCAGTATTGAGACCTGTTAAAGACCTTAGCTTAAAAAGGCCAAGGTTTCCCATTATATTTGCCACTGGACCCAAATGGCTCCAGAGCAGAAAGTGAATATATACCCAACTGAGGGGTGTGTGTGTGTGTGTGTGCGTGTGTGTGTGATATTCTTTCCTCTTTAAGCCAATTCCAATGAGAGTGAAGTTCAAGCATTGCGCATCCCCCAGCTTTCTGCCTCCACTATAAAGCTGTTTCTTTCAAGCCTCTTTTATATGAGAACATTTCCCTATTATATCTCTCCCTTCCCTCTTTTCCTAATACATTCTTCTTTTTCACACTTTCAAGTACCATCTTCTCATATAGGAATGTTTAAACATACTAAGTCCCTTATGATTTCCCCCTCATCCTTTAGACTTCTCTTAAGTCTTGTGTTTGCATGTCAGTTTTTCTATATAGCTCTGGTCTTTTCCTTGGGAATGCTTGAAAGTCTTTTGTCATTAAAAATCCATTTTCCTTTTGAAGGATTATATTCATTGTTTTGCTGGATAGGTCACTCTTGGTTGTAATCCTAGATCTTTTGGAATATTATACTCTGAGCCCTCCACTCCTTTAACTTGGAAGCTGCTAAATCTTGTGTGAGCATAACTATGCCTCCATGATATTGGAATGGTTTCTTTCTGGCTATTCACAATATGGGAATATTGGGAACGCTGTATTATTCTTTGGAGTTTGCATTTTGAACTCTCAGGAGGTGATAAGTAGATTCTTCCAATTTCTATTTTGCCTGCTAGTTCTAGGATATTGAGGAATTTTAGGAATTTTTTTTTATATAATCTATTGAAATATATCTATACTTTTTTTTCCTAAATCATGACTTTCAGAAAATCCACTAATTCTTAATTATTTCTCCTTGATCCATTTTATAGGTTAGTTGATTAACCAATGAGATTTCACATTTTCTTCTATTTCTTATTTTTTAATTTAATTTTATTGTTTTTTGATTTTTCATTTAGTCATTAGTTTTCACTTGCTTAGCTCAAATTTTTAAGGAATTGTTTTCTTTGGTGAGTTTCTGTAACTGTTTTTTTGCATTTGGCTAAATTTATTTTTTAAAGAATTCTTTTCTTCAGTGAATTTCTCTCTCTCTCTCTCTCTCTCTCTCTCTCTCTCTCTCTCTCTCTCTCTCTCTCTCTCTCTCTCTCTCTCTCCCATTTGGCCAATTCTATTTTTAAGGTGTTGTTTTCTTCAGTAAATTTTTACCTCTTTTACTAAGCTGTTATTTTTTTTTCATAATTGTTTTGCTTCATTCTCATTTCTTTTTTTCAATTTTTCCTCAACTACTCTTATCTCTTTCTTGATGGGTTTGGGACCAGTTAGCATTTTTCTTGGAAGCTTTGGTTGTGGCTGTTTCAAACTGTTGTCTGCTTCTGAGTTTGTGTCTTGGTCTTTCCTGTCACCATTGCAGCTTTTTCTGGTCCAGTTCTTTTATTGTTACTACTATTTACTCATGTTTCCAGCCTGTTTTTATTGTTGTTGTTTTACTTTGAACTTGATATTAAAGTTTACTCTGTTCACTTAGGAATGGAGAGGCAGTGTTCCAAAATTTAGGCATTTTTGTGCTGCTATTTTCAGAGCTAATACTGGGAGCCTGCAAGTTGGTCTGGGGAGAGGTGTGGTTTCTACCCTCTTGGTCTGCACTCTGGTGTTTACCCAGGAAAGCCCCCTGCTTCCCTATAGTCACAAGCTCCAGTGTTCCGCTTGGTCCTTGAAATTGTGACCAGATCCCTTTGTCTATTGCAGTACAAATTCTAGCATTCTTCTTATCTTGGAACAGTGATCAGAGCCTCTGCTCCTTTGTGACTCTGCTCTTAAACTGCAAAAAGGACAATGGATTTGCCAGTCAATGCTAGCTGCATCCAATGGCAGAAAAGGATCCCCTGCATTTGACATGACCTGACTATCGCTGGGTTGAGGGCTCCTGAATCCATTGCTGCCATCTCCAAGGCCCACTG
Organism: Sminthopsis crassicaudata; assembly: GCF_048593235.1. Taxonomy (NCBI): domain Eukaryota; kingdom Metazoa; phylum Chordata; class Mammalia; order Dasyuromorphia; family Dasyuridae; genus Sminthopsis; species Sminthopsis crassicaudata. The sequence goes on from NC_133621.1 coordinate 46,461,040, forward strand.
CCCTTATGCTATTGCTGTGTGACTGCCATGCTCTGGGCCAAGTGCCCACCCTAGTGTTTTAGAACTTGCCTGCTGACTTTCTTATTTACTTTAATTTAAAAAATTGAATAACTTGACCTCTTCTTGCTCTGCCACTTCAAAATTTGATTTGTTCTTTTAAAGTTGTTTGGAGGAGAATGTTGCAGTCTGGGTTACAGCCTGTACTCTGCCATCTTAGCTCCAAATTGAAATTTTCTAAAATGAGTCCTGATACTTACTGGCCATCAAAGCCCAGAAACCTGAATCCTGCAGGATTCAAACCTGCTATTTTCTCTCTGTAATTAGACCATAGATCATCCATTGCACCATTGGCCCTAGCATTTCCCTGGGGCATTTAAAATATGACTTGTTACCTTAGGTCATATTTTTAGTGCCCTGGGGAGCTGTTTAAGTAAAGGAATCAGATACTTTTGGAAAAGAGAGACCTAATTTGTCAAACTGGCAGTCACCCCCTCATTTAGTTGATCTGTAAATCAGTGTTTCACATACTGAATTCACTTAAAGCAGGGTACAACAGTTAACAGTAGCAGTGAATTGATCAGAAATGTATTAAGTTTCCTAAAAGAGTGGAAATTCAAAATGTAAACTAACCTATCATCAATTCAATAAACATTTATTAAATGCTACTCTGTGTAAGGTATTATGTTCTGCTTGATGTGTGAAGAAACAGGAAGGATTGGGTGGCTTTATTTAAATCTGACATTTAATAATTGTTCTACATTAGATTTATTATTTTCACTGGCTCTCAGTAATTAAGAATTGGTGACAATTTAGATGATCTTTGAGGTCCCTTTCAGTTCTAATCCACAATCCAGTTATCCTATATGCTATCACAAACATGAATAATGTCTATGATGACTTAATTTGTGTGTGTATATAGCATGATTAGCAGTTTTCCTGATTAAAACTGAACATCCAAGGAAGGACACATTACTCCAAGACTATATGGTGCTGTCCTGTAGCCACTTACATACCCTCATGGCATATTTTAGGATAATCTAATGCCTCATGGGTACCTGTAGCATCTTTCACATGTACATGTGGGGGAGAGGATCATTTTTGATGATTTCTCAGGTCCCTCCCCCTCTTCAGCTCCTAAATATTCTCTGCTTTTAAGATATGGGAAAGAAAATCATCTCAATGTATCTTACTGTAATATTAAGTACCTTTAAGCCCCTCATGATTCTCTGAGAACTAGAGGAATAATTGGATATTACAATATAATCTTATTTTAATTTTGGAGAAAGAAACATTTTAATCTAAAGATTCAATTATTAACATATGTCTAGGGAAAATATCATGCCTTAAGAAAATAGAATAGCTTTGTGTTTAAAGGGTTTCGAAAATAAACTCCCTTACAGAGCCCTCTCCCTTGAGATTTGCCCTAAGAAGGAAGAGGGAATTTCTAAGAAATATCAGACAGTCCTTGCTGGCACATTCTGACTTTGTTCTGAAACAATTGGAGCTCTCAAGATAAATTTCAGCAAGTGTGGGTTTTACTAAGTGTGAATGGAAGGGAGTGGAGGGGTGGGCAGGAGTCAAGGTTGTCTGACGTAGGATCCCACTGCCAACCGAAGAGTTGCTCGGCTGGCGTTCAGCACAAGTCTTGTCATTGAAGGTTGCCAATTACACGTGCACAGGGCTGAGTCTGGGAATGCCAGTGATAATGTGTGTGGCAAGCAAATGAGGGCCAAGGCCAAGGCTTGTCAGTAACATGAGCAGGCAAAGAGCAGGGACATTGGGCTGGGTTTTATTACATTCCTCTCCTGTCTCTTTCCCCCATCACCTTTTGGAAGCTTTCGGAAAAACCATTATCATAACTGAATACTTTGCATAATAGAAAACATGAGCACCTCAGATCTCCTTTTGCATGACAAACGCTTAATTAGAAAAATAATAGGATGGAAATGAAATTGGTATTTACTATGGCTGGCACATAGGCTGGTCCTGGAAAAGATCCAGTCTTAAAGCACTAGAGGCCAAAACAGAAAAGAAAAGAGAAGAAAAAACTACCGCAGAAAGAAGTCACATAGAGAAGTTGGGGAATAAAGTCTCTAGGATGGCACGTGGCTCATACCTACAGACATAGTGCCTCACGTCTTAGCAATAGGAGAGAAAAGCCCACCATCGGCCATAGAGAGGGAATACTAATACTCTTATGTTGAAGGAAGGCTGCTGACTTGCCTTGGGAAAGATTCCTGCTGTCTAAATATGGCATTTCTATCAGATAAGTGGAATTGTGTACCAAATTAATGTATTGTCCCATTCTGCACTGCATTAGCAATCTCATTATAACTGTGAAATAAAGCAGTGTGGAACCATATGCTAAAATATGGTAATTGGAGAATTAGTTATGTTTTTCAATGTCCTTTTGATTCAGTGTTGGGGGAGTCTGCCTTCTTGGGTCAGTTAATCAGGAATAGGGGCTCTTTTTATCGGAGGAACCACATTTCCCGTTCTTTAACGTGACTACATCTGGTCCTCCCTCAAATCAGCAGGCCCTTTCGATATGGAGAGTTTCAGGGGCCAATATCAGCCAGCTCAGCTGCTTCGCTATAAAATCTTTGAGCATCTGAGCCCTGCCTTTCTTGTTTCCTGGAAGATGGCGTCTGGGGATTTATTTGTCCATAAGGTCACATCCACTGGACTGGAATCTGCTGACGTTTTGTCCATTGGACACTTTTAATAAATAAATGAGCTCTTCAACCTGGGTGGCTTCGGGTCTTGGAAATGAAGGATTTTCCCAGGGTCATACAGATAGGAGTAGCTAAGTCAGGATTCAGAAACTGTTCTTGAGTCTGAGTCTACTTTGATAATGAGCGACTCCCTACTGTGTTTTGGCACCATGGTTAAGAACCATATAGTACTTGCTAAATGAGACCCCACAGCAGTGTAGCAGATCCTTACTGGAACACAATATAGCCAAGAACTGCCCATCTCTTCCAGGCTCACTCAGCCTTGCCCAGCGTTCTCGTAACTGTAGATAAAACCCAATGTGCTAAATTCCTCACAAATGCCAAACTGAAGTTTTTCTTAAGGAAGATTCATTTCTAGTCACTGAAAGTTGTAACTAATTTATACAGCTGCTAACTTTTCTTCATATTTTTCCACACTGAATATTCTTTGATGTTCAGATCTCTATGATGAAGTAAAATATGAAATTAGAAAGAAGATATCAGGATCAAGAATTGTGAAAAAAACAGAAATTTACTCTTTGGTCTATCGATGCCCTGGTTATATGGTATTTTCTGTTAAGAGTATCTAATATAATTAAGGGAAGCTTGAATTGGAACTCTGAGCCCAGGGGACAGGATGGAAAAAGGTGAGGCTGACTTCTGGGAAAACTTTAGATCTTTGCTGAAATGGTAGACTGACACTTAAAGAAATATCATCTGTTATTCACTTAATTACAACTGGCATTCTCAAGTCTTCCTCTCAGCAGGAGGTCAAGAAATATTTTCTTTCTTCTCCTCCTCCTCCTCCTCCTCCTCCTCCTCCTCCTCCTCCTCCTCCTCCTCCTCCTCCTCCTCCTCCTCCTCCTCCTCCTCCTCCTCCTCCTCCTCCTCCTCCTCTTCTTCTTCTTCTTCTTCTTCTTCTTCTTCTTCTTCTTCTTCTTCTTCTTCTTCTTCTTCTTCTTCTTCTTCTTCTTCTTCTTCTCCTCCTCCTCCTCCTCTTCCTCTTCCTCCTCCTCCTCCTCCTCCTCCTCCTCCTCCTCCTCCTCCTCCTCCTCCTCCTCCTCCTCCTCCTCCTCCTCCTTCTTCTTCTTCTTCTTCTCCTCCTCCTCCTCCTCCTCCTCTTCCTCCTTTTCCTTTTTTCTCCTTCTTCTCCTTCCTTCTCCTTCTCCTTCTCTTTCCTTCTCCTTTTCTTTCTTCTCCTTCCTTCTCCTTCTTCTCTATAACATGGACCCATTATAGTATTTCTGAAGTAGAAAACCTATGAGTGGATTCTTGAATTGTCCATTCAGTATAGTGACTTCAAAATTTCAACTAGTAAGATAAGGGCTAGACATTTCACAGAAAATTCCCATGGTGTTCTCTGTCATAGGCAATAGTGGTGGGATCGATCAAAGCTCCACTATTTTTTCTCATGTTACAGAAGAGTTATCCTTTTCTTTCACGGATATTGGCAGGACTTTTGATTGAACTTGCAGTTGTAAGGAAAGGAATGAGTGGTGGAATAGTCTCATATTTTTCCATCTAGCCCAACAACTCCAATTCTCCTTCTGTTGAATGTCTCTAGGAGCTAACACAGTGGGATCTCTGTTACTACTTTGGGAAACAGTTCCAAGATATATAAAATGATTTTTAAAATAAATTAATCAGTGACTCTATATGCAGTGATTGTTAAATTATTTCGGTTGGATTCCCAATCAGTTTTTTTGCTCAGATGATTTATAAAGTTCAGAATGTTTAGGCCATTCACTATAAATCCCACTGGCATCTTGGGCAACAATAGGAGAGCATGTTCCAGGAAAGCATTAGAAGTTGGGTAAGTCAGAAATGGGGAAGTTGGGTATTTTAAATCAGGCTAGCCAGAAGTTCACAAAAGTAGGTGGATATAGGTCTGAGCAGGACAAATAAGATTACTACAAATCAGGTGCAATATGGGATTCAATTTAGGAGAGAGGAGAGCAAAGGGTCCAGGTCTAGATAAGAGGTACCAGTGGTCAAGATAGCATCATAGATTATTGGAGTTGGAAGAGACTTTAGAGATTTTCTAGCCAAACTTCCTCATTTTATACATTAGGAAAGTAAGAGCCAGAGTAGAGAAATGACAACAAGGTCACAATGAGATTTAGTGTAAATGTTAAGGGTACAGGACAGGGTCTGGGACTTCTGGACCCTGGAACATCCAGCCACTTCTATAGTATTCTCACTTTGAAATATTATTCCAATAGGCTGATCCCCTTTTCTCATTGGTGAGTTCCTTTTGGACCCTCTTTTTTGTGGAGACCCAAGTTGGTCAAACTCCATTTCCTTCGTGTTCTGCTCCTCAGTTTCCATGTGCCTTCTACCCTTGAGCACTTATCATGGAACCTGGCACATAACAAGTACTTAAAGCATGCTTGTCACACTCTGTTTTTTGGAGCTTTAGACTGAGCCAAAGAATTTGTGAGCCAGTTACTCCCTATAAGCTTCCTGCCCAGGACCAAAGTCCTTTTGGGGTGTGAGTGGGCTAGAGTCTGCAGGTGGGGACACATTACATATATTTGGATGGAATAAGAGAGTGAAGGAAATCAGGCAGTTCCTGACAATACAAGGTCATGGAACTGAAGACATTTGGGGGCTCTTAATGCCTGATGTTTTTCATGATCTACAGATGATCCTTTAAAAAAAAAAAAAGAAATAAAGCCCTACCTGTAGCTCTTTAATCTGTCACCAAATCTTTCTCCATGTGATTAATCTTCTCATTTTATGAATTCATATTCTTGGTCAAACATTCATTGCTTCTTAGAATATTTCAGGAAAAGCCTAATTAGCAGCCTGCAGAGTGGAGCCTCTCAGGCTTAATGCTTCTCACATTAGGATCTTTGTAGTAACATGTTTTGACTCCAAACTACCTGAAAGGAAAAATAGTCTTGGGACCCAGACATTTGAGCTAGCTCCAGCCCAGTGAAAATTATGTAGTGACATGCTTCAGTCAATAGAATTCTAAATCTTGAATCAGGGAGACCTGAGTTTGAATCATGTCTCAGACAATTATTGGCTATGTGGCCTTCTGTGACGAAACAGTTCTGTGCCTCAATTCCCTCCTCTGTAAAATGGAGATATAATACTAACAACCTCCCAGGGATTTATTTAATCTAAGTCTCTTCCCTTATATGAAAAAAAATTAGGAACAACTTTCCAGGGATTTATTTAATTTCTATAAGCCTCAGTTTCCTCATCTGTAAAATGGAGATAATAAGAGTAACAACCTCTCAGGGACTCACTTAATCTCTCTAAGGTTCAGTTTCTTCATCTGAAAAATGGGGATAATAATAACTCACTAAATTTCTCTAAGCCTCAGTTTCTTCATCTATAAAATGGGAATAATAGTAAGATTCTCCTAGGTACCTACTTAATCTCTCTAAGATTCTGTTTCTTTATCTGTAAAATGGGGATAATAAGGATAACAACCTCTCAGGGCTTCACTTAGTTTCTCTAAACCTCAGTTTCCTCATCTATAAAATGGGGATAATGGTAGTAACAATTTCCCAGGGACTCATTTAATTTCTCTAAGCCTCAGTTTCCTCATCTGCAAAATGAGGATAATAGTAAGAATCTCTTAGGTACTTACTTAATCTCTCTAAGCCTCTGTTTGTTCATCTGTAAAATGGGAATAATAATAGGAACCACCTCCCAGGGACTCACTTAACTTCTCTAAACCTCAATTCCCTCACCTGTAAAATGAGCATGATAATAGTAACAACCTTCCAGAATTCTGGCCAGGAGCTAGTGAGGTAATATAGGGGAATATTTTGCTAGATGGAATGAATGCTAGATTATTATGATTAGTTTAGGACAAGGGAGGAGTGCCATCAGGTGAGAGAGACACACGGTTCTCCCAGGACATTAAAGATGTGATGGACTTTGAGCTGGTTTTAGTTCAGGTGTCTCCTGACCGACCCTGGCAAACAAACAAACAAGACAGAAAGGCAAGAATTTCTCAGAGCTGCTTCATGGACATTGTTACTAAGGAAACCGGTTCCTTAGTATTCATGTGCTCGGCGGCTTGGGCTTGCTGTGTCTCTGAGGCAAAGGCAGCATCATTCAGTGACATTGGGGGAGAAAACAGACAAACAGATAAGTGCCAAATACCGTTCACAAGAAATTCAGTAAATTGACCCCCAAACACCGGTTTCCAATACTGCTAGTTAATGAGCATATTTGCAAATATCCAGCAGAGCCTGGACTGATTGGGGAGGATTCTCTGGACACTGGTCCCTGTGCTTAGGAGAGAAAAAAAATATACATATCTCTGCCCTCCTCAGGCTCACAGGCTACGTCCAAAAGGTGGGATCTCTCACAAAGGGCGCAGGGCTTTCTAATATTCAGTTTGGAGGAAGTCATCTGAGTGCTATTGAAAGACATCTTTCCCAGCCTTGTCCCTAGCAAAAACCCTCTTCCTGGCCAAATAAAGGACGTGTCAGTGATGTGGGCTGCCAGAGACCTCTGGGATGACATTTTTTCGGGGTGAGAATGTAAACAGTCACATTGGTTGCTGTGAGCCATTTGAATCTTTAGGAGAGGGAGAGGATTATGGATGAAGTGAGTGACTCTCAGGATTTCATTTTCATTTTTTTCCCCTCCAGACTTTTTATTTGCATCCCTCAGAATGTCTCAGTTTGACTAGTGCTCCTCAGAATCACTGATTCACAGATTCATATTCTCTCTGTATCTGAAGCTTCTCGCAAAGCTGGATATTAATTCTGGGAGAAGAAATCAGGAGAAAGTGACTAGGGGCAAATAATTCCCCCATACAAATCTTCTGCTCCACCCAGGCCTCCTGGCTGTGGCCTTCTCATTGTGGCCTCCATTCCTTTGCTTCTGTATTTTCTTCACTGTCACTGAGCTCTCTTCTCTCCCTATCCCAGTCCTCCCATTCCTCCCATTCCTTTCAGGCTTATCCAGCTAGCTCAAACCCCATCCTTTCCATTAGGATCCATCCAAAACACATCAGCCTGTGGCCATCTTTTTCTAGAGGCCACTTACTATGCCCACTCCTCATTTGGTCTGTCACAAATAGCAGTTTTGACTCTCCTTTTATTCTTATTAATAGTAAATAATAGTGGGAGTAATACATGTAGTAATGAACTACAAGTAATAGTGGAAGTAGAAGGAAGAAAAAAGAGAAGAAAGAAGAGTAAAAGTAGTAACAGTAGCAGAAGGAGGAGAGGAGGAGAAAGAGAAGAAGGGAAAGGAGAAGAAAAAGAAGAAGAGAAGGAGGAGAAAGAGGAGGATGAGGAAGAGGAGAGGTGGTAGTGGTGATGGTAGTAGTAGAGTAGGAATAGAATAGAAGTACGGAAAAATTATCATCAATATGCTTTTCATTAAATCCTAGGAGTTATCAATTTCAGCATGTGCCTGCTAATGAATCAACTAGACCCCTCATTCCCACGCCTCTGCCCCAATAAGTGGTCAGTAAACTTCTATTTGAAGACCTCTGAAAACGAACTCACCATTTCCCAAGGAAATCCTCATTTTTAAGGAAGCTTCTTTTTATGTAATTATATGCTTCTTTATATTGCAATGTGACAATATCTCTCAGCTCCAGGTATTCTCTCTGTCTCTCTCTCTTGTCTGAAATACTCTCTCTTCCCTGATCAACCAGCTGCCTTCCCTCGCTTCCTTTAAATCCCAGCTAAAATCCTACCTTCTACAGAAAGCCATCTCCAACTCCTCTTATTTTTAGTGCCTTCCCTTTGGGAATTACTTCCTAATTATGTTGTATGCAGCTTGTTTTATAAATTTTGCTTTTCATATTGTTTTTTCCAGTAGATTGGAAGCTCCTTGAGAGCAGGAACTTAATAAATATTTTTGATTGATTATTGATTGTTCCCTCAATGTGTCCTGAGCACTTCCAGGATGGAGCCATTTCTTATCTTTTATGGCAGGCACAATAAATAACATTTAGGATCTGTATGTTTATATTATATGTGCAGCAAGAGAGGAATGGTTAATGTTGGAAAGTTGAGGCAAAATGGATTAAGAAAAGTCAACTGAGTTACATTTTGATTTCTTTGTACACTTGTTTCTAAGCACCATCTAAACTGCTCTACTCTCTGCGTTGATGAACATACCCTACGCTTCAGACCTCATGACTTTTCTCACAGTTTCAAATGCTTGGAATGTTCTTCCCCCCTGCCCCCATATTTGCACAGTGAAAAGAGCATTAGGCTTAGAAGCAGGAAGATTCATCTTCCTGAGTTCAAATCTGGCCTCAGACATTTACTAGTTGTGTTACTCTGAGCAAGTCACTTATCTGTTTTCCTCAGTTTTTTCATCTGTAAAATGAGTCCGAGAAGGAAATGGCAAACCATTATCTTTGTCAATAAAATCCCAAATGGGATCATGAAGAATTGGATGAGACTGTACAACAACACATTTAAATTCCTTTCCCTTCTTTGAAGTGATTTCAAAAGACAGGTTTCTTCATGAAATTTGCACTGATTCCCCTAATAGTAGCAAACATTTCCTTAAGACCTCACCAGTACTTAATGTACCTTTCTGTTTATATTGTAGTTGTCTATGTTTGTGTAGTCTCCTTCTGCCAGGTAAGATACATGAGGAGAAAGGTCTATTTCCCCTAGTCCCAGCCCTATCACAGTATTCTAACATTCAATGACACTTAATAAATGTGTGCTGAATGAGTGACTGAACAAATGAATCTCAAAACAAGAATTGTAGAAATAGTTGATGGAAATATCTTCAGAAAAGTACTTGGTTTTATAGCTTTAGACTCTCTACCAACATGCACTGGTTCCCTTCACTACTGCCCAGTGACAGGAATCTAATCCCTACCAACCTAAATCAGAACCTTCCTTCACCAGAATATTCTTCCTTTGAGAGAAGATCCACAATGGCAGTGTGTAACAAAAGCTATTGCTCAAAAAGTTGGCTCCGAGTCAGTGAGTGAGCCCCATCCCTTCACAGCTGTACATCAATTACAAGATAACCAGAGAAGGTGCCACTGGAGAAACTGTGTAAACGACAGTTCTCATGAGTTTAGTGATCAGATGGCTTTTAGGGACCATTTCTTGGAACAGTGTTTATATCTTTTTCAAATCGCATAAACCCAAAACTCATAAATGAGAGAGCTGAGAATTGTGATGGAATTACAAGGGCCAAGAACAGAACTTTTCAATGAATGGGAGGAGCGAGACAGAATTTGTAAGAAACAAAGAAACAATGTATTTTCATTTTAAAAATACATATTAAATGTTTTCATGAGTAAAGTAGTGTGATGTAATCCATGTAGCCTGGAAAAAGCATCAACATTTCCTGGCTTCCCATCCATCTGATACAAAATGGCTGTGTGATTAGGAGAAAGTCACTTCATCTCTGATGTTCAGGGCAACTAAGATTATAAATGAAGGACAATTGCTGATCTGCATTGGCAGCAGGAATTTGTTCATAGAAGAACCCCCTCCATATTGGAAATCACAGGTTCAGATCAAAACAAATAGCAAAGGATTTATTATGTGGGATAATTCTTGATCCTGTCCACAACTGACCTAAATTATTTAGGGGGGAACACTTCACAAAGACAATATTTAATTCACAAAGAATTCTGTGCTCTCTCCTCTGTGCCCTTCAATTGGGTGTTTCTGGTAGAAAGAATCTGACCAACTAGTAATTTTCCTAATGAGATTTAAAGACTTAATGACTTTAGAACTTGGGCAAAGGAATAACTTCCTGTCTCTAGAGAAAATGTTCTCTGCTACCCAAATTAAAACATGACTAAAGATTAAAAACAGAATTTCCCAGTGCCCTTTTGATTTGCTAGGTCTGAGAGCAATGTCTAGTCTTGGTGGGCCTTCTTGGTTTTAGTCTAGTAGATCACATTGGGATTCTTGAAAGGTGATTGTTTTTAATAGTTTTTGAGTTAATTCTCTAGTATTCTCTAAGTATACCATCGTATCATCTACAAATAGTGACGATTTGGTTTCCTCATTACCTACTCTAATTCCTTTAATCTCTTTTTCTTCCCTTATTGCCAAAATTAACATGTCTAATATAATATTGAATAGTAATAGTAACAATGGGCAACCTTGTTTCACCCCTAATCTTTTTGGGAATGGTTCCAGTTTATCTCCATTACATATGATGCTTGCTGATGGTTTTCAATAGATGTTATTGATCATTTTAAGGAAAACTCCATTTATTCCTATTCTCTCTAGTGTTTTTAATAGAAATGGTTGTTGGATTTTGTCAAATGCTTTTTCTGCATCTATTCAAATAATCATATGATTTGTTGTTAGTTTGGTTATTGATATAGTCAATTATGCTAATAGTTTTCCTAATATTGAATTAGCCCTGCATTCTTGATATAAATTCTACTTAATCATGGAATATTAATCTGGGGATAACTTACTGTAATCTCTTTGTTAATATTTTATTTAATATTTTAATGGGTATTTATTTCATATATATATATAGCAAGAGCAAATATGCAAACATTTTCCTTTCATACCTCTGGGGTATGCTTCCACTATATAGTTTCTGAGGGAGTACAATCACAACTTTGTTCAGTTCCTACAAAGCTCTGGTCCCCCCAGTCCACATCCAGATGCTAGATGACTTCTGGATGAATTCTTCCTCTGGGGTAGTGTCCTGAAGGATACTCCTGAAGATGATTTCTTACTCTCTGGGCCATCAGTGCTATAATAGCTGCCAAATCTAGTCTGATTTCAAACTTCCAGATTCCTGTGATTGTCACACTCAACCAAAGTTGGAGACTGCACTCCTTTTACTTAAAATGGAAAAGAACAGAAAAAGCCAAAGAGGCTTGAATAGATGGAACCTCTATTGGGCAATCAAGTTAAAGGGACTGAAGGTATTGTTGAGTGGCTAACCTTTAATTAAATCTCTTAGTCAAAGTATAGGCACAATATTCACAATCCTGCTCAGGGAAGCCACCAGCAAAAATTTTAAAGTCTCTTTGCTTCCCAAAGGGAACTCTAAAAAGTGCTCCCATGAGAACTCACTATTGCTAATGTCCCATTCAAAACAGAGAGCAGCCACATTGGGAATGTCATGAGTAACAATGGAGATTTATGTCGCCATCTGGCTCTGGTAAATTTAAATGCTTGTGTCATTCTCAGCTGCAGGCTTTTGGCAGCAATATCACTGACACCAGGAAGGAAAGAAGGATGCAATTAAAATTAGTGAGGCAAAGGCTGCATGGTAATCTATGTTCTAGTAAAAAATATTGAGGAAACTGAGGCCTAATGAAATTCAACTAGACAAAGAAACAGAACTAAGACTTGAATGTTCTATCTCTCCAGTCAGGTTTTCCATGTTACCAAACTACTTCCTTTTAAGGATGGAGGCAAAAGACTGGAGGAAAAGGGTGTTTATGGGAGGAGATGGGAGGTAAATGAAAGAGAGAGAGGGAGAGAAAGAGAAGAGAAAGAAATAGAAGGAGGAGGAGGAAGAAAAGAAGAAGGAGAAAAAAGAAAGAAGAAAAGGAAGAAAAAGAAGAAGATGAGGAAGGAGGAAGGGAAGAGGGAGGAAGGAAGGGAGAGAAAAAGATCAAATTAATATATACATATGAACAAATTCATATTTGTTAGACTTAAGTCCTGTCCCAGTAATGAAACCTTGACTTTTTTCTACTATTTCTAGACTGAATCAATTATCAATAAATCTTGACATAGATTAGATAAATATATCTATATCTGAGTCAGGATTTATCATTTCTTGATAGCTCTGCAACAATATTATAATGCAACAAAGTCATGAGCAAAAAAAATTCATCACTCAGAGTACTGTGTAGCACTTCTGAGATATATATATATATATATAAATATAAATATAGATATAGATATAGATAGATATAGATATAGATAGATAGTTGGTATTTAATAAATGCTTGTTGATCCAATGTTCAAAAGGAAAAGGAAACAAACATTTATTAAGTTTCTATGATGGGCCAGGTGCTGTGCTAAGAGCTTTATAAATGTTATCTCATTTGATAATATAGATGGCATATAGTAAGTGCTTTGCAAACCATATGTATTTTCATCAAAATAATAGCAATACTGAAATTTAAAATTTTTAATTTTAAATTTGGCACATAAATCTCTGCTTGCAGAATTCCCAAGAACAGAGTGAGCTTTTATTCACTGTTCCATAAGTTAATGGGTCAATTTATTTATGGAATACAGGATAGAAAGCAACTTTAGAGTACTAAAAACACTGCTTCAAATTCTCTCGATAATTTATTGTCATATAAATTATTCCCAGAACGTAAAATGCCCACAGATACCTGCACATTATTTTCACTACTGTATAACCAAGAAAGGAGAACAGTGGGGTTTTTGTTTGGACAAGTTGTTATAACAACTCAGATTTTAGAAATAAGCCACAAATAAGAACTCAGTTATTAATTTTCTAAAAGCTCTTTGTGAGTGAAAGAAAGTGAGCATCTTAATGAGAAACAAATATCAACTGTTTCTTAAAATGAGTTCTTTTCAGCTCCTAACTGTACTGTCAGATACAATTGGAAGATAAAGAGAGAAGAGTATTAATTAATCAATCAATCAACAAGCATTTATTAAATGGCTACCATGTTTCAGGAGCTGTGCTCAGTGCTGAAGATAGAAGCAAGACAAAACAACGACAACAACAAAATAGATCTTACTTCCTCAAGGAGAAAATCTAGCTGTGAGAAATCATGTACATAATAAGCTACCCCATAAGATACATAAGAAGTTGGTAGAAGTTATCCTGGGAGGGAAAGACTGTAGGATTTGGGGGGACTAAGAAAAGCCTTCTGGAGAAGGTGGCACATATTACCTCAGTCTTAAAGGAAGTCAGTAATTTTATGAGGAAGCAATGAAGGAGCAGAGCATGGCTTCTGTGGTTGGCTCTAGATCTAAGATGTCCCAATGGCATCTCAAACTCATGTTCAAAATAGAACTCATTATCTTTCTTCTCAAATTTGGGACAGTCAGTGAAAAGGCACATAGGTCGGGCAATGGGATGTTACATACACAGATAGCTGGATTGTAGAGTAGATAGAGGGCCATCAAGCATAATAGGAGTGGAATGGTAGGAAGGGGCCAGATTGTTTTCTATACCAAACAAAGGGCTTTTTATTTGATCCTGAAAGTAATAGGAAGACAGAAGAGTTTATTAAGTAGTGCAAGAACAAGGGGAAAGGGAAGGATGTGACACGATCGGACCTATGCTTAGCAGTTGTGTGGAGGATGGCTTGGAATGGAGCTCACTCATCCCAACTTGAGGCAGGGTCATCAGTTTCCCAATATTGTCTAATAAGAGCCTGTGCTAGAGTTCATCTTTTGCTTTCAAAGACAACCGTTGACCTCATGGTATAATGTCTTGATTGTATGTGAATTGTATTTAAGGGAGGCAGAGTTACACAGTCATGAGATGCACTCTCTCTTTCAGACTCATCAGAGGCCAGGAATGGGACAAAAGTAAAGGCACCTGGTGATGGCTGAGGCTGCAGTGGATGACTTAGTGTCTGGGATATCAGTGCCCCATGGTGTCCACTTCAGTCCTTCATGGATGTTGGATAAGATTGTTCTTATTCACCCATTCCACATGGGGATATCTTTACATGTTTAGCATACACACCTCTTTAACTCACCAATGGGTTTAAGGTCTGTTAGTTACCCTCAATCTGATTTAATTTATCTGCTAAGATAATGGTTTATCAGGGTGTGTTCCTTACCATTCTACAGCTTCTTGGAGCTACAGGTGAGAGAAGGAACCAAATGAGCAAGCCTTCCCACCAAAAGTGCTCCTTGGAAGAGAGAGGGATGAGCGTATGTCTGAGATGAAAATGTTGTGAAGAAGGAAATGGCAAGACCTGAGAACTAATTTAATATCCAGGGTCAGTAAGAGTGAGGCTTATGGACAACCCAGATGATCAAGAGAATGTTGGTAACTTTGACAGTGGTAGATTGAAAAAAGGGAGAATTTGAGGAGAAAGATAGTGAGTTCTGTTCTGAACATGTTGAGTTTGAGATGCCATTGGGACATCTTAGATCTAGAGCCAACCACTGAAGCCATCTTGTCTAAAGTTATTTTCTAATTGAAAAATATGAGATTTGAAGATGGTAAAAGGAAGTAGTGGGAGGGAGGCGGTATGTCAATCACCATTCTAATAAGTTTCAAGAACAAAATGCTGGTCCCTGGCTACCATTCCCTTTTGGTGTAGTCTTCCTCTTTAGAAAGTAAGTTCAAGGAAGACAGGGGCCTTTTGGGTTTTCTTATTTGTATCCCCAGGGCTCAGCATACAGTAAGTATAAATAAGTTTTTTGTTTACTCATTTAGCCACTCATATGTTCTTGCAATTGTCAAAATCCGTATCTTCTGACTTTTAGAAACAGTGTTCTTTCTGTTGTACTGTTCCCCCAGCCAACTCCCTAAAGCCAGCCATCCCTTACTTAATCTATTATTTTTTAAAGATATGCTCTTGGGAAGTGACTTAAATAAAGATAGAGACAGAGATAGGAGAGAGAGAGAGAGAGAGAGAGAGAGAGAGAGAGAGAGAGAGAGAGAGAGAGAGAGAGAGAGAGAGAGAGAGAGAGAGAAGGACGAGAGAGAGGAGAAGGACAGAGAGAGAGAGAGAGAGAGAGAGAGAGAAGGAGAGAGAGAGAGAGAGAGGAGAGTGAGAGAGAGAGAGAGAGAGAGGACAGAGAGAGAAGAACAGAGAGAGAGAGAGAGAGAGAGAGAGAGAGAGAGAGAGAGAGAGAGGACAGAGAAAGAGAGAGACAGAGAGAGAGAGAAGGAGAGAGAGAGAGAGAGAAGAGAGAGAGAGAGAGAGAGAGAGACAGAGAGAGAAGAGAGTGAGAGAGAGAGAGAGAGAGGAGGGAGAGAGGAGAGAGAGAGAAGAGAGGACAGAGAAGAGGAGAGAGAGAGAGAGAGAGAGAGAGAGAGAGAGAGAAGGACAGAGAAAGAGAGAGAGAGAGAGAGAGAGAGAGAGAGAGAGAGAGAGAGAGAGAAGGACAGAGAGACAGAGAGACAGAGAGAGAGAGACAGAGAGAGAGAGACAGAGAGAGAGAGAGAGAGAGAGAGACAGAGAGAGACAGAGAGAGACAGAGAGAGACAGAGAGAGAGAGAGAGAGAGAGAGAGAGAGAGAGAGAGAGACAGAGAGAGACAGAGAGAGACAGAGAGAGACAGAGAGAGAGAGAGAGAGAGAGAGAGAGAGAGAGAGAGAGAGAGAGAGAGAGAGAGAGAGAGAGAGAGAGAGCGCACTTATTAAACACAATGTGCCAAGCATTGTGCTTTGGAATGAGAAAGCAAAACAATTCCTGTTCTCGAGGAGCTTACATTCTAATGGGGGAAGACAACACATAAAGGGAATTTATAAAGAAGAAAGTAGCATTGGAGATGGATGGGAAGTGTCATGGAGGCCTGATTCTAGATAAGTTGAGGTGAAAGTTCATCTATCATTTAGCCAAATGATCTCACTCTGAGAAGGTGCTTGAAGTAATAGAGTATATGGTCATGGAGTGTAGAGCTGGAAGATCCTTTAGAGGGCATCTAGTCTGCTCCTCCCCTCATTTCAGAGATGATAAAACTAAGGTTCAGAGAAGTGAATTTGCCCCAAATCATTCAGTTAGAAGGTGTCTGAGACACCACCCATTATGCCATGCCTCACTTATGTTGACAGGCAATGTCTCGATATTTTCTGACAGAGCAACATGCCCTGCCAGGCAGATCCTTTACCAGCTGTGCAAACTTGGGCAAGTCACTTAACCATGTTTGCCTCAGTTTCTTCACCTGTAAAATGAGCTGGAGAAGGAAACAGCAAACAACTCAGGATTTTTGCCAAGAAAACCCCAAATGGAGTCAGGAAGGATCACAGATGGCAGAAACCACTGAAAAACAACAAACAATATTATTATTCATAGTAATAGTTGCAGAGAAGGTGCTGAATGGTATTGGTTAGAGGGATTTTCTTCATCTGGGCAATTCTAGAAGACTCTTAAGTTCCAGGTTAATTGCTGAACTGCATTGGTAAAAGGGGTTTCCTGGTTGGGAATTACTCACATTAGTGAAATCACAAGTTCAGACCTCTTCTTCCTCTCCAAAGGATCATATGTTTCTTAACTGCTTTGCAAACCTGAAAGCGCTATAGAAATGCTAGCTATTTTTTATTGTTATTGTTAAAATTACAAAGTGAGAATAGGGTCCTTGCTCCTTGTCTTTGGTAGTTTCTTGAGTGTGATTTCTACAACCTTTTCTTCCACAATATCAGATCTTCAGGTTCACTAATGGCCTTTAGCTCACCTAGATGCTTAGCCAATCCAGTTGTTCCTGCCATGTCCCCAGGAAGAATTTGTGGGTATTATAAAGAGGCTCTAGAGGTTCTCAAGGATCTTCATCTTGGGAAACAGAATTCCCTGAAGAAGAGACATAAAAGAGTGTCCATTTGTCACTTTTTGTCAAACAGCCCATATGAGTCCAAGTAAATGGGTAAAAAGTTACCTCACAACCTGGGTATTTGTGTAAAAGACATTCCTTGCTCTGAGAATTGTTGCTAATGTAATTCAGATACTTTGATCCCAAAGCTACATGTTTGTCAGTCAGCATTTATTAAAGCACCTACTATGTGTCAGGAATTAGACTAAACACTGGGGATACAAGAGGCAAAAGACACAGCCAATCTTCAAGGAGCTTACAGATTAATGGGAAAGTCATCAAGTAAACAGATATATAGGGAGAAAGAAAGCACTAGAATTAAGAGGGGCTGGGAAACGATTTCTATAGAAACTGGGATTTTACTTGGGAATTAAAAAAAGCCAGGGATTTGAGCACATGTGATAAAGAGCAATCAGTTGTGAAGTATAAAGATATTCAGGGCAATAGGTGAAGAAGTGTTTGAAGGATTATAGATCGTGGATCTATAATGGAGTTGGAAGGAACTTTGGAGGTCGTCAACTCTTTATTTCACGAATGAGGAAACATGTTAAATGACTTCCAAATTTGGGTCTTCCAGACTCAAACCAGTGCTCTATCCGCTATACCCTGAAAAAATTGGCGTAGCTGCTTTAATATTAATGATGGTTTGCAGCGAAGTGCATTAACTTTGAGTTCATTTTGTCCAGAGTTGGGAACATTCCCGATTCTGAGAAGGGCTCTCTGTTCACTCGACTCCACTGTGAAATGGAGGTCACCATTAACTCTCTGGCAACTGGCTTGTACCAAAGTCATTACTGAGGTTACGATACTTCAATGGATGGATTTCAAGGACCAAAGATTTCAGCAATATGAGGATACCCTGATCTGATGCAGATCCTATCCCCTCATGCCTCCTTCATTTTCACGGATGTTATAGTGGAAATGATTCATCCTCCATGGTCAGCCATCTGGGAAGGCATCTCTAAACTCAGCCAGTTGGTTTTTAGATGGTTTACTGTCCACCGCAGGGCCCAGGCTGGAAATTTTCCTAGGTTTTTAGGGTGGTAGAGCTTATATTCCACAGACGTGATGTTGGACAATCAAGTACCACAGTCACGTCACAGTTTAGGAAGATGACTTTAATGGAAAGGGGGTGCTGATAGTATTATAAACAATAAGTTTGCACTCATATGATATTTTAAGGTTTGTAAAAAGCTTTAATGGTTATCTCATGTGATTCTCAAAACAACTTTGCGAGGAAGGGGTTGTTATTATCCCCATTTTATTTTATTTTTCAAATTTCACATCTTTATTCATCTGTTAAAGTCAACTTGATTTCATGCAATAGGAGGGAAAAATCAAGCATTTAGCAATTGTGTGTAGAATTGTGCGGGTGGCTTGTGGAAGACCGTCATTCTTGGCAGTCAAAAAAGCATCGTTTTCACTTAGAATTCTAGGCTTCTTTTCCAGTTTGCTATAATCCACGTTTACCAAACAGAGCTGATACTGATCCCTGAGATTGAGTTTGTTCCAAAGTTCTGAGTTATCCTCCAAGATTCTGGGTCAAACAGTGCCAGATGGAAGAAATACAGCCTCGTCCCAGGATCCTCCCCCACTCCAATGAATATGAATGGGGTATTCAGCTTGGGTCCTTCTTAGCCCGACTTAAGATTGTGCAGAACATGAGGATGGCTGCAGGACTGGATGGCTGCATTTGTTCATTAGTTTGGTGATATTTTAGTGCCCAATATCATTCAGGGAGGAGGAAAAGGACGAGGGGGAAGAGCCTATTATCCTCACTGTACAGGTGAGGAAGCATATTTCATGAGGTTGTCAGTCAGTCAATAAATATTTATTAAACACTGTGACATGTGACTTGCCCAGGGACACACAGGAAGTGATTGAGGTAGAGTTCCTCCCAATCAGGTTTTTTTGAGGGCAGTTCAGGTCGTTATTCTCATGACCTAGCTACTTTTTATGAATCCTATCTTATTAAAGCAAGGGAAATTTCATTCTGTGCTGCTGCTCATTTTCTGTCAGACCCTATGGCCCTTTATTTCGCAAAGACCTACTCTGATGCCATATTACATGAGGTGCTGACCCTGGGTTCCTAAAGGCACTGAAAGGGAAGCATAAACTTGGGATGTTGGAAAAACCTTTGAATATAGTCCTGGTATCCAAGTAATAAATTGTCTGTATCCCAGTGCCAGTGCTGGGATAGAGTAGGCACTTCATAAATACCCATTATCTGGTTTGAGTGCATCATGGGAAGGAGTAAGTACACTGATAATGACTTCATGGGTCCAATGGAGTATCCACTTGAAAGTTACCTTCACCCTTCATCTGATCCTGTGCAATCTTCCCTTGCTGTAAAGCTTGCCGACCAAAGATAGATCTAGTGTAATAATGGGCACCCCAAGGAATGCCCTGAATGAGTCACGGCTTTCAACAGGTTGTGTAGTTCCAGGCTGTATCAATGCTTTAGACATGAGACATTGGGTGACAGCCTGAGCGTAAGTGGAGTCAGAGCAGGGGAGGGATCAATTATTATATTTTAGTTATTTTATTTCAATCTATAAATTGCTGAACAAGCAGATCCATGGTGACACCTCCCACTCCCAATGCCCATTATCATCTGCATTTTCTTCTACGTCCACAAATGGCGGTGAGCCATGGACATACCTCCCCTTTAACCCTTGTTGGGTCGCTTCTAAGATACCCCAGCCCTAAACCTACATAGACATGTCCGTCCTGTCTCAGGGATGTCCTCAATAATTATGGGTGGTCTTGGAGGGAAGGAGAAAAAAAGACAACTCTATCAGAATCTCACTCTCTCCTAAGTCAGTAACCGCCATTGGCGGAGAACAGCTCAGGGGGCTACCAGCCTGCTCTCAGCTATTATTGTGCCTGGCTCTCTCTCAGCATGACTCACAGCAGACAATATATAACACCACAAGCAAGGAGGATGAACAGTAAATACTAGGCCCTGGATTTTTTTTTTAATCTTGTCAGTTTTCCCCTGATTTGTGTCCTTTATCCCAGCCCCCTCTGCTCTATAAGCTTCTCAAAGCTAATGCCCATAACACCACCACCCACTGGTAGCAGCAGGCAGCTGTGCCACGGTAGGCCTCTCATTGCAAAGACTGACAATGACGGCCATTATCTGGCAACTGTCTACGTTAACCTAGTGGCACAAGGTTGCGTGAACACCTTCCCCTCTGGTTTCTCTTTACTCTGGGGGGCAACAGTGACTGCGGCGAATGCCGCCCTCCTGACTCTTCGCTGCCGGCCTCAGTGAGCGCACATCAGCGCCACAGTTCTGCCAAAGCAGGAGAGCGAGCCCCGAACAATTACCGAGCTGAAAGGAGGCTGGATGCAGCAACTGGGGGACCACCGTTTTATACAGTGGGAAGTCTCTGGGAGATCGTTCCTCCTGCCCCGGACACAGATTCTACCTCCCTACCAAACATGCTCATCACCTGTCCTGTGTCCTCGTGTCCAGTTCTGCCAAAGCAGGAGAGTGAGCCCCAAACAATTACTGCGCTGGGATGCAGCTACAGCTGGGGGACTGTCGTGTGAGAAGTCTCTGGGTGATCGTTCCTCCTGCCCCGGACACAGATTCTACCACCCTACCAAATGTGTTCACTGGTCCTGGGTCCTGTGAGATGAAGCCATTGCACAGTCCATATTTCTGGTCTAACTCCTGCCAATTGCTTTGTACCATCATCTGGGGGGCACTTGAGGGGCAAAATGATTTGCTTAGGATCACACAACTACCATATGTCAAAGTAGGACTTGCAAGACTTTAACTCAAGCCAGATCAGCCTCCATCCATGACGCCATGTGGACACATGTGAAACAACACTGTTCTTGTGTGGTGGCTGGGTTGGCATCCTGTGGGCTCTCACCCGCTCTTTTGGCCATGAGTTTTTTCACGAATGCATTCATTTATTCATTCATTCACAACTTTGATTTCAACTAGTCTCCCATATGAAGATGGATGCTTATTTTAATAAAAAAAAATGCATCATCTGATTCAGAGCAGTTCCAATAGACATGGGATGAAGAGAGGACTGTGGGACTGAGTCTGGATCACAACATAGCATTTTTACTCTACTGTTTGCTTACATTTTTTTCTTTCTCATTTTTTTCTCTTTCTCTTTGATTTGATTTTTCTTGTGCAGCAAGATAACTGTATAAATATGTGTGCATATATTTCTATTATGTTGAACACATATTGGACTACTTGCCATTTAGGGGAGGGCGTGAGGGAAGGGCGGAAATTGGAATACAAGGGTTGATGTTGAAGAATTATCCATGCATGTGTTTTGGAAAAATGCATAATCATTTGGTTTCTTCTATTTTTTTTTCCAGTCTCTTGGTCATAGAATCTTAGATCTTATGACCAAGTATATTAAGTGTACTTCATGACAACCTTGATTTTTCTACCTCTTGTGGACCACTTTTTGGTGGACTCACTTCAGTTTTATGAAATGACAAGAATAGGACCTATGATTTTTTTTGATATAGGCTACTCCAAGATTTAGATACTCCCTTTATTAATGTAGATCAGCATCTTTTTGGTAACATGGTCTCGGAGCTGCCTAGAACACTGAAAGTTACCTGTCCATGGCCACATAGCTAATGTGTGTCAGAGGTCAGGTCTATATTGTTATTTTGTAAGAATTTATAAAAAAAAATTCTTTTGCAAACTGATCTGAAAGGTCAGAAAGCTCTAGGCCAGAAATAAAAGAAAGCTCACTTCTAAATAATCAGTATTTTGTGTAGGGACCCTAGGGAAGTGTGAAGTTCCTTGACACTTCTAAATAAAATGTTAAAGCACAGGACAGTAAGTAGACTTAGAGCCAGAGCAGACCTGAAAGGAAGGGCTTCTAGTCCAACCCTTTTACTTTACAGATAAGAAAACCAAGGCTAAAATTAAGCAATTTGCCTGAGATTACATAAATACTAAGTAGTTAAGCTGGGATCTGAATCCAGGAATCCTCTGAATCCAAATCCAGTACTCCTTCCATTGTGCCATACGAGGGCTGACAGCCCAGACTCCAAGATATTTTCTCCCCTTTCAAGGAAAAAAAAAAAAACTTTTTCTTCAGTTTGTAAAATGTCCACAATGGTAGCTGACACCCCACTTATTAACTTCATCAATTAGAGGAATAATTCTTTTTTTTTTTTTTTTAATCACAACAAATCTCATGAGAGGGATGAATACTAATGGCCATGAAGAGTGCCGATCCATCACCACCAAGGTCAGCACTTGCTAATCTGGGATTTGATCCAAACTTGTTCCATTTCAAGCCATTAACTCTTCCTAGCTAGTGTTCTAGGTTGTCTAGGAAGCTCGGGGAAAAGAGATCGCACTAAATTCCTCTCATGAGTCTGGGAAGAGAGATGGGGTAGAAAGGTCAACTGGAAGAGGCTGTATAACATTAACGAGGGGGAAAACAACTTGCACTTTGATATGTATTTGATGGAGGTGAACAGATGCATCCTACATCGTAGGATAAGGTGCAAAACACAAAGCAAAGCCAGTAACAAAAATGTAAAAGGAAGACTTATTATACAAAACCGGATCGGATCCCAGATGGAATCTGTGATGGGGCACACATGTGGCGAACATCTGCCTCATGCCTTGGGAATACTGAAGATCTTGCTTACATGGGTTTGTTTCGCAATGTCTCCACTCATTTGGGGGGGACCTGGCACAGTAACTAACAGTTTTAGTGGAATCTCCTGGAATGTTCCATTTAATTTTTTTTCCCCTGTCTGGTACAGTCCTACAAATTACCTTTTGCTTGGGGTGATCATTTATGCAGTCGTGTCACAAACAAAAGGAAAAACCAGTAACCAATTGCATACTTTATCTTGTTAACTCTGAAAATTGAGGTTGTTTTCTATTTGTTTTTGTATCCCCAATGGCTAACACAGTGCCTGGCACACAGTAGGCACTTAATAAAAGCTTGCAGGCTGTGTGTTTATAACCTTCTGATGCACCCGTAGGAGAATTTATAGGGAGATTTCGGCTACACTTTATTCCATATCATGTTACAAGAAAACAACAGTTACAGCTGACAAACCATTACATCTCTCATAATACAGACAAAGTACAAGTTGTAACAAATAATGCAACATGTATTATACCATTCTGCTTACGAGGCTGTCTGTCATCATGAAGAAATTGTACTTTTTTTTTTTTTTTCTGAATGACATGGCCGCCTTTAACTTGTGCCCATTTGCCCTTTTACAAAATACACAGCATAGTGTATCATTCAAAAATTAAAAGCTAAAAACACAAATAAGAACAACCAAAAAACACTTTCAGCTAGAGAATGTAGATCTTGTATGTGCCACTAAAATACACTTGGGTGGGGGTAGGGAGAGATTGCTTATTTTATTTTATTTTTTGGTGTGTGAGAGAGAGTGAAAATTGCCAAATGGTAACGTACAAGGTGACGGTCACTCACAAGCCAGGTAATCAAGCAGCGCATTTCTGTTTCAAAGAGGAGCCAGTCGGCTCCCCCGTATGTACAGCCTACACTTCTTAAGTAACAGATTACAAAATCAAGAATATTCACAAATAAGTATTTAGTAAAGAAGCATTAACATAGAATGTGGACTATACTTTCAGTCATGTGCGTACAGAGAATGGTAAGAGGTCCATGTCCTCTACCAACGCCTGGGGGAAATGTCCCCCCTGAACCTTCTCTTTATCACTCACGGGAGGTAGAAAAATATCTCTCACTCCTCCTATTGGTGGATTGACAGCTGTCTTCCCCTTACTTCTCCTGCTAAATTTTGCAGAAGTTTCCTTTGCAAAGGAAAGCTTTCCTATTATGTGTGCAGAAGTATTGCTAACCAGAATATTCCTTTAAAAAGAAGAAGAAAAAAAAAAAAGGAAATTAAATCCCAAGACCCAATTCAAAACTTTCTGCAGTGATGTAATGTTGCTACAATCACAGTGCTTGGGCGTTCTATCTATTTCAGCTCTTTGATTTCAAGTTATTCTTTCATAGGAAAATAAACTTGCCCAATGTCCTAATGCTTCCCTGACTGCAGAATAAGTGGAACGAAATTTCTGGTGCTAATTTAAACAAGAAGGGGAGAAAAGGAGAAAAGGAAAATGAATGAGAAGGGAAGAGAGAGCCAGCCAGATCTTTGGCTTTATACCATGGTTGGCAAAGTAGAAGGCCTATAAACCTTCCTGAAAGGCAACTAAATCCCTAGGTAGTTTATAAGTCAGACCAGCAGATTTCTTCACTTGAATAGTATAAATAAGTCTTCTGGCTTTCTTGTCACTGAACAAGTGAAATATACCTATGGAATTGCCTCCTTAGTCCTAATTTGAACCTTTGTTATAGTGCATATTTTTAGGGTTTCCTTCTCCCTCCTGTCAACAAGTGTAAGACTTTTAAAAAAGCAAAATTGTGATCATTCAATCTAATTACAGGATGAAGCTTTGCTTCTCACCCAAATGGAAACATGAAGCTTTAGAACAAACCCATAAAATGGTTGTTTGAGATTCTTGAGAGTGTCATTTCCTTTTTTAAAAAAAAATTCTAACATCAGTTTTAAAACAAAACACTTCAAAGGCTCAAAATGCCTCAAAATACCTTAAATTTGGTAGGAATGCATGATAAAAGAAGGAGACACATCTCCCAGGAGCAAATGGTGAACATTTTCTTATTGGGTAAGTGTTCTGCTTTCCTTAAAATGTTAAATAGCAAAGATTACCTGCACAATTAAAAGTCAATGCTGAATCCTCAGAGCACCCATTATATTAATATAAGCAGTGACATCACATTGTACAGTGCATACAGTTCTGGGGCCTGTGAATCCTGGCATTCAGCTTCCTTGCTCTGGTGTGTCTGAACGTGGGGAAGGGGGGGAGCTTTCGAAGACAGAGTATTGGTCAACTTGACTAGACATCCCTCATTGTAGACATAATAAATGGAAAACCAAGAGGGAAATGGTAAGACCGAGCCAATGTATAATTGGATGTTTTCGTGGGAAGTTATGTCCTGGGGATGGAAATGAAGTATTCCTTTGGCTCTTTGCTGTTTGCAATGCAACAGCAAGTCTCACAACACTCCCAAATTTTTTTGAATTCAGCCATCATTTATTCCAGATCCAAGAAAATCAAATGTTTCCAATTTTCCCCCTGCTTCAAATTTTAAAATCTTCTTCTCTTTCCCCAAGTTTCCCTCATATCCTCAAACAAAGGTATCTAGGATCCTACTGCCTCATTTCCATTGTGAAACTAGTTGCAGCAGCCAGTCTGATGGGTCTTCAGTGGCTTCTTCCAATCATGTTGAAATGAAGACAAAATGGAACAGGGAAGTCTCTGAAATTTGAGAGAGCAAACTTACCTGTGGACAGCTTTACATTTTCCCCCTAAAGCTAACGAGCAAAGATTGCTTTAATGGCTCATTCAGCAAATATAGTTTTTCTACACCCTAGTCCTATAAACTCTTTTTTTCCTTTAAGAAATACCCCAAAGATGAGAAATAAGGGAAAATAAGGAAATAAGGGAAAAACCAAGTGCAGACAATATTCATGAAATCAAAAAGTTACTTTGATCTCCAGAGGCCAAATAGCAATTAACTAATTAATTAAGCAATTATTGTCTTTGTTCATATACCTTGTTTCCCTGTTCCTTCCCCCCCACCCAATCCCTAGCTCTGTTCCCATTTCCAACCTATTCTGCCATCTGGCATGCTATGTAATTTAAGAACAGTAACCAAATTGTGATGTGCTAAATAAATGTGCAATTATTTCCATGGCCAAAAAAAAAAAAAAAAAATCAAAACTCTTATGCAAAGATTCTCAAGAAGTAAATAAAACACTGATAGCGTGGTGGCCAAGGACAGTCCTTGTTACTCAGTCAGAGAATATGGGTTTGCTCTAGCTAAAAATGGCCTTCCCACTGGTTGAACTATTCTCAAAGAAAACACACATTCTTTTATGCCATTTTGTGGCTTTTATGTACAGACATTACTGGAGGAGTGTGAACACCAAATGTGTTGTCTTAATGTATTTAAGACCTTGCTGGTGAAAGCATAAAAACCCTTACAACGATGCTGCGCCGCAGTGGAAAATCAAACAAAATCCAACACAAAAGACTGGAAAGAATACATGCCATGTATCAGTAAGCAAAGCTTAATCTTCACATAGTTCTCTGAAATCACAAGGTATCCGAATGCGTGCAAGGTTTTAAATAAATTGCAGGGAAAATAGGGTCTTGCCAGCTTCAAAAATCCACCATGGGGAGAGAGAAAGGAAACTGAATCATGATTCACTTCATATTATTGGTCTCTTCATTAGATTTTCTTCTCCCCAGAATGATGACAACAATCCTGGAAGAAAAAAAAAGAAGCACAAATTGTGAAAAAACAAAAAACAAAAAACAAACCACAACCCAAAACAAAACAAAACCCCCAAACATTGTCCCCTTTCATGTTCCCCAACTCCTTTAGAGTGACTCTAAAGGAGAGCCACCTATTTTCATTATTCAGTACAAAGTACAATTTAAACCCACCTTTTAGTATAATATGATAAAACAGATGCTCTCATTTTAGTTTCTTTTCTTAATCTAATTCCATGTACCCTTGGATCACTCAGAGAGAAAGAAATTCAGCAACTTTCCTTCTTCCAAATCAGTGTAAATCATATGTGCTCACTGGTTAGAAGCATTTAATGTTTTGGAATCGTACAAAAAATTAGCCCCAAACCTGCCAATATGTTTTTTGTTGCAAAAACAAATCAACAAATACAACCTACAACTAAAGGGGGAAAAAAATCACACTCCAGTTGGGTTAGCTAGCTAGTGGTTGTTTCCAGTGATTAATATGCTAAATACCTTCAGCCAAACAGAGATGTTGTGTTGTGTGCCAGAAATAGCAAGAAGGCTGGTGGTTGCTGGATCATGCGGGAGGGAGTAAAGTGTAAAAAGACTGGAAATGTAGGAAGGATTCAGGTTGCCAAGGGTTTTAAAAGCCAAATGGAGGATTATTGACATTTGATCTTGGAAGTAACAATTTGGAATTTGCTGAGTATTGACAGGGGGAGGTTAGGTAGTGCTATGCTTTAGGAAAATCACTTTGGTAGCTAATTCTGAGATTGGCTAAAGAAGAGAGGAAAAGCAGCTAGGAAGAAAAACCGGAAGGCTAGCATGCACCAGATTGACTGCTATGTCAAAGAGGAGCGGGGATCAGGGGATAGATGGATGGATGGATGGATGGATGGATGGATGGATAGTTAGGCAGACAGATAGATAAATATATAGACAGACAGACAGATGGATGAATGGATAGATAGATAGATAGATAGATAGATAGATAGATAGATAGATAAGATAGATAACTATATAGATGGATGGGTACATGGATAAGTAGGTAGATAGACAGATAAATATATAAATAGATGAATTGATGGATGGATGGATAGACAGATAGAGATAGATAGAAAGATGGATGGATGGATGGATGGATGGATGGATGATAGAAGATGGATTGCAAAACTAGAAATGAGAGGACTTAGCAACAGATTGGACATGTGGGGGCCAGTATGAATGAGGAGCTGAGAATGACATCTAACTTGTGAGCCTCAATGACTAGGAGGATGGTGGGGCCCTCGACAGCAAGAGGAATATTTAGAAGAGGTGTAGGGGGGGAAGTGAAGAGGTGAAGGTTTGGGAGAATAACTTCAGTTTTGTACATAACAGAATTAAGATGTCTACTAGGACATTTAGTTTGAGAAGTCCTACAGGCAGTTGGAAATGTAAACCTGGAGGTTAGCAGAGAAGTTAGGGCTAGACCCATCATCCAAATGGACATTTTAACTGAATCTACCAGAAGGGAGAAGAAGCAAGCAAACATGTATTAAGTGCCTCAACTGTTCCAGGCACTGTGCTAAGTGCTTATGTAATATTGTCTCATTTGATTCTTGCAACAATCCTGAGAAGTAGGTGCTGTTATTACCCCTTTTACAGTTAAAGAAACTGAGGCTGACAGAGGTTCAGTGACTTCTTCAGGAGTCACCCCACATTTAAGGGTCTCAGGTCTTTTTACCCCCTGTGCGTGTGGTTGGCTAGGTGATGAGATGGGAATAGAGAGAAGAGTCCAAAGTCTTGGGGGAGATTCAAAGTTAGTAGCACGACAGGGATGGAGAAGTGAAACATTTCACTGAAAAGGAAATCATAAGTAAGTGATTCCTATTTGTCAAATCATGGCTCTTGAATCCCCCTCATTGCTTCGGTTCTGAAACAGGCAGGCATTCCAATCCCATTGGACTCTTTTAAAGGAATGGACCTAAATCAAGTTCTGCTGCTGCTGTATCTTCCTCCCGGCACCTGGTCCCAGGTTTCCAGACTCTCCTCTCTTACATAGGCCTTTCTCAAACACAGGCCGGCACCTCTGAGTCTACTGTAACAGCTATCACTTTCCCAGAGATGGGGAACATGGAAACAACCTCTTGACAAGTGGGTGCTTGGCAGAGTGCTAGATTTCACACTTTTACAGTTGTGAGATTGTGAAAATAGACTATTTCCTTCTGAGTCACTCATTTCCCCCCATTTCAATTACCACAATCTCTGTGTCTCTCAGCACACACATCTCTGATTTCTCACCCACGTCCCCTTTTCTCAGGGTCAGAAAACACAGAAGATAGTCTCACTGGAGTCTAAGAAATCTGGGGTCCTTCTGTATCCATCAAGCCCTACCTTGCTCTCATACCTGCTAACTTGCTTAAAACTACTTAATGTAGCTGCTTGTGATAGGGAGGGTATCCAGTGGGTGGTAGAATGATAAGAGTGTGGGCCTGGAGTCGACCTGAATCTGAATCTAGATTCAGTCTCTTACTAGCTGTGTGACCCTGAGCCAACTATTTAACCCTGTTTGTCTCAGTTTCTATCAGGTTTATATATATATATATATATATATATATATATATATATATATATATATATATATATATATATATATATATATATATATATATATATGCTAGCATCTCTACCATGGGATAATGAAGAATCTGACATGAACTGAAAATAACTAAACAACAATAAATGTTAGTAATACTATGGTCTGTTTATGCTCAATAAAGAAAACTATTACCTGTAAAAAAAAAAAAAAAAAGAGACCCCAAATGCTCAGAAGAAAATGAAAGAAAAATAAAAAGATATTTTCTATGCTCAACGTGCTGTCTCCTTCTAGGTCGTTTCTATCCCCCTAGTCCTCAGAGGAGCCACAATGGCTTTGCCTGGGCCCAGCACTGGGGCACGTTGTTTACAGAAGGCCTCAGGCACATCTGCTTAAGAGCATCTTTTTCTGATCTCTTACTCCTGTCTTCAAAGCCATCCCAAGCTGGAGCAGATAACATATAGGGATCTCCCCCCACATGACCCTTTTCCAATCTCCAAGGTCATCCTTCTGTTCCTAGTCAGAGAGCTCCCAGAATCCTAGCTTCTCCACAAAATCCATTTCAGAATGTGAAGATGAGACTCGGTGGTTTGTCCTGAAACCAAACAAGGAAGTGTGGTAGACTGGAAAGAATCCTGACTTTGGATTTGCCATTTCCTATCTGTGGGACCTGTACCAGGTCCCATCCCGCCCCCCTTGACCTAAATAGTTGATCTTTAAAATGAAAGGTAAGGGAAAAATTAGAACAAAAGGTTTGGCAACTGCCAATGTTGTAAAATTACCCATGCATATATCTGGTAAATAAAAACTATTAAAAAAAACAAAATAAAATAAGAGGTAAGCAACTTCAAAAGTACCTGGCAATCCTAGATGCTGCACACAATTCTTTCAGATTACTTCAAGAAATGCTTTTAAACATTTACTCTGGGTAAGACTATGTGCCATGAAATCAACGATTATTGCATTCAAGAAATTAAAGATATATTCCCTGCCCTCATAAAGCTTACATTCTAACAGGTCCATTTCCTTGGTTCTCCTGTCCTAAAATCCATTAGTAAATTATAAAAGTTATACCCCAGATAGTGACTTTCTTTGTACCTGTTGGCAGGCACAGATACACCAGCTAGCTGGTGGAATAGTGTAGATAGAGCTCTGGGCTTGGAATCAAGAAGACCTGACTTTCAGATCTGGGGTTAAACATTTATTAGTATTGTAACTCTTGGCAAATCATTTAACATTTGTCTGCCTCAGTTTCCTCAGCTTTAAAATGAGTTATCATCAGAATCAAGATTTTTTTTTTTTGGTTAAAAAAATCACAGCACAGTACCTGACACATAGAAGATACTTCATGAATGCTTAATCCCTTCCCTTCTCTCCCTCTGTTTCCAAATCAGGCAATCTCAGACTAGATCATAAGTGCTGATGTTTTGAAGGATAGATTTGCCCTTTAGAATGTACAAAACTATGACATATTGAATTGTGCTGTTTGAGGAGCCAGTGATGCCTTCCTGCTTATTTGAGCTTATTTAATATTAATGCTCTAATCTCTTTGGACAGACCAACTCATTTGATAATTATTGAGTTCTTCTGATACCCATGTGCCAAGTCCTGTTCTAGGGATATGAAGACAAAACTGTTTTAGGAATATTAAGATAAAAGTAAAATAATGCCTGACCTTAAAGGGCTTATCGGTCTGATAGGAAATTATATGAACATAGAAAAGTAAATAAAATGAATTTTATATATACACAAAATGAATGTCAAGTGATTTCAAAGGGAACTAAAAACCATGGGGGTCAGGATACATTGGCTTTGGAACTGAGGCTTAAGAGAATCCAGGGATTCCATGAAGGAGTGTACCTGAGTAAGAAAGAAAGGCTATGCAAAGGTCTGGAGGCAAGAGATCAACTATAATGTATAGGGAAAAGCAAGAAAGTTGGTTTGATTGACCATAAATAAAGAAAACTGGGTAATGCATAAGGCATCTTTAAAAAAACGAACCTGATTGTGAAGAACATTTAAGTACCCCCAAAAAGGCAGCTACAGTCTAGAGAAACACTGGAAACTTGTTGAGAAGGACAGTGATAGGATCAGATCTATACATTATAATTTTGGATGCTGTAGGGAGAATGGGTTCCAGGGAGATCAATTAGGAGGCCATTATCACAGCACAAGCAAGAGGTGTTAAATGTCTGAATAAGGATAATGGTTGCATAAATACAGCAAAGGGAACATATGTGAGAGAGACGGAAGGGAAATCAACCAGACTTGATAAATGATTGGCTAAGGGGGATGATGAGAGGCAAGGGTCTAAGTTATTCTAAAGTTGTGGCAGTGAGAGATGACGGTGTCCTCAAGAGAAATGGAGAAGCTTAAAGCAAGAGAGGAGAAAGTTTATGAGCTGACTTTTGGACATAACGAGTTGAAGAATGTGTTCAACATCCAATTGGAAAAGTTCAATAGGCAGTTTAGTCAAACAGAGCTGGAATTTAAAGGAGAGACCTGAGTTGTTTAGATAGAAGTGGGAGTAATGTTTTTAGAGATGAGATCTGAACCTCTGGGAGCAACAAAAGGGGATAGAGAGACCGAGGGCCCAAGAGAGAACTCTGCAGTAAATCCACATACAGGAGCCAAGGTGGTAAGTCATCTGGCAAAGGAGATGAAGATGGAGCCACGGGACACATGCAGAAAGTAGTGAGATATGATAACCAGTGATATCCAGGAGGAGAGATTGTCACTGGTATCAAATGCTACCTGTAGGATCAATGAGGAGAAGGTCTAAGAAGCTATCCGGATTGGCAATTAACAGAGTGCTCATCACTTTGGAGGGAGAGAGTATCAGTTGAATGATGAAGCCAGAAAAATAAGGGAGAGAAGAAGAGACGGAGGCACTAAATGTAGACAGGTCTCTTTGAGCCTCTGCTTCTAGACAGAAGGAACCATGTCTCCAAAATGTTTTGTGGGTATTAACTAGTTAACAGCAACATTAGGGCTCAGAGAATTAGCTGCTTACTCAATGATTTCTCTCCTTCCTCTCCTGCCTCTGTCTCTCTATCTCTCTTCTCTCTCTCTCCCCCTTCTTTTCTCTGTCTCTCTCCCCTTCTCTCCCTTCTTCTCTCTCTGTTTGTCTCTCTTTCTCTGTCTCTTTGTCTCTGTCTGTCTCTCTCTCTTTCACTGTCTCTTTCCCTACCTCCCTTCTTCTGTTTGTCTGTCTCTTTGTCTCTGTCTGTCTCTCTCTCTTTCACTGTCTCTTTCCCTACCTCCCTTCTTCTCCTTCTCTCTCTCTCTCTCTCTCTGTCCTTCTCTCTCTCTCTCTCTCTCTCTCTCTCTCTCTCTCTCTCTCTCTCTCTCTCTCTCTCTCTCTCTCTCTCTCTCTCTCTCTCTCTCTCCTTCTCTCCCTCACTATCTCCCTTTCCCTTTTGTTTATTATAATTACCAACTCATTTGAAAGCACTGGGCTTTACATATTACTGAACTTTGGGTTCAGAAAGCTACTGGATGACCTGAGAGACTTAAATATGCTGGAATGGAGGGGTGTTCTCCACAAGTCAATCTTTGCCAAATATATAGTTTATTGCTAATTATTTTTATACCATCTGAATTCCTTTTCATTTGTTCCTGTCAGAGTTGAGTTCTGGTAGCTGTGAGCTGTAGTGACTTCTAGGATCAGGTTTTGTTCAGTGCAATTTTGTCGTGATCGAGCACTGACATATTGAAAGATAACTACTTGTTCCCCCTTCCCTGCTTTTTTATTTTATTTTATTGATAGCCTAACATAGCACCTTGAAGAGATTCAATGGTTTGGGGGCTGCCCTGTTGAAGGCTTCTCTGGAAGCTGTCTTAGTCCAAACTGCATTATGGAACACCACTTTAACCACGACACTAAGAGCCCCTCTCGTCTGAAGTTGAGGTAATCGTCAAAACGTTTGGTTTGCTCATAGAATAGCACCATTCATGCTGCTGGCAATTATTGTATATATGTATACGAGTGTATGTGTATTCTTTGAAGTCTAAGTATGACCAGATGTTTAGTGAGAGGGATTTAGGGTGGGGATGAAGGAAAGATGCTGCTGTCTCTTCTGGGAAGTAGAATATCAGATTGATTTAAATCATCTACTTGTACATTCTCCACCAGTGAGATATACTGCACACCCAGAGACATAAATCTTGTTCATGAATCATCCCTTCAGATACACAGACATGTACACACACAGTCAATCAGAAAATTAACACCATTTGTCATTTGTTATTTTGACCTATCTCTGGAAAAGGAATCCATTTTATATGAAATGGATTATTATTGATAACAGTTTTATTCAGAAAATATCTACATGGTGCTTCTTGGCTATAAATATTAATTAATTGGATCCGTGATACCCATAATGCAACTTTGTTCTGACCTGGGTGCCCTATGAACTAGATATTTTTTGGATTCAATTTTCTTAAAACCAACTGTCAGCATCATGTGACAGGAGAGATGAAAAATGAAAGTGAGCCTTCCTGCTGTGCAGGTGAGTGACCTGTGGGAGAGAGCTCTGCCGGGTAGGATTTTTACACGTACCATCAGACACAGACCAATTGATTAGATCATCTCATACCCGCCACCAACTAGGCTCAAGAGACTAATTAGAGAGAGTACTGCCTGAGCGGGCACCCCATTGACACCTAATTTGCTCAGCCAAAGCCTTTGGGGAAAATGTATTATCTCTGCAGCTGCCCTTCATGCATTTCTGATTGGAGGCATGAGCAAGGAAAACTTGATCACTCTTTTGAGCAAACTGAATGTATGAGCCCTTGAGTGCTAAATACAAGCAAACAGACCCAAATTAAAAAGAACAGGCTAGGCTCCTCCATTTTCCCCTTTGTGCCCCCCATTAAATCTATATGTGTATGTTTGAGGGCACATATGTGCAGTTTGCATGCCCCAGGAAAACACACACACACACACACACACACACACACACACACACACCACTTGCTTCATGTTCTCCAGTGTGATCAGGTAGTCTAGTCTTAGCTGGTCTATTTTTCTCACTATCTACCCTACCCCCCTTCTCCTTTCTCTCTCCCTCCCTCCCCCCCCCTCTCTCTCTCTCATTCCCTCCCTCCTTTCCTTTTTAAAATTTTAAAAACAGAATAAAAAATAAACCCAAGAAACTCTTCTTTTAAAGGAACCAAGGAAATTCCACAGCCAATCCTTCTCTCCCCCTCCCGCCCTCCTCCACCCCCATTCCTCAGTGGTGTCAATGCTCAGCTATAGGCAGTGATTATTTCGGTTCTAACTTGATTCTGCTGTCGGCCTTCCTTCCATCGGCTAAAATGTGCAACATGGTTTAGATGAGGACTGCTGTTCGCTGGGGTATATATGGGGCTAATGGGCGACTTAGCTCATTTCTATTTCAGGCTCTGTTTTGTACAGTTGCCTAGCGAAGGTACAAGAAATATTCAGGCTGGCTGGATGGAAGGCAACTGCACTTTGGAAATGAGAGCATTTACAAATGATTCTGATCTGCTCGAAGAAATCGAATGCATCCTCTCCATGCTTAGGGTTTTCCCTGCTCAGAATCTATTTAGTGGGCACCAAATTCCTGATGTGTCACAAATGTGGACTCTGGGATGCAATGAGAGACAGAGAAATGATGAATAATGATCAGGTCAGTAGAGAGATGGGAATAATGGGAAGGGAAGGAAATGGAGGGAAAAAAAAAGAAAAAGAGCAAATTATGAAGATAGGCAAGTCGGCTAGGCCAAATCCCATAATTCCTGAACAAGAATTTCCACCATTGAAAAATGTCTCCCAAATAAACTTGGGCTGCCAGCTTTCTAAAGCCATAGCTTTCTTCCTGTGGCTTCCTTCCAATAGGTTTCACAAATCCCTTCTGGAGCCTGCATGAAGTCTGACTCTATATTGCCATTTTCTCAATTTGCTACTTTCTAAAATTCAATTAAAATTTTGCCATCTTGGCCACTGTTTTATAAAGAACCTTTTTAGGCTTCAGAGACTCACGGATGTGAATAATATTTTCTTAGGAATCCTTTTTTTTTTTTTGACTGTGGGAGATTCGGGTGGATGCCCAGATGGGGGGCATATGGAGGTGGTATGAGCAGTGTATGTATGGTTAAGTTTGAAAATCAAGCCCTCCGTCTTAGCTAAAATAATCCTTTGTTACTCATAACTGCCTAGGGAGTTTGCCCACAGTCTCTGAAGGGAGAATAGAGTCCACAAGTACTTTTGTCTCCTTTTAGTTATCATATGAATAGATTCTCACATGAAATACATCCAGGAAGAAATTCTATAACTATGTCACTCTGAAGCTTTGATAATGAAACATCACTCCCCTTAGAGGGCTCCTATGAACAGTCTGGCTTAAAAACTAACCAAAATAAGTAAACAAAATAGTCTTTTGTAACCAACCCACCCTCAAGCAGAGTTTGCTGCAGTGTGCAATCAAGCCCATGAAACGTCCCGATCAAAGTTTAGGGACTGAATACCCAGGGGAGCAGAATTTCCCCTCCCGGATGAAGATAGCTGTTCATAAAAACAACAACAAAACTCAGATGAGCTTTCAAAAATCTATCAAATAAAAAAGTCAATGATTAAACATCCTTGTTGTCTCACACACATGCATACAAGCACTCAAGAGTCTGAAATGTGTAATTCGAAGCCATCGTTTTAAAACTGAGTTGAGAAAATGAACTCTGACCTTGCTGGTACATAGGTAAGCTTTTAAACATGGGTTGCTTTCAGTAAAAGCTCAGATATATTAACATTTAGTTACAACTATTTTTATGGAGTTAAGGTAGGTCACTTCACATTCACATAATCATTAATGAGAAGCCTTTAATGATTTTACAATGGAGAAACTCTGATCAAAGACAGCAAAACTCTTAATTCAGACATAATCAATGGGAAGGTGATGGGGTAGAGGGATGGGAATGGCATATGGAATGTTTCTGTTCAATATCACAACACTGCCAGAAGAAATCAGTGATCTTTAAGAACAAACTGTAGAGTATGGATACTTAAAATTTCCTGAACTGATGCTTAAGAAAATAGCAAAATTTTAAAGTCACACAGCAGAAATAAATCCAGCTCATCTAACTATATCACCCTTTCTAGGGCATTTTGATAAACAAGATTCCATTTTGATAGAACAGCATGTTCTTATATAATAATCCGGAATCAATACGCACCATTTATCCTCAGGTTGTAACTAAGGTTTTTGCTGTGGAACTTTGGGAGTAAAGGAAAAGTTATAGGGGTATGAATATGAAAAAGCAAACTAACAAAAACTTATTTTTGTACCCTATTTCTACCTTAGCTTATCTAAACTCTCCATGTTTCCCTATCTCCCACAAGAAGAGACCATCCTGTTGAGTACAGCAAAAGGATATCAATTAAAATGTGTTAGGATCTGCAAGGTTCTCCCTTCCCCCACCCAACAGAAGGGACATAATTATAGGCACATCCTAGATCGCCAAAATCTTTCAAGTTGAAAGCTGTTATTTGGTCATGTCCATCTGGATATACAAGCCACTAATTGCAATGACTTTTCATATTTTAAACATCACGCCAAAGCAAAGGACTTGATTAAAAAAAAACCAAAAACAAAAACAGAACTGAAAACTTTAAGTGAACTGCTACTTCAAATGAACACATTTTATATCTGAAAGCACTTACTGAATGTATCTTGCTATATTCATCATTATCAATTCAAGTTGATTGAAATTCCCACTGGAGATGGGACATCGTGTGGTTTTAGTGGGAATGACTTAGAAAAGTGCTAAGCATTAATTATGACTTTTTTAAAAATGGCCCTTTTCTAAATTAGAAATCTTATACACATTCATCACCATCTTCTGAGGCAGATTATGCCAGATATGGGATTATTTTTGAAGCAACACACATTATACTCTAAGACCTAGTTTTTACAATAATAATGAAAATCATTGTAACTTTTTTTTCTTTTCAGGTTTGAAGAATAAGTTTTCCTTGTAAACAGCAAGGTTTATTTAATTTTGCTTTTGAAGTACCATGCAATATTAAATGTAAAGCCTGGAATGGCTTATTCAAATAATTAAAATGATACAATACTAAGAAGAGGAAAGCTTTCATCAAAGGTAGCTTGTTCTTTCTCAAGATTTCATATGACTTGGGATTTGATTTTCTCAGCACACCTTTGCACTGACTTGGTGGTCTTCCAAGTAAGCACAAGTTAATTAAATTAAATAGGATTTTGACCCTTTTACCTTCCTTATATATCACATCCCAAGTACTGCCTATTTAAATAAACCACAGGAAAAAGTCCTAAGGTTACACTGCCTGCATTACATTTTCTGATTATGGTAAAGAAACAAAATAAATATCCTATAAACCAATTCCTAAGCACTCCATAATCAGAGCAACCACTACCAGCTCATGCTGACTTTAATGAAGAGATCTGAGGGGAATGTGAATCCATTCAGGATGGATTTCCTCAAATTAAAGCCTGGGTAGTATTATTGCCCAGGGCATTGAAGTATACAGATTCTTAGTTCCCCTGCCACATCTAAGTGATCAGCTCCTATGTGTTTTGTGGATTCAATTTTATTCAAAAGTTTGCAAAGTCATTGTACTGGTGATAAGAAGGAGAAAAAATACAGAAGGAAAAATGAAGCATATCAAAAGGTAGCTATTATTTCTGAGGAATTATAGAACAACATAAAGAAAAAAAGTTTTTGAAGTCAGTAAGTGATTTAAGTTAAAAAAAAAAAAAGTCTCCAATATCTAAGGATGATGCTGTTTCATTGGGCCTGGGTACCTGTGAGAATAAATAAGGATCAGATTTTGTACTGAAGTGGTTTAAAAAAAAAAAAAAAAAAACTAAACTTGTCATAGGATCATGGATCTAGAATTAAAAGCGGTCTCGGAGGTCATCTAGTTTAATCCTCTCATTTCACAGATGAGAAAACTGAGGCCAAAAGAGATTAAGTGATTTTTCACATAACAACCTCCAGGAGTAAGATCTGAACCATCATTCTTTGACTTCAGAGCAAGTGCTCTTTCTAGTAGGCCTTTTTTGGTATTTCCCCTCATTTTATGCAAATTCAAAGAACTCAACAATTAATTCAATCAGCTGACAGGAGACACAAAAAGAAAATAGTTCTCATCTACAAGAAGCATTCTCTATTTCTCTCTCTTATTCTCCCTCCCTCCCCCTCCTCCCTCCTTCTCTCTCTGTCTCTCTGTCTCTGTTTCTGTCTCTCTCCCTCTCTCTTTGTCTCTCTCACTGTCTCTGTCTCTATCTTTGCATCTGTCTGGGCAAGTTAAAATGACAGGGACAATGGAAAACAAACTCTCCTTTCTCACTGAAAAACAGAGGAGTTGGATTCAAGGACTAATAAAATAACAATCCAACATTTCAGACTTTTTTCTCTAGGCCAATCTCATTTGAGGTGACAGGAAGAGGGAAGGAATCTCTAAGAAGGCCCCTAGACGTCAGTGCGATGGCTATAATTCTTCTTCCTATAATTCCTCTGGACTAAAAATTGGTTCTAGGAGAGCGGGGAAGTTGTGCATCAAGCCTTTCAGTCATGGATTAGTGCTCCATCCTAACATTCAGCAGACTCCAAACTTACTACCTGTTGCAGTTCTAGAAATAACCAGGGTGTTATTTCTAGTTTTGATGTGTTCTATAAGGATAATTATGAGACACAGCATGGTAACAAAAGAAAGAACACTGGTTGGAATCAGGAGAACTAGTTCATGTCCTCTTTATACCATACAATGATTTTGTGACCCTGAGAAAGTTATTTTACTTTCTGAGTTTTTTCACTCACCTATGAAGTGATATTGGGGCTTGATGATCTTTAAAACCCTTTCCAACTTTGACATTCTCCTACTAGGACGTGGACTCTGCTCCTGAGACCCTGGGCTCTGATAGGTGAGCCTTCACTTTATCTTGTTTAGAACCATGCCTTCATGCTACTTCCTGGACATTTTCCATGTGGACACATCTGCCAAATTCCCTCTTTGCTGGTTCCCTTTTTATGCGTCTGCTTATTTCATTAGAGTGTAAGTTTCTTAAGGAAAAGAACTATCTTGCTTGCTTTTGATAGTACCCTTAGTACAGTGTTTAGGCACAGAAAACACTAAAGAAATGTTTCATTCATTCATCTGGCCATCCATCAATTATTAATTCATTCACTTATTCTTCACTCATTCATTCTATGATTTATAAATCATAAAAATATATGATAATCTCTTCCATAAATTTTATTCATTTGTGAGAGGTATTTCTACGCAACTCAACACAATACAAATGATTGCTTTACATAAATGATAAAGTAATTTATGTAATTATGCAATTATGTAATTTGGGATACAAATCTCTACAAGGTTGCTAAAATATCTGGTGCGTAGCAAATGGCAAAGGTAATATTTCAAATCAGAAGTCCTGAGTTTATTTAATATATTTGAGCTTCACCAAGACATTTAACCTTTTTCTTTCAGATTCTTCATATAAATGGAAAGAATAATGTAATATCCACCTCACAAGGTCATTGTGAAGGGCATGTATATAAAGTACTTCATAGTCAGAACATGCTATATAAATATGACCCATTATTATTATTGTGTCCCTTAAAGGCTGGATATAAAGAACCAAAAAAATGTGGCCAAAAGCAATTTCATGTAGAAAATTCTCTGGTTGTTTTTGGGTAGACTCCAGGTATGCATATGTGTTCTCCATTGGTAACTCTGCTACTATTCAATGACTCTGGTCATCTCAGTAACTCAAACCACCATTTTACCTACTTAGAAAAGTACCAAGGGACACATTTACTGATAACAAACTTCCCTTGTGCCTATGCAGAAAAGTCTTATTTTGTAGTACACAAATTATGGCCTAGAATCAAAACTTTTTTTATTAATGTCTAAATTTCCAAAGCTTAACCCATGGAGAAATCTGAATTTTCATGCATTAGAAAGATGTCACGGGTACTTAGACAACAGTATGTTGTAGAGAAGTAAATGAAGGAAGAAATGCCAAGGAGAGACCTTTGGGAAATACATCAAAGTGCTGAGAAGTGGAGGAATTAGGCAAGACAGAGGAGAATTGGGAGAACGGGATGTCTCTGAAGCTAAAGGAAGTAAGGGTATTCAACCACTTTAAAACATTTATTAAATGTTTACTATGTGCCTGGCACTGGGCTAAGTAGGCGCTAATGGATTCACCTTTAGCCGTAAAGAGGCGATCAGTTTTGTCAAAAGCAGAAGAGAAGTTAAAGAGGTTAAAACCAGAAAAAAAGGTAATTAGAAGATCTTTAGTGATCTTGGGGGGGGGGGCAAAGTTTCATCAGCATGTTAGGGCTAGCAGCTCAAATACAAAGGATGGGGAAAGAAGGGGGTGAATCAAGGAAATAGGAGCATGGGGGGGATCCATCTAGAACCATTTGATCATATGCCAAATGTCAATGAGGAAATTTGGATTCTAGTAAAGGTTGAACTAGATGACTTCTTTCCACTCTGACATTCTGTGATGTATTTAAAAGCTATATGTACTTTAATTTACTTTAATACAAAAGAAAAGTAAGGTGGTACCATTTGCTAACTTTATACTTTCATTTCCCTTTTCCACTCCTAAATACCCACTTATTTTAGATGAACACACAAGTTTCAACTGTGGTCATATTACTATAACAGCACTGTTAAAATTTTTAGCAACAAATGCTCTAAAGTTTTAAAGGGAGATTTGGTCACTGCACTCAAGCTTTGGTTCCCTCTTGATACATGCCCTCCTGGGTCAGGAGTTCCAGTTCATTGGAGAGCTGAAGCTTTCTATGTCTAGAAAGAAGCTTTCTAATGCTTTTCTACAGTAGGAAAAAAAAAAGACAAAAACTTAGTTTAACAGTGGTAGAAAGAAATGGGATTATCTCAGCAGAAGGTTATTCATAAAAGATAGGTTTCTGAATTTTTTTTAGGGTCCTATTCAGTCACCTAGAAGAGCATCCCTGAAGAACAAATGAATCTAGTTCATTTATCCAAGTCAATACCACAGCTTTCCAGTACCTTTTATAATTTCCTTCCAAGAGGAGGGAGCAACAGAAGAGATCATGGCAAGCTCTGTCTCTACCTTCAGGCAGGACCACACCTAAACCACCCTAGACTATTGATTTGGTAAGCAAGGACATAATTTCTCTTCAAACTCACGCAAAACAAGAGTCATGTCTTGTCTGAATTATTTTGTTTGTTTTCCAGTCTGCTGGCAGTAATATCACACTCTAAACATCCAACACCAAAGATTTTGCCCCACCAAACTTCTTCAAAGTTTTTGATTTTTCACACTTAGATCATGTTGAAAAAAGAAAATCCCAATGATTCAGGTTGCCTCATATTTTCAGATGAGAAAAAAAAAAAACAAAACAAAACAAAACAAAAAAACAGCCCAACCCAACACCCACACGACAATGTAGTTTTTAACTGATAACTTAGGATGACGCTTGTCATGCAAAGTTAAAGCTTATATGGAAAAAAAAAAAAAAAAGACCAAGCAAAATCAACTTCTAGCAGCTGCTTTATTTTTTCTTCTCATCACAATCCCTAGTTTCAACTTCTCAGCATGAGACACCTTGTTCAGTGAACAAGGACGTGAGCCACAAAAAGGGAAGAAACTCTTTTATTTATTAATTACCAGTCTCCAGAGTTTCAGGGACAGAGTTTGTATATACTTCTCATATCAATTATTTCAGACTTTTGTCTATAGTTTATATATCACAT
Source organism: Sminthopsis crassicaudata (assembly GCF_048593235.1). Classification (NCBI taxonomy): domain Eukaryota; kingdom Metazoa; phylum Chordata; class Mammalia; order Dasyuromorphia; family Dasyuridae; genus Sminthopsis; species Sminthopsis crassicaudata. The sequence continues at coordinate 46,502,854 of NC_133621.1, forward strand.
TTTATACCCTGTAAAACTAAAATTTCTTCCTGTAGGATCTTATTTATTTATTTTTTTAAAGCACAGGGGCAGCTGAGTGGTGAAGTGGTTAGAGCACCAGCTCTGAAGTCAGGAGGACCTGAGTTCAAATCTGACCTCAGACTAAGACTTAACACTTCCTAGCTGTGTGACCCTGGGCAAGTCACTTAATCCCAATTGCCTCAGGGGGAAAAAGTGGAACCAATCCATTTGAAAGGAAATATATCCAGAAATAAATCCAGAAAAAAAAAAAGAAGAGTTATTTTTACTTTTCCCTTATTCTAAAGGGTAAGCATTAAAGAGGTAGGGTTAGTCTGAGGGTGGATTGGATGGAATATCCCAAACATTCAGATGTGAAGTCTTAATTTCATCATCTTAAAAAAATGGAAATAATAATAATAATACATTTCCTACCTACATCATAAAACTTTTTTTTTAAAGAAACAATCATGGTTAAGTGAACTGTCACACAGATCAATGGCTGAGGGTCACATTTGAATTCAGATCCTCCTGATTCCAGATCCTGAGCTCTGTCTACTGCAATATCATCTAGCTGCGCTTCATAAAGTAATTTTGAATAAAATGTTTTGCAAATTTTAAAGTTCTCTGTAGAGAGGGGATATTATTATTACTACTTTATTTGTTCCTAGGACATATATCATTACTTAATAGGTTTGGAAATCCATAGCCAGTCTAGCAGAAACTATATATTTCCTCTTATTCTGATATTTCCCCATACATAAATGGTTATGCTTTAGGTTCAATGCAACAGAACAGACTATTGCAAAATGTAGCAAACATGATTTAGATAAACATGATTAACTCATGCTGATCATGTTCTTCCCTGCTAAGAATACTCTTTATTAAAATAAGAGTAACATTAACTATTATTATATGAGAATGATAAATAAAAATCATCTAAAAGGGTGAAAAATATAAACATCTACCTATATCTAGATATAGTGAGATACTTTCTTTTCACAATTAAGAGATAACAGTTATCAATTTCTGGTAATAATACTTTATGCAGTATCTTTATCAGATCATAACTGGAATAATTCATGTAATCTGGATGTTGCATTTAAAGAGTAACATTTATAAATTATAATATGTATATATACATATATATGTTATACATACTATCTAGCATACATATTATAGAATTCAGTTTCTTATACTGTGGCTTGCAAACTTATATGGGATTCTTTTTTTTTTAATTTTATTTATAATTTTTTTGACAGTACATATGCATGAATAATTTTTTATAACATTATCCCTTGTATTCATTTTTCCAAATTATCCCCCCCTCCCTCTACTCCCTCCCCTTGATGACAGGCAATCCCATCTTATATGGGATTCTTGTAACTAAATGTGGGGGTCACAAAATTATGCTTTATTACCAGTAAAGTTTGATTTGTATATCTATTTTATTACCTATATGCCCACAGTCAAAAATTTCTCAGGCAAAAAGGGATTGCAAGTGGAAAAAAAATTAAGAAACCTTACTACAGCATATATGTATATTTATATAATTATAGTAGAGTATGTATATATAATGTGGTCTAAAATGTCATTATATAAAAGAAAAGTAGAAAGAGCTGTTAGTGTTTAGCGTAGAAAAGATTAAGGGGAGAGATTGAAGAGTTGTCCTTTGAAAGACAGAAAAGATCTGTGATAAAGAAGTAGATTCTGGATCAATCTAAGAAATAGCTTCTTGACAATTAGAGAGGCTTACCAATGGCACAGGCCAGCTAACAATGCACTGGGCTTATTTTGAAGAGGCAGATGTTGGTTGTAGGGGACTACAAAGTATCTGGAATATAATTTGTGCAAAGTAACAGAGAACTAAGCAGTGTCGAGGAAGCATTAGGAAAAATGGAACCAATCATCATGAAATCTAAGTCATTTGATGCTAGAAATTTTCAGGGATAAATTCTTTGGGGAAAAAAAGAAAAAAAAAACTGACAAAGGCCACTGGACCATATAAGGAAACAGTAATTACAAAGGAATGAAGAGATAGAGAATGAGCTGAGATTTCATTGCTATCAGGGACTTCATGAGCAGGAAACCTCCCAGTAGGATAGGACCTTCTCTGCAATTTCTAGTGGTATAAAGTTGTCCAGAAACCTGAGAGACAGTGACTACTAAGGACATTCAGGCATTCTATCAGAGGCAGAAGTGCCTCTGTCTACAAGATACTGTCTCTCAAAGGCAAGAAACCTGAGTCCCAAAGTTCTACCTCATCTTCTCCATGTTCCCTTCAGATTCCAAAGGAAACAATGAGAACTTCCTAATGGCATTGAATATGTCTGCTAATCTGTGGCATTTGGTTCTGTTTCCACCTCTTCTTCTAGGCACTAAAAACATCACCAGCTTGTTTTTTTAATTGCTAAAATTAAAGATTTAGGGTTTTCTTAGTAGTTGTAAATCTAATCTTGGAGCATACTGAACTCCTTGTGATGTGGTCTAAACTGATGTGGGAAAAATGAGTGCCACGGAAATCTTGGTCAGCATTTTAGATTTTGAAAGATTTAGATTTCGAAGCATTTAAAAACATTCCAATGCTGAGAAATCCAATGTTCTTTGAGACTACACACATTTTAATGCAATAGTTATCAAGTGTTGATGGCGAGCTTCTCCAACTTGTCCTGTTTGGAGACAACATCATACTCTTTGCACTGAGCCACAAACACTCTATAAAGTTATCACATAACATGGAAATATCTGACTATCCACAGTGAAGTGCCACGTGCTATCCAGACAATGTTGTTTGTCCATCCTTCTCCAAGAAGACCATGACATTGGGGAGGGGAGGTCATGACAAGCAAGTGAATTGGATTTCAGGTGGGCAGGCATGGGCAAGGTCACTGCACCCCTTTCCCTTCCAGGGCCATCTGGGTCCAGTGACCAGAGATGGATCAGAACGACTGGAGATGGCCACACAGTGGGAGACCTGGGCCTTTTTAAGCTAAGGTCTTTTTTTATTATTATTATTATAGCCATTTATTTACAAAACATATGTATGGGTAATTTTTCAACACTGACCCTTGCAAAGCCTTCTGTTCCAACTTTTCCCTTCCTTCCCCCCATCCCCTAGATGGCAGGTAGTCCAATACATGTTAAATATGTTAAAACATATGTTAAATTCAAAATATGTATAAATATTTAAATAGTTATCTTGCTTCACAAGAAAAATCAGATCAAGAAGGGGGAAAAAAAGCCCGAGAAAGGAAACAAAATGCAAGTAAACAACAACAGAGAGACTGAGAATGCTGAATGCTATGTTGTGTTATACTCTGTTCCCATGATTCTCTCTCTGGGTGTAGATGGCTCTATGCATCACTGCATAAGTGGAACTGGTTTGAATCATCTCATTGTTAAAGAGAGCCCCGTCCATCAGAATTGATCATGGTATAATTGTTGCCATGTATAATGATCTCCTGATGATTTCTGCTCACTTCACTTAGCATTAGTTCACGTAAGTCTCTTCAGGCCTCTCTAAAATTATTTTGCTGATTGTTTCTTATAGAACAATACTATTCCATAATGTTCATAGACCATAACTTGACTTGTTCAGCCATTCTCCATCTGATGAGCATCCACTCTTGCTGCTACAAAAGGGCTGCCACAAACATTTCTGCACATATGGGTCCCTTTCCCTCCTTTAAGATCTCTTTGGGATATAAACCCAGTTGAAACACTGCTGGATCAAAAAAGCTTGAAAACTTTTTGAGCATACTTTCAAATTTAAGCTAAGGTCTTAACAGGTCTTAACTTGAGGCAACACCCATTCAGTGCTTAAGTCTAGGCAAGAAATGAAGCAGACAATCGCCTCTTAACCAGTCGAAAAGAAAATCAATTGGGGAAGGGGAAAACTCTCAGAGTTTCTGGTCAAAATAAGAAAAAAAAAACTATTATTTACATCACTCTTAGTCAATCAAGATCCAAACAATTTGCTCAGGCAATACTATAAAGATGGATGATTCACAGAAGTATTAAGTGACAATTCATCAAGAAACACCACTTCAATAGGCACTATATTGGATGATAAGCTGGTATCAAGGAGGAGGATATGTTTAGTTTATATTTGGGAAACCACAATGCTTTCAGGGCAGCTAGTGGCAGAGTATATTGAGTGTCAGGAATGGAGTTAGGAGATATCTTCATGAGTTCAAATCTGGTCTCTGATACTTCCTGACTGTGTGACCCTACTTGCCTCAGTTTCCTCATCTACAAAATGAGCTGGGGAAGGAAATGGCAAACTATTCCAGTGTCTCTGCCAAGAAAATCCCAAATGGGGTCACAAAGAACTAGATATGACTGAAAAATGTTTGAACAAAAATTCTACTTTTACATTTGAAGGGCTACAAATGACAGAATCATTAGATTATGACTTTTTTGCACAGCATGATAAATGTGGAAACATGCTTAGAAGAATTGCATATGTTTAACCTATACGGAATTGCTTGCTGTCTGTCTTGGGAGAAGGAGAGGAAAAAAATTTGGAACACAAGGTTTTGCAAAGGTGAATGTTGAAAACTATCTTGGCATACATTTGGGAAAATAAAATACTATTAAAAATAATAATTGATTTATAAAGTTAGTTAGAGCTGAAAGGAATCTTAGAAGCCATTTAGCCTAACCCCCTAGTTGGACAGATAAATTGACTTAAATCCAAAGCCTTGCCCAAACTTGACATAGATAGGAAATGGTAGAACCAGATTTTGTAGTGAGATCCTTTGCATACAAATCTAGCATTTTTTCCTATTCCTTCATGCTGCCATGTCATACTGCTCCCGAAAGAATCAAAATTACAAGTAATCCTGGGGGCATCAATAGGTTTCAACCTAATAGCAATGAATTGAGACAACGAAGGAAAAAAGTGGTCTGGTAAAGGAGCAAGAATGAGAAATGCCAGATGGACAGCTTGGGTACTAGGCTGGACTCCAGTATGTTGGCACAGACTCCTGAATTTATAAGAACACATGGAAAATTGCCTGAGAATCCATGATGAGCTCATAAATCTGTATCAGCAGAGGAGACAGACACACAGATGAAATCACAGATCCAATGTCAGAAAAACCACTGCTGTGGTCCCAAAACCACATGATAAATAGAACATTAGGGATTTGTAATAAAAAATTTACATTCAATTGACATTAATTGATACATCTAATTGTTATTAGGTTATTTGATCAGAGTCTAAAGTTTTGCAAAATATCTACGAATATGATTGAAATCACAAGAAGGAAGGAAGAAGAAAAAAATTTCATGGCTTAAATCATTTATCTAAATCAAATAGTTTCTGTGATTTTTTAAAAAATGGTACCATAATCTGTAAAGATCATTAACATTATTGGACTTGATGAGAAGGTAAGAAAGAAAATCTGAAAGTTACATAAAAATTATTTCAATTAAATGTGAGACATGACTACTAGCAAAAATACTTAGATATCCTACAGAGTCTAGTATAATAGTCATAAAACCAAAGGTCAAATGGCCAACATCTGTGGGATCCATGGCCATCATTTGAAATCATGATGAACTCTGCCATTTCCCACAATTCCAAGGCAACCTTCAACATTACAGAAATGGAACCCCAAATCAAAATGACATACTAGTAAATCTAAGCCTGGTACAGAAGATAGAGGGGTCAGGAAGATCTGGGATAAGTGATTTATTTAGCCTTTTAGTGCCCCAAGAAAATCTTTTGGTGTCTAAGTTGCAAAACAGATGTTGACAGAGTTAGTTTCCTCACTAGGAGGTTAGTAAACTGATTAAAACGCATGCTTGGTACAAAAATATAATGCTCCTAAGATTGAATGAAGGGTGTCCCTTTATACTAAGCTAGTAAGCTGAAATCTGCACTGACTTTTGGGACACTGTATATTATTTCAAAGTCTCATAATAGTCTTGTGAAATAAGTACTACAGATTATATACATTTTCCTTAATTTAGAAATGAGAAAAGTCCATTATTATATAACTGGTAACTTTCAGAGGCAGGACTTGAGAAGTGAGGACTTCTGAATCCCAAGCCCCAATATGATATCCAGTGATACCTGTCTCCTGGTTGTTCCAAGGAACAAGGCACTCCATCTCTCAGTTCTAAGCATTTTTTCTGGCTGTCTCCTCCTTGGAACCTCTCCCTTATCTATTCTGCCTACTGAGCTCCCTGGCTTCCTCTAAGTCCCAATTAAAATCCTATCTTCTACAGGAAATGTTTCCCAACTTGTCTTAATTCCAGTGCCTGCCATCTGTTATTTCCTATTTTATCCTGTATATAGCTGCCACTGTGTATATTTGTTTAGATCATAAGGTTCTTGGGGACAGGGCCTTTTTTTGCCTCTTTTTCTATCTCCAATCCTTAGCACGTGCCTGGCACACAGTAGGCACATAAAAATATTTACAGATTAAAAATCCACTACCATGGTCACTGGTTAAGGAAGATTAGTTTGATATTGTTGTATAAAATAGTCTAAAGTCAGAACAGTGGGGATGTTATTTGGAGGATCTGGATTAGATGATGGCAGAGGCAAAGTAGATGAAATAGATATGGGAGCCATTTTAAAGAAAAAAAGCAAAGGGTTTAGGGACTGGGTTGAATAAAAGGTGAATTCCCAGGATTTGAAATTAACTAACAGGAAGAATGGTAATGACAATGACAGGTAGATTGGAAAGGGGACTGAATTTGGGCATAAAATAATAAAGTTAGTGTGTAAATAGCTGTAGGCAGGCAATCTGGATAACTCAGGAATATTCAGATTTGTTTAAATTCTGTATCCCATTTTATCTGTGTGTAGAACAACTTAAGATCACAGTATTTTTAACTCAGTTCTGTTTAACATCCAACCAATACACCAGAGACTCTTCTTGTGTTCTCTTTAGATTATATGAATAATGATGAATAATAATAGTGAATATTCATATAATGATTGCTATGTGCCAGGTATTGCACTTTACAAATATTACATCATTTGATGCTCACAATAACCCCGGGAGGTGGAATACTATTATTGCCCCCGTTTTACAGATGAGGAAACTGAGGCAGACGAGAGGTGAAGCGACTTACTCAGGGTCATACAGTTAGTCATTGTCTGGGGTCAAATTTGAACTGTGCATTTTCTGATTTCAGACCCAGAATTCTATCCAGAGCACTATCTAGCTGCCTACCTACATGAATACAAGTGAAGTCCAGGGGCTAGCCCCGGTACCCTCTGCTCTCACTACATGGCTAGATCACTACACGGCCAGTTATACTGTCAGATGACATTCTTTATATTGCTGGTGTCTGGAAGACGTGGGTTCAAATATTGCCTTAGATACTTACTGACAATATGTTTGTAGGAAATACCCACAGGAATGAGACCACGGTACTTTTAAGTGTCTTTGTGAATTATTAAGTTACATAAAGCCAACCTGGCTGGGATGTTTGTAGTATGCTCATTATTTGTGACCCAAAACTCTGAGCTATTCCATTAAAGCCTTCTCTCCTCACAGGGTTAAGCTTTAGCCAATGAAAACAAAATTCCTCATAAAATTAATGGAAACAATCTGCTCCTTCCTTACTGAAAAGGGATTTTTCTTAATTACATTTTTTTGCTTTGAATCATATATCCTGTAGCTTGATTAAATCCTCTTAGAAGTCAGCTAAGCATCTAGCTTTGCAGTGTGAATCTCAAAGCTGGTGTTTACTTGTTAGATGTAAACCTCTCTATCTAGGAAAGCCCAGATTCTGCTCAAGTAATGAGAGCCCATGCTTTCCCCTTTGAGGGCACAATTTATTCCTGAACTTTTTCAAAGCAGTGTGATCTGGCCTAAATGTTATGAAAAATAAAAACAGTTAATTACTGGAACTCTGATTAAACTCTCACTGTGCATTTAGGTTTGAAAAAGCTCTGAGTGTAAGAGAAAAATGAGAGATAGTAGAGATGAGAGGAAATAGCAAGGTAACAAGGAAACAAGTCATTATCAGACACCCATGGGACATTTCCATTGGTTATGGAAATGATGAACCATGTCCTCAACAAATTCATGTCACAAGCCAAGAACTCCATACCTTTCATTCCCATTTCTCCCCCAGTTTCCATGGTAGCTGTTATTTCTCTTCAAGAATGACATTTATCTGATAGCCAATACAAAGTAGAACTAAAGGAGGTTTGAGCAGCCAGCATGTACCTAGTTTATCTCCTGCATAGTAGTTAGTAAACTCACCTTACCCCTCAAAAGATTTATATATGTGTATGTATGTATATTTACCACAGTATGGACTTACAATTGAGCCAAGAGCAAGTCTTAAACTTGTTGCCACAGCAAGAGGGTATCAGTGAATTGAGGAATTGAGAATGAGCTGAGTCCTAGCTCCCCTTAGTCAAAAGTCATCTCCACTGCTTTATAAAATAATGCACAAACTCCATAGCTTGGCTTTCAAAGTCCTGTATGATAAAGCTACTATTTTCTTAGCCCTTTACCTCCACCCAGAAAATCCTCAGCTGGGGGTTGGCTGGAATTCTACCATAGTGCTCTCTCCCCATTCTTTGAAGGGAACCTTCTGCTTGCAATCTAGGATATTCCCTTCAAAGCTCAGCTCAAGTCCCATGCCTTCCCTTCCTGATTGTCCCCTCTCTTAGTAACTATTCCTTCCTCTGAGCCACAGTTCTTAAAATATGCAATTGGAGCCAAATTCACAAGCAGATTTAGGCCTGACAGAACATTTAGAGTTAAGAAAGGAATGGGTTACTTTTCCAAAGTGCTGAGTCCCTCTCCACTTGAAGTCTTCAAGTAGAGTTTGGATAATTAATTTTAGGAAACTTGTAGTCAGGAATACTATTATACATAAAATGCTTAATGGACTTCCTTCCAATTCTAATATTCTGTCAATACATTTCCGTTAGAACAGGAGTGGATAGACTTTTTCATAGAATGACTTCATTCCACTTCCTCTTAAGTTTTCTCTTCTGAAGACTTCCTTAATCGTCTACATTGCCCCCTCTAACTCAAATAATAGGTGAGATCTCTGAGTAGGATATGAATTTCATATTTTAAAACTAGTAGTCAGAATATTATCATAGAATTATAGGTTTTATGCTAGAAGGGCTCTCACCAAACATCTCCTTTCATTTTTCAGAAAAGCGGAGTCAAAGAAAAGATAAATTATGAGCCAGTTAACAAGCATTTAGCATTTAATAAGTTATATGTGCGAGACAGTGTACTAATCAGTGGGAATATAAAACAAGGCAAAAGCACATTCCTTGCCCTCAAAAAACTCACATTCTAGTGGAAAAGACAATATCCAAAAAAGTGTGTGAGAGACAGAGACAGAGAGACAGAGACAGAGAGAGGGAGAGCTACTAATAGCAGGGGTGAATGGGAAAGGACTTGTGCAGAAGATGGGACTTGAGGTGATCCCCATTTCCCCTCGCATTGGTGGTTGAGAGCTTTGCAGCACTGGTACTTCCGAGTTGCTGTCTCTGGTAGGCTTCTGTTTCTGTAGAGCCAAGCTGGCTATTGAGATCTGAGCAAATTACCATATCTTGGAGCCAGGGTCTCTGTGTCATTGAAATGGGGGAGGCATTTACAGGAGTCGGTTTTGATGTTAGCATGTGATAGGTCCTCGGATGGGTCAATGTAGCCTTGCTGCTGTCAGTGTGGAAGGTGGGGACAGAATGCTGAGTGAACTCTATTTCAAAAAGTGTCAGTTCCTGAGGTTTTTTTTTTTTAACCTTCTTTTGGATTCTGGATGTCTTAGACTAGGAGACCAAAAAAGGTTGCTTTATCTTTGGCACATCATTTCTTTTTTGGACAGGTTTGAGAGGTCATGGACATAGAAAATGTCTAGTCTGCTATTTTTAGAAGCATTTCTTAACAGAAAAAGTTTTTTTTTAATTTTTATTAAAAGAATACAGATGATTTGGGGATCTTTATTTACAAAAATGGTCAGATTGCATACATTAAATGTCTCTTCTTTAAATTTCTAATGTACACATAAAATGTCTTTAAGGTTCTCAAAACTGATTGAAAAAAATTGTTTGTAAATCACTTTTGAAAAAACTTACAAAATTATATTTCATGATTGTATTTACCTATGAATGCTTCTGTCAAGTATTTTTTGATTCTATCATGTTTAATGAGTCACTTGGTGATACTGGAATAAAGATATGTTTTTAAAGAAGGGGAAGAAAGCAAAGCTTCCCAGGCAATGATTTTTGAAAAACTGTACTTTTCATTATCACATCTGTGCCTAAGGTGGGGCTCACTCGCGCCAGATACACACAGTACTTGTGTTTGAGCATCAGTAAATACACAATAAATATCATTCTCTGGCACCCCTAATCTCACTGTATTTGACCTCTAAGAACAGTGTGTGTCATCGTGGAGTAAAAGTGGTGGTGAAGCATTTATCAAGATAAAAGACCTCAAGCAGTTAACCTGCTCAGTGTAAGCGATGCAGGCAGGCAACGGGATAATGACCTCCATCCAAATGTGGAAGGTCTATCAATTTAATACCATGACAGCTAGACAAAAGATGATGGCAGCTCAGCAGGAAAACATTAGCAATGATAACTCTGGGTACTTGGTGTGCCGAGAATGAATTCCAAGCATAATGCAGCCCAGCATTTGGGTCTATAATGGGGATTTTTTTTAAGCCAACTTTATATTTGGGACTATGGTTATGTCTTAAATGCTTCCTTCCATTTTTCTCCACCTGGAAAAAAGTCTGATAAAAGAGGAAAGGCAGAGTGGATTAAATTTAAAACGGAAATCCAGAGTTTTGCAGCCAGCCAAGGAATTGCTAGAACTCTATGCTGATTAGGTCTAGTCTTTTTTTTTTTTTTCCCCAAGTAAAAAACCTGGGGATTGAGAAGTAAGCTGAACCCACTTTAAAGGGCAGGAAAATCAAATCAGTGTGGATGCTGGGAGAATGATTGGTTTTATCATTCTCTTCATGATTATTTTTATTTGACTTTTTAAAGGAAGAGGGTATTTTGTCCCTTAATATTTGTTTCAGATATTGAACTGAGTTTTTCTCCCATAGGGTTTCTCTTTGAAAAAGTCTACATTAAAAAAAAAAAAAAGGTCTGTTTATTTAAAAAGTAGTAGCCAGTTCAGATTTGCCTGTTTATCCCCCAAACCCCTACTTTCCAACTGGGATCTCAGTCTGTGAGGTTCTTGCTGCACATGGCAGGCAGCTGTCAGAACCAGTGTGAGAGGTCAAAGGGCACACCAGCTGCTCTGCTAAATCATGGGGTTCCATCAACATCTCAGGATTCCTGCCGAGTGGGAGCTGGGAGAGCACAGATTAGAGTACACTCCAGTGTGTATATTAGGTCACTCAGTGTCTATCAAAGCACTATCACGCCGGAAAGCTGTACAATAGATTTTACTGTGTTCTGTTCAAAGAGAGCACAAGGAAAACGGACATGTGTGGAACAGATTCCAGTAAAACACGGAATTCCATGTTGTCTTTAATTTGATGGATTTATTATCTACAAATAGATATTGACTCTGAACAAGCAGAATGAATGTCTTTAGGAAACGGGCACTGGGGGGGGGGGGCCTTCATTCGGTGCTTAGTTACTACTGCATACCAATGAGACAGTGATGGGGGAGGAAATGGCCCGGGACAGTCTGTACAGAAAGAATACTGATGGACCCGGGGTTGAGTCCTGACTGATTGATTAACTTACTTTACTTAACCTTGACACCATTCACCTAACAAATATTTCTGGGTTTGCCTGGAAAAAAAGAAAGGAGGAGGGATATGATACCTAAAAAGATTGTAATGAAGCTTATTTTCACAAGAATTATTTGAGACAGAGGCAAGTAATTCATCTTTGGGGGCCTCAGTTTATCCATCTGTAACACGACCAAGTCAGACTAGATGGCTTCCAAAGTCTCTTCTAGCTCTCCTATTGCCCTGTATGCAATGAACAGAGTTAACCCTGGAGCCAAAGACTTCATTCCTAGTCCTGCCTCTGCCACATGCCTAGGTGACCCTGGGGAGCTCCCTAAGTGAATAAATTGCCAAGAAAGGAAACAGTATGTATTGACAGAAGGTTTTTTTTTTTCCTTTCAAATTCTATAGGAACACAAGAAAACGCAATAAAATTGAAAAATGAAGTCAGCAAAGCAATTTATGTTATGTCACTTGATATAGTAAAGCTATGGAGTAAATGTCTCAGCAACCATTAATTCCATTTTATAGAGGGGGAAATTAAGGCTGTCTGTCAGGAAAAGAATCATACAGCTAGTAAATGTGAGAAACAGGATTCAAATTCAGACCTTGTTTCTCCAAGCCTGTGCCTGAATGTACATGGTAGTTTGTCTACATGAAAAAAGGGCAAAGGGGCAAATATTTACCGACACAAATTTGCACTGTTTAATATCTTTCTTTAATAAAATTTGCGTTCCTTGAAAAGTCCTTATTTCTATAAGAAAGGGAAAGAGTAGCATAATTTTACAAGGCTTCAAAATTCGGAGCATTCTGAGAATGCTGTTTTCATCTGCAATACAACACACAGGGCCAGATGAAGGTCCTTCTGGGACCCTGGGACTTCGACTTGGTAGGCCCTTTGGTAGAGGTGTACTTCTAATTATATACTCTGTCTTGAGTCAGTGATGGGATTTTTCTGTAAGATTTTCTCTGGATAATGATGTAGGAAAATGATCACTTGTTGATTTAATTCTGAAAGGGTCCAGAGGTTAGGCTGTCTCTCCAGTGGTTTTTTCTGTCAAGAGAATTCTCTTCATGGGGCAGCTAGATGGTAAAGTGGACAGATTATTGGCCTTGAAGTCAGGAGGACCTGAGTTCAAATCTGACTTCAGACACTTAATACTTCCTAGCTGTATGACCCTGGGCAAGTCACTTAATACTAATTGCCTAAGGGAAAAAAAAGCCATTTCTTCACAATTGTTATTTGTATAGGAAGCAAAGCACTACAGTAAAGCAATGGACTTGTCAGAAAATCCTGAATTGAAATTTGACCTCCCACTTATTAGCTGTGTAACTCTGGACAAAGTTCTTAACCACTGTTTGCCTTGATTTTCTCATCTCTAAAAATGGGGCAAATAATAGCATCAATCTTCCAGGGTTGTTTGGATCAAATGAAGATATTTGGAAAGCATTCTGTAAACTTTAAAGAGCCATGTAAATGCTCATGTTATTGTTGTTGTTAATATTTTTTAACTGTCTCAGAGGCAAGTGACCATGGTCACAAATATAATGATGGAGAAGATTAGGATTTGAATTTTGAACTTCCTAATTCCAAATTCTCCTATAAATACTATAAATTTGTGTCTCCAATTTTCAATGAAAAAAAAAAAAAAACTCAAGGAGCTCACATTGGAGGTTAATTCCTATGTTTTTAATGAGAAAAAAAGAAAAGACTGTAATGTTCTGTTGTCTCTCAATTATAATCCTTCTCTGGGAGGAGGTTTCTTGTCCATCCCACGTCTACCTTCGCTCTGGCTGGAGGCTCCAGAAGCCTCCCAAGAAACCTGCTCCCAGAGAAAACGATTTACAGAAAAGAAACCTCCCAGAGAAGTATTATAATTGAGAGACAACAGAACATCACATTTTGGCGCCCAATGTGGGGCAAGGACTTTTGCTTATCTTGACTCTGGCTGATTCTGAGCACTTCAGGGAGCTAGACCGGGACTTAACAGATGACACTGATCAATCAATCAATTAACATTAAACATCTACTATGTGCTGGATGCTGTGACTCTACTTCCCTAGGTATACTGCCCATTATTGATGAATAGATCAAATGCCAAATCCTCCATGAGGTCTTTTCTTATGGTATTTATTTTGTGCACAGTTTGTATTTCCTTAGAGATATTGGAATTGTTTCTCCTGAGGTATGCACTGTTTTATTTTTGTCGTCTCATTACCTGGTATAGTTTCTGACACACAGGAGGTGTTTAATAAATGTTTCTCATACTTGAAGTCTCCCTGAGATGCAGAAATAAAGTCACACATTTTATTCTGCCTCCTGAAATGCAAAGCTCACAGTTCAGTCTTCTGGTCAAGTAATTAATAATCATTCAGAAAATGCTCAGGTGAAACATGGTGTTAAGACTGATCATATTAGAGCAATTATCCTGTCTCCATTAGAAAAATCATCTGAGTATTTGTTCTCATGTGAACAAGACCATGGCATTATGGGAGGGAAAGTATCTCCAGGGGAAGAGACCAAAAAGATGTTTCTTGATACCATGTTTACAATCACTCACTTAAATCTTTGGAGCCCGAATGGGAAATGGCCTCTCAAGGCTACTAAAAAAAAATGCAATGGGCACCTTCTCCATCTTGTGAGCAGATAGAAAATATGAAGACTATTCTGTAGATGAAAAGCATGATATCATGAGAGCCAGCAGGCTGCCCTTGAAGAAGCACCAGATTCCATGTCAGAAGGCAAGGGTCTGAGCACCAGACATTTAAGGGCTTTGTGACCATAAACAAGTCACTGTCTTTTCTCTGAATCACTTTTCTTATCTATAAACTATGGATAATAATACATGTACTTCCTACTTCAAAGAATGCTGTGGAAACAAACACTGTATAAGCGCATCAAATGTGAATGTGAAATTATTAATATTCATTATTCTTCAGAATAATAAATAAGGGCTATGTCTTATTTAACTCTGTATCTCTGACATGTGCCTTAAACATTGTAGGTGCGCCATTTTTGTTGAAGTAATGAATAATCCAACAGAATCTACCAAAAACAAAACACGATCCTACAGGTCCTACACCTCTTACAAGTAACTTTCCCTGATTTTCTCTCAACACTCCCTGACCCCATTATTCTGTATTTTTTCATATATATCCTACATTTTCCCTGTGAATGTGTCTTATTATTCCATTAGAATACTCCTTGAGGGCAGGGAGTCTTTGTTTCCCAATTGACTAGCATGGTGCCTGTCACATAAAGGGCATTTAGTAATCGAATTGGACTCCAGCCAAGATGGGCCAGTACAGAAGAAAACAGCAAGGCTCACAGGCAATAAGGAAAGTCTTTCTACCATAGTCACAAGATGTTACATAGAACTCCCCATGTGTAATTTGGCTGGTTTTGCAACTAAGTGACCTTCCACCAGGGAATTTTCAGTCCAATTTTCCTTTCTAACTCTAAAGTTCTATGACCTCTGAGTCTACACAGAAGAGTAATGTCATGGCTAAAAGGAAATGCTATGTAGAGGAACTTTTTTCTAAAGAATCACTATAAAATCTATAAAACTTGATAGCTATTGGATTGCCCAAAGGATGAATTTTTAGCCTCATTTTTTCTGATCACTCTTCACAATTCAGCTTAAGTGAGCAATCACTGAAAAAGATTCTTCTCTCTGGGCTCTTTTTTCTCCTTTAAAATATTTATTTATTTAATGTTTTTCCCCAGTTATATTCAAAACATTTTTTTATTTGTTTTTACGATTTTTGAGTTCTAGGTTCTCTCCTTTATCCACACCTATAATTAAGAAACCACATGTTTAATTATGCAAAACATTTCCATAAAAAATAAATTGTGAAAGAAAACATAGATCTCCCATCCTGATAAAAGTAAAAGTAAAAACCCTCAAGAAAAATCTAAGTTGAGAGAGAGAGAGAGAGAGAGAGAGAGACAGAGAGAGAGACAGAGACACAGAAAGAGAGAGAGAGAGAGAGAGAGAGAGAGAGAGAGAGAGAGACAGAAAGAGAAACAGAGAGAGACAGAGACAGAGAGAGAGAGAGACAGAGAGAGAGAGAGAGAGAAAGAGAGAGAGAGAGAGAGAGAGAGAGAGAGAGAGAGAGAGAGAGAGAGAGAGAGAGAGAGAGAATGTTTTGATCTGTATTCAGACACAATCAATTCCTTCTCTCGGTATGGATAAGATTTTTCAGGAAGTGGATATCTTCAACATAAAGAGGATCCAACTCACTTCCAGTTGATCAATGATGGACAGAAATAACTATACCCAGAGAAGGAACACTGGGAAGTGAATGTAAATTGGTAGCACTGCTGTCTATCTACCCAGGTTACTTATACCTTCGGAATCTAATACTTAACGTGCAACAAGAAAATGGGATTTACACACATTTATCGTATCTAGGTTATATTGTAACATATGTAAAATGTATGGGATTGCCTGTCATCAAGGGGAGGGAGTAAAGGGAGGGAGGGGATAATTCGGAAAAATGAATACAAGGGATAATATTATAAAAAAAATACTCATGCATATATACTGTGGGGAAAAAATTCTAAATAAAAAAAAAAATAAGTTCTTCAGAGTAGTCATGGATGATTGTATTACTGAGAATAACAAAGTCATTTACAGCTGGTCATCCCAAAACATTGCTATTATTTTGTATGCAGTATATTTCAATTTGTTCATGGAGGACTTTCCAGGTTTTTTTTTTTCTGAGAGCTTCCTATTCATCATTTCTGAGAGAAGAATAATATTCCATCACAAGCATATATCAAAGTTTATTAAGCTATTCTCCAATTGATGGGTATTCCCTTGATTTCCAATATTTTTTGGTCCTAAGAAGAGAGCTGCTATGAATATTTTTTGGTACAGATAGGTCATTTTACTTTTTTCTGTTTTTTTCCCCAAAATTTGTTTTGGTAATCATGCCTAGCAGCAGTGTTATTAGGTCAAAAGATATGCATGAATTTATAGCCCTTTGGGCACAAATCATATCTTTTGATCATTTATTAATTGGGACATGGTTCTTACTTTTTATAAATTTGACTCAATTCTCTCCATGGTTGAGAAATGAAGCCTTATCAGAGAAACTTGCTTCAAACTTTATTTTACAATTACTATTGCTAATTGTATTTCCCCTCATTTATTTTCTCTCTCCTTTCACTTTGTCCCTCCTCAAAACTGTTTTGCTACTGAGAATTCCCTCCCCCAAGATTCCCTCTTACCCACCCTCCTTTCCATATCCCATTCTCCTATTTTTCTGCAGAGTAAGATAGATTTCTATGCCCATATTTCCATACCCATATGTATGTTATTTCCTATTTGAGCCAGTTCTGATGAGAGTAAGGTTCATTCACTCACTCGCTCTCTCTTCTCTCTCTCCTCTCCCCTTCATTGTAAAGGCTTTTTCTTGTCTCTTTTTTATAATTTGCACCATTTCACTTCTCTCTTTCTCTTTGTCCCAGTACATTCCTTTCTCACCCTTTAATGTCATCATTTAAAAAAAATTATCTCTTCATATTCAACTCACACCTGTGCCCTCTGTCCATATAGTACTCCTCTTAACTGCCATAATAATGAAGATGTTCTAATGAGTTACAAGTACCATCTTCCCATGTAGGAATGTCACCAGATAAACCTTAAGTCTTTCCTGATTACCAACTTAGGATTCTCCAAAATCTTGTATCTGAAAATCAAATTTTCCACTTAGCTCTGGTCTTTTTATCACAAATACTGGAAAATTCTGTTTCATTAAATGACAACCTTTGTTTCTTGACTGCAAATCCTAGCTCCACTGACCTCTGGAATATCATATTCCAAGCCCTTTGGACATTTGATGTAAAAGCTGCTAAATCTTGTGTTATCCTAACTGTGGTTCTACTATATCTGAATTGTTTCTTTCTGAATTATTGTAATATTTTCTCCTTGAGCTGGGAGTTCCAGAATTTGGCTATAATATTTCTGGAAGTTTTCATTTTAGGATCCCTTTCAGAAGGTAATCAATGGATTCTTCCAATATTTATCTTACCCTTTGGTCTAGAATACAAGACAGTTTTCCTTGATAACTTCTTAAACGATGATGTCCATGCTCTTTTTTATCATGACTTTGAGGTAGTCCAATAATTTTGGGTCTATTTTCCAGATCAGTTGTTTTTTCAATAATATTATTTCACATTTTTCTATTTTTTTTTCTTTTTCTTTTTCTTTTTCTTTCTTTTTTTTTTTTTTTTTGCTTTATTGTATCTGGATTTCTCATAAAGTCATTGGCTTTCATCTTCTCAAT
Source organism: Sminthopsis crassicaudata (assembly GCF_048593235.1). Classification (NCBI taxonomy): domain Eukaryota; kingdom Metazoa; phylum Chordata; class Mammalia; order Dasyuromorphia; family Dasyuridae; genus Sminthopsis; species Sminthopsis crassicaudata. The sequence goes on from NC_133621.1 coordinate 46,520,839, forward strand.
TCCATTTTTTAAGGAATTATTTTCCTCAGTGATCTTTTGTAACTCCTTTCCCAATTGGCCAAGTTTGCTTTTTAAGGCATTCTTCTCCTCATTAGCTTTTTGTATTTCCTTTTGCATCTCTCTCAATTCTTTCCCTATTTTTTCCTCTATCTCTTACTTGATTTTCAAAGTCCCTTTTAAGCTCTTTCAGGAACTTGAGCCCAATTCTTATTTTTCTTGGAGACTTTGGATGTAGGATCTTGATGTTGTTATTATCATCTGAGGGTGTATTTTGATCTTCCTTGTCACCATAATAACTTTCAATGGTCAGAAGCTTTTTGTTTTCTGTTCATTTTCCTAGCCTATTACTCTGATTTTAACTCTTTGTTGCAGTAGGAATATATTTCTAGGGCAGAGGGTGCTCTGTACCAAGTTTTTTTGCAACTTTTCAGAGGCTTCTAATAATCTCACCATAAGCACTCTTTTCTGCCCTGGAGCTGTTAAGAGTGTTCCTGTTCCACTGTGGCTGTAAAATCCAGTGAGCTGACCAGAGCCTGGGCTCTGTTGACCAGGGCTGCACTGGGACTGCACACTAGGGTCCCACTCTGGTTCCCCAGATTTTTCCTGCTGACCTTCCAGCTCCTTTATGGTGTCTGAGAGGTCTGGAAGCCATCAGATTCAGAGGCCAGTCTGGACGAGGACTGCATGCTGGACTCCCACCCTCATGTCATAGACCTTTTCTGCTGATCTTCTAGTTGCCTTCAGCTGCAAGATATTCTACTCTGTCTTTTTAGGTGTTCTGATGCTCTAAGATTTGTTTAGAGTCATTATTTAAAGGAATATGGAGCAGTTTGGGGGAGAAGATGAACAAGTTCCTGCCTTTCCTTTGCCATCTTGGCTCTGCCTCTCTCTGGGCTTTCTTGTGGGTGAAAGGATCACTTGGGAAGTCCCAGTTAAATACTCAAGAAAAGCAGCTTCATTCAACAAACATAAATATGATATTTTTTTCATAGGAAAACAAAAAGAGGTTGAAAAGGGGGATACATGTAGGATAATTTTGTTACTACCTTGTAAAACTTAATGTATGATTGTAATAGATAAACTACAGAAGTTTATAGTTTCAAGTATGATTCTCTCTTTTTGTTCTTATTTATATGGGAATTCAGTTCATTATAAAAATATTTTTTAATTGGCTTAAATAGCTATATAGACCAGGGACAAAATACTCTGTTAGGATATTTTGCACCCTGAGGATACACAAGGACCTTCATTTCTGAGGGATTTTCCAAATCTAGTACATTCTGAGGGACAATGAAAATCAAAAGCTAAACCCTGAAAATCTTTAAATGATGAAACTGGCCCTTACAAATCAGTCAGCTCTTAGGAACATAGATTCAGAGCTGAATTAAAAACACTTTTATCTCAATATTCTCATTTTACAGATGGAGAAACTGAGGCCCAAGGAGGTTAAGTGAGTCACCTAAAGTTATATAGCTAAGTAGAAAACAAAGGATTTGAACTCAGTGCCTGTGATTTCAGAATCAGTGTTCTTTTTGCCATAATACACTGCCTCCTAATGAAACATACACATCTGCTACAACATACACACATGTTCTTTAGCATGGCGGCACATGGGTTTATTTTTCATTTTTTTCCTTTAAATCCTTTTAAAATGCAAATAAGCTGATTCTCTTTTGCAAATCATTTTCCATCCACAACCTGGGCATCAGTAAGACTACCAGAAGCAGTTCACTATTTCTTTTCTTATTAATGTAAGGGCATCTGTGACTTCAAATCTTCACAAGGACATTCTATTTCTTTATTAATTTTATTAATTCCTGAAGTGAGCTGCACCTCAATGGTGTACTTATGCTCAACTAGGTCAGGTCTGCTGGGATGAGATTCAGGCTTTCATTACAGACACACACGGGCTGTCCCAGAAGCAATCTCAAACTACTAAACAAATTTCCTTTCCGAAGATTTGGGTGGAAGAATCAGTTAACCTTTTGAGAAAATATCTATTTGGCAATCTCAGGTTGCATTTTCTGAAGTATATATCTATATTCAAATATTTATATATAAGGCCCTCATAGTATACTGCCAGCTTAGAAATGAAAGCAAGCATATTCCACACAGTCCATTTACAATGTAGGGATGTGGGAGCTGGGATGGGGGAAGGAAAGCCCCACAAACAACTAGCAGAATCAAAAGAGTCTCCATGAATTCTTGATCTCTCATCAAAAGACTTTCTTTGCTCACACAATTTAAAATTACAACCCTACAGAGTCTGCAGTATATTATAAGATGAATTTCTGCATGAAACCAAGAGGGCAACAAGTGGTTAATTGCCTATTAAAGTTGCTTAATTTAAACATTTTTGTTGGGAGCAGGAGTAGTTAGAAAAAGGATATCATGTAAATGACTTTAGAAAGAAATTTCAATTCAGAAGTATGTTTTTTAGAAAAAAATTAAAGAAAAAAATCAATCTTTATTTTGCCAAGTTATTTCAGCATGGTATAGTGGGCTGAACCCTGGATTTGGAAACAGGAGCTCTGGGCTTAATGCCCAACTCTGACAACTTAATAGCTGTGTGATCTTGGGCAAGTAAATTCACATCTCTGAGCTTCAGTTTCCTCATCTGGAAAACAGGGATCATAATATTTTCATAAGCCAATCACCACCTTAGAAATCTTAAAGTCTGAAGAAAAGCAAATTATTTGCTATTACACAAATGGGCCCTGAATACCTGCTGAACTTAATTGTTGAATCATCTTTAAAAACAAAAACAGTTTAGTTGGGCAACTAGGTGATGCTGAAGAATGTATCAGGCCTGGAGTTAGAAATACTCATTTTGTGAATTCAAATCCAGATTTAGACAATTCCTAGCTGTGTGATCTTGGGCTAGTCACATCATTCTGCTTGCTTTTATTTCTTTATCTGTCAAATGAGCCAGAGAAGGAAGGTACCATTGCCAAGAAAACCTCAAATGGAATCACAAAGTCGATGACTCAAAAACAACAAATATGGTTTAGTTGGAATCATGGAAAAGTTCTCAAATCTACTTTTCGAGAACTTTAGTCACAGAAACATAAAATGGTAATTCCTATCAAAAAAGAGGTTTGATTAGTAGCATTTGAACTTTAAAGCACAAATGGAATGATGAGAAAGTCAAATGAGCTTTTTAAATGAAGGTTTTCTTAAGAACTGTTCAAAGATATGCTGATTACATTAAATTAAAAAGATTTTGCACAAACAAAGCCAATGCAACCAAGATTAGAAGGAAAGCAGAAAGCTGGAAAACAATATGCCAGTATTTTTGATAAAGGCATCATTTCTCAAATATATAGAGAACTGAGCAAATTTATAAGGAATTTGTACTCAGATTTCCAAAATTTTACACTAATACTCTTTCTTCTCACCATATATTTATGATGAAAGGAAGTTAAACAGAATTAACCAGTCATCATTCTTTACTGCTTCTTTCTCTCTATCATCTCTCAATTCATAATGGTCAAAGGATATGAACAGGAAGTTTTCAGATGAAGAAATTAAACTCATCTATAGTCACATAAAAATGTTCTTAATCACTACTGATTAGCAAAATGCAAATTAAAACAACTCAGAGATACCATCTCACACTCATCAGATTGGCTAATATGACAGAAAAAGAAAATGATATATGGTGGAGAAGATGTGGAAAAATTGGAACACTAATGCATTGTTGGTGGAGTTGTAAAGTGATCCAACCATTCTGGAGAGCAATTTGGAACTATGCCCAAAAGACTATAAAATTGCACATACTGTTCGACCTAGGTCTATGTCACAAAGACATCACAAAAAAGGGAAAAGGCAAGTTGTAAAATGTGAATATAATGTGATATTAGTATACCATAATAAAGGATAAGCAGGCAGATTTCAGAAAAATCTGAAAAGACATATGAACTGGTGCTGAATGAAGTGAATAGAATCAGGAGAATGTTGTACATAATAGCAACAAGATGATCAACTATGATGGATTTGGCTCTTCTCAGCAATACAATGATTCAAGATAATTCCAAAAGACTCACAATGGAAAATGCTATCCACGTCCAAACAAAGAACTGAGTCTGAATGCAGATCAAAGCATACTATCTTCGCTTTTTTTGTGTTTTTTTTCTTTCTTGTGCTTTTTTCCTTTTTTCTTTTTTTCTGATTCTTCTTTCATAATATAACTAATGTGGAAATATAGTTAACATGATTATACATGTATAACCTATATCAGACTGCTTGCTGTCTTGGAGAATGGGGAGGGAAGAAAAGAGGGAGGAAAAAACTGGAACTCAGAATCTTACAAAAATAAACATTGAAAACTACCTTTGCATATAATTAGAAAAAAAAATAATATTAAATGAGAAAAAAGAACTGACCAAAAGAAGGAAGAATGTGGTGATGACCTGTCTCTTCAGAAAGAACTTGAAGACCATCCAACCTCAGAACTTTAAAGTGGAGATGATCTGGTCCATCCTCTTCAGTAATAGATGAGAAAATTTAAGCTCAGAGAAGCAGGAGCATTGGTGTAAAATTTTGGAGATCTGAGTTCAAATTCCTCTTCTCACCCCACTTGAACTCAGACTTCCAGAATTTTATACCAATGCTCTTTCTTCCCACCATATATCCATGATGAAAGGGAGTTAAACAGAATCAACCAGTCACCATTCTTTACTGCTTCTCTCGCTCGCTCTGTCATCACATAATTATTAGATGTATGCAATTTGCTAGGGGAATTCTTTGAGGTTAGATAAAATATGTAGCAATCTAAATGTCACGGGTCTGGAAGTAATCAAAAGGAATGGGAACGTTAGGTACAACTGTGCATAATGCTTGCAACATCTCTCTGGTCTATTGCAATGTTATTATTATAGTCTAGGTTTTTGTTGTGACTGTAGGAACCAAGCCACAGAGGGATCACTGAAGAGTGATCACAAAAATACCTTTCTTTCCCTACTGTCCCTCAAGCAGCAGGGATCAAATGACTGTTTCTCAGCTGTCTTTCTTTTAAACAAAAATATGTTCTTCACTCTACATGTATCTGTGGCAAGTTGGTATCTGCTTCCTCTCTTCTGTTCTGTTCTATTTTTCAGACCCCAACCTTGGATCACCAGGGGATAAGGGACTAGAAAGGGTCTGACATGATGTTTTACAAATTTAACTCAGATTCTTCTCGTACGTCACAGTTTGTGTTCGATAACTGTAGTCAGTGAAGCGCTGTCATGCAGAAAATGGTTTGCCAATGGACGCTGGAGGTACAGGACTACCTGCCACCAGCTGTTGTCTTGTTAATGGCTTCCAATGAAGTATGGCCATGCTACATGATTGTCCCCCCACCCCAGCCCAGATGATGTTAAGTCACCACATTTTAAACACCTACAGCTAACTTGCCCATTATCTTTGTTCAGATAAGGACCACAGAGCTAGGAAAGGTCCTGGAAACAACTACTTTCCCTGCTCCTCCTACCACTAAATTTTAGTGGTCAAGAATAGCACTTACATTCTCCCAGAAAGGTTTTGGTCCTTTTCTTAAAGCCTGGTACTAGGGCTGAGATTTACCTTTACATCACTGATGCAAAATGGTGTTGATTTGTTTAAAAGTTCAACTTGTTTTTAAGGAATAATAAAGCATAACTGAGCATAATAACCACTTTCACATAAAGGGATACTGTTAACTATACATACATCTTCCTCTCTTTGTTAAACCAGCACCTTGTTCCCTACCTCCACCCGCAGACTTCCATTTGGCAGCATGTTTTAGGGAAGATGAGCTGAGTCTGCTATATCCATTTGTATGTAACTAAATGGAACTTCTTTTAAAAGGTTGTAATTCAAGCTTTTAATTCAGACCGTCTTTGCCTAATTAATCTGTCTACTTGACATCTCTGCTTGGATGTTCCACCAGAACTTGGAACTTGACATCCCCAGAACTAGGCTTATTATATATTTTGTCCTAAGTCCGGCCCCTTGTCTGTCTTCAGTCTCTTTTTGTAGCACAGCTATTTGGTCTGACTCCCATGTTCAAGATTCTGGTATTAACTCGGATGCTTCTATTTCTCTCACCACTCATGTCCTATCAGTCATCAAGTCCTATTGGCTGGACCAACTCGCCCCCAATTATCTGTCACACTCTATCTCCTCCTCCTCTCTTTGCCCGTGGTTCTTATGAATAATAGCTTAGACTACAAGCAGTAAACTCTGAACAAACCTTCTATCCTCAGCACTGGAGGGCAGCTAGATGATGCTGTGAATAGAGGGTTGGCCCTGGGAAAGACCTGACTGCAAATGTGACTTCAGGCAATTACTGGATGTACCATCTTGGGCAAGTCACTTATAACCTCTATCTGCAAATCAGATGCCCATCAGCTGGAGAATGGTTGAACAAGTCATGGTATATAAATGTTATGGAATATTGTTGTTCTATAAGAAATGATCAGGAGGATGATTTCAGAGAGGCCTGGAGAGACTTACATTAACCGAAGTGAATTAAGTGAAGTAAGCAGAACCAAGAGAATTGTTGTACAATAAGATTATGTGGGGGCAGCTAGGTGGCGCAGTGGATAGAGTACCAGCCTTGAATTCAGGAGGATCCGAGTTCAAATCTGGTCTCAGACACTTAACACTTCCTGGCTGTGTGACCCTGGGCAAGTCACTTAACCCCAGCCTCAGGGGGGAAAAAAAAAAAAGGAAAAAAATAATATTATGCGATGATCATTTCTGATGGATGTGGCTCTTTTCAAGGGTGATGTGATGCAGGTCAGTTCCAATGGTTTTGTAATGGAGAGAGCCATCTGCACCCAGAGAGAGAGCTGTAAGGATTAAATGTGGACCACAATATAGCATTTTCACTCTTTTTGTTGTAGTTTGCTTATTTTTTGTTTTCTTTCTAATTTTTTCCCTTTTTAATCTGGTTTTTCTTGTGAAGCATGATAATTGTGGAAATATGTACAGAAGAATTGCACCTGTTTAACATATACTGAATTTCTTGCCTCTAGAGGGGGGGAGGGGAAGGGAGGAAGAAAAAAATTTGAAATACAAGGTTTTGCAATGGTGAATGCTGAAAACAATCTATATATATATATATATTGAAAATAAAAAGCTATAAAATAAAAATTAAAAAAAAGGAAATGGCAAACCACTCCAGTATCTTTACTAAGATACTGGTGGTCCATAGACTTGTAAAGAGCTGGACATGACTGTACAACAACCATCACTAGAATCACTTTTTTTATGCTTAGCTGTGCTTGTGACATCGAAACCTCCCCGGCACATTATGTGGCACTAAGCTGGCTTTTTCTCTAATGTACTTATCATTTGATATCATGTATCATGATATATTGTATTATCAGGCAACCTTAACAATCTGAAATGAAATGGAGAGACAGAAAAAAAAGTTTAAAAGAGACCTTTCAGCCACAGTGAGTCACAGAGCCGCAGAGTTGGTGAATTTCCCAACAGTCAGCATCATCTGAAGCAGGATGGGATGTGTTGAGGAGGAGAAGAGATCTTCCTGCACTGTGCTCTTCCAGCTAATGACCATTTGTCAGCTACACAAAAAAGAGGGGGCTCTCTTTCTAGTATGGGCCAGAGCAGATGACCTCGTGGGTATCCTTAATACTGTGAGATTCTGTCACAATTCCTTTCTTTCCCTCCTCTAGTCAAATGGTTCTTTAGTTCAATCATACCTGAACAAGACTGCCTCTCAATAATACACCTGGCAAGTGGTCAATTAGTCTCTATTTAAAGACTTCTACTGATGAGAAACTACCTCGCCAAGTGGCCCATTTCACTTGTGATTGCCTAGGAGAGCCAGAAACACCAGCTTCTTAGAAATGTTAATTGGCTTCAAAAGAATAAATTCCCACTAATTCATTCTAACAATTCATTCCAAACTGCCTGGGCCAGCAGTGATTTACAGAGTATATGGTGATGGCATTAGATAATTTCAAGAGAACAATGAGATAACAGAGTCACATTCAGACCATAATGTGATAATTACCGTTTTCCTTTATAACAGGCTAGCCTGATGTGTATATATGTGTATGAGATCAGACTAAAGCTGGTGAGGGAGGAAAATTCCTTTCCCCCACAAGCAGTCTATGCTTAAAGCACCACTCAAGTGCGGGTGAAATGAGGGGGGAGAGACAGGGGCCCCTATGTGATGGTGATTGGAGGAAATTAGTAAGCCCAGAGGAAAAGAACATGCTTGGGAAGGAGAAAACCTAAACTGAAATCTATTTGAAATAAGAAGCCAAGAATTCTCTTAGGAGAAATTTTAGTAATGATGGGCCTGAATTCTGGGGATGTCTACTGGGAGCAAGGTCATATATAAACACCAAAGGATTGGGAGAAGATAGGGATGAGACAGGGAAACATGAAAATGTCCATTTTTCTTAAGCAAGGACTCATCCTGAGCCAGTATTCCATGGTAGTTGAAGTATACTAGCCACCTTCCCCAACCAGCTAAAACTGCAAGGCTGGAGGACTAGACACCTCCAGGGAACTCAAGACTATAGAGTGGTGAACACTCATTGGTAGAGGTCTTTGAACACTCTAGGCCATGGAAGCTGAATGCTGGTTCCCCTGTTTTCTCTTTGGACTTTTCAGTCTACTATATTATGCTGCCCCTCCCAATCCCCCAATCCCAGCTCTAAGATCCCTTAGACCAAATATTTTTCTTTTATATCCACAATTAATAAAGGTTAGAGAAGCCTTCAATGATTGTAGCTTCTCATTCATCATCATAATAAATAGAATTGGAAAACAAGATGAGTCAGTATTAGCATATATTATTACGATCCACAACTGTCAGGTCCACTGAGCAGCCTATTATTGCCTAATTGGCTACTTTTTTGGAGTATAGATCTGGGTCTTGGTTAAAGGTGGCTACCTGAGGACTTTCATATAAGGACTTCCCAGAGGAACAGCACTCCCATTTATATGAATTTTGGCTGTCTAAGGAGGTCCAGATGAACCTGGTTAATTTCCTTCACTACAGTTACTATGAGTGGGAAAAATCAAAGGGAGAGTTGTGCAAAGTCTGCATAAGAAGGTATAAGAAGGAAGATAATAGACGTCATCATGGGAAGAGAGGAAGTTGTCTTTGTACATGGTGTGACACCTGAGATGCTGTGCAAGGGCCCAATTTATTTCCTTGTCACCTGGATGAGGGTGTCACAGTGAAGAAAAACAAATCTTCCCCTGCTAATGGTCAGATCTGTGTGAATATGTCCCTATTCAATGGCTGCATAGCCCCTCCAGGACAAAATAGAAAATCTATCATTTGATTTCCCAGCCCTTCCCAACTTTGCCCCATTTTACCTTCTCTGATTTAATCCGTGTGTATGTATATGTATGTATATAAATATATATATATATATTTAATAAGTAAATATGTGCCTACTATGTGCCAGTCACTGGGCTAAATATTTTACAAATATTACCTCACAGGACCTTCACAGGTGTTTTATGCCCAGGTTACACTGGGGCAGACAGGGTATAGAGTTTGAAGCTGAATTTGAACTAAGTTCTTCACTCAAGAACCAGGGCTCTATCTAGTGGCAGTTATTTGCATGTTGTCTCCCCCATGGGAATGCAAATCCTTCAAGTCCGGGGCCATGGATGGTTCTCTTTGTATTATCCTTTGTATAGGGCTTAGCACAGTCTCCATATCATCCTAAGTCCTTAATAAATGCTTACTGACTGCTTTGGCTAACGATATAAACCATGATCACACTGAAAAACTCTAAGTAGCAATTTTTGCATCTGCCTCAAAGGCCAGTAGTGGTACTGGTAGGAGGAGGGGAAGGAGGAGGAAAGAAAGAAGCATGTCTGAGGAAACCAGGAAGTTTCTAAGCTGCTTAGGCAGAGCTGGGCCTGGGAGGACATCTCCCCCTCCCCTAGGAAAGCAGCACTTAGATTTTCCATCCCGGGACAAAGGCCCTGCCACTCTGCTTTGCCTGGCCCCTTTAGGCAAGCTGGGAGAATGGGGTTTTGCTAATGATGGAATAGAAAGAAACAAGATATCTGGGGGAAGGGAAATAGCAGAGGAAGAGTATGGTCAGTACTGAGACCTTCTGTACCCTGAGGGCGGTGTTCTAGCTTCATCTCTCCCTTGTTTAACTCCTTCTGAACAATCATGGGCTTGGACATTGGGTCTGAGGGCCAAAGCCATCCCCGAAGGGAGTTCTTAACATTTTTTGTGTCGTAGTCTCCTATGGCAGTCTGGTAATACTTGTGGACACTTTCCCAGTAGGTCTTTAAATTCATGAAATAAAATACATAGAATTATAAAGGAAGCCAATCATATAAAAATTTTTTTCAAAACAGGTTTAGGGACCCCAGTTGAGAACCCATTCTCTAGGGAATACTCAAAAGAGCAGAAATAAATATTGAGAGCGAACACTTCACTTAAGAAAAGACAGAAAAAAACGGAGTGAGATTTGTTGACAAAAAATGTTAAATGTTAAAATGCACACATGGATGTGAAAGTTGTGGCCTAGAAATCCCTCTGATTTTTCCAATCAATTGCCTTTCTGGTGATGGGCTGTTTCTGCTCTAGAGACATTTCCTCTTTTTGCGGTGTCCTTTCTTTGAAATCCCATATATTCACAGTCTTTTGTTTTGTGGAACTTCCATTCTTCCTCTCCTTCACTAACAGGCATCTCTCTGTCGGTGACATGCAGGGCGGGAAGCCCATCAGCATCTTTCTCTCTCAAATCTGGGTCCCTCTTTAGTGGTCATATTCATTCAGTTAAAAAAAAAACACCCAGAAATTATGCCATAAATTATTGGGAGCCTGGTCTAAACAACATACTAAGCCCTGGAGGCCAGTGTCCTGCAGGCTACTGTGACAGCCCTCCTTTGCCACAGGCAAAGGTAGAGCCATTCTCTTCCTTTCTAGTCTTTCCCCATTTTCTCCCATCTCCCATCTCCCTGTCCCCTCAGCCTGGTGTCTCAAGTTAAGTGCATTCTCCCGGTGGTAAATGTACCAAATAAAGGGCTTATTGCTTTTAGCATTGACTTGTCTTGCAAAGCCCCTTTGGGGACCAGCAATGAAATAAAACATGATTTTTTTTTTAAATCTCATCATAACCAGAGTAAATCACAAAATTCCCAAATAAAAGTGAGTTTATTGCCCCATTAATCTTCAAGTAGAAATAATACATAGTTAGGATTACTTTTGAGTCATAAGTTCTCTTTTACCCTTTCTTAGGACATAAAGACTTTATGAACAGTAGCCTCAACATGATGTCTGCCCCAAATTCATCAATCTTTCAACAAACACTGATTTAGTGCTATGTCCCAGCTATTATGTCAGGCATTGGGACACAAATTTAACAGTCCCCTGTTAAAGGACTTTGCATTTTACCTGGGGAAACAATGTGTATGAGCACAAAATAAATACAAGGTAATTGTAGGAGATAGTGGTGGTAAAGGAAACCCTAGAAGGCAGACATGGAGATGGGAGGATGAAATTAGGAAAGGACTTTTATAAGGGGTAATGATTGAGCTAACTTTTAAAGAAGCTAGAGATTTAGAAGGTAAAAATAAGTGGGAGCACATTCTAGTTTTGAGGGAAAAGCCAGATGTAATGTTTTGAGTAAGCAATAGCAAGACCAATGTAGCTGGACTAGAGTGTATAGAAATAGGTCATGGAAAATAAAGTTGGAAAGGTAGGTTGAGACTGAATCGTGATGGGCTTTGAATGCTAAACAAGAGAGCTGAAAGTTATCCATTCCTTGGTCTTTGCTGCTCCCTGGCAACCTATTCCCTCACGCCAATGCTCTAGTCATTTTCTCAGTCCATCAGAGGATAATGGTTTTAAAGCTGGAGTGGACCTTGGAGATCACTTGGCCTAACTTCTTCATTTTACAGATGAGGATATTGAGAAAGAGAGTTTCATGACTTGCTCGAAAAGCAATATCTGAATCCAGATCCTTTCACTCCAAATCTAGTGCTCTTTTCACTGTATCACTCTTGTGGTCTTGAATGACTTTTCCATGATACTTTGCAACAAATTTGACATTCTTAAAAGTTTGCCTATACCACCTACTCCCTGCGAGTAAACACAGGCATACACTTTCACTGTTAACACTGTTGCTTTCAATGGTAACATATTTGCTCACTCCTCTTGATCCACACTAATTTATTTTCCTTTCGTTTGTTCCCAATAGTACATCTTCATTGACCTTCCCTAAGAAAGAAAGGGGACTGAACTGGGGACCCTGGAGAGTTCTCTTCTAACTAAGATTCATCAATACTAGCGCTCTCTCTCTCTCTCTCTCTCTCTCTCTCTCTCTCTCTCTCTCTCTCTCTCTCTCTCTCTCTCTCTCTCTCTCTTCTCTCTCTCTCTCCCTCTCTCTCCCTCTCTCTCTGTCTCCCTCTCTGTCTCTGTCTCTCTCCTTCTCTCTCTGTCTCCTTCTCTCTCTCTGTCTCTCTCTCTCTCTTTCTGTCTCTGTCTCTCTGTCTCTCTCCTTCTCTGTCTCTCTCTCTCCTCTCTCTCTGTCTCTCTCCTCTCTCTCTCTGTCTCTCTCCTTCTCTGTCTCTCTCTCTCCTCTCTCTCTGTCTCTCTCCTTCTCTGTCTCTCTCTCTCCTCTCTCTCTGTCTCTCTCCTTCTCTGTCTCTCTCTGTCTCTCTGTCTCTCTGTCTCTCTCTCTCTCTCTCTCTCTCTCTCTCTCTCTCTCTCTCTCTCTCTCCCTCTCTCTCTGTCTCCCTCTTTGTCTCTGTCTCTCTCCTTCTCTCTCTGTCTCCTTCTCTCTCTCTGTCTCTCTCTCTCTCTCTCTCTTTCTGTCTCTGTCTCTCTGTCTCTCTCTCTCTCTCTCCCTCTCTCTCTGTCTCTCTCTGTCTCCCTCTCTGTCTCTGTCTCTCTCCTTCTCTGTCTCCTTCTCTCTCTCTGTCTCTCTCTCTCTCTCTTTCTGTCTCTGTCTCTCTGTCTCTGTCTCTGTCTCTGTCTCTGTCTCTGTCTCTGTCTCTCTCTCTCTCTCTCTCTCTCTCTCTCTCTCTCTCTCTCTCTCTCTCTCTCTCTCTCCACACACACACACACACACACACACACACACACACACTAACTACTAGCCATATACATGGGATAAGTGCTAGCCACATTCATGGGTTAACTTTGTAAATTATAAAATATTTTTTAAAAAATCTTCCATATGCAAAAATGATGCAAAATAACTGCCTGGGTGGTGGCTATTGGTAGGTAGCTTAGAATAGAAGCTCTTATAAATGTATTTTTAAACTAAAGTCAATGCTGAGAAAATGTGGTTTGGAGGCAGGCGCCCTCCCGTCCCCCAGGGAGGCTCACCCAGCCAGAATGTACTCACTCTAGTACTCCCAATTTGTCTTATTGTTCCCTGTGGCCTTTTACACGTCTGTCCAAGTGGATATTGTCAGTTTTATCCAGAAGACAAAAACCAGTCCCCTTAACTCAGTCGCTCTTGCATGTCTTTTCTACTACCTCTTAATAGGCTGGCATTCATTCTCTCTTAAGCACTGAGGATGCAACAGGAAGAGGATCTAGTTCCTACTCTTCACTTCTGAGGGCTTTCATTGCTGTTCTGCTCTTATTTAAGTTAAAATACATGCTTATTAAGTTTCATTGACAGATTGTGGAACACATTATTATCAGACATGATGCCTCAAGGTAGCTCTGCGTCCGGAAGTGGAAGTAAACATTTAGTGGTTTATTGTACCCTGGCAGCCTGTTAAACAACAGGCAGAATTTAGCAGTAAATAGAGCTCTGTCCCTTGGATAATCATTTCTAATAATTCATCTTAGATTAATTTCTTATGTTCTCAAGCTCATTTGAGCTGCATCTGGTTATATTTATCAAGAAGAGATCAGTGATTTAATTGAAAAAATTTGGTACCTTATTCCAAAGCTGCTATGTAAGTGAGAATGAGGCAAGAGTAGTTTTCAGAATTTCCCCACTGATTATAAATGGAAAATGTAGAATATAAATATGAATAAATAAATAGTAATAATAACAATGATAAACTATTTATGTGCTTTTTTTGGATTGACAAAGTGCTTGCCAGTCCTGGAGTCGGGAAAACTAATCTTTGTGAGTCCAAATCTGATCTCAGACACTTACTAGCTGTGTGACTCTATACGGTTCACTGTTTGCCTCAGTTTTCTATAAAATGTGCTGATGAGGGAAATGGCAAATTAGTATCTATTTGCCATGAAAATCCTAAACGGGGCCAAAGAATCTGGAATAACTGAACAAAAGCTTCATATCTGTTAATCTCACTGGCTTTTTGTGACTATTTGGGGCAGGGAGGGGGTGTTATATAATACTATTTCTAATTTACAAATGAGGAATATCGAGGATCAGAGAGGTTAGAACAGCTAGTATAGTGGCAGAACCAGGATTTAAATGTTCTTTCCTTATTTCATCATGCTGAATTAAACATCCGATGTTATTCACCAGTGAAAACATGGAGTAATTCTTTACTGCACCTTATTTGAGTTCACTATGTCTCCTCTATCCCTACGGAGGAGACAGAATTGAGGAGAATTCTGGAAAGAATGCTATGGAAGTCAGGAAAGAGTTGGATTGAAATCCCAGTTATGCTACTTTACTAGCCTTGTGCCCCCAGACAAGTGACGTTCCTACTATGGAACTAATCTCCTTTTCTGTAATATAAAGAATAAAGGTAAAAGAATACCTCCTTATCAAAGGTATAATATCAACTCCTCAGAAGAGTTATGCAGAAAGCATTTCATAGGCATCTGTAACCCCTACTACATGAAAGGCTGAGGCCGGTTGGGAGTTCTGAGATGTGTGTGCCCTAAGTGCATCATCAACATGACGGGACCCAGAGTGGAGAGGCACCAGGCTGCATATGGAGGGGCAAATCTTTACTTCAAGAAGGCCAAAGCTTCCAAGTCATTAGACCCTAGCACTTGAACTCTGGGTGAAATAGAAAAGACCTTAAAATTCTATACCCTAAGCTGAAATTTCATTTTATTTCTATTAATTTATTTAAAAATTTCACACAAGTTTCCGAATATCTTTCCCTTTTCTCCTATATCCAGTGTCTTTCCTTATAACAAAGAGGAAAAAAGAAGAAAACAAGAAAAGTTCTGAAAATTAACAGTCACATCAGTCATATCCAATAGTATATGAAATATTCCATGTGGGATCCCATAGAAGAGCAGAGGTCCATCTTCTCAACACTTCTCTGAGACCAAGTTTGGTTTTTATAACAACATTCCATTCCATTTCAATTTTTTTTTTCTTTTCACATGCACTGCTGTAGTACTATATATTATTTTTCTGGTTCTGTTCAGTTCACTGTATATCAGTTCAAGTCTTTCCAAGTTTCTCTACAGTCTTCAAAATAATTCCATTACATTAAAACACTATAATTTGCTAAGCCTATTAGCCTGTTGATGGCCATGAACCATGATTCTGGGTTTTTTGTTTTGTTTTGCTTTTGAGGGGGAGGGGTTTGGCTACAAAAAAAGGGTTACCCTTAATATTTTGGATATGAACTTTTTTTTTCTTCTGTTTTTGACTTCCTTGTGGTTGAAGCAATGTACGAAGGGGTACAAATATATTAGCCACTTTTTTTTTCTGATGAGTCAATTAGGTTTAAGTGTTTCTGATTTTCTATAGCTCTTCCAACTCTAGATCTATCTTTTGCCATCTTTTCCAATCTGCCAAGTGTAAAGTAAAAAGAAAGTTGTTTTGATTTAAATTTCTCTTATTATTAATGATCTAGAGTAATCTTTCATATGATTTCTAATAGTCTGCTATACTTCTTTTGGAGAACTATTTGTTTATATCCTCTTCTGACTTATTCATCGGAGAATGTATCTTGCTAACTTCCATATTTGATATAAATAAAAAAGGAACAAAGTGATTTACTCAACATCACTAAGGCAGTAAGGAGGCAGGTTGGGATTTGAACTCAGATCTTCTAACTCAAAACTGAATATTCCTCCCATGTTGACTCCACAAATCTGGTCCTCCCACTACATGGTACTTTGGATTCCATTTGGAAAGACTTCAATTGTCCAGTCTTATTTCTTCAAATTTTATTCTCCATCAAACTACTTTACCCACTATACTGTAACTATGCCTTGCTTTATCATCTTTTTTTGGTTTATGTTTTCTCTCTTTCCCTTTTTTCTTCCTTTCTTTTCCTTCCTTCCTTCCTTTCCTCCTTCCTTTCTTTTCCTTTCCTTTCCTTTCCTTTCCTTTCCTTTCCTTTCCTTTCCTTTCCTTTCCTTTCCTTTCCTTTCCTTTCCTTTCCTTTCCTTTCCTTTCCTTTCCTTTCCTTTCCTTTCCTTTCCTTTCCTTTCCTTTCCTTTCCTTTCCTTTCCTTTCCTTTCCTTTCCTTTCCTTTCCTTTCCTTTCCTTTCCTTTCCTTTCCTTTCCTTTCCTTTCCTTTCCTTCCTTCCTTCCTTCCTTCCTCTCTCCCTTCCTCCCTACCTCCATCCCTTCCTCCCTCCCAACTGGGGTTAAGTAACTTGCCCATGGTCACACAGCCAGGAAGCATTAAGTACCTGAGGTCAAATTTGAACTCAGGTACTCCTGTCTTCAGGGCTGGTGCTCTAGCCATCACATCAACTAATTGTCCTTGGCACATGGGTTGGTTTTTTTTTTTGGGGGGGGGGCTTTTACATCGTTTTTATCATCTATCTCTGTTTATAAAAATACCATCTATGAATTCTTAACTCTCATCCCAGCTACAGCTAAAGTTTTCCTTTGTTTATAGGCTTACTATCATTCTAAAGCATTTGCCACTTAAATGTATTATGTCCTACACTGGAATTATCTGCAGCTATGCCTTTTTCCTTCTGCCCATCCCCAAGACTAAGAGCTGCGGGAGAGGAGGGAACCTTCCTAAAGTATGATTTGAGTAAAAACTAAGAAGACAAAGATTAATGGATGGCTTATGGAAGTAGGTTCCTAACTTTACAATTATGTCTCATACTTTGCATCCCCTACACATCCAGTAGGAGCTTGATAAATGCTGAATAAATGCACAAATAATGAGTAGTATAAAGATAGGTAATACATAAAGTAAATGGGGCTCCCAAAATAAAGGAATATATGAAATCAATTTTCTAAAAATAGCACAGTCAACTTCTGAGTATTTAACATTACAAGGAGCGAGAACCCTGATATTAGCACCTCTCCTATTTCAATAAAAAGCAGAACCATCTCATTTTAGTTTCCTTCTGTCCCTGCCCCCATTCAGCCCCTATTAAAAAATAATGGCCTAAATGCTGGCAAGAAAGAGAAATAAAAGCAGGATGATCAGGACCAGATTAATCTTAAAACAAAAATCTATCACTTTGTATTTTCCAAATTTTTGCAATTACTGTTAAGATTTTTGATTCCATAGCCCTGTGTGATACATTGATACTTCAAGTTCCTTTTCCCATCAATGAGGCAACAGTCAGAGAGAGGGTTAAGTGACTTTCTGAGACAGGTTGCACAAGAAGACAGCAGAAGAAATGGGATTAGCCACTCAACTCCCAGTCCTTTTGTTAGTTAACTGAACTTAGTAGGTGAGGAGCCAGAAGCCATCAGTCCTCTATCTAAATGACCAACTTAATTTTTCTCAGCAAGAACAACTTTAAGATGTGTTTTTCATTCGAAAATACACCATCCCTCAGTTATGACACCATGCCAGGATTTTATCTGTTTCCAGTTAAAGGAAATGTAAAGATGCCAGGAAATATTTGCCCAAACAGTGCTGGTTTTCATTAAGCCTGTGCTCCTAGGGCCTAGTAACTGCAATATAAACTCTGTATTGTGCTATTACCACAAAGCACAAACTGGAAATACCTTCTTGCCCCCCTCCCCCACTATCAGCACCATATCACATTTGTTGAGTATTAAATACGATGTTCACAGATATTAAAACTCTTTTACCCCCTTTGGGAATGAAACAAAACTTCCATTCTTCTTTTGGCAGCCCCCAAAGTGGGCCATTCAACTCTCTAATCTTTATAAGCTGCTTCTAGACAGCTGGGATGTTATGCACCTCCTGTGGTCTGAATACATACATACATACATACGTGTATACACATATACCTGTCTTATATATGTTCATACATATAAACATGTATATATACATACTTATACATATAATACCTACACATACACCTATACATACATACACACAGAGAGATAAATATTTCACCCTTTCATCTTTGATCCTTTGTTTCTGTCAAGAAAAAGGGCTGTATCCCTTCCCCAGAAGATACTCATTTTTAAATTTTATTTTCTTCCTACAGTAATATCAAAATAATTTATCCATGTACATGCCCTTGTTCTCCTTTTAGAGATAATAATGGTAATAATATCTATAATTCATCCTCACAACTGTTTCAAGTTCTATTTGTTTCCCCCATCTTACAGATGAGGAATCTAAGGTTGAGAATGATTAAGTGACCTGCTCAGGACTACAAGTGTCTGAGGAAGAACCTGAACTAGTCTTCTTGATTTAAAGTTCAGCTACACAGACAATGCAGAATCCTTGATTTCACTGATGTAAACACTCCTCTTACTACCAGTATAAGCTGTAACCCATCCGTGGTTTATCATCCCATGTTATTCTTGTCCATGTATTTCCATTAATCATAAACTTTCAGTGTTGCATGGGATTTCCCTGAATTATGATCCCTCTTCAAGCATAACCAGCAAGTAACCCTCCAACTTTTACTTGGAGTCTCCCATTAAGGAAACCCACTATGTTGTAAGGCAGTTACTTTACTTTTAGAGAGCTCTATGTGGGAGGATGTTTCCCCTTACTTTTTCTAAAACTGCTTCTCTGAAGCTTCTGCTCATTGTTATTAGCTTTTTTCTCGCAGGGCCAACCAGAACCAAGTTATCTCATCTTCCACATGCCAGTCCTATAAAGACGAGCAAGATTTCCTTGCTAACTTTTCCCTTCTTCAGGATTTATATCACTTTTGAATTCAACTAATCTGGACCAATCCTCTAATAGCAAAATCTAGGTCCTTTGTTAGCCTGGTTGCCTTTCTCCAAATGCTCTCTAGTTTATTGATAGCCTTCCTAAACTGTGACTCCCAGAAAGAAAGATGACACAAGATATAGAATCTGACTAGGGTAGATGGTACAGTGAGATTGCCATCTCAGTTCTGGAGACATGGTTCTCAATTCAGCCTCTGATGCTATTGGTTTTTCTTGGCTGCCATATCACACTATTGACTTAAAATGAGCTTGAGAGTCCCACAGGGGCATCTGGAGAACTATTTTGTAGCAAGGAGATTCCTATCAATATATAAGAACCTATAGGAACAATAAAGCAACATGTACCCTGGTCTTTATTTCCAAAGGAAAATACTAGTTAAAGCCATGAGATTAGAGGACTTTCAAAGGCCATTTGCATATAAATGATGCTTAATTCTTCATGTACAAGGGGAAAAAATCTCAAAGAAATAATATATTGGATGGTTGACAACAATGAAAAGTCTGGCATTTATTGTATTTTATAGAAATATAAAGTAATTAGGTAGCTGCTGAATTTATTGTAGATTTGAGGAGCTGCAGTGTTCTCGAATATCTTATTTGCCAGACCAGATGCCTTTGTTGTCAAGAATAAATGTCAAAGTGGTGAATGGAGCCCAACCAATAGAATACTAATTACCTATTCATAGCATTGGAAACTAATACATGGGGTCAGTAGTGGAATTGACCATATCTGCCAACTGGCCTGGTAGATCACCAGAATCACACGGTCCCTCACTTTTATTATGCCCTTTAACAAAAAGCTTCTTTTACTTGTGTTAAATGCTTATGCTCAAGGACCCCCAAATTTTCTTTATACTTGCAGAAGTCCTCCACTATTACTCTAAATACATGGAGCATATGATTCACCATCATCTGTTGAATCTTACCCCTCAACAAAGTCTGGTCTGGAAATTGAAACCTATCTTTCCACATGTTGTTTCCTTTTTCTTCCCCTATATTAAATGTGTTTGAGCATTAAAGGTACCTTAGTTACCAGGGCAGATGGAAACATATAACCCACAAACTATGGAAATGATAGCTGCTTAAAATAAACGTATGGGCTGATCCAAAAAATGCCATTTCTAGGGCCTGAAGGTCTCTTTAAACGTTATCTCCATGTTTCTCTATTCTGTCTGCAGTGTTCTAATGGGCTTGCTTATCCTCCAATCACAAGCTATGCCAACAAGCTTCACATAAATGGTTTCAGATGCATTGAATGTGATGAGAATTTCATTCAGAACCATATGGCAGTAATAGCAAACACACACACACACACACACACACACACACACACACACACACACACACACACACACACACCCCTCACAGGTATGAGGCAGTCCTATTCCCATTAGAACTAATAAACTAAATAATAAAGTAGCCACAGTGATCTCCTTCTGTTTAATTCCAGCTCCTTTGAGGAGTCTGGGCCTTCCCTACACCACAGCTGAATTTGGGTTCAGAAATCCCATCTTTATTCATTTTCTTTCACTCATGATAAACCATATTGGGAGCAGCTGTAAGCTATGAGGAAGAAATAATCCTCTCACTCTCCCCAAATCATCATCAAATAGTAGTGATAAAGAGTCCATCTGTGCTCGGCGCTGGGCACCCAGAAATGGCACAAGAAGAACAAACCAAAGAAAAGAATAGAGAAGAAAAAGCATGTGAGCTGAATCTACCCAAAAGATCCATAAAAGCCACAACCATGATGACTTCTGGCAAAATCAAGGGACAAGTCCAGAATGATCTACAATTCTGGTAAACTTTAAAAATCTCTTTTTCAAAGTGAAATGAAACAAGGTTGGGGAGGGACAGGTCAGAATTGCTCAGGAAACAAAGTCCAATGAGATTTACAGATGGGAATAGATGGGACAGTTGGATACCAGCAAACAGAGTCTGGAAAGCCAAGGAGAGTGAGCCAGTTGTGAGAAAACAAATATCTTGGACAAGGGCAGAAAGAAATCAGAAATGACTTACATATGGGATTGTGTTTTTACAATGGAGAAAGTCTTCCCAAGTTTAGGCAGCAAATGAACCCCACATCAAAACTCAGTTAATAAAAACATGAAACAAGGACGCACACTTTATACAAGGTCGAGGCAAGGGAACAAATGGTTTTTAACGTTTTTATTAAAAAATGATTTCAGCTGTTTTGATGTGATAAGAGGACAAACGGATGGTCGTTTTGCTGGTTGCATTTTATTAAGCTTCGGTGACTCAGAAATAGCTTTAGTTTCAAAAGGGAAATTTGGCGAGTGACAGCAGCATAAAGTGTGTGAGGCTGTTTATTTTAAAGGAGATTTTACCCTGTGCAAGTTTAATAGTTACATGAACCAAATGCTCACAGAACTATGCTGGAGACATGAGAAGCGGGGGGAAGAACCATGCTTCTACTGCAGTAGTGATGAAAAGGGAAACACCCAGATTTGTACAGAAGCTTACAACGGGCTCCCCTTAATTGGAGGAATAAACTCTACGGGATCACCAGAAAGTGAGCAAAAGGGAAAAACAAAAGGGTAAAGGAAGGAGCTGGGACTTGCTGGCTACTAAGGTCCTGTTCTGGTTCTAGAATGATTCTCCTGTGTGGCTAGGAAATGGAGGAAATGGAGGTACTGGGACCCCAACTATAAGCTTCTTCCTACAACAAATAACTTCTTTCTGGGAGCTCTCTGCTTTCTTGACTTCCACAATTATTTATTGTCAGACACTATGCAAAGTGCTAAGGATACCAAGAAAGATACTGCAATACCTGTTCTCAAAGAGTAACTGGTTTAATAAGGGCAATGAGATACTGAGTGTAAAGTGAAGAAGTGAAGAAGTGAAAAAGATCTGAATTTAAATTTAGCTTCAGACACTTACTAGAAAGCCATTTGGCCTCTGCTTGCCTCAGTTTCCTAATCTATAAATTGGGGGTAGTTCACTAGCATCTACCTCCCAGAGTTGTTGGGAGGATCAAATGAGAGAAAAATTGTAGATTTTAATGCCTAGAACATAGTATCCTATGTTAGCTATTGTTATTGTAAAATTATGTACATGTAAAATATATACGGGATAAAGGGATAATAAGGAGATAAATTCAGAGAGAAGGCACCAGCATTAAGGAAGGCTGGCAAAAGCTTGTAGCAAAGGGTGGGATTTTCACTTTAACAGGCTAGGAAAGGCAGGAGGGCAGTCAGTAAAGACTGTTAGATTAAAGTGAAAGGAGTCTGGAAAGGTAGAAAAAGGTCAAGTTGTAATGGGTTTTGAAAACAAATTGAGTTTTTTATATTTTATATATATTTATTTATATTTTAATTATATTTAATATTATTATTATTATTATTAATTATTTAAGTTTAATGTTATTAAATGTTTATATATTTAGCTTTAAAGTAATAGTGAGCTATGAGAGTGGTGGGTGTTTGTGTAACATGGTTAGCTATGATCTGGGTGGCATATTTTATAGCTTGTATTTATTTTTAATACAAATTCAATCACTCTGGACTTTCTTCTCTCCTATGACTGAATATAAGGGAATTAATTATATATGATCAGGCATCAAATCATTTTATTTCTTGGAATGGGTTTCTCAAAGCTACCCCTTCCTCTTCCCATAGGCAGCATCTTAATCTGGATTTTCCCCTCTTTACATTCAAATTACTATAGATTTTCCTTCCTTGGTTAACAATGGCCCCATAGTTTCCTGATTGCCTAACTGGTCTCTTGCCTCCAATCTCTTTCCTTTCCAAGCCAATCCATCTTATAGACATACCAAATTCCTGTTCCCCAAACACTATGTTCCCGACAATCTATTGCAATAACCCTAAAATTCTTCCTTTCCAGCTCAGTCTTTTGATTCCCTCCCTTTCCCTTTCTTCTCATTGGCTTATTTAAGGGCAGGTGATTGGCACCAGGAAGGGTCCCTCAGCTTTCCTTTTCCTCGTTTCCAGTTGTTTTCCCCTCTATGCCTTTACCATCAAACCGTCCAGAGTTCCTCTCTCATCTACCTCTTCCTTCTTGAGCCCTTCAGTTATTTCTCATAATCACTTCCCCATTCTCTCCTGAGTTCTCACTTTATTCATTCACTGAACCTCTTCCTTACTCTCTTTTGGATCAGGTCCCTTTATGCCTCTCTGAACATGGTTGCCATCTTTCCTTTTGCTCTCTCTCCACTGCATTGGATTCCTTCTCTAACCAGCACTTTACAGAACCAAAGAACAAATCTACTCTCTTGCCCTTAAAAAACCCTACAAAGAAACAAATTTTAAAAAATCTTTTTTTTTTTAAAGGTTTGGCCTTCTGTGATTTGGATTTACCCCCACCTAAACAATTTTATGTCCAATTTCTCCTCAATAAAAATCCTCTAAACAACCAACTAAGCAAATCTCCTATCTTCTCCCTTCCCCCACAGTAATTTGCTTTGTGACTACAAACATATGCAAGCTTTCTCCTATTATGAAAAGAGCCTCTCTGACAATCCAGTGTTTTTCTCAAGCTATAATCCTCTTTTTTTTCTCTTGGCCATCATATTTCTTGAAAGTCATCTATATCCACTGCTCCTATTTTCTTATTTTTTACAGGCGTCTGGGCAATATAACAGAGAGTACTACACTTGGAATAAGGATGAGCTGAGTTTAAATCCTACCTCTGACCCTTAATTGGGTAACATTGGGCAAGTCTGTAAGGCTCAGTTTCCCCACATGTAAAATAGGTATAACAACAACCCCTATCTCACAGGGTTATTATGAGAATCAAATAAGATAATATGTAAAAAGCTTTGCAATCCCCAAAGTATTACATAAATATGCTAGCTATTATTATTCAGTAAGCCCTTGACATTTTGCTCATCTAACTATGAAAATCTGCGAATTCCTCAAGCACAGTCTTGAACGTGACTAAATCTTTAATAGTTCACTAGATATTTGAGGTGGCTGTCTTGGTTCTTTAATTAGATCATACATTTCTTAAGGACAGGATTTGATTCTTCTTCCTCTGTCTCCTCACAACATTAGACATCCAGAAGGAGTTTGAAATGTACCTAGTTACTGATGGGACAGATTCGTCAAAAGCTTCCTAATAATTCACAGATCAGACTATTAGGTCCTTTCCAATTCTTAACTTTTATAACCCATGAATATGACCCATCAAAAGAAAGCTTTTGAAGGCAAGATCAATGTGAATTAGCAAAGTAGGAAAAGATCTGGTAGGAGATAGATTTTAAACCAGGTCTTGAATTAAATTTAAAAATGTATGTACTTTTCCTAACAATCTTATTTTACCAGTAATGAAGGATTGAGATGGAGGACAGAGGTGGATGTGGCCTGAGGAGAAACTCCGGTGTCCAGATTTTCAATCTATTGTTTAAACCCAGGGGAATCCATAGAAGGCCCTTGAGGAAATATAATGTGTTTGCATGTATATTTCTGGGGAGCAGTCACACCTGGTTATTATCTCTTACTAACCTAGTAGCATAAATCACATGTAAATCAATCAGAGTAGCTAGCACTTCATAAAGCAGACAGGTGAAGTATGGAATAAGATATTCATTCTCAGATATAGCCAATGCGTGTATTTCTTTTACATGAATGAACATTCTTTTATGAGAGGGCTTCTGATAGATTAGTGTGAAGGGAGAGATGTGGGAGGCAAGATATGAATAAAACATATTGTAAAATACAGAGAAGAAAAAGAAATTAAGGAGGGGACACAAATAGCAATTTTGGTACCATCTTGATAAATTATATATGCTCTTTTATACATATATGTAATAATTTCTTTTAAAATATACAAAACAGAAATTTAGTTTCTTAAGTCATTTTTCTTCTCTTTTTTCCTTTTTTTCTTTTGCTTTTCATATGGCAAAGTTCACATGGTAAGAAAAATATGTGTATGCACATATACACAGATATATAGATGTATATACTAATCAATATATATGTATATATGTATCTTTATATCTATCTAATATAGCAAGAAATATCTATCTATCCTTAGAAAGAAATTGCTAGAGATAGACAAGAAAACTAATTATAAGGAAAAGGAACGTGAGAGCTAGGTCTGGAGTTTGGGGAAAACTTTTGATGACAAGAGAACTTTTTGTGTCAGGAACAGTAGCGGAAGGCCCTGAGCAGACTGCATGCAATGGGAAAGAGGTTCACATAAAAGAAAGGACTTATAACATTTTACCTAAGGGTAAACCCTGCCTACTAGCCAGGCAAGCAGAGTAGACTTTATCATTCCTACATTGGAGACATTCAGTTATGATCTTCACCTGCCTACAAAGCCTTAGCAGAGGATCCCAGTTGAAGACCTTTGAATAACAATTCACCTAACAAATAATAAATAACATTATCTGAATAACAATTCACCTAAATCTTCTTAGGTACAATCACAAGCACCTGAGGAGTGAAAGAGATATCTGGACTAGACAAAAAATTTAAAGTTGACCTTCATATTGCATAAATTATTTTGGAAGTTGCGTATCATACATTTGAAAAATTCCTCATCTCAGGATACAGTGAAAACAAAATTTGTTGAACTTTAGAAATAATTTTCACTTCAGGTATAAGTAGACATGGACATTAGCATCATGATGTATTAGATTTTAATGGACAAAGCAACTTAACATAAAATATTGAGGATCACAAACTGTAATGTTTAGAAATATTTGCAAGTTTATTTTTGGACTAGATGTGTGATTTTTGTGAGAGGGAACTCTTTCTCTCTCAATGCAGATCTAGACCAACTTTACAATTTATAATCCTATGACAAGAGTTAACTTAGGGCTTATGCACTTAAAAAATATGTTGACAACTTTATTTCAATATATTTGGTTTCTACTGTAATCTTATATATGTTTTAGGCACGTAAAGGACATTATTCTGAAAAGGGGTCCAAAAGCTTCATGGTAAAGAAACCCATGATACACAAATAAGCAGGAAAAAGAAGAAATTAAAGAGACTTGCTCAGTCATCCAACATGGAAGTGAGCCTGTAAAATAAAGTGAAATGGAAATTTGGTTGTTCTCATCATAATCTTGCACATTACAAATTTATGTCTACTAATGAACTTATTGATCTTTTTTTTTTCAAAGAAAGTAGATAACTGATGACAGTCATTAATTTTTCTTAATGTACTTCCAAAAAGATGGCATGTTTCTCCTAGATCCAAAAAGGAAATGACGCCACTTAGACAACCGTTATAAATGGTATACATGGAGAAAAGCAATTTTGTAAATGGTTTTGGGGGAGGATATGACCACACAAAGAAACTTTGACTAGTTTGTGTGTAGTCATGCAAGCAAGCTAAGCCTGGTATTAGAAGCATCATAATTCTGAACCTGCCATTTTGGTTTTAAATAATATGTGGGTCTGACTTCAGCTTGGTGAATCCACATCATAGATATTTTCCATCTCATATTTGTTCTAACCACCATGATTTTGAATAACTTCACTGCTCTTTCACTGAGATCATATCTTTCTCCAAATAGTGATATACTCAAGCCAGAAGACTATCACTGGTGGATTCATAATGACAATGTTCTTAATATTATTGAAGTTAAAGATAGAAAATGAACTCTTGGCTGGGGGATTATATTGCAAGGAAATCAAGAAAATTATCCCAAACCACAGAAAGCATAATTAGAATAATACATATACATACTGTCATACACAAATACATAATGCATGCATATTTTTAAAAATAAGATTTAGGGTTGGAAAGGATCTTAGGGTCTATCTAGTTCAATATCCTCATTTTAAAAAACAAGAATACTTGAATGAGATCACATAGACAGAAGTTGGCAAAAACAGAATTTAAGGACAGGTTTTGGGCCTCTGCACTTTAGTATTCTATTTGTGGTACCACACTGCACACAAGCAATTGAGAATCGATAGAAAAGGGAAGAGAATAAGCATGAAATAAATCATTATTTTTATTTTGCCAAAGCTTATAGAATTTTTAAAATTAAAAATGCAAATGATTTGGAATCTTCTGCTTCATTTAGGGTTTGATTCAATGTTTCATTTATTTGCACTTTTTATTTTATAATATGTATTAATTTTTTGGGGGGGAAAGGTGTTCTGACCTCAATTCATGATTCCATACAACATTTGCACAGAACATAAGTTGCTGACAAAGGACTAAGTTAGAACAGGTAAGGAATAAGAATTGATTTGTCAGGAGATATACAGAATCCTGATGCTGCTGTCCTAGATTCAGACTCAAAAGTACAGAGAACTTTAGGAATCATATAGTTAAACTTCCTCATTTTGCAACTGAGGTTACAAAGAGTTAAGTGAGTTGGCCAAGATCACACACAGTCAGTGGCAGAGCCCAGGTCTGAAGTCAGATCTTTGGACTTCAAGCCTATTGCTTTCTCCATGACACTACTCTGGTCTTCTATATTGTGGGCTCATTTAAGCAACTTCTGAGACACATAGTTTTATTCACTGTGAGCTATCCAACCTAGGCATCCTTCTTTAGACAGATATATAGCCTGGATGTGCACCTGCCAAGAGATTCTTTCATTTATCTAATGAAAGTTTAGATGAAGGGGGAAAAGAAAAGGAATAAAGGGAAACATTTCTCCATCTGTATTTTATAGTGAAATGGAGCACAATGAAGGGAAAGTGCTCTAAATTGATAGAAGTATTACTTTTTTTATTATATAATCAATACTCCTGAAATTGTTAGCAAAAAGCAGGATACCCTCCAGAATCCTACTGTAATGCTAATGTTGGGGAAAAGAACTTCTCAGGGGCAGCTAGGTGGCACAGTTGACAGAGGACCAGCCCTGAAGTCAAAAGGACCTGAGTTCAAATCTGGCCTCAGACACTTAACACTTTCTGGCTGTGTGACCCTGGGCAAGTCACTTAACCTCAATTGTCTCAACCAAAAAATGATAATTTTTCTTCTTCTCTATGGCTGGACCAAGGCTTTTCATAAATGCAGTAGTTTGGGGAAAGACTGATTAAGCAGCTTATTTCATTGGTATGATAATAAATTTAATTAAAATGAATTTTCATCAATTAATTTCCTAAGGAAAAAAACTCTCAGGTCATTTGGATTCACAAGTTAATCCTATCAAATATTTAAAGAACAATTAATTTCAATATTATATAATTTATTTGAAAAAACAAGTAAAGGAATGCTACCAAATTCCTTTTATGACACAAACATGGGGCTGATATCCAAAACAGAAAAAGAAAATTATAGGCGATTTTAATGAATATTGATGCAACAATTTTAAATAAAATATTAGCAGAAATTACAGCAATATTTCAAAAGGGTCATACACTATGGTCAAGTGGCATTTATACCAGGAATGCAGTGCTTTAATCATAATTGACCATATCAGTTGCAAAACCAATAGAAATCATAATTATCTCAACGGATATAGAAAAAGCCTTTGACAACCACTCCTATTAAAAACATTAGTGAGCATAGGAGTACATGGAGATTACCTTAAAATGAAAAGTAATATTTATCATCAGCAAGCATTATCTATAAAGGGAATAAGCTAGAAGTCTTCCCAATACAACCAGGGGTGAAGCAAAGATCCCCTTTATCACCTCTATTATTTAATGATGTGCTAGAAATGTTAGCTGTAGCAATAAGAGAAGAAAAAGAAATTAAAGGAATTAGAACAGGAACTTAGAATTAGAATATTACTTGTGAGGAAACAAAATTATCACTCTTTGCAGATAATATGATGGCATACTTAGAAAATCCTAGAGAATCAACTCAAAAATGTGAAATTATTAGTAACTTTAGAAAAGTTATGGAATACAAAATAAGCCCACATAAATCATTTGCATTTCTATATGTTACTATCAAAGTCTAGGAGCAAGAGAAAGAGAAATTCCATTTAAAGTAGCTCTACATAATATAAAATACTTGGGAGTCCTGCCAAGACAAAACCAGGAACTATATGAATACAACTATTTCACAGAAATATAGATAATACAGACAATATTTATTCAACACCAGATCAATCAAACTATAAAAAAAAATAGATCTAGAAAAAATGACAAAATTCATGTGGAAGAACAAAAGCGCAAGCATATCAAGGGAATCAATGCATAGACCAATATCTCACACTGTATATCAAGATAAGATCAAACTGAACATATGATTTATACACACAGAGTGAGCCCATGGGCAAATTAAAACAGTATAGAATAGTTCAGCTGTCAAATTTTTGGATAAGGGAGGAATTTAGACCCAAAGAAGAGAGCATTACAAAGATTATACTAAATCAAAACATTGCACATACACAATCATTGCAACTAAAATTATAAGGAAAACAGAAAACAGAGTTTTTTTTTCAACAAATATCTCAGAAAAAGATCTCATTTCTCAAATATATAGAGAACTAAGTCAAATTTATAAAAATACAAGTCATTCCCAAGATGATAAATGGTCAAAGGATATGAATAGGAAGTTTTCAGACAAAGAAACCAAAGCTAACTATAGTCATATGAAAAAAATTCTAAATCACTGATTAGAGAAATAAAAATTAAAACACCTCCGAGGTACTATTCTCATAGCTATCAGAGTGGCATTATGACGAAAAAGGGAAATGTTGAATGTTGGAGGGAATTTGGGAAAGTAATGTGTTGTTCGAGGAGTTGTGAACTGATCCAATCATTCTGGAGAGCAATTTGGAACTATCATAATAATAATATATTAAATGTTATTTAATGCTAGCATATTAAACTATGCCTAAAGAACTATAAAACTGTCCATGCCCTTTGATCCACTGCTAAGTATATATCTCAAAGACATCCTAAAAAGGGGGAAAGGAGCTATTTGTACAAAAATATTTGTAGCTGCTCTTTTTGAGGTGGTTAAGAATTGAAAGTCAAAGTGATCAATTGGGAAATGGCTAAAGAGGTTGTGGCATATGATTGTAATGGAATATTATTGTGATACAAGAAATGACAAGCAGGATGATTTCAGAAAAACCTGGAAAGACTTACATGAACAGATGCGTAATGAAATAAATAGAACCAGAAAGTTGTATACAGTAACAGCAATATTACTTGATGAAGAATTATAAATAACTTAGATTTTTTTCAGCAATACAATGATCCAAGACAACCCCAAAGGACCAGTGATGAAGCATACTAACCAAATACAGAGAAAACTAAAATTGATTGAATAACCTATATCTCTGATTGCTTACTATCTCAGGGTGGTGGGATGGATTGAATTTGGAACTCAAAACTTTAAATAAAAATGTCAAAAAAATGAAAAAAATAGTATTCTATTTTAGGGTTATAATCAGTGATGATTGTGCTCCTTTCCCTTTCCATACTTTTACTGTTTATAATATTTTGACTAGATGAATTCCATTGACTTCAACAAATCAACCATGATATTATGGACCTTCAGGTCCATACCTGAGTACCTCCATGTTGGAACCTATCCATGCCTTCTCATCTGGAAGGATTCTTGCTTATATTTTTAACAACTACTCCAAAGATTATCAACTCAACACTTTAAAGATTTTTAGAACACTCCATGGGCAATAATATAGCTCTTGGGAGTATTTGTTATTTCTGAATCTTGATATGTGTCT
Organism: Sminthopsis crassicaudata; assembly: GCF_048593235.1. Classification (NCBI taxonomy): domain Eukaryota; kingdom Metazoa; phylum Chordata; class Mammalia; order Dasyuromorphia; family Dasyuridae; genus Sminthopsis; species Sminthopsis crassicaudata. The sequence continues at coordinate 46,551,415 of NC_133621.1, forward strand.
GGCTCACCAATTTCCAGATCACACTTTTTATTCTACTCCATACACGTCTTTGCAATAGGCAGCAAGTCTTATGATTACCTGCCATATCACTACTTCCTTTTAGTTTACCTACAATTATGATGCTTTGATAATGCTTTTTGCTACATGATGTTAAGAATACTAGTGTTTAAAAGGTAGATTTTTATGTTGGGGTAACTTTGGTATTCTTAAAGATAATGTGCAATTTAACCCAATTATATAATGCATATCATTATAAAACATGTTTTTGAACTATTTTCAGGTATGTTATACCTTGCGATTTCTGATGTTGGTCTGAAAAACAAATCTGAAGAAATACACAAAATAAAGATGCTACAGCATAACATAGTGAGGAAACCACTTTTACTGGGAGTTATGAAGTTAGGCATTTCATATCCCTGGCATACCACTGAATTGTGTAAGCTCGATTTTCTTAATTCTATAGACGAGGAAACTCAAAACCCCAAAGGAAACTCAAAAAGTGGTTAGGTGACTTGTCCTAAGTAACTGAGGCAGAATTCACACCTGTGTCTTCTTGATCTTTAACATCTACCTATCATGCTTCCTCTGTGTAAATGGTATTTTAATATGCCTTTAAAAATTAGTTCTCTCAAATGAAAGTCTAAATATTGCCCCCTTGTGATCATTTTCATACTCATTATTTGCTTAGCAAGCTTTGTCATAAATAATTCAAAGATAAACTTCAGCTCAGGCCCTGTCAAAATGATCACAAATTCTGAATAAGTAAAGCTTAAGTTAATGAGGATTTAATTATTTATTAGGTTTTTTAAAGTGTACATATTTCAATAATAATATAATTAAGCTATTGTTGCTTAAATATCAGACACTTACCCCTTACTCCCTACCCCATTCACCCACACACAATTTTTTTTTTTAATTCTGTTTGGCAAACACATTTAAGAAATACTTGTTATGTGGAGTAACAACAATAACACAGTACCAACAACATGGAATAAGATGGTGAGAAAAATAAATGGGTTTACACTATCTACTCCTGTGACTATCAATTTGACAAGAACTTATTTAAAAAATTAAATTGGCAGTATTGGATGTTCTAAGAAGGAAGATTTATAATAAATCAGGGACTTTATAAATTCCACTTTAACCCACCAATCGAAAGACTGACCTCTTGCTGAATGGAGTGGTTGTGAAGTCAGTAAAGGGTTAATGATCTAGCAAAGTGTCTCCTCCATTTCCTGATGAGAGGAGAATGTTGTAATGTGAAGGATTTATGAATTACTCAGGCCAGTCAGCATCTTTCATACAACAGCTCCTGTCTAGATCTATTCCTTACCTGCTGGGAAGAGACAATTCCCCTCACGCTTGGAACCCTGAAGCCCTTTAAGCTGCTTGCTCTGTAGCCTTGGCAGCTGGGCCCTACACAATTCTTGATCTTTTGCAACTGGGCCTCCCTAAATAAAAACTATGGCGCCTTGTTAGCCAACAACTGAGCGTGAAATCACTACACTGCAATCCCCCACTCTATGAGTCAATCAATTTTTTTTTTCCATTATAGATCTAGATGTTTGGGGTCACTGGGGGAAAAAAAAAAGTAGGGAGCAAAATTAATTTAATTCCATTCAACAACATTTGTTAACATATTAATATAAAGCAGTTTCGCCTTAGCCAATAAAGCCGAGGAAGCATGTGGTTGAATGTTGTCATGCACCGAATGCTGCATAGGGGATAATGGACTGAACTGCAGAGATGGATGCATGGCCCAGGAATGAGCTTTTGTCAGGTCTGCAATTGCGAACAGATTAGACTCTATTTGACAAGATACTGAAGTTGTAACATATGTTCTTTTAAAGAGTATTAACATTTTATGCATTAGATGCACGGTAACTGACAGAGCAAGAGCTGCTAACCTATCAGAATATCATCTCGATTACGTCTTGTCCACTGTTGTCCACACGTGTGAGGGCTCTGGAGGGGAGGGGGATCCCTCTGAAGATGGGAGGGGGAGGAGAAGAATGAAGGAGGGACTGGGGGATGGGGTGGGATTGAAACACATGGTTTCAAGGGCAAAGAGGGAAAAGGGAAAAGAAAGTACTCTGCAATGTTCTCTAAAAAAAGTTCAATGGTTCTAAACATAACATAAATGGATTTAAGGGCTTCAGGAGAACCAACATTATTTCATAAGAACTTATCACATTTTTAGCCTTCAACACATTTTTTTTCTGGTTAATTAACCTATCAACAAATAATCCCTATAAATCTAAAAGTTATTCAGGCCATTTGGCTCTTAAATAGTCCAAAATGTGTTTGCATATAGTACCAATAATGTGTCAGACACAGCACTAGGAACCCAGGAGACCAAAAACAAAATAAAACATAACAAAACAAACCAGTGCTTGCCTCTAAAGAAGCTACAATGTGTATTCTATCTAACCATTACTTCTATATAAGGTGTCCCAAAAGTCTTAGGGAGGGTTTAAGCTTTAAGAGTTGAACCAAGTTTAAAAGCTACACTAAGATTTCTGGTACATTGTAATTATTTACCTGCCAATTCTATTCAAGGAAGCTTCAGATCTTTGCTTTATGTCAAATACACCACACTGAAGGTATATTTCAGAGCTCTAGGAATGATAATGACCTCCGTCTTACATGGTATTCCCCGCATCCCTACTTACTAGGGAGTAGTATCATTAGTCAGCTCTTACCTGTCCAAGATCATAGTTTTGTTTTGGAGTTTGCTTATTTGTTTTTTAATTTAACTGAAAGTTTCCAGTAATTGTTTAAAAAAGGGGTGGGGGTGGGGAATTAAAGACATGGAAGAAGTGAAAAGTTGGGAATGCTTACAAGTAATCATGGCAAGTGTCATGTGAAAGTTAGCACCATTCCTTACTCAAGCCCAGTGAAGGTCAGTTTTCTATAAATATGCCATCTGACTGTTGGCAGGTCCAATATCTATTTCGCAGAGTAACTACTAAATACATTTCATTCTGTATCTTTCCCCTGCTCCCTCTTAAGCATTAAGGCTGGTTCTCCATGGATCTAGCTTCTCTGGTCTCCAGGGATACTAATTTGAATACTTTTTTTAAATCCCATAATTAGAATTGCAAATTTTTAAATAAAACAAAGTGTGTTTTGATGTCAAACAAAAGAATTTGGAGTTACCAAATCTTGGAGCACCTGGGTTATTTTAATATGGGATCCCTAATTCATCTCAAGAGAACTCAAGGCAAAACTGTGGAAATGATAGGAAAAAATGGCTTGTATACCTAAAAAATAGTTGCTATGCTCCTCACAGAAGAGACCTTGGGACCCATAATCTTATTTTATAATCTTGTAAACTGGTAGAATATCGATTCAAGGGTAAGAACATTATTACAGATGCATCATAACCTATTGGGGGAAAGCAACATGGTTTGTTTTAAGAAATCATGTCTAACTAATCTTCTGGAGTTCTCAGGGTAAACAAGCAGCGGGCATAATTTATTTAAAGTTGCAAAAAGCACTTAACAAGGTTCTGCATCAAAGGATTTTTTTTTTTTTTTAAAGAATGAACATGGGATTGGGGTGGGGATAGGGTTGCTGCTCTCCCCCTTCCCCCTCTCTTGGATAGAGAACTGGATTAAAGACAGGAAATAAAGAGTAGAGATAACACTTCTCTAATGCAGGAATGTTAATAGTGAGGGCCCCAGAGGGATTGGAGCTGGCTGGCTTTCTGTAATATTTTTAGAAATGATGTGGAAGAGTGCACAGGGAAACTTCCAGGCTTGCTGATGTCATTAGGACTTTTCGGATAAGGAAATGCTGAGCTGGTCTCAGTTTCTTTCTCTTGCAAATATAGAGGCTGGTTTAAGTAATCTCTACAATCCCTTCCAGTTCTGCCATTTTGGATGTTTTGCAGCAATGAATTAGAAGGATCTCATAAATAGGGCCAGAAAAGTGGCCATGTGTAAAAGTGTACATGAAGGATGAAATCCATCTCAATGACCACGATGACAGCCTCTGAGCTGTCGGCTCCACTTTAAAGGGGGAGGATCTAGATGTCATTGCCTGTATAGAAACAGCCTTCACTCAAAGGGTTGCTTTGCCTGCAAAGGGCAATGAAATGCTGGGTAAATCAAGAAACATACTGGAAATGAAATAAATTATTACACTCTGGGGAAAATACAGCACTTGTGCAGTTTGGGGTCACCACACCTCAAGGAATGAAATCACAGAGGCCTAAAAAAGATCAGAGAAAGGCAACTGATATCAGGGAGGAGATATATCCAATAGATTCTATATAGGGAGAATCTCTTTAAGGAGCAGACATAGAGAGTATCCTTCTAAGAAGAAAGAAAACAGGATCTCTGAGATGAAGAATTATTGCAGAAGTTCATAAAATTATAAAAGGAATGGATCAGTTTTTGATGCCAAACAAAAGAATTTGGAGTTGCCAAATCTTGGAGCACCTGGGTTATTTTAGTATGGGGTTTTCTAAGTCATCTGCAAAAGAACTCAAGGCAAAACTGTGGAAGTGATAGGAAAAAATGGCTTGTATCCCTAAAAAGCAGTTGCTGTGCTCCTCTCAGAAGAGACCTTGGGACCTATAATCTCGTTTTATGATCTTGTAAACTGGTAGAATATCGATTCAAGGGTAAGAACATTATTACACATGCACCACAAATCATGGTTGGAATATCAAGAAGCATTTATTACAACGTAGAAAGTTTGGGGAAGAATATAAGTACATACATTAGCTATATTGGGTAGTAAACTCATCTCCCGAGTTTATCAATGACTTGGCACAAGTTGAAAATTTAAACAGGTTGAAAATGAATGTGGACAACAGATAATTTATTAGTTTAGAGCCTTCAAGAACATCCTAAATTTTTTGAAATCGACATTTCAGAGCACAGTCATGTTCTCTCCCAAAAATATTAGACTAGATGATCACTAGTCTAATCTGATATTCATTTCTTTTACTTCCTTTTAGTAACATACAATTGATTGATTATGTTTCTCTACTCTACCTGAGCACCCAATGATCCAATTCTGAAGGACAGGAAACGATTCTAGACCAAGCAGCAGCATTGTTTGAACATGTAAATCATCTTTTTGAGGGTTATTAGTTTTTAAAAATCAGCAACATGTAATATTATCATTATTATTATAAGACATTTAAAAAATAGAATAGCTTGTAAGCACTAGATCAATAAATCCCAGTGTACTTCTAACTCTAGTGGCCCTGATTTAATCTTATCTGAATGGCTAATTTATATTTTAAGCAATCTACAAAACACTAATGATGTATGATAAAGTTAGGGGACCATTTAGTCAAGAAAAAACACACAAAAGAATGGGTTCTTGGGTCTCCTTTCTCATTCTTTCTTCCATCTATTGTTTATTTGATCCAGTTGTGTCCAGCTCTGTGACCCCATTTGGGGTTTTCTTGGCAAAGATACTGGAGCACTTTTCCAGTTTGTTTTACAGATGAGGAAACTGAGGCACACAGAGGTAAGTGACTTGCCTGGCATTACAAAGCTACTAAGTTCAGATCTGAATTCAGGTATTGCTGACTTCAGGCCCAATGCTTCACATTCTGTGGTACCATCTACTTGCCCCCCCCTTTTTTTTTCCTTTAGGCTTTCCCAGGGTCCAGGATCCCCAACTAGTCTGCAACTTTCCAAAAAATGGGTCAACCATTTTATTAAGTGACCAGACTCCCTGATTTCAGAATTGAAATCTAAAAGGTATTTCTTCTAAGAGAGTTTAAATTAAAATGCCTTCAGTATACTGCAAATTTTCTGATTCTCAAGTTTCTCTTCTCATTTCAGCCCACTCCAGCCATACCCATTTCTACCCTTTTGCATTTTCATAATAATAACAGATATTTATAAAATCTAATCCGATAGTCACAAGCACTCTATAAGGTAAGAGGTACAGATATTATCTCATTATTAACACATAATATTTTACATTCTAGGAATAGGAGCATGAGAATGGTTCAGGAGGCAGCAGGCTATTAAGTGTCTAAGGAGGGGTTTCAAATCTAGGTTTCTCTGATTCCATTATCAGAGTACTCTATAGCTATTCAAACTGGGCAGAAATTGAGAAGAAAGCCTATTTCTCTTTAGCAAGGTATCCAGTGCAGTTTTCATGCTGAAGGCAATGTTAAATAATAATATTGACCATGTGTGGCCACTGCTAAGCAACGTCTTAAATATGTTTTAAAATTGAGTTCCTGTGTTAAAATCTCAGGTAGTTTCACAGGCAGTGAATCTTAATGAGATTTTACAGAATAACCATGTTACAAATTTTATTTAAAACAAATGAAGTTGACTAAAATGATGAGATGAAAAAATGATCATTTTTATGGTGATATTATTAAAATTATGTGTAGAAAACTAAAAATATATTTCTTCCCCCCCTTCAGTTTTAATATAGGCTCCCAAAACTTCTCACTCACAGTGAAATTACATTTAAATAAAGCCTTTAGGCGTGCTCAGTGTTATGGATTAATTAATTCGACTTGGAAAGCTTTTTTTTTTGCATTGTGTTTCCCACTTTTAATTTTTATTTCCTGGAATAGTTAAAGTTCCTTTCTACATATCAACTAAATAATGGCTTGAGGTCCTGGCTTATAACTGACTATGTGATTGAAACATCTGCTGCGGCAGAAGAGGGAATTGAGACACATCATTTCCAGTGATGTAACCTGTGTCTTACTTAGGTTACATTTCTATCAGAATATAAAATGGGGTTGAGAGATCAATTCTCTAATATAAAATCACTGAGAAAAAAACAAACGCAGTAATTTCTGGCACAAAATCCTGCTAAAGTTCTGGCTTTGATGATGAAGTAATTGGGCTGGATCCTTGCCCTGTGATTGGCCAATTTCTCTCTTGAGCATGTTATTCTGAACCTCTGATCTGAATCTGTCACATAAAGGAGCAGTGTTTAACTGTTCAAACTGTTTTTTTTTTTCTCCTGTATATAATTTATTTCCTAACACCATGCTTTTGTTTATGTTATTTTCTTTAATTTGAATGGCTTTTTAGCAATCGTTATTTCTTCACCATCTTCAAAACTGACCATGCTATAAAACTCAATGCATTTCAGGTTTTTTTTTCTTTTTTAAATATTATCATCTAATGCACTGGTTACCTTTTTTTTTTTTTTTTTTTTTTTTTTTTTTTTTTTTTTTTGAGATGCCAACATACAGACATATAACTTGGAATAATTTATATCTTGCTTTGTAAAATTCTCTTAAATCCTTTGCATGTAGATTAAGGGATAAGCAACAGATATACTCTTAAATTCGATTTATGATTAATTCTGTCAACTTGAAGCAAAATGACATATAAGCAAAAGACGTTTCTTTTTTTGTTAACTTTGTCTAGGTCCTGCCTCTCTCATATTTTGACAATGTTTTGCTTATGTCTAATCCCTCAGAAATCCTATATTCCCTTTTATAAGTCCCTCCCTTCTCTTCCTAACTCTACTCCTTGTTGAATTAAGTGAATTTCTACAACAAAATCCGAATATGTGTGTTCAATTTCTTTATCTGTCCAGCTCAGATCAGAATGAGGTTTATTTGACATCCATTTCTCCTATCCCTTCCCTCCATAAGCATATATATATTTCATTTCTTATATAATAGAGCAAATTAATGCCTCTTCCTTCTTGTTACTTTGCTAGAATATTTCCTTTATTCTCCCTTTTATTTCTTTTCTTAGGGCCACCTACATAGAACACAATCACTTCCCAGAATCTTTGTTTGCTTTATTTAATTCTCTCTATATCTCCTCAAAACAGAAGGATTTTGATGGAACACATTTCTCCTCCTATTAGAATGTAAGTTCTTTATCATTGTAGAACCTTTCAAAGATTTTATTTAAGTCTGATTTTTTTCACCAGTAATACTTGGAAGTCCTCTATCTCATTAAAGATGTATCTTGTCACTTGTGGCATCATTTTTAGGTTTTCCTTGGATACTTGGTTGTAAGCCTTTTTATCTTTTGCCTTCTTTTAAAATACCATATTCCAAGCTCTTCTATCTTAAATTATGTCAGCTATGAAATCTTGTACAATCCTAACTATAGCTCCTTGGTAGGAAAGAAAACAAGCACTTATTAAACATCTTTTATATCCCCAATACTCTGCTACACATTTTACAAATATATCTTTGGATTCTTATAACAATTCTTTGAGGTAGGTGTTGTTATGATCTCTATTTCACACTTGAGGAAACTGTAGCAGAGGTAAAATGGCTTGACTCAGTCACTGTGTTTAGTATTTTATTGTTTGTAAATTGCTCTAGCCTCAGTTTCTAGATTGAGGCTTTGGGTCTGGGTCAAATTCTTCTCTTGCCTATACTCTTGGATGGTGTGCTTGAAACTAGGCACTATACATACATATATATATATATATATATATATATATATATATATATATGTATATATATGTATATATATGTATATATATGTATGTATATATATGTACCCTGAAGGAATTCTTCAGTTTTTTACTCAATATCCTGGTTTCTTGACTCAAGCTCTAGCCACATTCACTTCTCTGTCTCCTTGCATAATTACAAACCTGGAGTTAGCTCCATCTCTAACATGGACTCGGACTCTAACTGTGCGTCAATTCCATTTATGGAAGTCTTTCATGAGACCTTATGTCCTCTGCTTCCTGCTGCTGCCCTGGTCCTTGCACCTGCTGTGGGTTGGGCTAGGCTACCTGGGTTTTCGTCTGGTTTTGTCTCCCAACTGAAACGAAGGTTTTGTAAATTATTACACTGCATCTGTGTACTGATCTGATACACAGTAGATTGGACATGGGTTGCTTAGGTGCTGCTGGTCATGAGTTTTAATGAAATTGGGAATATGGGTAAATGTCATAAAGGTTAAATAAGGAATTCTTGGCAAACAACAAATACAAGTAGGCTACTAAGTCTTACTAGACGATTGAGTATATTACACTAAAGATTAAAGAAAGCCAAGACTAAAATGTGTTCAACTTTGACAAGGAGATGGTTTTGCAAACATATACTTATCAGTGAAGATGCAGGTTTCTTAGTTCACTCATTCTGTATATCTTCTCCTTTGTTAAATGGTATGATCCTGAACTTTGCCAAAAATTTTTGTTCTGGGAGGTTAGTAGCACAGACTACACATTCTTCTCTCCAACTACCTTATGTGGTAGCCAGGATTCTCTTTCTCTCTTCTTTTTTGTCATCCCTGTTCAGTGAAATGAGGAGTCAAGATGAACACATGATTTTTTTTCTTTTTTCACGTACAAAGTTGTTCAAAGTCATATTCAGTTTCAAGAAGGCCGAGATTTTCTGTGAGACTCAAGAGAAATTTGAATTAGAGAAAAACGAGGGATTGGATTGGTAGCCAATGTCATATTCCAAATGAATGCTCTGCTTAATCCCTGTGGCAGTTAACTACTTGTGTCATACATGACTAATCTTGCTGTTCAGACCAGGAACCATTCTTGCTTTTGATTAACTGAAAAAATCTGGACCTTCCATCCTGTACTTTTTCCAAAGTCAGTTCACTGTGAATAGGACCCATATTTCATTCAACCTCTCGTTCATCACTCTGTTTCTTTAATCATCACACAACAATGCATTCAAGGGTGGTCACTTCAAATAGGATGATTATAGGTTCAAAAGCATAATTCTTTCAGAAAAATATCCAATCAGTATATGAAGCTCAAAAATGTTAACTTTATCTGAATGTGTGAAGGCACTGTGATGTTCTCAGTGTGGAGAATCTCTCCTCCAAGCAAGATGGCAAGGTGGAGAGTTACAAAGTAAAGTGGAGAGTTACAAAGTAAAGCCTAAGGAGCTAATGAAGGAATGTGGAAACACAAAGTCATACAACTTGAAATCATAAGAGTTAAGATTTGAAAACAGGTTTTACTGATTCCAATCCAGCACAATCCACTACACAAATTTTTATCCTAAACTCTTCTTCATGAAAACTTCCACCCACCTTCAAAAGGCAGTTCAATTTTTCAGAAATGATGCTGAAAATATTAGTTTCAAAATGCCAATCATCAATAAACAAGAAAATTAATACAAAAAAATCTTAGCAGAAAGTTTTCTATTACAATGCATTAGTGTGCCAATTTCAATTCACCTCCTACATTCAGAAATGACTCTTTAAAAAATCTTTTCAATTTAGCTTCAGATATGAAGGGGTCTGCATAGTCTGGACATGACAAAGATTTAAGCTCTTAAGATTGAATTCGACGCTTCATCACATAAAATCATCTCAAATACTGTTCGGTTAAAGACATGCCCAATTTCTTTACTTTTTCACAATTTTGCCTTTTAATTTGGCATCATGCCCCACGTGGTGCAACTTTTAAAACTGCATTTAACACTCTTCAACCTATGTAATGGTGCTTCAAACCTATTCATTTAAACACCACATCAGAAAACGGATTCTATAATTTCTTTCCTACAAAAATAAATAAGAGAAAGTAATAAAATAGATAAAACCTTCATAGAGGATTGCAGCAATTATATCTCCCTGGCTACAATATAACCCAAAACTTTGCAGGGCTTTGATGATTGAACCATGGCTGAAGTGAATAATTTGCCTTTCTCTAAGAAAACAAGCACATTCATTCTCACCACAATGGAGAGAGGCAGTTTTAATTAAACCTTATCAAAAGATGAATAAAGAAAAAACTCAATACCCATTCCACAGAACTCTATTTTCATCTGTTTAGTTTAAGCTTGCCATGTTCCTGCAATAATTAACCACTGTCCAAGGAATGCTGAAGTTGTGTTAATGTTGGTAAAGATTTAATTAGTTCAATTATCTGGAGAGTATTGAAGGCTCAGCACAGTACTAATTTCTTTAGGCTTTACACATACCTCTGATCAAAATACACTAAACTGAAATATAAATGAACAAAGGAAACTTACCATGACAATTCAGCTATTGAAACAGTCTATATTTCATAATTTTATTACCCGATTTACAAAAAAAAAAAAGTGTCTTTAGAAGTAGAGCTCATAAATGAAGGCTTATCTCTGTGTGTGTATGTATGTGTATGTGTGTGTGTGTGTGCATCTATATGGATGGAAACTTCCTGAACTTGTCAATATCTTACAAGAAAGTTAATTAAATTTGCTTTTAGGAAGGAATGCTCAAGTTAAAACTTCAGTGAGTGATGAAAAAATAAAAGCAACCCAACTAACCTAATGTTTTTAATGCTGGCTACATACTTTATGTCTTTCATGGAAAGTGAGGCATTTAGCAAGCATTGAAAACATAGTAACACAGACAACTGTTACAGTCTGTCAGACACCAGAGACAGACAGTAGGGATCATTTCAGAAAATAGCCTGGCCCCCAGCAGTCTGACCTTCCTGGTGGGAAAGGGAACACAGTGCTGTGCTCAACAAGCTGGGCAACAAAGAAGAAGATACTCAGGTCCCCTCCCTCCCCCAATTTTGACATGCTTCTCACAGGGAAAAATGCAAAGAGAGAAGGGAAAATAGCTCACCTCTTTTTGCAAAGTAGAATTTATTTATACCCAGAAAATTATCTAAACCATAAAAAAAAATTAGCAGACCCTCAAGAGCAGCAACAATCACCATCTTTTCTACTTGTTTAATAATTAAAAAATTTTAAGAGAATGTCTGACCACTGTAGATTTCCCAGGGACCCAATCTTACCCTCAGTTTATACCCATCAACATCAGTGATGTCAGTGGAGACAACAAATGAACCAATGGGATGGTGAAAGAGTCCCAATTTATTGTTCAGATGGAGGGGGACAGAAATTTCTCTAAAAGAAGTTGTCTCAAATTAATTTCTAAGTACCCTCCTATTTCTTTGAATGTGTCAAGAGTTTTGTCTTTATTCTGGAAGAAAGATATACATTTCCTCCACTTTGCAGGAACTTATGGGTAACTTCTTTATCACATTTGTATTGTGCTTTTATAGAGTGAGTTTGTCTACTGATCTCAAAATAGTCCTAGAAAATTAATCAGTTAAAATAATATACACTGGGACAGCTAGGTGGTACAGTGGATAGAGCACCAGCTCTGAAGTCAGGAGGACCTGAGTTCAAATCCTAGCTGTGTGACCCTGGGCAAGTCACTTAACCCCAAATTGCCTCAGGGAAAAAATACACACACACACACAGTGCCATGTCTACAAGTTAATATTTCTAATGCTTTTAATCTGAATATTGAATTCTAAATTGGATATTCCATTCAAAGTCAAGATCTTCTCACTCCGTTAGTTTGTGTCCAGAACAGATATATTGTGCTAGTGACCCCACACTTAAAAAGCAGAAAATCATGTAGACCAATTAGTGCCTTGTTTTCTGTTTCACTAGTGTAACAAGTGTCTTTTGTTGGTCGTCCATCATATCCCTTGCATATGTCCCTTCCCCTCCAAACACACTGCTACCTAATTCAGTCTCTCATTTCCTCTCACCTGGAAAATCATTATTGTGCCCTTTCACTGGTCTCCATGGCATATAACCTTTTCCTTCCTTGATCCTTATTTCATCCAGCTGAAGAATAATCCTTCTATTAGATACATCTGACCATGGCCCTCCTTTACTCAAAAACTTTCAGTAGCTCACAAGGCAAAATACACATTCTTCATTCTAGAATTTGAAGCTTTCCATTTCTGGCTCTAACTTCCCTAATTATGTTATATTATTTCCCTTGTTAGGGCAACTAGGTGGTACATTGAATATAGTCCCAGGCTTGGAGTCAGAAACACTCATCTTCCTGAGTTCAAATCTACTCTCTAGACTCTTAATAGTTAGGTGATGCTGGGCATGTCACTTAATTCTGTGTGCCTCAGTTTCCTCATCTGTAAAATGAACTGGAAAAGGAAACGGCCAATCACCTCAGTATCTTTGCCAAGAAAACTTCAAATGGGAGTCAACAAGATTTCCTTTCTTATTGCAGATTTTTGCCATATTGGACTACTTGTTGACCCCATTCTCATTAGTCAAACCATTCCATTATCTTTGCCAAGAAAAACTCAAATGGGGTCACAAAGAGTTGAACATAGCTGAAATGATTCACCACCAAAAACCACCGCTATTTCCCTTCTATTGTAGTCAAAGTGGTCTATTTGTGGACCTCATTTTCATTATTCCTCCATCCCTGGAATATCCTCCCTCTTCTTTTTCATTTATTATAATCTTCTTCCTTCAAGACCTTTTCCCAACCTCCCCAGGGGAAAGTACACTCTCTTTGGCTCCCTCATATTCAGTCTCATACTAATCTGTATTGATGTTCTATTCCCTCACTGAAATGGAAGCTCCTTGGGGCTCTATATTTTTGTGCCCTCAGCACTTTGTACACCAGCTTGGACCTTGCACAGACAGACCAGGTGTGCATTTGGAGGAAGGGAGCCTGGATCTGGATCCCATACCTGCCAGGATACCTTACATGATCTCTGGATTCCAGTTTCCCATTTCTATAAATGACCTTATAGGTCATGATATTGTTCCATCATCTCCAACTCTTCATGACCTCATGGATGATACTATTCACAGGGTTTTCTTGGGAAAGATACTGGGAGTAGTTTGTCATTTTCCTCTCTGATGGATTAAGGCAAACAAAGGGTGGCTTGCTGGCGAGTGCCCAAGGCCTGATTTGAATTCAAGACTTTTTGACTGCAGGCCTGGGCCCTTCCCCACTGTGCCACCTAGCTGTCTCAACAACCCAGTGAAGTAGAAATTGTGCTGAATTTGGAATGAGAGGGTCCAGGTTCAAATTTTGGATCTCCTAACTTATTGCTCATGTGGCTGTGAGCAAGTCACATGCAGAGAAATTTCTTCATTAATAAAATCACAGCTTGATTAGATGACCTATGGGATCCTTTCCAGCTCCAAATCTATGATCTTATAAAAATACTATTTATAGTATTTTAATAATTAATAATATTGAGTTTTACCTGGAGTTCTATGCTTCTCCATTTTTATATTCTTCACTTTTTATTATAGCTTTTTATTTACAAGATATATGCATGGGTAATTTATATTCTTTAATAAAGGTGTTTTCTTTAGCCACAGGAAGAATATTCCCAAACCAACCATTAAATGTGAGAGGTACCCAAACATTGCAGAGAAAATTCCCCAAGGTTTCTTAACTTGGACTCTACAGATTTCAGAAGGGTCCATGAATGTAAATGGAAAAAAATGACATTGATTTTAATATATTTCTTTTGCAATCCTACATATTTTATGCATTTGAAAACATTTTTTTTTCTGAGAAGGGTTTCATGGACTTCATCAGACCACCAAAAGGAGTACATGACAGACATACCAAAAAAAAAATTTGAAAATTCCTGTTCTAGGGTAAGTCTTTTGGAGACATGTTCATAAATTCTCTCAATGTGAAAGCAATCCTTAATTTCAAGCAAGAAAATTAGAAGAAAAAAAAAAGTATTTCAATGAGAGGGAGGAAATGATCTTTATTATGCAATAGACAGTGTGTTCATTCTGAGCAGCAGAGCTGTAAAAGTGGCAATCATTATTATCCCAGCTCTGGATGTGAACTTTGACTTAGTCTCCCTCTCAGTCCAAAGATTATGCAGATGTGTTCCAAACTGATGAAATACTTGGAGAAGGCAGTTTTACAGATTCATTTTCGGAGCACTCCCTTCTTCTTGGGGAGCAAGCCCACTGGAGTGTCCAGGGCCTGGACAGCCAGCCGGGCCACAGGGAGGGACTTGTACCTTGTTTTCCAGCCCACAAACAACACTTTTTCAGGCTGAGTCAGTTGGATGTTAAAGTCTGTCTGTGACTCTTCAGAGGAGATCTGGGGCACAGAACAAAGGGGGCTTGGTTCAGTTGGCAACACAAGTCACTTTTTCCCCTTCCGAACTAGCCGCTTTTGTACTCGGGAGAGGGAATGCTTTGAGTCTTGAGACTTTAGTCGACCTTCAAATGGACAATAGTGGGCAAACAAGCCAAGGGGATACAACTTTACCAGAATAACCTCCAGGCTGAGACTGGGGCTTTGAGAAAGGCCTCTTTGGGAGATTTCCTTCTACTCTTTACCATGAACAAAGCCCTGACTGACAATACTGAAATCTCCTGCTTTCTTTGGATTAAACCCCCTTTGCAGAAACAGTATGCAAATGCCATGCCTGCTTCCCTTGTCTGACCCAGCTATCTTTTCACTGTCTATTTTACTCAGGCAGACCATCCTCCTGGCTGACAGGAGGACCAGCCTCCCAATTCAATATCATTCAGAATGCTGACAGTTGGATCCTGGGCCTGCCACTGACTCTAAAAAGGACCTCATTTAGTCATAATTAACTATTCCCTGCATATTTCCGAAGGTATGGTAATTGTGCTAAAAGCCAACAAGTGAAGCATTCATCTCAGCTCCCATTTAAAGCTTCTTTCCCCCCACATTGGTCTCTCCCTCCCCTCTACTTTCTGCTCCTCTTCTCATTTCTTTTTTTCCCTCTCTCTTTCCTTTCTTCCTCCTCCCTGGTAACGTTTGGAATAAAGAGATGGCATGAAGGTGGAGACTGAGGAATAGTGAAAAATCTTGGAGAAAAAGCAAAGCTCGCTTCCTCCCTGATACCGGATCCTTAGAAGGGCTGAAATGGCTAGCTCGGGAAGCAAATACACACATGTATACTCATATTTATATGCATAAGTATGCATGCATGTGGGTGTATATATATATATATATATATATATATATATATATATATATATATATATATATATATATATATATATATATATATATATATATATATATGTACTGCATATGCAAACACACAAACCATGCTTATACATACACACAAATTTATATCACATACATATATGTACTGTGCATGTAAGCATGCATTTTATTTACACACAAACATATAAGTATGTAGACATATATACCTATGCGTGCACATATAAATACATTATGTTTATATACACACAAATTTATATGTACACATATACATATATGTACATGCATACTGTATATATACACATATATTATACTTACACCTAAATTTATATGCACATTAGATGCAATGTATATACACATACACATTACTGTATGTATAAACACTATATTATATTTATATACACAGATGTATATGCATATATGTGTGTATATATATGTATATATATATATATGTGTGTGTATATATATATACATACACACACACATACATACATACAACCCTATATGCATATGTATATGTGTTAGGATTCTTACAGATGTTATGGGCCAGAACTTGAGACAAGGTAATGTACTTGGTTCACACGCTTAAAGGAGTTCAAATCTTTAAAAGGAGTTTACACCTTTAAAGGAATTCAATCATTGGTCCACACATGAGATTCACACCTAAATTTAGAAGTTCTCTAGGGTTACTCGTGGCTTCTGGCTCTCTGAATCTCCTCGAGCTTCCCATGTCTACCTTTGTGCTGGTTGGAGGCTTTGAATTCAGAGGGAGCTAGAGACTGAAGCTGCCTGGTGACATTCTGACAAGAGCTTATCAGGGAACCAAGGAGAGACACAGGAGATTCACAAGTCTAAAGGAAACACCTCCTCATGGACTTCCAGGAGAGCGCCACGGGTAACTCTAGAGAACTTCTAAATTTATGGGCTTATGGATACTCCCTGGGCTTGTGGGAGCTCCTTAAAAGTATGCGCTCTTAAAGGTGTGAATCTCATGTGTGGACTAATGAGTGAACTCCTTAAAGGAGTTAAAACACTTAAAGGTGTAAACTCCTTTAAAGGTTTGAACTCCTTTAAAGATGTGAACCAAATACATTACCTTGTCTCAAGTTATGGCCCATAACATCTGTAAGAATCCTAACATATATGTAAACACATTATGCACATATAGATACAAATGTATACACACACATGCACATGTATATATGTATATATATATATAATGCACTGTATGTATAAATATATTATACTTACACAAATTAATATACATGTTACATAGATGTGTTTATAAATACAGCTATAATTACATATATAGTATGCATACATATATGTATATGTTCAAGACTATATTTTATATATAAACACATACATATTTATATTTGCATTTATATGTATACATATACATATGTGCATGTATATATATATTTATACTTATACACATATATCTGTTTAAGAGATATATGCATGTACATGTATGTGTATATGTACATATATTTAGACTTGCAGTCATATTTATATTTGCATTCATATATACCTCTTTATAGGCATATATACATATATGTGTATACATGTATGTATATATGCCCATATTTATGCTTGCCCAGATATTTATAATCACATTTATATATATACCTATTTATACACACATATACACTGATTATATATGTACATGTTTATGTACATATATATTCACATTACACATATTTGGGGGGTCTGGTTCTGTGATTTCATTAGTAAAGTATCTAGTTGAGAAACCCCCTTTGCCAGTATAGACCTGAGCTTATACAATTTTCGCAAGTTGCCAGGGTGAGTTTCTAGGATGGCACGACCTTCCCTTCCCTGGACTTCTTTCTTCTTTTCATAAGATGAGAAGTTGGATTGGATAACTTAGAAGGTCACTGGATCCTATGAACTGAGATATTCCTGACTCTTATGGTCAGTTCTCCACCAATGCTCTCAAAATCAGATAGAAATGGAGGTTCCTAAACTCTACACAAGGATCTCTGGTGGGTTATGTACTGACTTAGAAAACCATATATTAATATTATCTATATGTTGTTGTACTTTCATTTATTTTGCTAAATATTCCCCGATTGTATTTCAGTCTGGTTTGGGCCATATTCAGGGAATGTTGTAGGTCCCAGACAGCCCACAGGCCATGTATCCAACACCTCTGCCGCCTTTGGTAATTTAATAAACCTAACAGATCTGAATTTGCCCAATATATTTTGAAATTCATTTAAAACAAAAACCAACGATACCTTTCCTGCAACAGGTGAAAGTCTCCTACTCAGGAGTACTTCCAGTTTGCAAACCATATTTCTCACTCTGAATGTGAGTAATTAATCAACTACTTGATCTCTAAAACCTGTCTCCTGGCCTGCTTTGTTCAGTTCCAGCTATTCAGAATTTAGAGACCAAGACAATTAAAATTCTATTAATATTAATTGGTGGCAGCAGTTTTAAGGAGTTGATATAGAAACAGAGCCTTGAACTCTCTGGCACGTAAGAGAAGGGGCTAGGTGCCACTGGATCCAAAGTCCCATCTCACCTCGACTGGCTCGTTCAAAGCTCTAACTCTTGCTCCACTATAGTGTCCAGCCTTTGATCTAGCCCACCTTTCATTGTGAGGAATGTTCTAGGGATCATTTTCTTGATCCAGATCACTTTGGTAGGCCTGTTTTGTTTTTGCATGTGGAATGGCTTTTGTGTTCAGCTTTTCTCTTTGATAAATACATTTCCAGCTATGGACTGTAGGTTTGATTTTCTGCACATGTTAACTTATTCATGTAAGAATTGTTTACATGTTTTGTGTGTGGTTGAAACTGGTTGAAATGTACAGTTTTATTGTGCACTTGATTAAATTAGATATTGGGAAAAATAATTAAAGTATAGATAAGAAAGGTTCCTATCCTCATAAGAGTTTACATAGACAAATAACTGTAATACAAAATAATATGTTCTAAGTATATAATACTGGAGGAAATCAGAGAAAGCTTCATGGGGGAAGTATGAGTTGATCAAAAATTTAAAGGATAAATATGATTTCTACAGGTGAGGCAAACAGGAGGGCATTCCCCATACAGAGCACAGTATGAACCAAGTCTTGAAGTTAAAAGGGGATAGCCAATTGTCCAGTTTGTCTGGAGCACGGAGTGCCGATACTTCCTGGTCATATGAGCAATAAGAGGGCAGATTTGACCATCTTTCTGATTCCCACAAATTCTTGAATTTATCCAAAATAGAAGTTATGCACCAAAGATAAAACAACTCCAGCTGTTTCCATGATCTAGGTCATCAATATCCAAAACAGAGTTAACAAAAAATAATTAACTCCCCCAAATTCAGAAATTGATGCTCAGTGACTTTAAGCTCACTTAGGACCTATCCATATTACCAGCAGTAAGGGTTACAAGGACACAATATAAGCTAACATCAAAATCCATACTTCTGTTTACCAAACACTGCTTTCCTTTTCTGGTGCTACTGAGACTCCAGACTCCAGGAAATCTGCTCGGGACTTAACATCCAGCTTGGCAATAGTTCTTCAGGAGTAAAAGCCTGCCTGGGGTCACAAACCAGAAGTACCAGGGCTGCAAAGCTCTGAACTGCTCATGTTGGAAAAAGCAGACTCTAAACTGATAGCGCTGAGCCAGAGACCTAAGGAATAAATGGAATGGTCCAACAGGTCACCAAGACAGTCCTCCAGATGTGGAGCTCTGTAGTATTCCACCCAGAATCCAGCTGGTTCTGATCAGCCAAAAGTCATTTGGGGCAGAGACTTAGGCTGTGAAATGCCCAATGTCGGAGAAGGCAAAGATGCTTTGATATCCAGACCCCAAGGAAGCTACAATCAGAGGGGAAGGAATCAGAAAGAAGGCAATAAAGAGAATAAGGGGAAGAAAATCATTAAAAGAATCAAAGATTTCAGGAAGAAAAAATCTCAAAGAACTTGACTATAAACGGATAAACAAAGAAGGAAAACAGTAACAAAAGAAAGAAATACCTTTAGATCTAGTAAATGAGTTCTGGCTTCTTTGAATAAATATTGCAAAACGAAGGAAAATTATTCAAAACTTGATGAGACAGAAGCCTCTGTAGAATTTGAGGACAGCACAACACCCTATTTCTGAGAGGTTTAAAAGAGAAATGAGAGTAGAATTTATGTCTTGCACAGCAAATATTATGATCAGAAGAACAGAAAATATTGAATCTGTAATGGCAAACCTCACCAAAGAAACAATAGCATGAACAACAGATTGGGGATACAAATACACAGAAGTGAAGCACAATTAAGGAAAAACTAAGAATATTAAAAGAAAATAAGCTCACTATAAAAACAAGATACCTTAAGACCATAATGAAAGAAATTATAAATGCATCTGTCTAGAACTTCTGAACATAAAAAATGAAATTCCAGTGGGAAGAATTCATAGGTCACCTTCAGACAAAAACCTAAGGCTGCAAACCCCACAACACATAGTGGTTAAAAATTTAAAAATTCAATTCAAAAGCAAGATTTTCAAATAGAAAGGGAAGGACATTTGACTCACATAACAGTATTTTACACCAACTTTGAAAAAAAAGGAAAAAGGAATGGAATAATGTGTTCCAAATAGCAATGAAACTCAGGATGGAGCTCAGGGTCATCCAACTGATAAATCTAAACTTAAGTATACAGGACAAAAAAATGGATGTTTAATAACAAAGAAGAAACTTCTTTCTAAATAAGGTAATAGAAGTAAAGGCAGAAATTTTGTACAGTTAATGGTGAAGAGACAGGACTGAAGGCATGAGGGCAGAAATTGATGACACTTTGTCTACATAGCAATGCTTCTTTTGTGGGACTACATTACCCATTTAAAAGTGAAAGGTGGTAGAGGAATGCATGAGCCTGTGTGTGTGTGGGAGGGGGATTCCACAATGGGTGAAAGGGAAGGAGGACCTCACACCTGATAAGACTGGGGAATTTGGTGCTTGACAAATGTCCCAGTTCCAGGAGGTAAAACCCCTGGGGAGAACTGGGACCTGGAGCAAAGGGAAAGGCAGGGAGGAGATTTACAAGCAAATGAAGGAAAAATAAAAGAGTCAACAAGAGAGATTAGCTGTGGTCTTCATAATCAGAAATGTGCTTGGAGATAAGAGTCTACCCTGGGGCAGTATCATCTCTGCTACCTTCTAAAAATGGAACAGAAAGAGGGGAATCCATGGGGAAGGTCCTATAAGACAATAGTAGAAAATACAATAGTAGAAAATACCTAGTAGAACCCAGAAGGGAAACGTGGAAGTTTTGATAGTATGAAGAAAACAGAGAAGAAAATAGAGAGACCAGATGATATAAGTCTAGTGAAAGAAACCAGACAACAAACCAATTATCAGTAATAAATATATACTAGTAATATTTTAATATTAATCTAAATTAATAAAAATATTATTTGAGCATCAAGAAGATGCAGATAGTAACATAGTCAAGGAGATTTCAAAATCTGTCTATCAATTTTGGATAAATCTAACTGAAAGATAAACAAAAGGAAATTATGGAACTGAAAAATGTTAAAGAGTTCCTTTTAGAATAGATTGTTTATATATATATATATATATATATATATATATATATATATATATATATATATATAAATCATTTCCACTTGGATTCCTAAGATTTGGGAATCCCTGTCAAGAATTTAGTGACAATTAGGGGGGCAGCTAGGTGGGGCAGTGGATAGGGCACCAGCCTTGAATTCAGGAGGACCTGAGTTCAAATCTGGTCTCAGACACTAAACACTTCTTAGCTGTGTGACCCTGGGCAAGTCACTTAACCCCAGCCTCAAAAAAAAAAAAAAAAGAATTTAGTGACAATTAAATACAATAGTTGAAAATAATAACAGTATAATAGCCACTATTTATGTAGCTCTTTAAGGCTTGTCAATTACTTATATAAGTTACTTCATTTCATCCTCACTATAACCCTCTGAAGGAGGTGTTAGTATTCCTATTTTGGAGATGAGAAAACTGGGCCAGTCAGCTCATAAGTGCCAGAATCAGGAATCTAACCTAGGTCTTCCTGATTCAAAATCTAATATTTTACCCACTGTACCACCTAGCTACTCCTGCACATTATACTAGATGGTACCTGGCTCAGCTCCTTCACTTTATTCCTCCTTTGGCAGTGAGGGGAGAGGAATAGAAAAAAAATTTTTTAAGTTTTAAGTTCCCTACTTCCTTCTCATATTCCTTCCCCATCCACCAAGAAAGTAAACAATATGATAATAATTATATATATATATTTCTATTTCAGCCATAACACACAAAAAAAGGCAAGAAAAATTTGTACTCAAGAGTTTTTTCTCTAGAGACTGAAAGAATTTTTCATCATGAGTCCTTGGGGTCAATTCCCTCATTTAGAAATGAGGATGAGGATGAGGAGGATGAAAAGGAGGAAGACAATGGCAGCTACCTACATAGCATGTATATTTTATATTTGTATCTATTCAAATCTCAGGACAGCTACCTACATAGCATGTATATTTTGTATTTGCATATATTCAAACCTCAGGAATAGCATGTACTTTTATGCCCATTTGCACATATAAACAGAGGCTCAGATCTCATGCCAGATCATACAGCCAATGAATGACTGAGCTCGGTGCAGATCTTCAGCTGCCCACTCTATCCACCCCTGCCAAGGGCCTTCTTATTAGTATCCTCTGGGAAAAGAGATGGACCAGGTAGGTGGAGGACCTTTTGTCTATGTGTGGACAGAGGAGAAAGCAGCATCCTGTGCAGACAGACATTTCCTTTCCAATGGCACTTAAGTGTCTTTCTGCTTCTGGCCAGTTCTAACTGGGAAGCCAGAACCTTGAGGGTACGTTACTTCTCCCTTGGGTCAGGGTTCTCTCTTTGCTGAGCCTCGGTCCTTTTGGGCTTTCTCCTTTGCCATAATAACCTATTTGGGCCTTTTCTGAGTCACCAATGAGTTTGGCTGAATGGACTAATAAGCATCATACTGGAGTGTACACAGAATCATGTGTAGCCCAGGTTACATAGCAATTTCTTGACTACAGTCCTGGGAGATGAGTAGTGTATTATTATCCTGCATTTATGGAATAGGCTTAGGGAAACAAAATGACTTACCCAATATCCTACAGCTAAAAATTATGGAGACAGTACACAAACTCAGGTCCTTCTGCATCCATTGGACACTAATCTTTGAGATTCAAAATAGACAAGAACCTTAATGTACAATACTTTTATTTTACAAAGCAGGAAACTGAGATCCAGAGAAACTCCTCTCCCCTCACTGCCAAAGGAGGAATAAAGTGAAGGAGCTGAGCCAGGTACCATCTAGTATAATGTGCAGGAGTAGCTAGGTGGTACAGTGGGTAAAATATTAGATTTTGAATCAGGAAGACCTAGGTTAGATTCCTGATTCTGGCACTTATGAGCTGAATGGCCCAGTTTTCTCATCTCCAAAATAGGAATACTAACACCTCCTTCAGAGGGTTATAGTGAGGATGAAATGAAGTAACTTATATAAGTAATTCACAAGCCTTAAAGAGCTACATAAATAGTGGCTATTATACTGTTATTATTTTCAACTATTGTATTTAATTGTCACTAACTCAAATTCCCACAAGTTAGAACCAGGACTTCTGATATTAAGATGCTGAGTCCTTTCTGTTATCCCAATATACTTCTTAATTTCAGCAAAATTCTTTATGCTGCCAATAGAATAAGATGATACATGGGATATTCTTTCCATATTAGAAAACCAGATACATAGGTCCATCCCATCCCTATCCTCCCCCCAAAAGAAAAGTCAACAAGTTAAGGAAAAGGAAGAAAGGAAACATAGAGAAAATTCTTTTTAAAAATATTGGCCTGTCAACATTAAGAAACTCAATAAAAGACATGGATTTCAGATGGCACCTCTTGTGAACACATAAAAGGGAACCTTTTTACATACCATGAATGTTGAGATAATAGATTACACAGATAGAATTAGCATAATAATAGAGTAAAAAATGCTTGTTTTTGTGCAGCCATTTCTTCCAAAGGAAAATGAAACAAAATATCATCAATGTAATTAATAGAATAGTAATAAAATGGAACACAGGTAGAGAGATAGATGGGTTTTGAAATGTTTTTCCTTGCATAATATAAATCTTATTTGGAAAGGAAAAAACAGTCCATAGATTCAGGTAAAATTGTTAGCCAATAGGATATGTTTTTAAATGAAAATGTCATGCTAATAGCCAGAAGAAGAGTTTGAATCATCCAAAATACTGGGTAATCACAAAGTCATTTGTTACATAATTGGCTTTGGAATTCAAAGAGAGGGAACAGGAATGAAGAAAGAATTAAAGATTCAGAACAGAAAAAAGGAGGAAGGGAAGGGGACAGGATTGAAGAGAGAGACACACACAGAGAGAGACAGAGAGAAAAAAGGAAGACAAGGAGGAGGAGAAGGAAGAGGAGGAAGAGGAGGAAAAAGAAGAAGAAGAAGAAGAAGAAGAAGAAGAAGAAGAAGAAGAAGAAGAAGAAGAAGAAGAAGAAGAAGAAGAAGAAGAAGAAGAAGAAGAAGAAGAACATGAAGAAGAAGAACATGAAGAAGAACATGAAGAAGAACATGAAGAAGAAGAAGAAGAATATGAAGAAGAACATGAAGAAGAAGAAGAAGAACATGAAGAAGAAGAAGAAGAACATGAAGAAGAAAAGAGGAAGAAGGGAGAGAAAGAGAGAGGAAGAGAGATGGGGGTGGAGAAGAGAAGTAAAGAGAAACAGAGAGGGAGGGAAGGAAGGAAAAAAGAAAGAAAAATGAGAAAAAGAGAGAGAATATGAATGTGAATGCATTCAATGAGAAATCTCCAGACACAAATCACAAAATCTTCCATCCATTTCTGCCTGGCTAGATCTCTCTCTTAGCTTAGCCCTCTTGAGAGCTGGCTGTGCAGGGGATGGGTGGAAGTCCTTAACATTTGCAGATAATACACAAAGTAGAAAATTCACTTATAGGTTAATTGGAAATTTATATACATGCAAACATCAGATATATATATATATATATATATATATATATATATATATATATATATATATATATATATATATATATATATATATATATATATATATATATATATATATATATATATATATATATATATATATATATATATATATACATACATGAAATTCTATTCTAAATCTTATAGAACTGAAAATCAGAATAATTTCCCTCAAAATAATTGATTTATGTATTTCCTAAAAAGCTTTCCTCTTCAGCATTTAAACAGTTATGCAATAATTTGGTTCTCTATGCTATAATAAAACTGTAGATTTTTATGAGCTGCTTTAAATAGAATTTCCCCAAAGAAAATGTTTAAATCAACAAGCTATAGAATGTGTGTGTGTGTGTTTGTGATTTGTTAAAATGAGGAAGTTTCTAATTCATACGCCTAGTTAAAAATCTTCCCTTTGACAAAGCTAATACAGTATCTTGATGACTATGTACAGCAGCTTAATGCTATGCTTTTTTTTTTTTTTTTTAAACTCTGAGCACAGGACAGAATGCATTTTCCAGCACTGTTTTGACTAGAAGATTTTAAAAGATGCTTATTCACATTAGACAGGCAAAGGGAAATCCAAGAGTCTGTGGTTGGTTGATAAAACAACCCTAGTTATTTCATAACTGCCTTGTAAAACGTCTCAATATGTAAGAGCAAAAAGAAGCTCAAGGCAGAGGGATTCTGAAAAATCTCTGTCCTAACCAAAATCTGAATGCAAAGTAAACAGACTTCAGTGTTCAACCAGAGACACTCAGGGCTGTGGCATTTGTTACTTACAATAACAAAAAAAAAAAAAGATCTAAGATATGTGAAAGATATATGAGATCATAAAAGTTTCTCACAAAAAGAAAATACATTTTCACATGAAAAATATGTGGGACAAGGCCTAACTGCACTTAAGCTTGATTTAATTAAACCTCAAATAGCATCTGAAGGCTAGTTTTAATCACCAATTTTAATAAACGTACATGAATTGCAATATCCCTTTGTTTAATCATTGTGAATTATGCTAATATATTGATTTAGATCTGCCAATCACATTTATTAATTTATTAACTAACATTCTTATGTGTTTACATACAGCATGAAAAGCAAACGATTAGGGAAGCCTTTAGTTTTGCATAAGCACAACTGACTTCTAGGCAGTGAATAATGCTAAGCTGTCTGACTTAAGACACAAATCAAATTTTAATCAGCGATCATAAATATGGAAAAATTCCATGAACTATATCCAAGAGCCATTTCCCTATATATAGAAATCAATTCATTAAAACCAACATTAAGCCCCTACAAGATAGGGAGGGTCTTGTCCATCTCTTTATGAGCCTCCACGTACATGATTGTGAGTGTCAATTTCCATATATATGATTGTGAGTGTCAATTTCCATGTATATGATTGTGAGTGTCAATTTCCACGTATATGATTGTGTCAATTTCCCCAAAGAGCCAATAGTCTTCTGAAAGTGAAATTAACAGGATGAGTCAGAAACCATAGTCTGATTTGATTCCATCTAGCTAACCATTAAAGAAAAACATGAACTCCGCTCTAATTCAGTATGCAACTGAAACAGGCTTCCATTTACAGCAGCAGGGGGGGGGGGGGGGGGGAGAAGCACAGCAGCAGCAGCAGCCGGCACTACCCCAAACCCCCTCCCCCCGCCCAGCCTCCCTTTCTGAAAGGAGCCCAGCCCGGCCGAAACGCTCCGATTGCCCATCTACGCCATTTGAGAGAATGTCAGCTTTAATTAATACAACATGACCTGATCATTTCCACAGTTAAGAAGAAAGAAGTTTGCATTCTTGAAATCCGGAGCTCAACCTGGAGATTATGCTAAGTCGCTTCATTCACAGTCCACACTCCTCCACACATGTCAGGAGGACAGCATTTGTCCCCTCTAGTGATAAACAAATTATACATGAAATCAATTCCACTTCACAATAATTTTCCCTATTGGGTATTATCTTTCCTTCTCTGCTCCCTCCAGTTAAGCTTGCATCCTGTAACTTGCTAATGAGCTGGGGGCTCTCTGTTCCAGGTGGCACCCCCTGCCTCGAAGTCATGACATTTCCCATTTCGGATGCTGCTGGCATTTTTCGACAGCTCCTGCTAACTAGCCTCTGTGACCTGCACTAAGAGGAACTCATCTGATCGAATCCTCCAACCTGCCAATCATCCCGCCAAATGATCTTCACAGTCACTCCCAAGGCAGGGGGAAAAAAAGGCAAGGCGAGGATAAGCTAGCGAGAGAGCGAGGGAGTGGGCGAGCCGGCTGCCGAGGCTGCTACCTAATGAGAATACTTTAACTCTCCCAGGCAGCTGAAACATACAAAAACTGGTGGGAAAATTAGGACAGAACGGAATGCCTGGCTCGGTAATTACTGATTTCTTTCCAGCCTGAGATCATTTTGAGAGCAACACCTCTGAGATGTGCCAGTTTCTAAGGAACCCAAAGCCACGCTCGCCATATCCTGAGAAAATATATTTATTTCTCCTGCCACTATCAATACCCGATTCTCCTAATTCCACTCCTGTCAAACAGCATCCTGCCCGGAATTAATTACGGGCTGTAAGCTCGTTAAGTGCACATTTGCAACTAGGGATGGTTATAATGTTTTCCACAGTGAAGACAAGAATTCTTCTTCTTCTTCTTCTTCTTTTTTTTTTTTTTTTTTTTGAGCATATTTTAAATGTAGTCATCATTCCAGTGTGTTTATTTATACATCGATGTGCAGTACATAAACAGGCAGGCGTGGGGGAGGGTTTTCTAGACTACAAAGTTGAACAGGATTCTCTCTAGCTGTAGGTGATGGCAGAAAATAGGGCCATTTTCAATTATTAAAGGGGGGGAGAGTAAAATTTGATTTTTATTCTTTTAAAAATAGTTTTATTTACCTGATATATGCATGGGTCATTTTACAACACTGACAATTGCCAAACCTTTTGTTCTAATTTTTCCCCTCCCCCCCCATGGCAGGCTGACCAATACATGCTAAACACATTAAAGTATAATTGATTTTTATGCTGAAGAGTGTTTCTCTATCATGCAAAAAATCCATTCCAACAAAGCTTAGTGGGTACCTAGCCCATTTTGAAAACTGATTACTTAAGAAGGAAGACCCTGAAGATGCTGAATTTGGCGGTGCAAGAACACTAGAGATATCTTAACATGGGGCAGATATGTTTTTGAAAGAATTATACAATATAATTATGGGTTATCATTGTACCATTATATGTAATAATATAAAATAAATACTGTACATGGTGTAATTGGACATTATAATCACACATCTTTCCTCACATTTATAGTAATTAGGCCAATAGCCCCATTTACAGTAATTATTACGTGTAATTGATGGCATTATACTAATTGCATTGAAAATGATAATCCAGAGCAATTAAAAATCCAAGGGCACATAACACAAACCCTATTAAAAGAATGGTGATAATTTGAAACAAACCAACCAAAGTGCAGAAGGCAACATAAGGTTTCATTCTCAGAAGACCTTGTTGTGTTTTGGTGTCATTTGGTGCCGGAAGTGTGGATTTAAAATGATTTCACATCCTTCATTCTTAAAAAAAAAAAAATAATAACCTTACAAATATTTTTAGTTCTTTTTAAAAAAAATCTTACAAATATTTTCAGTGAAAGTTATGACCCCCTTGCACAGAACTGAAAGACCAAATAACTGAAGTCCTTCTCTGATTCCCTATATTTTTAGAGGGGAAGGAGTATGGTGGAGGGTTGAAAATTCTCCTATTTTGGTAGAAATATCAATGACCCTAAACTCCAAAATGAGTCAGTGCAAATAATTTTATACCACTGAGGTAATGCTTTAAAAAAATTTGCCCAGAGAAAGAATTCATTGCATTGCAAGCATTTTGCTAAATGTATCTGTCCCCATTTAGCCAAAATGTTTTTTTGGCACAACCACCATGGATTAGAATAAGAATTTTCATTAGATTTTCGCCCTAGAGCTCTCTCCCTCCCTTCCCCCCCCTCTTTCTCTCTCCCTTCTCTCCCTCCCTCTCTCTCTCTTTCTCCCCCCACTTCTTCCCCCTCTTCTTTTCTCTCCCTCTTTCTCCCCTCCCTCTCTCCCCCCTCTATTTCTCTGTTTCTGTCTCTCTCCCTTTACCTTCTTTTCTCTCCCTTTCCCTCTCTTCCCCTCTATTTCTCTCCCCCTCTCTCTCCCTTTCCCCCTCTCTGTTTCTCTATCCCTCTTTCTGTTTCTCTCCATCCTTTTCTCTCTCTTTCTTTCTCTCCCCTTCTTTCTCCCTTCCCCTTCTCTCTTTCTCTCCCTCCCCTCCCCTTGTCTCTATCTCTGTGTTTTTCTCTCTCCCCTCTCCCTTTTCTCTCCCTCTCCCCTTCTATATCTCTCTTCTTCTCTCTCCCTTTCCCCCTCTCTCTTTTCTCTCTCTGTTTCTCCCTTTCCATCTGCCTCTCTCCCACTCCCTTCTTTCCTCTCTTCCTTCCCCCTCTCTCTTTTTCTCTGTCTGTCTCTCTTTCTAGGTTATTGCAATTTTTTGGCACAGGGCATGGAAACCTTGATGTCTGGGGATCTCAGATTTTTCCCTTCACTGATTTTACTCCCCCTGCCTCAGGAGACAAAGCCCCAACATACACCAAAATATCCCTGAAAGGAATAGGGAGTCTCCACAGAATAATGGACACAGTTTAGCATTGCCTTTGCCTGGACTTGTAGACACTTCCATTAGACATTATCCTCTGTGCATTCAAATGCCATCCCAGACTATCAGCCCACATCAACAAAAAGAGCCTCCTTTTAAGCTCAGCTACTTCTTAGAGCATCAGCACACCACAAAGACAGTCGAGTGGGAATCGACTGCTAGTCTGGTATTAATAATACAATACAGGGCACTTAGGGCATGGCAGATTCCTTCTTCTCTATCCCAAATTTCTAAGAATGAACATTAAATGAAAAGGGAAAAGGGAATGTGCTTACTGAGCATGTGCACCGAGAGGCACTCTTTTACACATTTACTGATAACTTCATAATTTAGCCAATCACCAATAAGTTTCTTTCCTATTATCTACAGCACCAAACCACATTTGGGAGAACTTCATTGGGTGATGAAAATTAAATAGTTTCAAAAAGGGGTTGTTAAAAACATGTCAGAAGACACAAATTTCAGGGCTATTTCCTGCCCCGCCACTTACCCCCCAATTTTAAAGCTCATCTGACTTGAAAACACCAAAAAATATCACAGTAAAATCTCAAATTTTCACGAACTGATTAAAATTAGTATTGGAATTGCCCAAAGCTGATTTTATTCAGTTGCCTGTTTCTTTTAGCTATTTCAGTCTTCCAATTCAAAGACTGAGAAAACAAAAGCAAAAGACATGAAATTCTATATTCTGCAATCATTTCATCCTGCTCCCTAGGAAGATAAAACAACTGGTTTATTGAATGTGCATTGTGTGGTTCAGTGTGTGTATATATGTACACACCAATATGTATATATGCACACAAATATGTATATATATACACACAAATATATATGTGTATATTTACAATATGTATATATACACACGAAGAGGAAAAACAGAGACAGAAAAAGTGAGAAGTGGGGAGTGGGGGGGGAACAGACAGAAAGACAAGACATAGATACTCAGAGAGACTGACAGACAGACACAGAATTTCTAGTTCTTTCACAGGGCAAAAGAACAAAGGGAAAGCTGAACAACATTCTGTCTTCTTCTGAATCAGGTATTTACAGTGTGAATATTCTACTTGAAGTAGAAAGACTGGATTTGCTATCAGAAAGCTTTGGATTCAAATTTTCACTTTTCCTACCCCTAGTTTCCTCATCTATTAAATGGGAATAATCTTCCTATTTCAGAGTTGTTGTAATGCATTTTGCAAACTCTAAGGGGCTATTTAAAGGTAAATTACTATTTTTAAGTACAGTAAAAGTGCTAAATGAATGTTTTCTTTATGTATTCTATTGTGATATAGGTCAGTTAGCATTAATTGATTAGTACTGTGAAAATATCAGTGAAGGAAGGACCTTTGACTAGAATCCCAAATATAGAATTTTTTTCTATACAATGATCTCCCTTTTCTTTTCCATACACCATTGAAAAAAATATGAAAAACAAAACTACTGTTATAAACTTGTATGTAAAGAAAAAAAAATCCCCATACTGACCAAGTTTAAAAAAAAAAAGTTCAAGTCGATACGCTGAGTCCATCACTTCTCTTTGAGGAGGTTTACAACATGTTTCATCTTGAGTTCTCTGGAATCCTGGTTGGTCATCAAATTAGTCAGGGTTCCTAAGTCTTTCCGAGTTGATTATCTTTACAACATTTTTGTTATTGAATAAGTTGTCCTCCTGGTTTTGCTCACTTCACTTTACATCAGTTCATACAAGTATCCTCAAAAATTATCCCCTTTATCACTTCTTATAGAATCATAGTATTCCATCACATTCAGAAATCATAAGTTGATCAACTATTCCCTGATTGGTGGTCTGAGTTTCTAATTCTTTACCACAACACACATACAAAAAAAAGTTGCTAAAATGTTATTGTCCATATATGTCTGTTTTCTCTTTTTCTGATCTCTTTTAAGAATGGTCCTAGTAGTTTTATCATGTGGTCAAAGGGTATGAATAGTTCCAAATTTAGTTCCATGTCTAGAGCTCTACCAACAGTGCATTAATGTAGCCTGTTTTTTTCCAGTCTTTCTAGTATATCATTTTCCATTTTTTTGGCCAACTTTGCTAATCTGATTCATGTGAGGGAGAATCTCAGAATTGTTTTAATTTGCATTTCTTTAATTATTAGTGATCTAGAACATTTTTTCATATGGCTATTTATAGCTTATATCTGTTCTTCTGAAAACAGTCTATTCACATTCTTTGACCATTTGCTAATAGAGGAATAGCTCTTATTTTTATATATTTGAATCACTTTAGCTACTTTTTCTTCTAATTTTAGTTTCACTAGTTTTATTTGTGCATTTTTGGGAGGAGGGGATTGAAATTGTCCATTCTGCCTTCTGTGATGTTTTCTATTTTTTATTTAGTCATTAATTCTTTCCCTATATACAGATATCATAGGTAATTCCTTCCTTATTCCTCTAATTTATTTATGAAATCATCCTTCATATCTAATTTCTGTACTTATTTTAAGTATATCTTGGTATATAGTAAAAAGACTGATCTAGACATAATTCCTATGAGATTACCTTCTAGTTTTCCCAGCAGTTTCTGTCAAATAGTGAGTCCTTGTTTCATCAAATTCTACACATCAAAAAATACCATATATATTATTGTACTCATTTGTTTCTTTATATTCTTTATCTAATCTTTTTCTCCCTATAAGCCTTTATGTTTATTAACCAACACCAAACTGTTTTTTGATAATTACTATTTTGTAGTATGAAATGAAATCTGGTACTCCTAAACCCCCCTCCTCACATTAATTTCCTGAGATTCTTGGCTTTTGTTTAACCAAGATGAATTGTTTTCTCTAGTACTATATGAAGTTATTTTTGGTAGTTTAACTGGTATAGCATCAAATAAGTACATTAATATATACAGTATTATAATTTTTATTGGTTTGGCCTCCATATGAGCAATGGATATTGCTCCAATTATTTAAATCTATTGGAGTGTTTTGAGGTTGGTTCATGTGTGTGTTGGCATTTCTATAGTTACTTTAAATGAAAATTTTCTTTTTTTTTTTTAACCTTTTTCTGTTGGATTGACAGTTTTCTTATAATTATTCATTATGTGGGTTTATTTTATATTCTGCAACTTTGATGAAATTTAAAAATTTTTATTAGTTTTTAAAATTTATTCTTCTAGGCTTCTTTTAATAAACCAATATTATCATGTAAAAAATTATTGTTTTACTTAGACTTTACCTATGCATATTTCCTCAATTTCTTTTTCTTGTCATTGGTATAACTAGAATTTCTAACACTATATATTGATTGGTAATGATGATAATAGGGTAGCTTGCTTTATCTTCATACTGGAAAAGTGTCCAGTTTATCTACAAATAATTTGATTCTTGGTTTTACATAGATACTACTTATCGTATTAAGGATTATCTATTGATTTCAATGTTTTCTAGTGTTTTTTTTTTAACAGAAATGATGATGTATCTTGTCAAAAGGTTTTATGTATTTATTAATATAATTATAGGATTCTTATTGCTATATAATCAAATATGTTTCGACATTTTCCTAATACCAAAACAGCTCTGTATTCTTGGCATAAATTCAAACTGGTCAGAGTATATAATCTTTGTGCTGTGTTATTATAGTCTCTTTGTCAATATTGTATTTAAAATTTCACGTATATATTTATTAGGGATATTAGTCTTTTGTTTTCTTTTTCTGTTTTAACTATCCCTGGTTTAGGTATTGAACCAATAATTGTCAGAGAGAAAGATCCTCTTCCTCCACCCAATCTTTTCCTATTGTTTCTAATATATTATATATTATTGGAATTAATGTTTCCTTATGTCATTGATAAAATTTACTTATGAATCCATCTAGTCCTAGTTTTCTCCCCTTTGGAATATGGTCTGTTAATTTCTCCCCCCTAAGTTTTGGTTTTCTCAGCTTTCTTTAGATGTATTAATTTGATGACTTTATATTTTTTATAAACATTCAATTCATTTCATTTATATTATTGCTTTTATGGGTAGTTAACTAGGAAAAATAGTTCCTAATAATGTCTTTTATTCTATCTTCATTGGTTATTAATCTTTTTCATTTTTTGATATTGCTAATTTTTTTATATTCCAAGTTAACTAATGCTTTTCCTTACTTTATTGTTTTCTTAAACAAAAGAAAACAAAAACCTACTTCTGGTTTTATTTCTTAATCCAATGGTTTTCATTTTTAACCACTTCTCTATGACTTTCAGGATTTCTATTTTTGTGTTCAGTTGATTTGAGGGGATTGTTTTTCTTTTAGTTATATGGTGATTTAATTTATCTGTTCTTTTTCTCTTTTAATGATGAAAGTGTTTAAAGGTATAATTTTCCCGTAAGGATTAGATTAACTATAGCCCCCAAATTTTAACTTGTTGTCTCACTGTTTTCATTTTCTTCGATGAAACTGTTGATTTTGATGATTTTGAAAAAAGTATTTTATTTTTCCCAATTACATGTCAAAATAATTTTTAGCATTCATTTTTATAAGATTCTGAGTTGCAATTTTTTTCCTCCCTCTCCTCTTTTCTTCCTAAAATAGTAGACAATTTGATATAGATTATGCATGTGCTATCATGTAAACATGTTTCCATATTAGTCACAGTTGTGAAAGAAGAAATAGACCAAAGGGGGAAAAACAAGAAAAAGTAAAATAAAGGGAAAAATGCTTTAATCTTGAGTTCATCAGTTCTTTATCTGGAGGTGAGACCATTTCCTTGGTGAGTATTTTGTACTTCTTTTGTTGGCTCTTAACTGCATATAAATTTTTATGTCCTAATATTTGGTTAACTTTTGTATATGTGCCATGTACTGTATATTCCTTTATTTCATTCAATAATCTCTATATGTGAATCATAATTAATTTTTCTAGAATGTTATTCAGGTCCTTTACTTTTTTATTTATTTGTTAAGGTTAGATTTATATAAATCTGAGGAGGGTAAATTAAGGTCCCTTACTATTATAGGTTTGGTGTCCATTTCTCTCTGTAATTTCAATCAGGTATATAGATGCTATGCTATTTTGCGCATATTTATTTAGCATAGATATTCTTTTTCTAAGATACCTTCAGAAAAATGTAGTTTCCCTGTGTATTGCTTTTAATCAGGTTTATTTTTGTTGTTGCTTTGTCTGAAATCATGATTACTACTCATTTTTACTTTTACTTCAGTGAAAGCATAAACACATTTTCTCTATCCTCTAATTTTAACTCTGCAGGCAGAATGAAATCTAAAGGTCAATTATAATGTCTTTGGGTTTTTCTCCCCAATCCTCATTCTTCTTGACTTCTCTGTAGCCTTTGACACTTTTAATCTCCCTGTTCTTCTTGATATCTTCTTCTCTCTAGGATCCATGATATTGTTCTCTTTCTCTTTGCCCCTGCCTACCCCCTCTTTTTTTCACCCTCCTTTGTTGAAGCTTCATTTAAGTCATGCCCAATAAATGTAAGAGTCTAGGGACTCTGTCCTGAACTCTCTTCTCTTTTTCTGTACTATTTGACTTAGCTATCTCATCAGTTTTCATGGATTCAATTAAGCTAATGAAATTCAAATTGACAAATTCTATTCCTATCTCTTCTCCTGGTCTCAAGAGAGACTTCTATTTTCTCAGTTCCAAATCTATTAGAAATCTCAAATCCTATGTTAAACTCAACATATCCAAAACAGAACTCATTAATTTTGCTCTTAATCCCTCTTTCCTTCCAAACTCTTCTATTACCATGGAGGGTACCACTGTATTCCAAGTAAGACACCTAGACAACTTAAGTGTCGTTCTCAATTCATTCCCTCTTACTTGCTTTATCTGTTGCCAAAATCTGTTGATTATACCTTTTTAACATTTCTCACATACATTCCCTTTTGTCCTCAGATACTTCCACTGAAGATAACTGAGAAAAGGAGGATGATGTTGACCATCATCTGTCAGAAAAAACCAGGATGGAATGGATCACTTGTGCATGTAGAGGGGTTAGTCTTAGTAAGGAGAAGGGTCATAAAGCAGAAGAAAAGTGACAAAGTTATGAGGAGATAAAGAAATTCCTCAAGGTTCGCAAATATGGAAATAGAATGATGTGGCCATTCCCCAGGCTCACCCTGTTGTACAGTCTGGCCACCTTTGTTTTGGCAGAACTCAATTTCTATCAGGATCAGGTGGATTTGACTTGTCCAAGACAGATATTCCCTCCTCCCTTTCAGCTTCCTTTTGAATCCTCTGGTCATCTTGTTTTCCATGGTTCAGCAGTATGGTACATGCTTTGGAGCTCTTTTATATAAGGAGGAAAAGGCCACACACACACACACACACACACACACACACACACACACACACACCCTAATCAAAACCCTAAAACTTTCAATTTTAAAAGGATCCACTTGAGGTCTTCCATTCCTAAACTCTACCATGAGAACATATGAAAAAGCAGCAAAGAATTGGGTCCAGTTGGAAAAATGCTCTTTGAGCCAAGAAGATATCACTGCAAAGATTGTCCTCTATTTTAGGGAAAATATTTGAGTAAAGTAAAAAAAAATATTGAGTAAGGTAATGTAAAATGTTTTTGTTTTTTTTTTTTTAACTAAGTTTCTTCCAGGTTTGTGATAAAGTTTTTTTTTTTTTTTTTTTTTTTTTTTTTTTTTTTTTTTTGCAGAAAGGGAAAAAGAATGAGCATTTATTAAGCATCTACTATGTGCTAGGCACAATGCTGAATGTCTAATTAGATATCCTTCCCTAAATTCACAATAATAAAATGAGCCATGCATGCTTGTGAATAAAGCATATTATCAATGATAATAGTATAAAAAGATCGAAGAAGGGCCTCTGAAGGTTCAACCTTGGCTATGTGGACAAAAAGACTGAGTCATGTACTGGAAATTACTGTGATTTAGAATAAGAACTCCAAAGTCAAGTATTGGAGTTCTGACACTGATGAGTTATGTAGCATTGGTCAAATCATTTACCCATTCTTTACTCATTTAGCCAATCTACAAAATGGGACTCATGCTTCTTTTTTGTTAGGAAAATATTTTGTAAACTGTAAAGTGCTACAGAAATATGAGCCTACAGTCTAATCTGAAGAAAATCATTTCATTTTCCAGATAATGTAATAGTTTTGTGATTTCCATCAGTTTGATAGGTTTGATTCAATCTATATGTATTATTTTATCACCTGATGTTCTAAGTCAAAACTGAAGACAAAAGGACATTTTTATTGATCATATTCGTCTAATGAAGGATCTAGACAATACATAGCCCTATTCCTTTCTCTTATGATTGGAAAATTAAACTAGTTCTGGGGGTAAGTGTGGGATTTGCTTGTGAATATGTGTGGGTATAAATATAAATAATATATATGCTTACATATATCTCAACACATACATCTATGTGTGTATAGGGGAGTTATGTATGTATATATGTATGTATGTGTGTATGGAGCAGTAAGAGCGTGCAAAGGATAGTCTTGGGTCTGGAGTCAGAAAGATTCACATTTGTGAATTCAAAGCCGCATCAGATACTAACTAACTGTGTGACTCTGGACAAGTTCATTTAACCCTGTTTGCCTCAGTTTTCTCATCTGTGAAAGAAGCTGGAGAAGGAAATGTCAAACTACTTCAGTATCTTTGCCAAGAAAATCCCAAATGGGGTCACAAAGAGCTGGATATGATTGAACAACAACAACAACAAGAATATGTGTATATATCACTGATGAGAATAAGTATGCAAACGACAATGTAGCCCAACTTTTTTGTCCTTTCTTTAGAGAAACTTCCATGTGCATATCATTTAGAGCTTTCTCTTTCTGGTGGTCTCACCCTTTGATGCTGAATAAACATAAGTGGGAAAAAGCCATAAAACCATCAAGTAACATTTCTGAATGAGGACAAAAAAATGTTTAAAAAAAAAAAAAAAAACAGAAAACAAACCCAAAACCCAAACCAAAAAACAAAAACAAATTTTAATGATCCAGTGGCACTCACCCCATTTTAAGTACAGACTCTTATAATTTTAAGTCACTCATTTTTGGTTGTTACTAGATTCTAAAACCTAAATTGCTTTCAGCTGCAAAGCAAAATGCATCTTATTAGCCTTTTCACTAAAGCCAATTTATGCAAATCCAGCATGATTAGCTAAATAATTAAAGTGACCCTCAACATACATGTATAGAAATAATTTGGTACTGAGATATGGGAGGGAAATTAGGGCTGGAAACACATCATCCTCCCCACTTAGTCTTCCATCTTTACAATGGCTGCAGTCATACAATGAATGCTTCTTCACAGTTATTTTCATTTAAGTCCCCAAAGCTGGGTTATTAAAGTACTAGCTTAAAGCCTTGTCATATCTGAATCCCCACCCCCATCCAAGCTCCCAGTGCTGTTGCTTTACCCAGAACAGACACTTGGGAAGTTTAAGATATTGCTGCCTGTTTATAGACACTTAGTTAAATCAACACCAAAAAATCAGGGTCTCAGAGCTACAGTATTATTTTTTCTCCCATGAATCTCCTTTTGGACAAACCTTCTACATTATAACTTTTGTATTATTTATCTTCAGATGTTGGTAGAAGTGAGACCAATACGTGGTCGGTATTATCTGGCTTTCCAGAGTGATTAACCAGTCTTTGCACAGACAGGCCCAAAACCTCTACACAGGCATGGAATGAAAATGAGGAGTCCACTGACTGACGGGAACATCCCTGGACCACAGCATCCCTCCTCTAAGAGGCAGCTTGAAATACACACACTGCCCCCAACAATGATCAATGTGCCTCAATGGTATTTCTGAATAAAGAAGGAACTGAGCGAGAAAAAATGATAAAGATAGAAAAAGAAAAAAAAAAGATGTAAAAATTAAGAGGCAAGAGACAAAACAGGTAAGGTAGATATCTGGGCTAATGAGTCATTTTGCAGTCATGTCCAACTCTTCAAACCCCATTTGAGGTTTTCATGGCAGAGGTAATGGAAAGGTTTGTCATTTTCCTTTCCAGCTCACTTTACTAATGACAAAACTGAATTAAACAGGGTTAAGTGACTTGCTCAGAGTCACATAGCTAGTAAATGTATGAGACTGGATTTGAACTCAGGAGGATAATTCTTCTGGACCCCATGTCCAGCACTATGGCACCATTTATCTGACCTTCATAGCAAATAGTTCTAGAGGAATCATATTCACAGTGGAGACATAAGCTTATGCCAGCACTTAATAATAAAACAAAAATAAAATTTCATAATAAAATAACAAACATAAATTTAGTAATATAATAAAATATGTATTTTTAATTCATGATATATAATAATGAAACAAAAACCATTAAGGTAAACACAGATATACTCTACACACACACACACACACACACACACACACACACACACACACACACACACACTCTTTCTCTCTCTCTCATTTTTTTTTAATTGAATGAATAAGATTGCAGAGAAAATCCTTTCTTAGAATGATGGGAGTTCCAAGCCGCCTTTAAAAATTCCTTTTCAGTGAATACCTTTAGCTGCCATATTGGTAATATTTTTGGCATTGGGCTTCATTAGATCTGTCATAGATCACTTGAAAGACCTGATTGGCTATTCTCATATTACTCCTGGCCTAATTAAAAAACCTGATGATGAGAAAGCATCCCTGAACTGAAATCCAGGGTTGTTTGGCTATGTTTGTGTACAGCTGTGTTGTAGGAATAATACAAAACAAGCACATTATAGAAGGATTCTGTTCTCCTGAACTAAGAAATTTATAAAGCTGGGAGTCTCATTGTGGCAATGGCTGTTCAATAGTTTAAAGGCATATGGTTATCCTCATGTATGCCATTGCTCTTTGAATTCCAATACCTTTGGTCTGAAACGCAGTCCTGACTTGGTTTGACCAACTAAAATATGAGTTCAAAGTTCCTTTGCCCTAAAATAGAGCAGGTGAAGTTCAGCATTCTGAAGTTTGTTTCCCCACCCCTCAACCTCCATCCCCTGCAGTATGCAAAGAATCCCAACTGGAGACATTTCAGGATTTTCTATGTCTGGCTATGGTTCCTTACCAAAGAGGGGCCAGTTCCATAGTAATTCTAGCCAGCATTTAAAAATTACCTTTCATCTTGGCATCTTTCATCTCAGGATCAGTCATAAATCATCACCATGGTCCTGAGAGGGAAGAATTTCCTTGCTCAGTGTACAAAAGAGAAAGCTCAGGCTCCTGACTCCGTGAGCCAAATGGGTCACAGTATTGACTAATCAGCCACATGATCAATACTGACTAAAGCAAAACTGGCAGACTTGTTCACCATGGTAACCGTTCAAGCAATTCTGATAGTGGGCTATGCTCCTGAAATGCCAATGAAGTCATGCCCTGAGGCACAGGATGAGTAATGGGCCTGAAAATCAACTTTACAGATTAATCAATGTGATTAGAATAGGATCCCTTCCTCACACTCAAACCCAACAACTACATACCCAAGAAGTGACCCTGAAATCCGAGGTTTTATAAAGTCAGAGCTCGTAATATAAATGTATTTCTAATAGCCAATTTCATGGGTTGGAGAAGGCAGGTAAAGTGTATCATCAGTGGGGGTGAGTGGGTGTGTGTGTGTGTGTGTGTCTGTGTGTCTGTATGTGTGTGTACAACAAGGTTAGCTTATTTGACCAACTGGAGGAAGAATTTGTTAATTTACACTGGTATGATGTGACTTACATTTTTTGTTAATTTAAAAGATTAAAGTTTTAAACTGCACTAAGACTTTTTGAAACAAATAAATAGGGAATATAGGAAAATAAATACACACATATGTACATATATGTATACATACACATACATATTATATTCTACACATAAATATATATATACACACACATAAATATACTATGCATGTCTTAGACATCTATGTATCTATATATCTCAACAGATAACCAATAAAGAGTCCATCTACTCCACCATTATTCACCCCATAACAAGAGACAGAGACAAACTGGTTCTGACATATCTAATCATGACCTTGTCCAAGAGGACAAACAAAGTAGTCTTAAACCTTGTCAGAAGCAGGCCCAAAGTCCATGTCTTTTAATACCAAATCCAATCTTTATTCCCCTCTGACATCTCACTAATCATCTTTCCTATTCCGCTCTCGCCTTCCCTGGGTGTCATATATGGCTCGCTCAAATGCCCATCTCTAGATATATTAATTTCCTACTGATGTGATACTTCTGCAGTGCAGGAGAGTGACAGCAGATGCTAACCATGGCTCTTCAGTCAACATCATCCCAACCTAATAAAAATAAATGGTTTCATGTTCAACCTTGATCCAAATGGTTTCTCGTGGAGCCTTCTATTGGTACCCAGCATTTTACCACACTTTTATCCAGGCTCTGACCAGAGGTGTGCTAATAAATGTTTAACAACTGATTCTCTAAAAGGATAAACCATTTTTAAGTTTACCCTGTCTTATCAACACTTTCTCTATCATTTTCTTAAGTCAAGACAATCAACAAAATAACTCAAATTCTGATTTGTAACATTATCAAGTGCTAATGTGTAAAATTTCTAATGTGTAAATGTTCACACTGAAAATTTAATGAATAGCTCCAAGCTGGTACTAGCTAGCTCTGGCACATCCTGGATCTGACAAAAATCAATCCATTTTTTAGAGGAGCAAAAGAATGAGAGAGAAAAGAGTAAGGGGCCAAAATCAGACAATTGAGAGCATAAAAAAAAGAGGTTAATATGCAAATCAAGTCCACGGGCACCGTTTAGTGGCCTCTGAAGTTTTAAAAGACTCAACCCCAAAAGTCATGTGGCAACAGGGAGGACACAGAGAGAGCCAACATGACTTCTTAGTGGTGTCCATGGCCAGTTCGATGGCTTTGAAAATGTGATGCTTCCATGATATCTTTAGAAGAAAAAAAAAAAAAAACTTACAGAAAAGAATCTGAAATATTCTCTTCACAGGAGGGGAGAGGGGAAGCTTGTTGCTTAAACTTTTCTGAAAATGCTGCTCTAAAAGAAATCTGTAAATCTGTGCCATCTTACCTGCATCCCCTTTCGGCAACCATGTGTTCTTCAGTGCTTGCTATTTGACAGACTTTTGCCATAACTATTGTTTTTTCCAAAGGCCCGCATACTTTCTCCAACTTCTGGTTGTAATCTTACATTTGGGACAGTAAAAACAGAAGACACTGTGGATAAATGGAAATTTTAGATATCATGTATTAGCATATTTCCTTCTGCTTTTATTACTATAAATCAACAATGAAGAATTACACAAGATAAAGACATTTTGTGGTTTAGTTGTTTGCATTGTACGCAACTCTTTGGGGTTTCCCTGGCAAAGATACTGGAGGGGTTTCCATTTCCTTCTCCAGCTCATTTGACAGCTGGGAAAACTGAGGCAAACATGGTTAAGTGGTACCAGCACTGATGAGATCACAGATACAGCTTAGGAATGTTCTTCCTCCTAAATTTCATCTCTAACAGCTCCAGGACCATCTCTCATATGTAGCATTTCTAGGTTTTTTCTAGCAGTCAAATGGTACATTGGAATGAATAATGGACTTGGGAATTAGGAAGATCTAAGTTCAAATACTGCCACAGACACTTTCTCTGGGCAAGGCTCTTAACCTCACTCTGTCTCAATTTTCTCTTTTGCAAAATGGGTATGATAATATATAATATAATATAATGATGGGTATAATAATATAACAATAATGTTCCAGTGTTATAAGGCTAAAATGTGATAACATTTGTAAAGTGCAATCCAAAACTTAAAAATGCTATTATTCTCCAGCTCCTAGTGCCCTCACTCACAATATTACCGTGTATTCATCTTCTGGACCTATCACACATACACACGCGCACACACACACATATCTTGTGTCCCCTGCTAAAATGTTAGTTCCTTGAGGCAAGGATATTCCTTTTTGTTTTAGGATGCTCAGCACTTTATCACATTGCTTCAGCACATTGTAATCACTTTAAAAAGGCTTGTTGGTTAAATAACTGAAATTCTGTAGTAAACTGTTCCCTTTTGAAAAGAAAATAATAAGCTGGGAAATGAGGAAGGAATCTTGGCTGCCCAGAAGTCTTGAGCATGATCTTTTGCTAAATTATGTGCTCTATTTACCTGAGGGGGAAAAACTCAACCATTAGACGTTGATGTGACAGAGCACTGGGTCCAGAGTCAAGAAGACTCATCTCCCTGATTTCAAATCCAGTGTGACTCTGGGCAAGTCATTTAGCTCTGTTGGCTTTAATTCCTTGTTTATGAGATAAGCTGAAGAAGGGAATGGCAAACCAAAATCTGTACCAAGAAAACCCCAAATGGGGACATTAAGAGTCGCACAAGGCTGAAATGATCAAACAAGATAATATGCTGATAGTTGAGTTTCAAATTAACTCCAAGTTTATGAATACAAAGATGCAGAGAAAGGGAAACTGTCACGATTTCTATATATGTTGGACTCCCAAACCTTGTCCTAAAATATAGAATAATATCTGACATGTCAAAGCCCAGCTCTGCTTCCACTTCTTTTACAAAAAGCTCTCTGATGCTTCCTGGCTCTAGAAGGAAATGGGATTCTCCTCTTTTCCAGTTTCCTTGTCTTCTCCTGAACACATTTTATCTCATAGCTGAGTAACTTATATAGAGGATAAGCTTGTTGAGGGCATTATTCATCATGGCATCTCCACAGTCCATCTCAATGCCACCAAAAGTAGTATATCCTTAACAAATATTTGTTGAATCATCAAATGCTTAACGTCTCCTTCGCCAGGATGGCCAACTGTTGCAAAAGTGCTATCTCAATATAATATGGAGGTAATTCATTTCAGTAAGTAAACACTTCTTCAGCACCTTCTGTGTGGGGAGAGCTGTGTTAAACACTGGGAAATCATTATGTGTAGCTAAGACAGTAGCAGGGGGTTTGGCCCAAGCATGGTAACGATAATGGCACGAGTATTCGGGACAGATATAACCTATTTTGGATTTTATGATGTCCAAGACACTCTCTATAAAATGCTGGTGGGGGACAGTGAGTAGACTTCATGGAAGAGGCGGCGTTTGAGCCAGGCTTTAAAAGCTAGCTGAGAATTCACCAGACAGAGGGGAGGGAAGAACAACATTCAGGGCATAGGATGAGAGAAGTGCTGGAGGGAAAAGACTGGGTGAGTTTAGGGAGCAAGAGAGTTGTCCAGTCTGGCAGGAACAGTGAAAAATGACTCCATTTAACATTATTCAACGCTTTCTGTGGCTTTTTGTCTTGTCCAGGCAATAGTTATGTCATCTGGAGGGAAATCTCCTTTTTGAGAATTTCCAAATGTCTAATTGCTCCACAAAGTTCTACACAATCAATATCCATCAATTATGACCCTCCATTGCCTTCTGGATAGAAGACAAACTTGTAATGTCTTCAAAGTCTCTTTTACCAGATATGATGTTACAATCTGATCCTTTCTTTCCTAAACCCCTAAAACCCCATCATATACCTTGCTATAACTGGATTTCTTATGGACCAGAAGAATCTCCCTTTTAATTTCTAAATCTCCAGCTAGGTAATACTAACTAGTCAGGCAACCTCAACTCAATAAACCTCTTACATTGAGAAGCTTGTCCCAATTAAAACCATCCATTCTTGATCCACAAGCACAGGCCTTAAACCACTAACAACTGTACTCCTAGGGCTAT
Source organism: Sminthopsis crassicaudata (assembly GCF_048593235.1). Taxonomy (NCBI): domain Eukaryota; kingdom Metazoa; phylum Chordata; class Mammalia; order Dasyuromorphia; family Dasyuridae; genus Sminthopsis; species Sminthopsis crassicaudata. Next base: position 46,595,512 of record NC_133621.1, read on the forward strand.
GGGGAGGATCAAGTGAGATAATGAGCATAAATATGCTTTTAAAAGCACAAAACACTATCCAAAAATAAGGCATTATTATTATCATCTAAATTAGCTTTGTCTTCTTGCTTTTTATTCTTCTTTTAGATAGGAGGATGTTAGTAGCCTCTGCATTTCTACATTATCCTTGTTTTCCCCCTAATCAAATCTAATTACTTTTCTGTTTTTTGGCAAATACTGGAAGATGTGACAGAGAAATGCCAAGGATAAAGATTCCCGAAACTATGTTTTTGTTTTTTTTTTTTAAAGAGAGAAAAGAAAGGAAGGAAAAAATACCTTATAGACTACTTTACTATTTTATACTATATCAATATTGATATATATATATATATATATATACATATATATATATATACATATACACACACACACACACATACATATTATCGAATTAGTTCACTGAAATCAACTTTGGTCGCTGCAAAAAAAATCATAATTTCTGGGAAGGTAGAGAGGTTGATGTGGCAAAAACTGCTTTCATATTCCCTAAGGTGTCTAAGGAACCTAGTTGAAAATGACTCACAGATAATGGATTCATTAAAGATCTTCCATGGGTAACAGATGGATCCAGTGATGGTGACCTGTTAATAAATGGGTTAACTCTAAAGATGACCCATGAGAACTGGCTAGATCCATTGAAGATGACCCATGGGCAAAAGATGGATCCACTGAAAATGATCCAGGGGTAATGAATGGATTGAGATAAATCTACTCAAGATGACCCAAGGATAATGGATTACTTCTGGTTAATGGATAGATTCACTGTAGCTTCATCTCTTATGGTCTGCACACAAAAATTTATATAAGTGATTATCACTAGAAAGTAATAAGGGAAGTAAGCTGGTCAAGTAGTAAGGGGATGGTGAGGAAGTAGGAACAACTCAAAATAACCGACATTACTGGAGCATTTTAAATTTGTTGGGCACTTTTTAAATGGCATCTTCATTTGAGTCTCACAACCCTTGGGAGGTAGGGATCTTCTCCATTCTACAGATGAGAACACTAAAGCCTAGAGAGATGAAATGTCCTACCGGAGGTTACATAGTCAGTCAGTGTCAGAGGTGGGATCCCCACCCAGGTTTTCCTGAGTCTAGGACCACGCCCCCTCTGATAACAGAGACAGAACCTTACTTGGGACTGAAGAGGCTTTAAAAAGCTCAAGGAAGGGCTGAAGCCCACTGGTTAAGATCTCCAGGGAAATCTTGTGGGAAGAATTCCACAGGATGAAATTTTGTGTGTGTCATAGGATATATATCCACAAAGGAGATTTGCACATAGATGATGAGATCATGGCTCCATCTAAAAGATTCCTCATGATACATGCCTTAAGAATAGGAACATTATTGGTGCTCAGGAAACTCTATTGACTAGCTAAATGACTTCACTTCATTCCTTTCTTTATCTAACATCTGCTGCGGAACTATTTAGACAACAGAGACCAGAGAGTCATTATACTATAGTTTAAAAAAAACCAAAAAAACAATCCCCCCCCCCCAAACTATTGGACTAGAAGACATACAATCTAAGATTTAGTTTTAGTCCTTCCTCTTTCTCAACACTTTTTCCTTCCTTCCTTCCTTCCTTCTTGTGAAGAATGTTGGCAACAGGTGGTTCTCAATTTCCTTTTATATAAATGCTTTTTTTTCTTTCCTTTTTTTTAAACAATGGGTCAGTTTTTTAAAAAGAAATATCCATATCACAAGATGCTTCCAAGTGTGGAATTCCTGCTAGCTATTCCAAACATGGGACTCATCTTTCATAGATGAACATTTTGTGAATTAGCAAATGAATATATAAAATCAAGGCCTCAGCACTATAAAGTGTACTTTGTTCATTTACTTTGACAAGGGTAGTTCAGCTTTAATTATTTATGAAACTTGATAGTATACACTAGAGAATGCCCTTAGTGTATTTGGTGAAAGTAATGAATTCCTTCTATGCCCAGCCCTCCCTTTACTTCTCAGCAATTAAATCTTTGTGAAGAAGTGGAGCAAGGCTGTTGGGGTTTTAGGATGGAGGGCGAATGACAAGGTATATGGAACAAGAGCCACAAGGATTAACCAGTTTCTACTAGGATACACGCAGTCTTCACCATTTATTATTCTTGTGCAAACTGAAACATTTCTTGTCTTGCTTCATTTGAAGGTGGGTTATAAATTATTTACACATATGGGTTCTATGCAAATGGGTCTGAGAGAGTTTAAAGAAGTAGAACAATAAGGAGCAATGTTAAAATTTTTGTGTGTCCTTTTGTAGAGAAGAATATTGAGCAACAGGTATTTCTTTTTTTCAAGCCAATGTCAAAGTGACTAAGGGAGACTTAGCTAATGACCAATCAAAGCATTATATTCTTATAGTACAAAATTTGGGTTGTGAAGGAGAAAAAGGAATTGTGAGTAGAACTATGTTCTTCCATAAGTTATCTCAATTTTTTTCTTTTTTTCTTTTTCTTTCTTCCTTCCTTTTTTCTAACTTTTTCCTTATTTCCTTTCCTTTTCTCCCTCCCTCTCTTCCTTCCTTTTTTCTAATTTTTTCTTTCTTTTCCTTTCTTTCTCCCTCCCTTTCTTTATTTTTCTCTCTTTCTTCCTCCTTCCTTTCTTTCTTGATCTTCCTTCCTTCCTTTCTAAATAACATGTCTTTCAACTTTACAGAAGTCTTTTCACCTCAGTTATTTTTCCAGAAAGTGTTACAAGTCATCTTTGAAAACCTTAGGTCTACTCTGGTGTATGCATCCAAAGCAAGACTTTAGTCCTTAAGGCAACTGTTTTATTGATTCTGCAAGGTTCCTCACCATGAAGGCCTCCTTAAAAAAAAAAAAAAAAATTCCTTAGGAGAGGGAACCAGTCTTGTTACTACTGCCCACTCAACTGTCCATTTTCATTCACATGGCTCTACATATGCTCAAATTGTCACTGGGGAAGTTTGTGAGAAAAACCTCAGGGGGGAAAACCTAGACCTAGACAACAGAGTCTAGTCATATTTCCCATAAAGGGAGTACTTCTCCAAGACTCCAAAGTCTGGGAATCCTTTGTTTTGTAGACATGTTTACAAGTAAGGCCAGGTTGTTCCAATGGAAGTGATAGTAGTATTCGGTACTGGAATTGTGCCTTTTTTTTTTTTTTTTGCCACTGGATTTATGCTCCATAATGATTATCTACTAGACACAGAAATAGCATTTCTGTAACTCGAAATTGTTACCGGAGGCCTTTAGCAGAATCTTGCTTTAAAAATATAATGATTTTTCATCTTTATTCTCCCCCCTTCAAAAGGTTCCACCGCTCCTGATGTTTAACGCTATGCAAAGACGTGTTTCTGCCAATGAATATCGCCTTATGGTTATGCTTCTGCAAATAACCTGCTGTGAGCTGATAAAAGGATTAATGCAGCCAAAATTCTTAATCTGTGAAATTACAAATTAAATTCTCATATTAAAAATGCCACCCTGAGGTATTTTTTGTGGCTTTAATTCCCCTCTGGTGTTCTGCATACATTGTGCTCGTTAATGATGGGGACAAGGCTGTCTCTGCTGGCAGCCTGCTGCCGAGTGATAATGTGCAGGCATTTACTCCACTGATAGAACTGGATTTAACCACTGGCTGATAAACTAAGTGGCAAGTGGCTAATAAGTCCATATTAACAGGGAAGCACTACTACAGAATTCAGAACTCGGAGACTATCAAAATCCTGGCTTAAACTCAATCGTCGAGTCAGATGGGATTGAGATGTCACCAACGCCAAGCGGTTTGGAGTTATCTGTTACACTAAATGAAAAACAAACCGTATGTTTGATGTCTGATGAGCCATAAACTAATGAAGCTCTTTGTATCATTTTTTTTTCCAGCAGAGAGAGATTCATCATCATTTCATTATCTAGCCACAGGGATTTCATCTTTATTTAAAAAAAAAAAAAAATTAGGGTAGAGCTGTTGTGATGGTCAGTTTTATGATTTGGGGGAGGAAAGAAATAGAGGAAGAGAAGGACTAACTTATCGTCCACTGGTCAGGAAGGTCTGGATTCAAATTCCACCCCTGACACTTGTTAGCTTTGTGACCCATGGCAAATCATATAATTTTCCTGTTCCATAAATTATAGAGAAAGTATCAACCTAGATTAGCACATAGAGTTCCCTCATCTGAGAATTCTCAATTCCAATAATCTGGGAGAGTAAAGGAAGCAAATTCTACCTCCAAGTTAATAAAATGTCTCATATATAAGAAAATAAAACACTCAATATATTATTAAACATGTACATACCAAGACAGCGTCAGAAAATAATCATGATTTTTAAATGTTGAAACCTACAAGAATAGTCAGAATTTGTCATTTGGGTGGAACATATCTCTACAGATGAGAAATATTCTTACTGCAATCCAATTTTACAAGATTTCACAAGACAGAGGCTTTACACTTTGGAAAAGAGATAAGGACCTCCCTACCATAAATCCTTCCCAAATATTTAAAATGTAATTGAAAAAGGCTGTGTAAATAACTTTTTTTTTTTTTTTTGGGGGGGGGGAGTAAAAGCAAAATGCAGAGCCACCAAGAGAATGTTTTGTTTTAACAGGCAAGCTAGAGAAGGGCTGCCTCTGAGAGAACCAAAAGCAGTCCTGGTTAAAGTGAATTGCGAGTCATCATTCTTACATTTTTTGCTCAGTAAATTAAACAGTTGTCAGTTCTGTGCTCCTCAGCCGGTCTGTTTTAAGGTTATTGTTCTAACAAAGATAATATCTGAGAATCAAATAGAAATGAATCTTAAAAAAAAAAAAAATTCTATGTACTGTAGCCAGTTACAAAGTACTGTATGTGGAAAGCACTAAATATGTAAATTGCATTTTTCTTTTGCTTTTTGAATGACTACTCAGATAATTCTTTTGGATGCACACATAATCAAATACAAAGATATCTCGCTACACACTGCAGAGTGGAGATAGTGAAAAAGGAATCCATTTTCTTCCTGTGTCAAGCAAACTCTGCACTTTGAATGGCAGGATTCCAGTAAACACTCGCATATCTATGTGCATGTCCAGACCCGTATGTGTGAGAGTGGCGTGTGTGTGTACATGTACGTGTGTGTGAACATGCACGCTGATTTTATTGCTTTCATAGAACTTGGAGTCTGAGGGTCATACTCACTATCGGTTAGCTCCCATAGCCGGGGGGGCAGATCACTGAAATACTCATGGTTCAGGGCTGCTGGGGCAGACAATCTGTTCTTTGGGAAACACTGGAGTAGTTTGGAGGCCAGATCCTCTGCATGGTTAACATAGCTGAGCCTGAAATGCAAACAGTAAGGGGTAAGACAAGGCAATGAAAGCAGCTGAATTTTATAAGAGGCTCCCTCCTTTCTTTTTTTCCCCAAGCTTCCCCATATTTTCATTCAACAAAGGGGGCTTAAAAGAGAACCTGCTGAAAACCAGCATCAACAGAACTGTCTTTTTTTCGTAAAGATATTCCTACAGATCAAAATAGATCTTTAACTGGAGAAATTACACACACACACACACACACACACACACACACACACACACACACACATATTTGGGATAGAAATCCTAAGATCCAGAGGTAAACCATTCTAACAACTACCCGTTGAGTGGCTGGAAACATGAACTATTTTGTTTTTAACTAAAAGGATCCAGCCTTAGAAGCCAAATATTCTAATACACGTGTGCATATCTTTCCACGAAAACAAATCTCTGGCTATTGAATTTTTCCTAGAAATTCAAATTTCCCTTGATTGAACACAAGATAATTTGCCCGAGTAGAACATTAACACAAGGGGATTCCTTACACTATATGAAGCTGTAGAATGTGATTCTTGAAACTTCTGTATATGATAGAAGAGAGTGTTTTAAGATCATGGAACCCAGCAATAGTATATTCCAGTCTTTGCTTTTCCAGATTTCCATTTCACCTCATCCAATTATTCAAAACTATTCAGTTGACACCAAGATTTTCCTTCTTAATGCTTTAGCTCATTTATTTGTTGTTTTCAACAGAAGAGCCCCACATAGTGAGTAATTCAAGGAGGCAATGGCAGAATGAACTTGGTGAATCTACCAAACTCTTGGTGAGTTTGATGTAGAGACAGTGTAACAAGAGACATATTTCTCATCCATCTCACAATAGGTTACACTTGATAAGTTTAGCATACATTTGGCTATTGAACTTTTCCTTCTGGTCTGTTAAGTGATATCAGTTGGTTGCAGAAATGTTTCTCTTAGTTTTTAACTTATTTTTCATGTATTCTTAGATTATCTATAAACGTTCTTCTTTATTGATGAAGAAATATTAGTATTTCTATAATGCCTGAGAGATCTGTATTTTGTTACGATACTTTGTTCATTTGTGATCAATTTTGCAATTCTGAAAGTATACCTTAACTGTTATTGTATAGTTATTAATTACTCTAAATTCATACTTCCCATTAAGCTTTGAGTTAAGGATGCCAGTAAAGTCTCCTAACACTCATCAATTTCTTTCTGATACTTTTATGTTCAGTATGTCTTGAATGGAAAAGACAAAGGTATTTTAAGTAGAAGGAAAGGAACATGAATTTATTAATTATCCTTCATGTGATAAGCACCTGTGCTAAGCACTTTACTAACATTATCTTATTTCATTCTCACAACATGAGTTAAGTGCTATTTTGATCTCCATTTTATAGTGAGGAAAGTGAGACAGTCAGAGGTTATGTGATTTTTCTAGGGTCATACAATAGTAAGTTGTCTGAGACAAAATTTGAATTTAGGTCTTGCTGTCCGTAATTCTCTCCATAATTCATTCCATGTTAAAATTAAATAGGATCTCAGAAACTCAATGATCCAAAGCAATACCAAAAGACTTTGGACAATAAATGCCACCTTCATCCAGAAAAAGAACTATGGAAATTGAATGTAAATCAACATATCCATATTCACTTTTTTTCCCCTGTTTTTCCCCCCTTCCATAGTTTTTTCGTTTTGTTCAATGTTTCTCTCCCAACATGATTCAGAAATAAATGGGTATTAAAATAAAAAAAAATTAAAAATTAAACAGGGGTTGAAATTCCATACAAGGTAGGCTTGTTTCTAAGAGATAATAATTTGTTCCTGTCCAGCTACTAGGACAATTGTGTCATTCAATTGATTAGTCATGTCCAATTCTTTGTAACTCAATGGGCCATACTGTCAATAAGAATTTCTGAGCAAAAATGATAGAGTGGTTTGCCATCTCCGTTTCCAGCAAGTAGAAGTTAAGTATCTTGTTCAGGGTCATAGAGCTAGTAAGATATGAGGTAAAATTTAAAACAAGGTCTCCCTGACTCCAGTCCCAGTGCCCTATCCACTAAGCCATCAGGCTAGGACAATCTTGTCCTGATGTTGATCAGTCAATGAATAACAGATTTAGAGTAAGAGAGGGAAGACTCATAATTTCATCAAAAGGTATATAAAACAATTCAAGACCAAGAGACTATCACTGGTACAATTGCTGGATTAAACAAGAATAATTTTATGAACAGTCCTAGAATGATTTCGGAGTAGCAAACCCATTTAGCAAAGTGAACAAGTATATCTCCTTTCCTAAATGAACTGCTCTTCTTTGTCTACACATCAAAGGCAATTTTTTTTCACCCATTACACTTCAAAGTTTGCTGACTCTTATGGAGTGAACTAGCTGGAAAATAATTTGAAGTAAAAGAATTTGGCTTAAGTTTCTTCATATGGCAAAGACAGGTCAGTATTTGGTCAAGCAGAACATGGTTGGGATCACTGGAGTTTGGTGTCGGCTTTTGGGGGGGGGGGAATTCGACAACAAAAACCAAAACAAGAAAAGATTTAAGTATGTTCAATGAACTTCTGAACTCTGGAACTTGGCACATGAAGTGAAATGAAAAGAACTCAATTTACATTAATAATTAGACATTGTTACTTAAAATTAAGAAAAGCTCTGTATGTATGGTATGTGTATATACACACAACGGTTGGTCATAAATATATGTGTGTGTGTGTGTGTGTGTCCAAAAAAGGAAAATCTTCAAAATGAAGTTTGTTTTTTGGTATAATCTTCTATTCAAGCTATATTTTTCATAAGAAAATTAGACAATAAGAATGCTTCTCATAAACCTTTCAAAATTAACAACTTAGTACAAAATAATACTATAGAACATTCTTCACCTGAGAACACTTAAAATTAGATGTCTTGTGAATGTTTAACAAGTGGCTTTCTGGAAAGGAAATATAGGCATAACATAGTTTTAAGTTAAATTTGCTTTATTAACATTTCCTTTTTGCTTTCTTAAATCTAGAAAATTAGCAAAACAATAAATCAAGCTCTGATATATAGTATTGGTGGATTTTCAAAGTATAAATGTTCACACTGAAAATTTAAACATCAACTCGGCCAATTCAAGAATACCCCTGCTTGAAATCAAACTACCCGAAAATAAAGGCTGCAGTGGACCATGACATGAATGAGAAAAGTTACTATTATGTGGAAAAAAAAAGTTTAAAAGAAACTGTTCTAAAAGAGATGATCTAGAATTACCTGATCTTACAGATGAGTAACTTTTTCAAAATTCCAGTTTAGCAGATTTGAACTTAGCTCCTCAGGCTTTACATTCAGGGCTCACCCAACTACACCATGATCTTTTTCAAAAAGTATGATTTTAATAAAGCTGTTCTTTGTTCTCTCCCATTGTTGCTGAATTATTGTTTTTCTATGTGTATCATCTCTTCCTTCTAAGCTGCCTTTGTGTGGGGGCTATTGTTTGAATTGTCTCAAAGTCTCCCTAGTCCCTAGCAAGTGCTCTGAATGACAGGCTCAATGTGGGAAAAGACACTGCCTGCAGATGATGCATCAATTGGACAATGCTCAGAAAATTCCCACTAGTCCCACCAGGTCCAGGAGTTCAACAACTTCTCTCTCATTCAAACTTCTTCCTGTCCTTGCTCCCTCCTTCTGCCCTGGTCTAGTGGAAAGAAGCAGGGATTTTGGTCATCCCACAGGCCCAGGGGAAATACTCTAACTATACTCTGAAGCAGTGCAAAAGAACATTTATTTTTAATTTTGCTGAAACCACTCTAGTGCCGGCTGACAAAAACTGGCCAGAGGAAATGAAAATATTAAGTTTTATTTTGGAATTGATTGCAGATATGAAACAAAACAAAACATAAAAAGCAGATAACATCCGGCTTGACAGATGCACAAAATTTCAGAGTGAAAAAGGACCTTAGACGCTATTTGTTTCAGCTTATACTTGATCCAGAAATCACTAGTTTTCACTCGAAAATCTCTAGGAAGAGGCTATTTGTGACTTTTTTTTTTTTTTCCCTGTTGTTAGTGTAGTTAGGAAGGTATTCCTAATATAGAGACTAATACTTTGATAAGTTTAGGGTCAGAAGTCAGATTCAAAACAATGGCCTGGACACATTATCCTTGGGAGTTCGTTTTCCCATCTAGACAAGTGGGATCTATGGAATAGGGTCCACCATCCAGGTCAAGTCTCTATCATCTCTTACCACACTTTTGCAATAAGTTTTTTATTCTTCTCAGATTCATTGTTCCCTACCCCAATTCTTCCCCCATAGTGATTTCTGTCAAATATAGATATGACCATGGCATTCTCCTTCTTTTTCTCTAGAATCAAATATAAGCTTCTTTTTTAGCATTTAAAGCTCTTTACAATCAGGCCTCAATTAACTTTTTCCATTATTATTACACATCTCTTTGTTGTACTTTTGGTCTAGTTAAAATGGCCTTACTCTTGCTCAGAGCCAGCTCCAATTCTCATTTCTGTACCTTCTCCCTGGCCAGATTACATGCCTAATACATTGTAGACACTTGAAAAATGTTTGCTGATTAAGAGATCAGTTCCAATAATTGGAATACACTACCTCCTTACCTCTATCTCTGAGATCATGTCCCTGTCAACACTCACCTTAAAGAGTCACTTTCTCCATGAGATCTTTAAGCCTAGCACTTCCCATTTTTTCTTTATGTCCCAAATACTGATATTTTATTACTTTATAACAGTTATATCAAGAAATTTTGTAAAATAGAAATCCATAGTGGATTCTATGCTAACAGGTTATTTAGGAGGAAAAAAAAAAAAAACAGCCTTAAATAAAATAAAATCCACCAGAGTCCTAGATATAGGATCTTGGGCAAATTACTTAATTTCTTAAATTTCAATTTCTTCACTTGCTAAATGGGATTAACAGTTCTGGCACTAAAGCACCTCTCTAGATTAAAGAGTTTTACTGTGAAGTTTCATGGCATGGATCCCAATAACAAAAAAAGTGTCATAAGAGCTATTTCAGAATGTGTACTGTCTTCACAACAAATCTCTGAAGTCAACTTTGGTTTATAATTTTACATTTTTTTCCTAAATGTTAAAAATATCCGCAAAAGTCTTAATCCAGTGTTTCACCATAGCATGGAAAAGACTTTGGATTCTCAGTGCTCATGACAACATACTGCAAGGTCTGGAAGGTACTAACCAAGTCTCTGAAGTAATAATAAAGGGAATTGTTTTCCCCATCCACCCAAATGTACAAAAAATATCATTTTAAGAAAATGTTAACTCTCACAAAGGTAAAAATATGATAATAGCATAACAACAGCTGGAATTCATTAATTTTGTGTATGACTTAAAAATAAATCTTAAAATACTTTTTAAAGCATTTTATGTACATTAGCTCCCTGAATGTTCACAATAAAGCTGGAGAAATAAATATGTACAGTAGATATCATTATCTTTATTTTTAAATGAAGAAAATTAAGTTTGGGATGATTTATTCTACCATGAATAACTTGACTGATACAACTTTTTAACGTTTACAAAGTGCTTTTAAAATATTTCCTCATGCTATCCTCATAACCACAGGAGGTCAAATTCTTTTATCATGACCATTTTTACAGAAAGAAAAATGAGGCAGCTGGAGGTTAAATAATTGCTCAGGGTCACACAACTAGTAAGTTAAAAAGTCTCAGGCTGAATTTGATTTGTTTTTCTGACTCTAGGTCTGAGCTCTATCCATTGTGCAGTGGCACAATAATAATAATAATTTAATAACTTGCTCAGGGCTATATATTTAGTAATCATTAAGGGTGAGATTTGAACCAGGTATCAACTCAATCAAAATTTAGCACAATTTTTTTCAAAATCACATTGCATCTCAGTAATTACCATTATTTTTTGCAAATATTTTAGCCGAAACAAAACCACAATGCAGAGGCTAAGAGCCCATGATCAATACCAGTTTAAAGTACAAGTTAAATTACCATTAACATAAAGGAAGAAGGATCATGGATGGTTTCACAATGAAGTGAAAAGCAGTGAAGGGGGGGGGGGGAAGCTGTAGAAGGTTGGTGTGAGAGCCAAGAACATATATGTGAGTAACAACAGCAAATAGACATGAAATGCAAGATATTTGTCAGCACCGCTATAATCATATGCTCTCTTACAAATAATAGAAGGAACACTATATTTGGATTCTAACAGCTCAGTACCATTCGTCTCCTAGCATTTAAAGACCTCTAACTTTGTCTTCTTTTTTCTTAATTCCTTACAATCTTGCTCTCCAAAGTGACTACTTCTTGGCTGCCATATCCAACAGCCTTTTCTCTCTTCTCATTCTCCGTGATCTCTTTACAGTGTCTGACACTGTTAATTACCCTCTTGTCTTTGATTCTTCTTCATTGTCCTTCTAAGTTTTCCGTACATCACTCTCTTGGTTCTTCTCCTATCTATCTAATTGTTCCTCCTCTGTCTCCTTTGATACATCCTCCTAGAACCCAGCTTCTTAAACAGTGGATTGTGACCCCCATGGGGTCTCATAGCTGAATGTGGGGGTTGAAAAATTATGATCTATTATCAGTAACTGATTTGCAAACCTATTTAACATATCTATATAACTAAGGTTATGTAAAAGTTTCTTAGGTAAAAAAAAAAAAGGGTCATGAGTGGAAAAAGATTAAGAAGTCTTTCTTTTCAACATGCTGTCTAATGTCAGGGCTCTCTCCTAGACCCTCTTCTTCTCTCTTCCTTTTCTCCTTCACTGGGTGATCTCACCAGCTCCTATGGATCTAATTATCATTTCTATATTGAAGATTCTTAATTCTACCTCTCCTGCCCCAATCTCACATCTCTAATTGCCTTCCAGGCATCTCTAACTGGATGTTTAGTAGACATCTTAAAATCTATTTATCCAAAATTGGAACAGATTATCTTTCCCTCTAAACATACCACCTCCCAAACCCTTATTTACTGTAGAGCAGTAACTAGTCCATTTGGACTGGGAGGGTCCAAGCCCTTGAGGTGCCAGGATGTTTGAGGGGGAGGGGTTCTGGCCCCTACTGACTTGATCTCAAAGGTGTGTAGTCAACCAGTCAGAGGGTGGGTCACACTCCACTTATTCTGCTGGACTGGGCTGGGGAGAGGGAACCTTGAGTTCACCTCATCCACATCTTCCTTTATTCTTTAATATATTCCATCCTATCATTTTCCTCTGCTCTTACAAGCTTCTAAGTATCCCCTTTTGAGTTGGCCACCAGATTACTTATAACTCAACAACCATCTGGGTCCCTGATCAGCATGAGTGGGTCACAAGATAAGCAGTAACAAATGCATTCTGATCTGTTTAGGAGGCTTCGTTGTTATTATTTTCCCTCCCAAATGCACACTTTTTCTAAATTTCTCTATTTCCATTGAGATGAACACTTCCTGGATGGCCACCAAGGTTCAGAACTCGGGAGTCATCAGTGACTTTCATTTTCTGATATCTCACATACCCATCCAATCAGCTGCCACACTTGTAACTTCTACTTCTACAAAACCCCTCTCATCTGACCCTTTCTCTCTATTCATGTGATCCCTAGCCAAGCTTAGGCCTTCATTACCTGTCACTAGGACTCTAGCAATAGCCTCCTAATGGTTTCTGCCTCAGGTTTCTCCCCTTTCTAATTCATCGTCCATGAGCTCCAGAGGCAAATTTCTTAAAACTCAGGTTAGACTGTGTCACTTTTTTACTCGTAAACTAAAGAAGAACTCTACTGATTCTTATATCAAATATTATTTCTTTATCACATCCTTTAAAACTTCTATTTTTTATACAAGGTTAAAAATGAATTCAATTACGAGAATAGCGCTATACATATTTGACTTAAAACTAAACATTATACAAATTATAAATATGCAAATTGGGAATGTTTCCCCCCATTTTTAACTGATGGAGATGTAGGATTACAAAAAGTTTAGAGACCACTGTTCTGGGGCATCAGGTGTTCCCTAATCAAGATAAAAGCAGAAATGTCAAGCAAGGAGGACTTTGGTTACTTATTTAATCAGGAGGAAGGAAAAAGAACGAGCATTTAGTAAGTGCCTACTATTTGTAAGGCACTGTGCTAAACACTTTACAAATATCATTTCTTGATATTGATCCTCACAGCAATCCTTTGAGATAGATACTATTGTTATTCCCTTTTTACTATTGATAAAAAGTAGCCAAAAGTTAATAAGTTAACTTGAGATAGATACTATTATTATTATTCCCTTTTGAACATTGATAAAAGTAGCCAGAAGTTAATGAGATAGATACTATTATTATTCCCTTTTGAACATTGATAAAATGTAGCCAGAAGTTAAGAAGTTAACTTATCCAGGGTCACATAGCTAGCTAGAAAGTATCTGAGGTTAATTTGAACTCAGAGCTTCAGGTCCATTTCATTTTCTTCCCTGTCATATGAGTATCCAATCACTCAGAGCTCTTCTTTGGCTGAGAACACAGATTCCTCAGCTGGTAGGATAAATAATTACAGAATTCCTTTTTTAATGAATAATGACCTAAAACAATTTGTGTACTCAATGCAGTCTTTGAGGCTGGGATGCAACTAAGTCTGCATTGATTCTCTGTCCTTCGTGCTAATTTTCTTAACAATTAACAATAAGAAAACAGAGGCACTCCAACATCCTTAAGTGGAACAATCAGTTATAGCTAATGGAGAAGTTTTGGAGGCTGACGATAAATTAATTTCCCTTGTTAATGTGCTTTCCAGGGACGTAGACAGATGATGAGGTGGATGTGCACATTGTCAGAGCTAGTTCAGTATTTCAGAGGTTTCAAAGGAAAATGTGGGGGAAAACAGGCCTTAGCTTACCTACTAATCATTGATGTATGCCTTGGAAATCTGGAGAGTCTCTCAGTGTCATTCAAATGAAATGATTTCTATTTGATCTGTCTTAAGAAGATTAAGATCACTGGACATGATACAGTACTGAACACTGATCCAGTTAGAGCTTCTCAAGCTGAAATACCAACTACTTAAACTTGCAGACAACCCAACTCCAGTGGGCTTGCCACTCTGTCTGAATGAGGAAAATATATTTACCTGGAAGACTATTTTATGGAGAATTCACACAAGATGAGCACATACTCAGAGGTCAGGAGGGCTACAAGTATATTCTCAACATCTTTCTGGAAAACTTTGAAATCAATTGAGAGACATGGGGAACATACACAGGACCACCCAGTATGGTGTGCCCATATCAAAGAAGTTGCTATGTTGTTTGAACAAAGCAGAATTGCAGTAGCTCAAAAGAAACATGAGATGCAAAATGGAGAGACGTCTCCACTCCCAGTGTTCAGATGGATGGACTACTTGTGCACAACCTGATTGTAGAGCCTTCTGAGCTCATACTGCTCTGATCAGCCATGGTTGGACTGTATACATTGATGTTCAGTGATGTTACTTTGGTCATCTTCTCACACAAAGGACAACAACCAAACACCAACCTAAATTATGAAACTCTGCTAGAACTCCACCTCTGAAAAACTTCCCTCCTTTAATTGGGAATGAGCTGGGCATTGTGAGGTTTTCCTACTAACTACTGGTACTAAAAGAGTTCTTAAAGCATCTGACTAAAGCCAGACATTACACATTTTCTGGCTTTCCCTTATTTTGATAAGAATGAACAGTTCTGAATATATGGATTATGCTAATCTGAGAGGAGGGTAGAGTTTCTCTGATCATGGTGGGATAGTGAGGACCTAAAATGGGAACAGGTCTAATAAAATGCCATGATGGACTTCCAAAGAGATTTATCCCCAAGTACAAAAATATGTGTCTTCAATGCGAGTTAAAGTTAATTCATAAGCTCCTATTTGGAGATGACAAAATGCCACTTATATGAACCCCAAGAATATTATACAGTTTACTGAATGAGGACAGAACTCCAATGAAGACAGGCAGACTTAGTGAATACATTAAGACATGTAGTTAGATGTGCACTCTATAAAATTAACTAAGAAGTTGGCTAAGAAATAATTTGAACAATGAACTGGGCCTGAGATTTCCTAGAATCAACTAAGAAGATGAAAGAAGGTTGAAGTTTGATTGTGAAAAAAAAAAAAAAAAAAGAAAAGATATACAGTAATAGCTTGAAGGCATGGTCAAGATTTTTTTTTTAAAGGATGAGGAGACCTGGGCATTTGTGCCAGCAGTAAGGAAGAAACCAGTAGATAGAGAGAATATCTATAATGAGAAAGAGACAGTGAACAATCAAGGAGAAACTCCTTGAGCAGACCAGAAAGGTCTTGATAAAATGTAAAAGCAGGATTGGCTAGATTTGGCTTGGGGAAAGGCTATCAGAGACTGGAGCAATGGAGGAGACACTGGAGAATGAAGAAGGGTTTTGAAGTACTGAGTAAGGATTAAGTAAGTGGAGTCACTGGGGATGGCTTCTGTTATTTCAGTAAAATAGGAGAGTATGGGGATGGGAAGAAATTGAGAAGAAGGTAGTATAGAAGTTTGAAGAGAAAGAATACAGGTATTGGTCATGGTTGAGAGAATAATAAACAGTTAATTATTTAGCAATAGAAGGATTGCCATGTAGCAGTGAGAACCACATGTTAGATGAATGTTACTATGATTTCTCTAGCTCTCTTCAAGATCTGAAAAGGCTTCATTTATAAGGCAGTTTTGAAGGTAAAAGAACAGTTCTATAGGACAGAGATAAAAAAGGATATGCATTGCAAGTAGAGAGGCAATAGGGCAAATATTCCAAGAGGCAGGAGACTGAGTGCAGGGTTTGAGGCTCTAAGAAGCCAGTTTACTTATCTCCTCCCCCTTCTGTCCCAGTGTTTCAGGGAGAATGAGAATATCCATTAAAGGGTGACCTGTGGTGAAAGTCTTCTTCTGAGGATGACCATGTTTCTGTTAATGCAAGAAGGTGGAAAAACTGTGAAATGAAGAGAGGCAAGATAAAGTAGAGTTCATTAACTTAAGATTTCACAGGCTGACAGAGCCCTGATGAACAGAGATTAGAGCTGGGAGTACCCACATTGATGAGATTATACATCTATTGAAGGGCTGAAATATAAAAATGCTTTTCTTTGCATCTCTGGATGCCTATGATGAGACTAAATGTCAGAGACTGTGACAAATCCTGTGTCATCCTTGCTATTGACAGATTCCAAATACTCACAAGTCAAAGAAACTAGATTTTTAAAATGTATGTTTTTAAATTGTATATCTGTGTCTTTATATATATAAAGACATATTCATATACTAATACATTAAATATAGATATACAATATAATTATATGATATACAAAAATGCTTATTAATTAACAATATTTATACAAATGTGATATATAAAAATGGGTTTTATGTCACTTTCATTTTCATTTGCTAATTATCCCTTCTCCCACCATATCCTAGAACTCTCCCTCTTAAGAAGGGAGAGTATATTTAAAGAAAGAGTATATTTAAAGGGAGAATATATTTAAAGAAGTATGTTTAAGCAAAACAAGTTCACTGGCCATGATTAACTATTGAGGCTTCATTCTCCCTACAGTGCAAAGGTAAGGAGACTTCCTCTGAATGCAAAGTGGTTATATTGGTATTTGTTTCTAGATAGTGACTCTCATGCTCTCAGGACAGACAGTTTCCTTTATGATTAAAATCTCATTTTTATTCACCCCTGCCCAAAATAACCCCACAAAACCCTATTATTCATCACTACCCCCCAATCCCCAATCCTGCCCAGTGTTTTGTGCATATCATATCTGCTGGCCTGGGTCATTTGCACTTATTTAGACAATGGCACATGGGCGATGCAAAAGCGATCTCGACCTGTCTCACCAGAATATTTCAAGGTAGGCAAGGAGGATTGCTTTTAAGTGTCTGTGCATAGGCTAAGCTTGGCTAATGGGAGGCTCTGACTCCATGGCAATCAGGACACTTTTGTTCCTTTGAAGCGCTCTAGAAGGTCACACATCTCGGGATCAGAAGAAGGGTTTCTGAACGCTATCTTCTACATCTCAGCAAACAGAACGGTGTGTCCTTCGAAAGTAAACAGGACTAAATATAGCTCCTGAAAGGCATCTTTGGGGGCACTATTATTCCTACAGGAAAGGAGGGGGTGGGAGGAATATATCTTTAATCCCGGACAAAACCTCTCCAAGGTTGATGTTCTCAATAAACCTTTCACCAAGAATCGAAAATATAACTTAGTAATGCAGTAAATGCCCTAACAAATAGATCAGATTTTTCACTTAATGCTTTTTACAGGCTTAGACCAAATGGAGAGAAAGAAAATCATCTTTTACAGTCTGACTCTTAAAGGAAGAATGCCGAGCTGTTATGCTCTTTAAAGAAGGCATGGTGAATTTATATCAACTTTGCTGAATCTTGGGGCATGATAAAAGGAAGAAATACACCAGGGTCGTCAACATTCCCCAGCCTTCTTCCTTCCCATATTTATTTCCTCACTGACTGGACATCAGCCAAAGTCACAAGAAAAAAGGTGGGGGAGGGATATAAAAAACAAACAGAACACATAAGGTAAAGAAAAAGAGGGGGAAAGGGGGTGTGCAAGAGGGCAGAGACACAAGGAGGCTTGAAGTATATCCCTCTGGCACCATATGCAGTTACAGAGGGGTTTTTATTTTATTTCCTTTAAAGTCATCAGCATCCAAGATTGCTGTTTTCTGAGAACTCTTGGCCACAGTTGAAAAGAAATTTTGAGGCTAGAGTTTTTTGGGTTACTAGGTGGTGTGTGAGGGGATTGGACCAACAGTAATAACAATGATTCACATTTCTGTAGTCATTGCCTTGAAATAACCTTGTGAAGTTACACAGTATTATACCTTTAGTACTCCCCATTTTACAAAGGAAGATACAGAGGTTCAGAGAAGAAAGACTCCCCAAGTTCTGCAGTCCAGTCAAACTCTTTCATTTTACAGATCGGTCAGGGATTCAGTTAAGGCCCCATAAATTTTAAGTAAAATAACTGGACTTTGAATCTGAGTCCACCTCCCAATCCAGTGCTCTTTATAATGCAATGTGATGTCTCCCCAAAGCTAATACATGATGGTGATCATCATAAAGGAGATGCAGAGCATGATAGTGTCCTTATCCTTCCCAAGTGAAAATTATCTTTTTTTTTCTCATATTCTTCATCTTACTTTGCCTTTTTGGGGGGAGGAGGAGAAGAGAGGAGGAGGAACTAGGTGGGACAGTATATAAGAGTGTCATACCTAATATCAGGAATATCTGACCTCAGACACCAGCTGTGTCCTGCTGGGCATGTCAATCACTGCCTGCCTCCATTTCTATTGGAAATGAGGGTAATAATAGCACCTACCTTCCAGGTAGAGGATCAGAAAAGTGAGGATCAAAGGAGAAAATACTTTGTGAAGGCACTTAGCAGGGTGCTTGGCACACAGTAGGCCCTTTTAAAAAATGCTTATTTCCTTTTCTCTTTCTTCTTCTCTTATTCCTTCCTGTAGCATACTTATTTGAAATATCAGTATCAGTGTCAGTATGCTCACTGATGGTAACAATAGTATCTTTTCCCCCCTCATTTATACTCTACAGCTTGGAGAAGAAGCAATGTATGGTGGAAGGAAAGCCAACAGACCATCCTCCGAGTCTAGGTGAAATGAGTTTTAAGTCCTACCTTTGACACATATGGACTATAAAATTCACAACCATCACCAAATCTTTCAGTGCCCCAGGTAAGTTTCTAAAAGATTAATGCAGAGCAAGTGCCTACCTGCATTAGTACATTAGTAGATGGAACTTACTCATTGGGAGTTCCCTCTATCAATAATAGCAAAGGCACAGTTAAAAAAAAAATCCACATAGTAGGCACTTACATTTGTTATACTCAATTAAATAGAAGTTTAGAGGAAGTAAGTCAAATCTGAGAGGTCTCTACCCACTTCTCAAGTAAGAAATCAGGAAATGATAATTTCTGCCCCTAAAAGGGGCCAAATCTGTGGGAAAGTATAACCTCATACTACCAGAGTCAAGGGAGCTGTAAATTCTTCATTAAACATTTCTGCCTTTGCAGGACTCC
The DNA here is from genome assembly GCF_048593235.1 of Sminthopsis crassicaudata. Classification (NCBI taxonomy): domain Eukaryota; kingdom Metazoa; phylum Chordata; class Mammalia; order Dasyuromorphia; family Dasyuridae; genus Sminthopsis; species Sminthopsis crassicaudata. Next base: position 46,614,897 of record NC_133621.1, read on the forward strand.
CCCTGTCTATTTCTATATATCTATGAATTATCACCACCTACTTCCCATCTTCTCCTATCCAACACTTCTCTAGATTCTTTGGATTTCCAGTATCACTATAACTCCTTCCAGCTCTTCAAATTAACTGAAAATTGGTTTTCTTTTAGGGCCTACAGGCAGATTCTTGGATACTGCTGCTGCTTCAAGACCACAAGTCAGTCAGTAAATAAGCAAAAATTAAGTTCCTACTATGTCCTAAGCATTGGGGATACAAAGTCTAATGGAAAAATCACCATATTGAAAACTATGTGTATGTGTGTATGTGTGTGTGTGTGTGTGTGTGTGTGTGTGTGTGTGTGTGTGTGTAAAAACACAAGATATCCACATGATAAACTGGAGATAACTGACAGAAGGTAAAAGCTAGTTAAAAATTAAAAAAAAAAAAAAGGTAATTGAGAAAGGTTTCTTGTAGAAAGCAAGGTCTTAATAAAAGTTGAGGATGCCAGGAAATGGAGATTTGACACCATCAGTTTATACCACACAAGAAATCATTTTTTCCTCAGTCATAGTGCTATCATCGACCAACCTCCTGGACACTCACTTTCCTTTCTCTATGACTTTGTTGTCCAACTTGTCTTCTCCTCTTCTGTGATAAGCCTAGCAAGTTCAAGCCTCATTTAAAGAATTTTAGGTAGAAATAATCCCTTTCCTCCCTAAGGCAGTCTATTCAGCTTTGGAATTACTCCTCCCTTTTGGCTCTGGATTCAAGGCTCAGATTACATGTGTGACCAACGACAAGAGGCCTATCTTGCTCTCTCTACTTCATAGTGTTTTCCTTCCTCACCAATAAATCTGTATAATTTTCTTATTTGTGTTTGTGATGAATCCTCCTCACAGCATAATGTAAACACTTTGAGAGTCACATAAAAAGTTATATTCCTCATCTCTCACTATTTTTGCTGGAATGTAGAGTAGGCAATGGGCTATTGCTATTGCAGGCCTAAAGTTCAAGATACAACTTATATAAATTTGGAAGTCATCTGCAAAAAGATGATAGCTGAATCCATGAGAACGGACAACACCATCAAGACAGAATGTAGAGAGAAAAGAGGAGAGGATCTAAGGACAGAGCTTATGAAATACTCATGCATAGGGAGTAAGACACATATAATGGCTCTGCAAGGAGCTTGAGGAGGATTGGTCTGGTAGTTAAGTGTTACAAAAACTCATTGAGAAGGAGAACTCACCCAATAGTATCTTTCTCATTTTCAATCCATCCTCTATGATGGATATGTGACTTTCATAAAGCATGTGTCTGACCACATCACTCTCCCACAAGTTCTGATGGCTTGTTATTACTCCTAGAACAACATACATCCTTCTCTATTTGTCATTTAAAGTCTTTCAAAACCTGGTTCCAGACTACCTTTGGAAAATTAGACATTACTACATGCTAGTTCCATACAAGACATCCCTTCCTTGGTCTTTACCTGGAGTGCTCTTTTTTATTTTCACCACCTGTAACTTGTAACTCTCAGTAGCCTGCAAGACTCAGTTTCCTGATTCTCCTAGCTATTAATTTCAGCATCCCTCTTGAATCACTTAGTGTTTGTTTTGCATGCACTGCATCTTTATTTATAAATTAACATGTTATATTTATATTCCCGGTAGAATGTAAGCTCTTTGAGGGCAGAAACTCTCTTTACTTTTGCTTAATGATGTAATATGTATTTATTGATCTAAGTTTGTTCAGAGCATAGTTGTACTAGTAAAAGACATGGTTTGCTAGGACAGAGTAATGTAGAAGATAAATGTTAAATATGCAATGGCCATCTTTAAGAGACTTAAAGTCTTGACTTTCATACTATCTTTATTCCTAAGAGTAGTACCAGCTTCCAACTTCTAATCTGAGCCCTGGTTAGAATTATTTTATGAGAAAACTAAGCCATTTCTCATCCGGATTTTTTTTTTTAATTCCAAAGCTGGCTTATGTACAAGAGTTGCTTATTCCTTTAAGCAGTAAGTGGATCTATGCTAGTTGTGACTTTAAAATTTAAAGCCAACAGAAATCAGTGACCAAAATAAAGGTGCTACACATGTATCTTGCTAAAAGACCAAATCATTATTATAGCATGAGTTACTGGTTTCATTCATATCTTTCACATGGAAGTCAGAGGTTAACAGCATCAGCCAAAATAATTTGCTTATGTCACGAAGTCTTTGTCTATATATTTATCCATATGATGTGGAGAGCTGAAGACATCAGTATTCATCCTATGCAGGAAAATGTTAAATCTTCTTTTAAAACAAAATAAAAATCCCCAGATGATTACATAGTAATCACTATTAAAGTCAAAGGCAAAATGACATGAGTACAACATAATAGGCATAAATTGGAGTTGTAAGCGGGTGAGGTTGGAAAATAAGGAGGCAGAATGGTACACATTGACACATGCTCTCATTTGGTTGATAGGTGTAAGAAAAAGAAAAAAAATGCCTGAAAACAGGGCAGATCAAGGCTAAGACTGTGGAGCCGCCAACTCTCAGCAGAAGAAATGACACACCATCTTGGAAATCCAAGATAGATATATGGAATCTCTGACTGAAATCCAAGTGTCAGAAAATTGGCATTTAGAGTGCTGCATGCTGGGGGAAAGCAGGCCCTGGATCCATCAGGAAACTGGTCTATATAAGTGGGGAGGATAGGTGGGGTAATCTTAAGAAGGAACAAGCCCAGAAGTTTCTAGGGTTGGGTTCTAAGCTCTTAGCTAACAAAATCTGACCTGTCCATTGAAACATTTTAGCAAGGAACGTGTCTTAGATAGATATCAAGATTTAGATTTATTACATTGAATTTAAAGTCAATAAATATTAATTTTATTTCTACTATTTGCAAAACACTATTTTAGGGGCAGGGTATAGGAAGTTGAGGAACAACACAATGTCTGCCCACAGAGAACTTACGAATGATTAAGCTAATGAAAATGCATTAATTATTTAATTTAGCATTTACCATGAGGATGAAGCAATAAAAAGAAGACAATTTCTGGTCTCAGAGGAATTCGCATTCTAATTTAGAGAGACATCATACTTAGGAGGTTTCGGTTACAGGAAACGTGGAAAGACTGGGGATCCCCAGGGTTCTGCATCCAGTTGATTGGAACCTCTAAAAGTTCATCACTGTGTTTGTGCCAGTGTTAGCTGGGCCTTCCAGACCTTCCTATGGATTGTGGATTTCCTAGAGCTGAAGAGGGGTATGGGTGTGTGTGTGTGTATGTGTGTGTGTGTGTGTGTGTGTGTGTGTGTGTGTTGAGGTGAGGGCACATGGCTGGCTACTCCAGCTTTAGCTGGGACTCTCTTTCTATTAGAAAGAATATGACATGCAACAAAGATAGGAATCACAACTGGAAGAATGTGATGGGGTGCAAAGGAAAGATCTAGACAACTTCTCTAGAAATGTTTTGGGCAGGAACAGATCATTTTCAGGGTTGGGAGTGTTTCATGGTAAATGACAGTAACTGAGCCGTACTGAGCCATACCCAGAAGGAGGAGATTTGGCCATGTGGAGATAGGTGTGAAAGCCTGTGCAAATAATAAAGAGGTAGGCCAAGCCTGGGCAACAACCAATCTTCTAGTTTGGTTGGAAGGCAGAAGGCACAAATAAGAATGATGTGAAATGAAGCCAGAAATGTAGCTTGGAGCCCAATTGTGCAAGCTTCAAATGGCAGATAAAGGGGTATGTTTTCTGAGCAGGGGAGTAACATAGTTATATTTGTGATTTTGGCAGCTCTGTAATGGAGGAATAAGATGAGGGAAAGATTAGAAGGCCAAGGAATGAAGAGATTACTCTATCTGTAAAGGTACAAACTATGGTGGTAGATGGGAGGAGAAAGAAGAATTGATGTGAAGGATGTTGAGGAGTAGACCTGACAGAACTTAAGTGATTGAATATGTAACTAGGACCAGCAACATAAAGAGTGGGGAAGTCAAAACATTCCATATTCTTCAGATCACTCCACAAACAAGGCAATATAGAGCTTCAGAGGGAACAAAGAGCAATAAAAATGAACACATCTGGGGCAGAACAATGGAGAAGATTTTGGAAGATATCAGAATGGAGACTTAGCCCATGTAAAGTGTAAATACCTCTCTCCAAGCTAGTTCCACTGAAACAATCAGCAAGTACTGAGGCTAGCTGGATTCAGAGACAAACAAAAATGTTCAGTTCTCCAGTGTGGGGAGTCAGGCATCTTAGTGAGGGAAGATTGATGCAACCTTTGCTGATAAGAAATGCCAGGCCCATCTGTATTACCCAGACATGGTGTTGGGTGAGAAGGAGCCAGCACACATCAGTGAGTGCAAAAGTAGGGAGGCAGGGAAGCTGCTGGCTGTGGACATTTACGAGAGGGTGGAGTTCTTAGATTTGGTTCCAGACTGAAGGGAGAACTTAAAAAAGACCTGAGGCCAGAGATACCAACTCCCACAATCCAGGTCTAGTAGGGATTACAATAACAAGATTGTAAATAAAAACAAACAAAAATAAGCATACTATGGAAATAGAGAAGTCTGAGGTTCATCTTCAGAATAAGTTACTAAAGCAAAAAAAAAAAAAAAAAAGCTTCACCTACCATAGTAACTTCAAATGATCCCTTGCCAAAAAGAATTCATAAAAGAGTTCAAAAAAGATTTTAAAAATCAAATGAGAGAAACTGACAAAAATTTTTTTAAATGGAGCCATTCAAAGAACAACTAGAATTAAAAAGGGAAAGTCAGTGAAGCTATAAGAGACCAAGAAATTATAAAACAAATTATAGAGAATGAAAAAATTGAAGAGAATGTAACATAACTCATTAAAAAAAAAACTGATTTTCAAGAAGAGAAAACAACCATAAGACTACTTGAAGACTATGATCACAAAAAGAATCTTGATATAACAATACAAGAAGTAAGTAAAGAAAATTGTCCTAAAGTGTTGGAACAAGAGGGGAAAGTGGAAATAGAAAAAAGTCCACAGATCACTATCTCAAGAAGATTCTACAAAAAAAAAATTTACAGGAACATTATAGACAATTTGGAAATCCCCAGGTCAAGGAGAATATATTACAAGCAATAGGGAAAGACAGCAACAAGAACAAAATGATTCAAATACAAGACCACAGTTGGAATCACACAAAACCTAGCAGCAGCTACACTAAAAGACTGCAGGTTTTGGACCATTATATGTTAAAGAATAACAAAATCAGAGTTAAAGCCAAAAAAAGGTAATTAAAATCTTGGATGAAAAAGAGAGAGACAGAGAGACATTCAATGAATTGCCAGACTTCCAGAATTTTGTTGCAGAAAGACCTGAACTTAATAGAAAATATTACACATAAAATCCAAGAGAAATATAGAGTAAATATCAAAGACTCAACTAATGAGAAATCAACAAATAACTGAAATTGAACATGATAAAGCTTCCCCTAAACCAAAGACATTAAAAGGAACCTCTGTCCCTTCTTGGTAGATGTGGGAGATAATGGGGATGTTGCACACAGACAATGGTAGACTTTCTTGTATTTTTAAAAATGAACATTTATATTAAATAATATTATTTATAAATGATGACTCAGAGAGACTGAGAGGAAGGAATATTGGGAAAATAGGTGCTATTGGACAAAAGATATCAATAAAATTTATGTTTTTTTAAAAAGATAAGTTGTATTTTATGGATATCAAGAAATGCTTCCATGCATTTTTCAGAACATGCTGCCTGATTTCAATAGAAACTCTGGTCATAATGAAGATAGAAGGAAGGGTATATATGGATGGCTGAAAGGCTGCAGGGCCAAAATAAACTTTAAAATGTTATTGATATCTTTTGATTTTATGCCATCTTCATTTGTAAATACAACTCCTTTGCAGGGCCTTCCCATCAAGACATATCTTGTAACAAATCACAAGGGAGGTGAAAAAGTAGTTCAGTAAAATTAACCACACATTAGTGTAATCTGACAGCATGTCCAATCTTCCTTATCCACAAATTTCTGTGGATTTCTTCACGGAAGGAAAGATACACCTTTTTTTTCCCCCTGGGAACAAGTTAAGTCATAAAATAGAAATTAAATGAGTTTTTATAAACCTCTAATAATTGTTTCCTTTTCAGATGGCATACAAATGGATAACTTAAAATGGTAACATGCAAGCCAAATTTCCACTTCTATGAGAAACTAAAGTCTACTTGTACATTATTCAATTGTTTTGACCTGTAATGGGCCCAGGGATAGGACTACAACACAGAGAGGAAGAGAAAAAAAAAAAAAAAAAAAAAAAAAGAGGGGTGGTTGGCAGATGCTGTTTGTCAGCCTCACTAAAATCCCTAGGGCTCACAGCTTTATGTCACCACCCAAAGGTATTTCAACACAGTTCTAAGCCTGCAAACAAAAGCCAATGAATTCTTAGGAAAATGCTGCATCCCCAAGTCTGCCAGGTCTTAAAAGCAATAATACTGGACCATCTACAGCCCTGAAATGCCCACAATCTGGCCAAAGAAATGAGACCTTTGCTTCATTTTCACTTCAATCTCCTCTCTCGCAAGAGTAAAACTCTTTAAACACACACAGCTGGCCTCTTTCTTGGTTTATTCACTGAAGGATTTAGCTGGACAAACATCACAAAGACAGTGGCTGATTTAATTGAATTTATGATCAAATAGTCTCTGATGCAGGAAGAGTGGGGAATCACTTATTGAGAGATGTGAATAATTTAAGGCAAAGTTCTACATTTGGCATCATGTTTGTATATCTAATCTTGAGGGAGCAAATACAGCGGACGTACAGGCTTTTGAAAAACACATATGGTAGAACACACTGTCTTTGGTACCTAGACAACCAAATTGATTCATTTTGCAGTAAAATTCCTATTTGCTTGTCTCTCCTGATGCTTATACAGCACCAACATTAGAAACTAATAATATTTCAAGGCTGAAACTGAAGGAAAATATCAATTTTAACTCCTATTGGAATTTTTGCATGGTTTAGAAAAAGTAGATCTGATCTAATATTTCCCATCTGAATTAGGTAATTTACTCCAATTGTTTGGTTTGAGGGATATTCTTCCTCCTCATTTTTATTTATTAAACATTTTAATGCTTTCCTTTTGGTTACAGACAAAATTAAGCCTATTGTTAAAATTAGAATAATTTACTGTGCTTTAGGATATAGCATCAACTAAGCACCTGAAAGAAAAAAAAAAGTCTATTCTCTTTGGAATGTTTTTCCACAAGCAATAACAGGAGCATCAGTGCTATTTTCCAAGCCCACATTTACCAAGTGTCGCTGGAGAGGATATAATCTAGCCTCTCCATTTTAATGCCCTTGAAAGAATAATTATCTTCTTTCTACCCATTTAAACCATCAGGTCAAGTGGACATTAGCACTAGATTAGCAATCTACCTGGCTTTAGATAGATGCATCAACTTACAGAGGACCATTTCTAGGAAGCTTTAAACAGGTCCTTTGAATTTTTTAAAAGCGTTTCATCTGTAGGATTCATTTGATCTAATTAGGAAAAATGTTTGTCTAATAGAGTGTTTCAAAGGCTTGAGATAAATCCCACTTTTACATTAATTATGTACAATGCCATTTGTTAACATCATAAATATGGGGAAAATATAAGAGTATTGAAAAATCTATTTCTACACAAGAATTATAAATACAGTTTTGAAACAGTAATGATTTTATACATGGAACTTAAAAGCCAGAAGGAGATTGGTTGGGTCTCCCAGGCATGAAGGTCCCCTACGTGAGTAGAGGGCTTTAAAAACTATTGACTGGGTGAAGGCAGAACCAAGATGGTATAGTGAAAGCAGAAATTAACCCAATCTCTCCCCCAAACTGTTCCAAATTCCTTTAAATAATGACTAAACAAATTTTGGAGCATCAGAAAACCTATAAAAAGACAGAGTAGAACATTTTCCAGCTGAAGGCAACTTAGAAGGTCAGCAGAAAAGACCCCACCATCAGGGTGGAAGTCCAGTAGGCAGAAGCCGGGCAGTTCTCACAGATGCAGCCCCAGCCCCAGCCCCAGGCAGGCCAGTACTCTGAATCAGCGGCAGTCCTGGTGGCTTCCAGAAATCTCGGCCACAAACACCAAAGAGGTCCTGGAAGGTCAGCAGGAAAGGTCTATGGAACCAGAGTGGGAGCCCAACACAGGCCTGGCCCTCGCCCCAGCTCCAACTTGACCCCAGAATCAGTGAAGGGGTCTCTAAATCAGCAGCAGTGCTGGAAGCTTCTGGACTTCTCAGCCCAGGGACACCAAGCAGGACTCTCAGTGGAGGGGGTCTGTGGCAACAGATGGGAGTCTGGTGTGCAGTCCCAGCTGGTCAGTAAAGCCCCAGCACTAGAATCTATAGCCACAGTGGGACTGGGACACTCCCCACAGCTCAGGGCAGAAAAGAAGGCTTGTTGTGGTCAGGTCCCTAGAAGGATTTCTGAAAACAGCTGCACAAAACCAAAAAGTTAAAAGCTAAGTAATAGCTTAGGAAAAATGAGCAGAAAACAAAACAAGTCTCTGATGATTAAAAATTATTTTGGTGGCAAGGAATATCAAAACACAGAAAATGATAATAAAGTCAAAGCTCCAAGAAAGCCTCTAAGAAAAATAAGAATTGAGCTCAGGTCATGGAATGGCTCAAAAGGGATTTTGCAAGTCAAATAAGAAAGACAGAAGAAAAATTAGGGAAAGAATTGAGAGGAGTGCAAAAGGAAATACAAAAAAGCTAATGAGAATGCCTTAAAAAGTAAAATTGGCTAATTGGGAAAGGAAATACAAAAGCTCGCTGAAGAAAATAATTCCTTAAAAAACAGAATTGAACAAATGGAAGTTAATGACTTTATGAGAGATCCAGATACAATAAAGCAAAACAAAACAAAAAAAAAAATGGAAAAACAACTGATTTGGAAAATAGATCCAGGAGAGATAATTTAAAAATCATTAGTCTACTTGAAAATTATGATCAAAAAAAGAGCCTGGACATCATCTTCCAAAAAATTATCAAGGAAAAGTGTCCTGATAATCTAGAACCAGAGAGAAATTGAAAGAATCCATCAATCACCTCCTGAAAGAGATCCCAAAATGAAAAAGAGGGAGTGGTCAGAATTAAAACACTTTTGAAGAGGCAGAGAGTAAAAAAAGAGAGAGAGAGAGAATAAATGGGGGGAAATACAATTAGCAATAGTAATTGTAAAAACATTTTCAAAGCAAATTTCTCTGGTAAGGCCTCATTTCTCAAACACAGAGGAAACTAGTTCAAATTTATAAAAAGAGCCATTCCCCAAATTATAAAATGATCAAAAAGATATGATGTGTGCCCAAAGGGCTATATAAATTTATACATATCCTTTAACCTAAAAATCCCATTACTTGGCATGAATATCAAAAGAGATTCAGAAAAAAAAAACAGAAAAAATTTAAAAAGGAAAATGACCTATATGTACAAAAAATATTCATAGCAGCTCTCTTCTCAGGACAAAAAAAAAGAAAAAAGAAAAAAGAAACTGATGGGATGTCCTTCCATGGGGGAATAGCTCAATAAACTGTGGTGTGTATTTGTGATAGAATGGTATTGTTCCCTGGGAAATAATGAGCAGGATGATGTTACCGGGGGAAAAAAAACCTGGAAAAGTCCTCTATGAACAAAGTGAAATATATTGTATACAAAGAAATAGCAATGTTTTGGGATGACCAGCTGTAAATGGCTCTGTTGTTGTTATTAGTAGTATAATCATCCATGACTACTCTGAAAGACTTATGATAAAAATCCTAACTATACCCAGAGAAGGAACTGATTGTGTCTGAATGCAGATTAAAGCATTCTCTATTTCTCTCTCCAACTCCTTTATTTTTAACTTAATTTTTATTTTCATTAGGGTGGGAGGATCTATGTTTTTTTTCACCAATTGACCTTTGTGGAAATGTTTTACATAATTTCACATGTGGTTTCTTAATTGTGGTTGGGGATAAGGGAGAGAAACTAGAACTCAGAAAATTTAAATAAATGTAAAAAAATTTTTAATGTAACTGGTGGAAATTAATTAAGAAAGTAGGGGTCTAACTCATAGGATCTAGGATTTAGGCTTAGAAGGGACCTAGAGAGGTTTTTAGTTTAAATCTCTCAACTTATGGATTACTAAGGCCCACAGAGTTTAAATGATTTGCCCTAATTCACAGTTTAATCAACAAGCATTTTTAAAGAACTTACTATGTGCCAACATTGTGCTAAATGCTAGCTCACAAGGAAAAAGGGACTTTCTAGGGTCACTCAATTATAGTAGATGTTTAAGGTCATATCTGAACTCAAGCCATTCCTACTCCAAGACTGGCACTCTACTTACTGATGGGAGATGGCTCAGTGCCCCCATGTATACGAAAATATTCACGGCAGCACTTTTTGTTAGTAAAATCTGGGAGCAGGTTTAGTGTGCTACTCACATTTCTGGCAGTCATATTGATTAGAAAATGACAGAACAAATTGTAGTAATTAGTGTAATGAAACATTGTTGTGCTATAATGAGTGATGAATATAAGAAATTTGGACAATATGGGGTAGAGTTTTATGAAATCAATTGAATGCAAAGAAATCAAAACCAAGAGTACAGACAATGCCTACAATATAAAACAATTAAAGAATAAGCTGCCAAATTTAAAGTAATTTTTGTCTAGAAGAGGGGTTGTTAGCCAAAGGGTCCACAGAACCATAAAAAGAGGGTTGATAGACTTAGGGAGCATCGGTAGACCTAGATGGAAAATATTGCATCATTTCAATATAATTAGTTCCTTTATAATCCTCTGTATTTTATTTTATGCATTAAATACATTATTTTGACAAGGGATTCAAAGATGTTATCAGACACTTTAAGGATCCACGACACACAAAATCTTAAGAACCCCTGGTTTAGCAGGATAGATATTGAAACATCTTTTTCTCCTCCTCTAGCTTAAGTGAAGGGCAATGAAGAGGCAAGGTTATGTGTGCTCTCAGAATAAAGTCTTTGTCAGTTAGCTTTACTTAACAGGTTTCTTTGTTACAAAGAGAGATTCAATAGAAAGATTGTGATATAAAAGCAAAAGGTGGCAATTTAAAAAGAAAAATGACCATTACTGTCTCTCCCTATCTACTTTAAGAATAGAATAATATTTTTTCCTTAGGTCAAATTTTAAGGAGGACCCTTCTAAATGTGGTACTAAAATAGCCCTAGAAACACTTTATCCAAGAAGGTCAGAAATAATCTGAACCAAAGGCCATGTTTTGCTTTCCCTTGCTCTAAGGAATCCTTTATATGCATTTTTAATTTAGGAAGATTAGAACAACAACTTCAGGTCACATTTCTGGAAACTTTCTACGAAAAGTTTGAGAATGTCTATTTCTATCATCCTTTAAGGCAAATGAGCTGCACGATTCAGGGACCAGCTTTGTGATTGCTGCTGGAGTAGCTGATTGGATTTTATCCCTTAACGAGTTGGAAAGCAGAAGGAAGATATTAGTTTAACCATAAGCACGCCTCTTTGGACAATGAGCCCCATATATAATTAGAAAGAATGGAAAACAAGGTTTGTTGCCAATTCACAAATCTGGCACACATTGCCAATTAGTAAGCAAGGAGATGGAGATTTTTCTCTCTATCGGAGTGCCTGTCAGATAATAAACAGAGAGCTTCTAGTGTGGTACCTCCAGAGTTCACAATGGGTTATTCTAACTCTGACAAAAAAAAAAAAAAAAAAAGCATCAACTAGCTGGCCTTCTGATGGTGACACAAAATGACAAGAGAGTAGTAACCTCCTGGGACAAGCAGGACAGTATAGGGTAGAGGGAAAGAACTCAAATTTACTGGCAGGAGACTGAATGGGTGGCCACTAAGCTTCTCATCTATGCTTTCAGGACGGGCACAAATTTGGCATTTATCTTCATGGCCCATTCCCTGACAGCTGTAGGAAGGAAAGACATAGACAATCACATAACAAAGACCTTTTGTTATTTGCTCTAGACCAGACTAGACTAAAACAAAGGCAGGGAATAACTGTGATCACTTACACAGATTTCTCTCTTAGAAAGGCTATTGGAGGAAGAAATGAAAGCATGTGCATGCAACACCTTTGAACAACTGAACGATACCAATGTGAGATATTATTTTCATTATTATTCATGAAAAAGAACAATGGGCCTGACCATTAATTAGCTTCTACTTCGGGCCATTTTTCCCCAGATTAAATCAGGGTAAATTTATAGAATACAGAATTGGACTTTGATACTTTCCTATGTCTCTTTTGGAAAATCTATTCCTTACTCTATATCCCAGGACCTTTGCTACCTACCTACTGTCAAGGTACCACTGGTTCCTACTCTTCTGTAGTCTTTTAAAAAAAGGTAACTAAACCTTATCATCTTCCCACCTCCGACCTGTCATCCTTTTATTCCTCTCTTTCCTTTCCTAGACAAACTTCCTGAATACCAGCCAGATACTAATTCACTGTTGGTGGAATTATAAAATGATCCCATCATTTTGGAGAGTAATCTAGAATTATGCCCACAGAGTTATTAAATTACCTTTACCCGTTGAAACGCAGCAATATCAATACTAGGTCTGTTTCCAAAGATGACTATTAGGGGTAAAGGAAAAGAACCCATTTGTTCTAAAATGTTTATAGCATTTCTCTTTTTGTGCAGATGCCTGTCAATTGGAGAATAGCTGAAAAAGTCATGGAATATGATTGTGATGGAAAACTATAGGGATATAAAAAATGAAGAGCTTAATGACTTTAGAAAAAAACATGGAAAGACTTGCATGAAATAATTTAAGAGTGAAATGATCAGAACCAAGAGAACACTTACACAGTAAGAATAATATTGTTTGAAGAACCACTTTTGAGTGGATAAGTTATTTTATCTCTTATAAACGCCCAAATTTATAAAGGACCCATGAAGATACATGCTATCTGCATTGAGAGAGAAAAAAACTGATTAAAGAGAAGTATGTATACACTAATTTTACATAAATATGTACAAAGGCCATATACACATAAGTATATATGGTTTTTATATGTATATGTGTGTGTATGTGTAAATACACATATATATTCACATATCTATTTGTGACTAATAGATGTGGGATTTGTGACTAGGATGGGGAATGAAGAAAAGAAAAAAAAAGTTTAATTTACATGATAATTTTGTTGTATATTTGCAAGTTATGCATGGTAGATGGAAATACTTGTTTTGTCCCAAAAATTAAAAATAATTTTTAAAAGTCTAAGTTAATAAACCTTTTTAAAGAGCTTATGGGGCTAAGCATTGGGCTAAGGCATTTATTAAGTACCTCCAATGTGCCAGACACCGTACTAAGTGTTGGGCATACAAAGAAAGGCAGAAGACAGAGTCTCTGTTCTCAACCAAGTCAGTCTAATGGAGGGGAGACAATATGTATAAACAAGAGACATGCAAGCTAAAATAGAGCTCATTTCAGAATGAAGCCACTAAGATAAAAGAGGATGGGGAAAGGCTTGACTTGAGACCTGAAGGAAGCCCTGAAATGGAGAGGAGGAGTCAGAGAATTCCAGGTATGGGGGACAGCTAGAGAAAATGCCCAGCATTGGGTGACAGAGTAGAATCAGACAGACTGGAGATACAAAGAAAGGGTGAAAACTTCCAATGTGTTCTATATTAATAATCTCTACTTCTTTCCTACACATTTATTCTTGAGCCCCAGAAGGACCTGGCTTTCGATCTCAGCACTTTTCTTAGGAGGTCACCACTGATCTTTTTCTAACTCCCATATCCAGTCACCATTTCCTAATCTTCATTATTCTATCTCTCTCTTGCATTTGAAACTACCCATCATTCCCTCCTTGAAACTCCTTTATCTTGGCTTTTGTCACACCAAACCAGTACTCTTCTTGCCATTCTGATATTTCTTTGTATCTTTTGCTAGCTTTCTCTTTTTTCCTTCCTTTTTAAAAGGTATCATTCCCATGTATTTTGCTTTTAATTTTCTTTTCTCTTTATAATTCACTGGTAAGTATATCCATATTCATAGCTACTTACTATATGTGAATAATCCTAAACTTGCTGTCATAGATTTGACTGGATCAGATTAAATTTTCTATCTTTCATTATCCTTTAGTTGCTTGAACTTAATATTTCTGAATGAAAGCATCTACAGCTATATTTGGTAGATGCAAGAAACAATGGTTACTATTTCTCTTGTAATCCAAGCTTGAAATCTTGAAGTCACTTTGGACTTTCTCTACCATGTCCTGAGTCTGTTAATTTTTATTTTTTTCTTTCCCTTGGTCTCTGCATTCCCATAGTAACTATCCTAGTTTAGGCCCTCATTATTTCTAAGTTGTACTGCTGCAGTAGCTTCATAACTGATCTCCCCAGAGAGATTTAGGAATTTTAGTGGACAAGAAACTCAATATTAAGTCAGCAGTATGAAATGGAGTCAAAAAAAAAAAAAAAAAAGCTGACACCATTGGATTGAATGAAAGGATATCTAGCCTCTAAGATCAGGGGGAGGATAGTCTCAGTGTACTCTGCCTTTTTGTCAAAACTCATCTGGAACACGGTATCTACTTCTGAGTCTCAAAGTCTAAGAAGAATATTGGTAAAATGGAGAATATCCAGAAGGAAACAACTAGGATGATGAATTTCAGGTCCATATGATATAAGGATCAGTTGAAAAAATAAGGCATATGTAGGCTAGAGAACATACAACCCAGAGTGGAAATGAGAGCTGCCTTAAGCAGAGCAAGATGTGTTCCATTTGTCAGAACCAAGAATCATGGCAGCCATCCTTGCAAAGAGGGAAGTTTCAGTTCAGAACTGTCTAACAGCGGAATGGACAGCTAAGATCACGGAGACTACTTATCAGTTATGTTAGAACAGGAAATTTCTCTTCACATACGGGTTGGACTAGATGGCAACTGAGATCATCACATCTATCTCTCAAATTCTGTGATTCATCTCCATACTTTTCTACCTATGTGGCTTTATTCAGGTTGTTCTCTCCCATTTCTTTCCAGTTTCTTGGTCTATCCAATTTCTTTCTATTTTTCAGAACTTGCAGGAGATGACACTTCCTCCTATCGCTTGTAGTTCTGATTGTTCCTTTCAATCGAATCGATCTGTTCCATACCCAAACTCCCATTATGTTTCTTTTTCTTTCTTTCCTTTTTCTTTCTTTCTTTCTCTTTCTTTCTTTCCTTTCTTCTCTCTTTACTTTTTTTATTTATCCCCTAAGTTCAAATACCATTTTTGTATAGATGATTTTCTCAAATCAAATCTCTTGCCTATTTTTCAATTTATGAAATAAGACAAGCATTTCTATAATACAGTATAATTTTTTTAATGGCTGTAGCCGAAAGTACAAACCCATTATGTACAATTTGTTATTCCTTTTAAATATTTAATAAAGTTATAATATAAATGTATTTTTCCTTTTTTAAAAGTGTATCACCATCTTTTGAGTTACCTAGGATCAGTTTTAGAGGCTTCTTGATCTCTTCCTGCTCTCCTCACACTCAATCAGTTACCATCTTGTGGATTTTATCCCTAAACCACCTTTTTCTTCGTCATAATATATTTCAAGCCCTTCTCATTTTTTTTTTCATCAGAACTGAAGCTAGAGCTTTCTAGCTGTTTTCCCTCCTTCTCCCATCCTCTCTCTATTCCATCTTCTATAGAGTTGTCAAAATAATCTTTTGTATTACTAACCTGCCTAAAAATCTCTACTCCTAGTATAATTTATGGAATTCCCACTCTAGCATTTGGGCCTACCTATTATCCCAAATATTTCACATTATTCCATTTTAAGCACTTCATTCCCATCAAACTAACCTATACTTGGATTCTGAACTTAATATTTAGTGCTTTTGCACAAACTATCATGCCTGACTGGAATATCCTTCCCTAAATTTCAGTTACAGGTGAATGAAAAGAAAAATATTATTCTTTTCTCATCCAATTTTACCGGAAATCTATCCGTAGATCTCTGTGGATGGTATGTTAAGAACTCCTATTTAAACTGTAAGAATCTTTAATTTTGGGCTTATATTTTCTTTATCTTTGAAACCCCCCAATTCCTTACACAGCCGGCTCAAGCTGAATCCTATCTCCTTCCTGAAGGATTTCAACAAACCTTAGAAAGAAAGCACCTTTGACCATATTTCACACTATATTCACCATGGTTTCTTCTGGGAAGTGTTCTTTGCTAAGAAAGCAGGGATAGGATGTTTGGACCCTCCAATGGGTGGGTCAGTTAAAGTCCTCTTGTCACTGTCTCCAGAAATCACAGAACCTTAATATTAATTAATATAATAATTATAATGATAATTATATATAATATAAATAATATATAATGATATATAATATAATTACAATATAATTAATATAATATAAATAATAATTAATAATAATGTCAAGAATTTTTGTTGTGCAGAGGATGTGGGGAAGTAATGTTCTTGATCTCTTGCTTTTCAGTTTTCCTCAAATTAGGACATTTTGTTCTACTTACAATTAAGACCCAGTCATAGGGGTAGCTAAGTGGCTCAGTGGATAGAGCACCAGCCCTGAATTCAGGAAGATCTGAGTTCAAATCTGATTTCAGACACTTGACACTTCCTAGCTGTGTGACCCTGGGCAAGTCATTTAACCCCAGCCTCAGAGAAAAAAAAAAAAGACTCAGTTATAGTCCTAGATAGCAATGCAGCAACAGTGGATACAGCACAGAATGTGGAGTCGGAAAGACCTAAGTTCAAATCTTACCTCACAAACCTGCTTGCTATATGACCCTGGGACAAGTCATTCAATTTCTGTCACTCTCAGTTTCATCATCTTTAAAAGGGAGATAATAAAAACAGCACCTACCTCAAAGGGCTCACAATAGTGAACATCAAAGAAGGCAACATGTATTAGGTGTTTTCCAAATTTTAAAGCCCTAATAAATGCTAAGTATATTAATGAGTACTAGGCATCTCCACTGATCAGTCTGGATTTTTGTTTGAGCCCCTCATTACAAATTATGTATATTTCCATGTTAGTTAAAGGTGTATAATGGATAGACAGTTAGAAAAGTAGACAGATAAATAGACATAGCTAAATAGACAGGTGCAAAGAAACATGGATAGGTAGGAGGACAGACAGACACAGATAGACAAACAGACAGACATAGATACACAGAGATAGACAGACAAGTGATAGACAGATAGACACAGACACACACAGATAATTAGAGAGACAGACAGACACATATAGACATAGATACAGAGAGACAGACAGGTGATAGACCAATAAACAGACACAGATACACACAAATAATTAGAGAGGTAGATAGACAGATAGATAAAGATAGATAAAGACAGACAGACACAGATAGACATAGATATAGAGATAGACATAGATACAGAGAGACACAGACAGATAGACACACACATGTAGACATAGAGATATATTGTGTTTGTGTGTGTGTGTGTGTGTGTGTGTGTGTGTGTGTGTGTGTGTGTGTGTGTAGAAAGAGAGAGGCAAACAGAAGGATAGACAGACAAACTTAGACATAGATAAAGTGATCTTTAAGTGCTGTATGTGCTAGATACAACAATGATGGAAACAAACAGTATTTCTTTCCCTCAAAGAGCTTACATTCTAATGAAGAATATAGAGGGCTGAAACTGAAAAAGGTATGCCTGAATCAGACAAAGAGAGCACTAAAGGCTAATTATATATTACGCTGTAAGAGAATGGCTCTATAAGCATTTATTTAAATGATGGCTCTCTTCATGATTGGGGCTTGCTGAATGCTTGGTGGTGAGGTAATCATAGGCAAGGATTGGAACACTGAGAGAGAGAAGTCAGGGTCACTTGGCTGCAGGACAAGGAGAGAGAGGCTGGAGAATCTGGACTCCAGAAACCAGGATACATCTTTGACAAGCCTTGTGGCAACTTGCTTGCCTCCTTCACTTCTCTCCCTAAAGACCAAGGACTTTTATTTATCCTAATTCTGGCTGATCCTGAGGGCCTCCAGGGAGATAGTCCATATTTTATAGAAGATAATACGTAAGGGCATACTAGAAAGCAGGGAATAGGAGGAGGATACTTCATTAGAGATATTAGGAGACAATTGCTAATTTCTTGGAATATGGGCTAGAGAAAATAAAAAACTCGCCAAAAATACCTCTGAAATTGAAGATGGAATTCAGATTTTTGGAAATGGCTAAAGAGGAGGAACATGGTGAAAAACTGTAGGAATAGTTTGTCACAACAATGTATATACTCAGACTAACTGGTTTACACCACCATTATCTTTTTCATTAGTGTCACTTATTGCAATCAGTTTGCAGAACCTTTATAATCACGATTTCTAATAGCTAATACACAGAGATCCCCACAATAAACCTGGAAGGTTAATACTATTATATTCCCCCTACTCCTTTCCCACTCTAAGGATAAAGGAACTGAAGCTCAGAGTTCAGTGATTCTCCTATGGGTTTCAAAACAAGTACTGTCAGAATTGAGATCCAAACTCTCATAATTTCCCAATCCAACCCTCTTTCTATTACATCCTGATGCTTCTCATCCATCCCCATGGCCTTAGGTTTATTAGTACTATGGCCTCACTTATCAACTGAACTAAATAACCAAGTGGACAGTCTGATATTGATTTAGGATTCATCCTATGAGCACAGAACCTGAGCGGTCAAAAACTTGTGCCCCAAAATGAAATCGTCACCTCGCTGCACTGATTACTTGACCATTTTGAAGTTATGGAGGGAAAAATATATCAATGATACAAATGATTATTTTTGTGGAAACGTAAGAAGAAACCTTCCAGGCCCCGAAATAAAGTAAAACTGTCACTTTGAAGCAAAAAGAATTTTAACAAAAATGGTCAACAATAAAAAAATATTGCACAGAGTGGAAAAGGGGACAACAGCTGCCTTTGAAGATTTGACTCAACTCAACTGCTCCTCCTAGTGTCAATAAGAGGTTTGTTCCTAGCACATTTCTAACCTACTTGCCATTGATTACATCTTCAAGTAGTGCACAGAATTAATTGACTCATTCTGCTACTCCCCAGCAAATTAAAATTCTCTTCCATTTTGCTACATATTAATACATAAGAAAATTCTAGTCCCAGAAGAGAACAAAAAGGCAGAGTGAAAACAGCAGTTTTCATGAAAAGGAACTAAACGTTTCAAAGGGAAGAGATTTCTGAACTAAAATGTAATGGAACGTTACAGCTCTGCCAACACCCAAAATGTAGGAAGGGACAACCAAAATAAATACACAGTGCGATTCATGGCTTCCTCTACACGTGCTATTCTGAATTTATTACATTTTGCACTATACTTTATCTAGGGGTGCCTTCTTAAAATATATTTTGGAGGTTAAAAATGGATCAAGATAAGAATACTTCAAACAGAGTTCATGAAGCCAGAGTTTGGATACAACCCAAAATATTCTAGATTAAAGTCTAAGATTTTGCCAATAAATCCAAATATATGGAGTAGGGTTCAGGGCAGAGCCTGAGGGTTTTGATTTTTTTTTTTTTTTCTTAACCCTTCCTTGCCTTTCCATGGATGAAGGCAATCAATTTCCCTGCTTTTCTTGTTTAATTCATACAACCAGGGGAGATTTGAGGTTGAAGGAACTTCAGAAAGCACCCACTTTCTTTAAACAGGAAGAAATTAAGTCTCACTGATACACAACTCATAAGAGGAAAAGCTCAGAGTTATGACCCCCTGTCCCAGTCCAGTCCTTCCTCCACTGTACTGAAGCTGCCTCTTTTGAAACTGAATTTCCAGAGAATTTCTTGTTGCATTGATCCAAATGTCAAGAAACCCCAGTTGTTCCTGACTAAGAAGAATGAACATACTACATTTTAACACTGGGGTAAATGGGGGGAAAAAATCTCAACAACTTTAAATAACAATTCCCACAGGAGCATTTATTCTCTAATAAGTTTTGCTTTATCTTCTGTGAAAACTGACTATTTCCATCCTAAGCTTGTTGTGGGTTTTTGCTGTCTGTTTTCTGGCCTTCTCTTAACAATGTCTAAATTTCTGAAGTTTTTCAGCTGTTAAAGAATTCCAAAACAAGCAAGGTCTTCCTGGAAGCTTACCCTTAACTTAGCTGGAGAGCACATTAAGGCCTCTGCTCCAGCCATAATAATAAAAGATCTTTTTAGTGGTCAAAATTCTTGGTTCATTGCACATACATGCCAATGCTAGACAACTATAAATAGGAAGATCTGGAAGAAAAATAGGGGGAGTCTTTATAGACCCGCTGAAACACAACAGGGTTGTGTGTTGTTTTTTTTTTTTTTGAAAGATGAAAATGGTTCACATTTTTTATGAAATTAGGGTTTGTTTCTTATTGCCTTTTAAGCAGAGCCAGTAGTTATGGTATATTGCCAATGTAAGAGAACAAAGAAGTCTATATTCTTTATTAATATATATCATCTTCTACCCTGGGTTCCTCAATTAAGATTGCACCCTCATAATCGCCTTTGGAGTTGAGGGATCTGTTACATTTTTCGAAGACTTTGCTCCCACCTCCTTCTTTGTTCCCCCAGAATCCTAAAACACCTTTCAAAGGGCCAAATTATGCCCATGGTTACATGTACAAATGAAGTCAGTGGGGGATTGTATGTTACCTAAGGCAGGCTTTGCCCCAAAATAAATTGGGTTACTTATTATATCAGTTGAGCAGCCTCAGGTTCCATTTTTTCAAAAAAAAAAAAAAAAAAAAGCCTTTTGGGCACAATTCTCCCCAGTTGGCTCAGTATATCTGACATTCTCAAGTCTTCCAGACTGATCCACTCGGAATAATTTTTTGTTTTAAATAATACCACACCTTAGTTTTGAACAACTACTTTCTCATTACATTGAATCATGCTTTCAGACTGAATTCATATTCTCAATAAAGCTATTCCAAGATGCAAGGTTTGCTATGCTTGCAAATTAGTTCTTGCAAATTAGTTCACCTAATTTTGAATCTATTACAACTGTCTCTCTGGACGGTTCATCTTTGAAGTGGGTGAGAACTAACCAATTCCCACAATTTAGTCATTGTACTGTGGATGTGCAAATTAGCTAGCACTAGGTAAATGCATCACTTGTTTTACAAATGCAGTTTTTAATGGTATAGCTATTTTGCATCTAGATATCATTCTGGGATGTTCCAGATGATGAAATGGACATGGCTGTTTCAAGGTCAGCAAGTCATTTAGTAGAGGAAGCAGTAATGTAATTAGTATTGCTCGATTCTTATGCCCCTTTTTCTAAATTATGTTGGGTCTGAATTGACTAGAGGCTATCTTTCCATGCTGACAACTGAGTATAGTGCATAAAAGTAGCAAAAAGTAATAATCCTCACTGATGATTATATTTCTTAGAATTTCTCTATTAGATCTTTCAGGATGTACCAATTAATATGATAGAAACTCAGAGCTATACAAAACTAAAAACTTCATTAATCTAAGTCACATATATAATTTTTAAAATTATTCATTTAAGGAACCCAAATATGTTTAGAAAATTATATTCTTAAAAACCTTCTTAATATCCAACTCAGCTAATCAAATTGTTAATAACAGATCAATCATAAGATTTAAGAATGACATAACAATTACATATCACCATGGCAATCTTAATTGTCTCCACTGAAAATCACAGCTTAGTAATGAGGACAGAGTGCTGGAATATGTGCAAGTGATGCTTCAGATATTTACTGATTGTGTAACAACAGCAGCAGCGACCACTGCAGGCAATCACCAGAACAGTCTTAAGCTCAGACATTTGGCCCCTAAAATCCCTTTCTTTCATTGTTCAATTTTCCCCAGAACCTCCAGGCTACTCCAAGTACCCAAGGTCTCCAAAACACTCCAGCCCCTTTTCAGTTTCTTTTTGTGTGCTAATTTCTTCCATTAGAATACAAGCTCCTATTATAAATAAATTAGAGGAATATAGGATAGTTTACCTCTCAGACAGACCAGTGGAAGAGGAATGAATTTATGTCCAAAAAGAACTAGAGATCATTATTGATCATAAAATAGAAAACTTTGATTATATCAAATTGAAAAGTTTTCGTACAAACAAAACTAATGCAGATAAGATTAAAAGGGAAACAATAAACTGGGAAAACGTTTTTACAGTCAAAGGTTCTGATAAAGGCCTCATTTCCAAAATATAGAGAGAATTGACTCTAATTTATAAGAAATCAAGCCATTCTCCAATTGATAAATGGTCAAACAATATGAACAGACAATTCTCAGATGAAGAAATTGAAACTATTTGTAGCCATATGAAAAGATGCTCCACATCATTATTAATCAGAGAAATGCAAATTAAGACAACTCTGAGATACTACTACACACTTGTCAGATTGGCTAGAATGACAGGGAAAGATAAAGTGCAATGTTGAAGGGGATGTCGGAAAACTGGGACACTGATGTATTGTTGGTGGAATTGTGAATATATCCAGCCATTCTAAAGAGCAATTTGGAACTGTGCTCAAAGAGTTATCAAACTGTGCATACCCTTTGACCCAGCAGGGTTATTACTGGGCTTATATCCCAAAGAAATACTAAAGAAGGGAAAGGGACCTGTATGTGCCAAAATGTTTGTGGCAGCCCTTTTTGTGTGGCCAGAAGATGAATGGATGTCCATCAATTGGAGAATGGTTGGGTAAATTATGGTATATGAAGATTATGGGATATTATTGTTCTGTAAGAAATGACCAGCAGGAGGAATACAGAGAGGCCTGGAGAGATGTACATGAACTGACGCTGAGTGAAATGAGCAGCACCAAGAGATCATTATATACTTCAACAACAATACTATATGATCAATTCTGATGGACGAGGCCCTCTTCAACATTGAGATGAACCAAATCAGCTCCAATAGAGCAGTAATGAACTGAACCAGCTACACCCAGGGAAAGAATTCTGGGAGATGACTATGAACCACTACATAGAATTCCCAATCCCTCTAATTTTGTCTGCCTGCATTTTTGATTTCCTTCACAGGCTAATTGTACACTATTTCAAAGTCCTCTTTTTGTACAGCAAAATAACTGTTTGGACATGTATACATATATTGTATTTAATTTATACTTTAACATATTTAACATGTACTGGTCAACCTGACATCTGAGGAAGGAAGGGGGGGAAAAGTTGGAACAAAAGGTTTGGCAATTGTCAGTGCTGTAAAATTACCCATGTATATATCTGGTAACTAAAAACTATAATTAAAAAAAAAAAAAAAGAATATAAGCTCCTTGTGGGCAGGGCCTGTTTTTTTAATTTTAATTTTTATTCCTTGCCCTCAGTGTTACATACATTACCACATTGGAGCCTCACAAATAACTAAATATCACTCTTCCCCCCCCCCATTTTATAGATGAAAAAACTGAGTAATTATAAAATGCTTACAGATTTCAGCCTCAATTTTCTCAGGTGGTAATGTATGTAACAAACTTTAAAGGGCTGTTTAAATGTCAATAATTGTTACTCTATTTATGGTGAAAATGAAATATACCAATGATACAAGTGTTTGAGTAACCAGTTACCTTCTCATCATGGTATTTCTTATCATAAACTGGTCAATTCCATTTGAGAAACTGTATCAAATAATTAACTTGTGTAAATTACTTTGAAAACCTTAAAAAGTCTATATAAATATCATCATAATCATCATCATCATCAGTTTAAGCCTAACATCTAACTGAGAAAAAATGGCTAGTCCTTTGTTAATGGAAAACAGAGTGTCATTATTTCAGAAGCAATGTCTCAAAAGAAATTCTGTTTTTTGTTCAAATCCTGTTATGAAAAGCTCCTACTGTCCATAGAAATAAAGCTCCATTGATGGATCTCTGATGTTCAATGTCTTATAGACCAAACTGGACATTATTTCACGAGAAATACCTATTCATGGGATTATAGGGAGCTAGAACATCTAGTCAACTCCTTTCATTGTAGAGATATGGAATATGAGGTTAAGTGACTTGGTTAAGGTTTGGACTGGAACTGGACGTGAACCTAAGACTTCTAATTCTATGGTCAGATGGTTTTTGTTGTGGTTGTCCAGGTTCAATGATATAGGGAGGGTGATGTCTTGATTTGCAAGTGAATCCTTTGAGAGAGGCAGAACTAGGCAAAGTCAAGGACTCCCCACC
This sequence comes from Sminthopsis crassicaudata, assembly GCF_048593235.1. Classification (NCBI taxonomy): domain Eukaryota; kingdom Metazoa; phylum Chordata; class Mammalia; order Dasyuromorphia; family Dasyuridae; genus Sminthopsis; species Sminthopsis crassicaudata. The sequence goes on from NC_133621.1 coordinate 46,639,081, forward strand.
CCTGCCATTTTGCTGAAGCAGGAGGCAGGGTTCTATACTGGATAGAATGCTTAATACAGAGTTAGGAAAGTGTCTGCTCAAATCTCATGCCCTGGGCTTAGTAGCCAAGGGACCACAAACAAGTCATTGAAGTTCAGGCACCTATCTAAATGATAAATTTCTGAAGGGTGGTTATCAGTGCTAGTGGAAGGAGTTCTCATGCTAATGTAATTTAAGATCCTAGATAATACTGACAATTAGTAAGAAATAGGTCTTCATTTCCAGCTTCTTCTTTGAAAAGCAATTAATTGCTTTGCAAATTGTCAAAGAATCTAGAGCTGGAGGGGCACCAGAGACTGCCTAGTTCCACCCTCTTACATTTAAGATAAGGAGCTGAGGTCCAGAGAAATTTGTAAAACTGAACTGAACACATCTCAGGCAAAGGCCTTAGAATGGGTCAGAATAAAAAATCCCACAACAATGTGAATGTTTTAATTATCTTTCCATTTGAATGATGGAGAAAAGCCTGATTTGTGTCTTTTTGATATCAGTTGAAGTGGTCAGGAGGTAATCCAGAGATGTAGGCAAACATACATAAGAATAAAAATAAACAAACAAAAATCTATGGACACAGCTTCTGGTTCCTTACCTCAGGTCCTTTCCTCTAACTAAGGTTAGGGATGGGACCACAGTATTTTGGTTGTAGAAAAAAGCTAATCAATAAGTTAAGAGATACTTATCCCTGAAAGGTCTGTATATGTGGAATGGGGTGGGGACTAAGAAGTTTAAGAATGAGTTTAGCTTCTTCCTTTCTCTCTGAATATTTCTAGACTTCTTCCTTTCTACAATAACCAGTCTTGTGTGCCATTATTCACAACTGGTACAACTCAGCATTACTTTAAAAATGGGTCAAGAAGGCTAAAAACACAACAGCAAGAAACATTCTTAAAACTGGGATCACTACATGGGATGATTAAAACCAATGGCATTCCTTCTTTAGCTAATATTCCTAAAGGAATGCACATGGCCTGTTTTTGTTTTCTTTAAGAAAGGAACTACTTGATTTTTATGTTCTATAGCACACTAAAACAGTAATTAGTACACAAATAATAAAATAAATAATTCTACCTCAGACCAAAGGAGAATTTTCTTTTCCCTAAATGTGAGGTCAAACAAAATAATTTCTTACATTTCAGCAACACACAAAGACGTGTGATGATAAAGCTTTGTCTTTTAAAAAAAATTAAATAACTGCATGAAAATTCTACAATAACATACTCACTAACACTACACATGAGACTGTAACTATTTATGGAAACAGGCTATTTTCTTGCATTTCATTTTCCAGGTGATAGTATTCAAATAATCAGATTCATCATATAAATAAGCCACTATACGAGGCTCACAAGTGACTATGCTTTGAAAAGTATTATAATTTCTTTGATCAAATCCATTGGGCTTCCTGATTTTCCTTGAAATGTGATTCTTAAAATAAAATTATTTAAAAGTGAATGCCAGCAATTTAATAAGGGCTTTTTAATCTCTATTTAATTCTATCAAAGATTTCCCAGTAGGTTGATATAATTTTTTGTTTAATTTAAAACGATCTCTGAATAACTTTTTACATGGTGATACTTCTTGGTTTAACCAATTTCCAAACTTATAATGAATTAAAACTCCACAGTGAAATACAGGATAATGGACATTTAAAGAGAATGACAAATTATTACATAAGGTCCAAATCACATGAATAGACAGAGATCTTTGTGATAAGTTGTAAGACTGTCTTGGATATCAAATAATATACCATTCATCCATTGCAATGTTTAGGCTGGTCCGTAGCACTCTAAATTATATTCTAGTCATGATGTTTCCCCTGATGCAAAGACTTTCTTCTGAATTCAGATAACCTTCAGAACACTGAACATTAACAAATTTGGGGTGTATACTTACAGAAAAAAACGATGTCATATAACAAAAATAATGACAAAGTATGCAATGTTAACTCTGACCCATAAATTTAACCAAGTGAAAAAGATGAAACATAATCAAAGAACAAGGAAAAATCATTTTAAAGACTTACTTATTCCATGCTTGTCTAAGGTTTTTAGAGCTGTACAGGGTAAAGCGTTCTGAAAAGAAAAAAAAAAAAAAAAAAAAGAAAAAAAAAAAGAAAGAAAGAAAAAAAGAAAAATTACATTTATTGCAAATCTAAATGATACAAACCTGTTCAAGAAAAATTTATTTTAAATGCACTTGGTTTAATGAATGATGATGGAGGTAACATTTGTACCAGATGTTCTGCTCTCATTTCCAACTGAGACCTTAAAGAGAAAAATGAAAACAAAAGAATAAAAGGTTCTTTAATTGAGAGCATTATTTTCTCCAATCTAGGTTAAATCATTCTGTAAGCTGAGCTTCCAGATTCATCATTTTCACCTAGATAAATGACACAAAGGGAATAAAACCTCAGGGGAAAGAAACCCCAAAACCATAGTGCTGGTGTTTGTATATACATAAACTATTCTTCTTCCTTCCTCCAGGAAGATGCCTTCTTCTTGGCTCCAGAAAAATGTTGGACACTTTCCCCATCCTATGCTATGTTCATATTTCCCTCAAGAGAATTTGTGAATATTGTATGTAATGAATGTTGTGCCCCATGAAACATGTGTGGGAATGGGCCTATAAAGACCATCCCAGAGAGAGTGTGTTGAGCTGCCAAGGTAACCTCCAGGCCTGTGAAAACTCTGCACTGAAGGAATTGGCAATTTGAGATGATTAACCGTTCCTTTGATTGGCTATGGATCAGGAAAAACTGATGAATTGGTGGACTTTTAAAAAGCAATGGACCAACCTTCAGAATTCTTGTGTCAAGATTATTTTAATATGAGGCTCTCTTTTGAAGAGGTAGAGAAAGAGCTTAGTCTTACATCAGGATAAGAGCACTTCTGACCCTGGTGGGACTGAGCCTGCAACTCAAAGCCCTTTCTGCTTTTTCACTTTTCTTTTGCAATCCTTTCCCAAGTACAGGAGACTAAACATGAATGGTGAAATAGGAATGTCCAAGCTTAGAGGCTACCTCGGGATTCCCAGAATGACTAGGTCTTAGGTCATTTTGGACAGTACTCTTTCTCAGAGAAGATGATCACTAGCCAGAGGATGAGCTCAACTCCTAAGTTGATTTACCCAAACACAAGGAGAGAATTGTTTGGAAATGAGGTGAAATGTAAAATGCCTATTTTCAGCAGTCCCACAAACTCCTTCTTCATGTCGAGATGTTCCTGGCCCAGCAACAGTAGTTGTAGGTGATAATCTTAAGATCATAGGGTCATAGATGTAGAGCTGGAAACCATCTAGTCCAATCTATTTTACAGATGCAAATATGACACTCAAAGAGTACACACACACATACACACACACACACACACACACACACACACACACACACACACACACATAGAGAGAGAGGGGGGGAGAGGGAGGGAGGGGGGAGGGAGAGAGAGAGTGTGTATATATATGTCTGAGTTGGGATTTGAATCTAGGACTTTTTGGTACTAAGTCTACTACATTACTATAATAATCAAACCTTCCAAATATAATCTCTATATGTGAAACAAGACCATGACCTTGTTATCAGCACTATGCTCTGATCCAGTGAGCTAAAATCAGTTGCTTGTATAAGTCTTTGTTAAAGCATGCCAGTGAGTTTTTGTTTCAAGCATTTCTTTAGGAGAGAAGAAATAAATAGCTGTCCCATACTTAATCTTATTCTCTCCTTTGGGAGAATCTAGATATGAGACCAATTCCAAGGAAATATTTTCCTGGAGTTCTTAGAAGGGTTGTATGAAAACCAACAATTGATAGGGAAAAAAAGCCCAATTATTCTTTAGGCAGCCTGAGTGCTGGCTGAGAAATTTCATTAGTTGAGAAGTAACACATGCAATGCCCCAACCTCTAGGTTTTTACTGTTAGACAATTTGAAATATGATACCTTATATAAAGGTTGAATTTATGATTTTATAATTAGCTTGTCTCAGATCATCATTATCACTAACATTTATAAAGAGCTTACTATATGCCAGGTGCTGTGCTAAGCACTTCATCCTTTTATGGATGAGGAAACTGAAGGAAACTGAAATTAAGTGACATGCCCAGAGTCCTATAGCCAGTAAGTATTTGAGAGCACATTTGAACTCAGGTCTTCCTGGCTCCAGAGCCAGCGCTCTATCCAAAGATCTATCTCACTGCCTGTCTCAGGACATCTTGCCACTTGCTTTGGTGCTTATACTCTACCTAGAATAAAACCTTCTAGACCAGAACCATGTATCTCTCCCTGGGTGAGTCAATCATTTAGCCTATAACTCCACTTCAGGGCTAAGTACCATTCGCCAGTTGGTTAGAGCAATGTCATCTAAAGGGCATTTAGCCCATCAGCTGAGGAAAGGCTAAACCAGCTACTGTTGGTTGTGATGGTATACTGCTGTGCTATAAGAAATGACAAAGGGGAGGGTTTCAGAAAAAACTTGGGAAGACATATGAACTGATGCAAAGGGAAGTGAGCAGAACCAGAACACTGTACACAATAATGTTATAATGATAACTGTGAAAGATTAGCTACTCTGATCAATGCTATGATTCATGACAATGGATTCAAATAAAAAATGCTTTCCATCTCCAGAGAGAAGGAGAACTGATGAACTCAGTGTAGACTGAAGCAATTGTTTAACTTTATTTTTCTTGCCCCCTTTTTCCCTTGTAACATGGCTAACGTGGAAATATGTTTTGCATGATTTCATATGCAAAATATGGCTATCAGATTTCTTGTCTATCCCAAAAAGAGAGGGGGGATGCAGGGTGGAAGAGAATTAAAAAACTTAAGATAAAAATTTAAAAAAATATTAACAACAGTAACAGAAGGGTACCTGGCTGTTTCCCATCAACATATTTATATTTATACTTCATCCCTCCCATTGTGAGGGATATCTGGTCATTCATACCTCTTTCCTGTCCATCCCATCCACATCTTGGCCTGAGAAAAGTAATCAGATCAATACTACTATATCTCTTCTGAGAAGATCATGATAATGAATTGCAGTAGAGCTTACCTCACTATTCCTGTAACTCTCAAACTAAAACTTCCTCCCTTATCCATGATTCACCTATATATGTTGTCTCTCCTATTACAAATATAAGCTCCTTGTTGGCAGAGACATCTCAGTTTTGTCTTTGAATCCCTAACTATCAGCATACCAGTAAATCCTTAATAAATGCTTATCTATCCATCCATCCATTCATTCATTCATCCAATCATCATATTAATGGTCTATGTTGATGTTTATTTTCAATAATCAGCTTTAGGAAGGTTGGAACCCTTTTATTTACACTGCTTTGTATTATGCTGTGCCAAGCATAACCATGAGTTTGAATGGTGTTTACAATACCAAAATAGTCAATTCTTTAATCCAATGTAGTTGGGAAATACAGACTGTAGCCAAAGAGTAATTTTCCAAGAATTGGAAATTAATGTACTTATTTTTTTAAAAAATTAGAGGTAGTTAATGACGTGGTGAATTGAGAACTGGCTTTGGAATGTAAATGTAAAAGCAGTCCTTATATTCAAGTCCCACTTCTGATATAAACTAGATATAAACTTACGGGTTCTCAATTGTGGCCACTTAACCCCTTCATGCTCCAAGCAAATCTTTAAAACTTGGTAAGAGTTACCTATTTCTTTTGGTCAGGTATGTTGGTCAGCATCCTCACAGAGAATTTCTCTCACCAAAATAAATACAAGTCATGTTTAAAAAAAAAAATCACGAAAGTTATATAAAAATTATCAATTTTAAAAATTGTAGGATCTCTTTACATTATTAAAAATTATTGAAGATTCCCCAAAGCTCTGTCTGTGTGTGTGTCTTATATCTTTGATATCTTCAATATCAAAAATTAAAATTTATAAGCTTTTATAATTTTATTAATTCATTTAAAATAACAAATTTATTCTATTAACACAAATAACATTTTAATGAAAAATAAATATATTTTCCAAAACAAAAATAAAATTAGTGAGTAGAGGAGCATTGTTTTACACATTTTTGCAAAACTCTTTAATGTTTGGCTTACTAGTAGACGGCTGGATTCTCATATGTTTCTGCATTCAGACTCTCATAATATGTTGCTTTGGTTGAGGTTTATAAAGAAAATTTAAGTTCATACAAAAACGAATATAAAAATGTATACTAAAAGGAAAAGTATTTTGGTGGGCAAATGATACCTTGAAATTATTATCGAGACAATTTTGACTTCAAGGACATCTCAGGGACTCCCAGGATTTTGTGGACCATACATTAAGCTTTAAGTCATCTTGGCTCCCCTCCACAAGACTTTGTATTTATTTATTTATGTTCCAGGTGTATAATTTAATTAAGCTCCTTGAGGGCAAATGCAATGCCCAGCCCAAGCTTAACCATTTAACAAATGAAATCACCTTGTAGAATTACCTTTTTGGGTCTTTCTGAAAATCAGGGATTACTGAATTGACAAAGAAATGGATAGTGGTGTGTGGTAAATTGCATGCTGGATGAAGTGCATGAGATAAGATAAACTCTAATTTAGGGAGATGCTAAACAGTTTAGTTTACATTTTGGGCTAACATTAAAGGTGTTTTCTAGTCTTAATGGATAATTGAAAAAGATAATTATCATGGGAAAGAAAAATAACTTTTCAAAGCTCTCCACTATCATAATCTAAAATTAACTGGTATTAAGCTAGAGGAAATATTAGAAAAATTAATTATATCATATCCTAGTACAACAAAGTTCTTAAAAAAAAAAACCCTTAGTATTCTTCACAAAGCAACCTCTGTAATTTGTAATGATTTCCCAAGTAACAAGAATCTCATTAAAGATAACACAAGTTAATATCATTTAGCACTTACAAAGTAACTTGGTTTCTCATTTCTAACAATCATTTGCCATTCATCAGAATCATTTCTAAGAAAGCTCCCAAACTTTGCAGTCTACCACACTAACTGCAGTAGACTTTTGTTCTTCATCAACTTTTTCTTTCAAGTATCAACAACTAACAGGGCAGTGTTAGATGCGAACAAAAGAACTAGACAGGGAGAATGAAGACAGAGAAAGACTGAAGGAATGGGAACAGAGAGACCGAGGTCCCAACCTCAGCTCCATCCCTAATTCACCTGTGTGATCTTGAACAGATCATCTAATCTGTATTTGTCTGTTTCCACACTTACATAATGAGGGAGTTTGCATAGATGACCTCTAAGTTCTCTCTATGATCCTATGAACTAAGCTTAAAACAAAAATTAAATTAAAAAAAAATAAAACTATTAAAAGAGAAGAATTAACTGCCATGATCAAACTCACAAAATCACAGAATTTGATAGCTGTGAGGGACTTTGTATTTGAAAGGAGTTTCTACTATACCTACTACACTGGACTACATACTTTTCACTTTAGTATCACTGACAATTGGCCTCTGCTTAAAGATCCCTACAGAGGTGTTTCTTGCTTTTCCAGAGTGCCTGGATCACTTCTAAGTTCCACTAAGTTTATTAGTAGTCCTTTCAGCACTGGCCATTCCCACTTTTTGTAATATTTGCCAATTTCCTGGAAATGAGCAACTCCTCAGTTGTTATGATTTGCTCTCTTACTTTAATGACTTAGAGCAACTGTAGAAATGTATACTGACAGCATAATCTTTTTATGAGAATTCTATTAATATGCTTTGACCATTTATTAACTGGGCTGCTATCAAGTATGAACAAAGCACTATAGGAGTCCCTCAAGATAGAAAGATCACCTGGCCTTTGCAGGGTAGAATTTCTAGGGAAAGATAAAGATGTAGAGACCATCCCTTAAATAGAACATGTAAGAAACTGGGAGAAACAGAGCCATAGTCCCAGAAGAGGAAAGAGCAGACTTCATCAGAGAAGTAGAATAAAGAGATGGAAAGAGCAAACTGATTTCATTTATGTTTATCCATCCACCCATCTATTGATCTATCGATTTATCTACTGAACTACCTTCCAACTGTCTGTCTGTCTATCTATCTATCTATCTATCTATCTATCTATCTATCTATCATTTGTTTTCTCAACCAAGATCCAAACAGCCACCAATAACTTTCCAAAAAGCAAGAACCTGGAAAATTGGGTTGTTTGTGCCTATCAAATACTAAGAAAATGACTATATAGATAAAACATAATATAGTATAGTGGATAGAGAATTAAGCTAGGAATTAGAAAAACATGAATTCAAATGCTTCCTCGGATACTTTCTAGCTATATAATCTGGGACAAATAGCTTAAGCTCTTGAAGCCTCAATTTTCTCATCTATAAAATGGAGGTAATAATAAAACCTACTTCAAAGGGTTGTTATGAATATCAAATGAGATAACATAGACACAGCACTTAGCAACACTCAAAAGTGCTATATTGATGCTTATTATTGTTATTATTATTACTTCAAGTACTAGGAAAATATGTTTCATCCTGCTTGATTTGGATATGAAAAGTACACACTTAACCATGTTTGGTTTTTATTTATTATTTCTTGAGAGCTAGTCATATTTTTAAGTGAAATGTCACAAAATCAATATTGGATGTTTTTTTATTATACCTTCCCAAGAAGTTTTCACCTTGTTGCTTTCACATCAGCATAAGAATGTTTTTCTACTGTTCTCCTGGAGTAGGTTTACTATAATACTTAGAATTTTAATAACTACATTCCCTTTCCAATTATGGCTAAGTTAAAAGTTTAAAATTGTGTTCTCCAAAAGCACTGGCTCACTTGGAGCATAGCGGAGAAATGCAATTAATTTAAACCTGCAGGGGCACATTCACCTTCTTCCCTTCTGTCAGGATGGCTTCGGCGGATGCCCATATCACAGTGGGAGATGAAGAGCACCCATGAGAGCAGAGGAGAAATAACTTACTGCAACAAAATATAGTGATGGAGAAAAGCACCGTAATCCTAAATTCTACATTTCCAGGGTCATATACCTTTACTCACTTGAAAATTCCTAAGGAATAGCCAAGCCTTAGCACTAGCTGGGAGGGTTGGACTGGTGTGGACAAAGGAAGGCCAAGTCAAAAACAATCTGAGACCCAAAGTAAAACAGGAAAACAGTTCTGAAAGTTGGATTTTACCAATTAGCTGGTAGTTAAGGCATAATATACACTTTTCAACTCTGTTTATATTCATGTACTTTTTTAATCATAGGAAAATATAGATTTTCTGTTTTAAACTAATTAAGCATTTTATTAAGGAAATTATGAAGAGGAAAGAAAATATACTAACCAACAAATGAAAGATTTTAAAATTCTGTAAGGTTTTGTAAAACTCAACAATTTTGTGGGGGGAGAGGGCATAAGAGTTTAGGGGAATGAATATTTCTTAACAAGGTCAAGACTTCTGAATCTTTTCTAGATAAAGATTTAATATTTGTTGTTATATAGTATCAGTCAGTAAAATGGAAGATAAGGACAAACAATAAACAGAGAGCTATCCGTGAAGTGAAACAACATTTAAAAACTTGATTTATTTTATATATGAATTTTTTGGAAGTTCTAACAATCATCAAAGCAGAGAGTATTAACCACCTGGCTTTGCGAATAGGAGTACTGAAACCTCAATACATTAAAAAAAAATTGCTCAAGGTTAAATCCAAGTTAAATGTCACCTCCCCAGAATTTGATCAGTAATAACTTTCTCCTTTAGATATCACTCAGAATTTTGTACCTCTCTAATGTGTTTATACTGCAATATTTGTAGTTTTCTTTTATATATGTGAATGGCACTAATAAGGAAAAATGTTTTACATGATTGTACATACATAACCTAAATAAAACTGCTTATTAATTGAGGAGGGGGAAATTGAGGAAAAAAGGAAAGAGAAAATCTGGAATTCAAATAAAAAAAACATGAATGTTAAAATTTGTCTTTACATGTAATTAGAAAAAATAAGCCATTAACAAGATATGAGGGATTGATATCTAAATATATGATATTACATGATTACACACATATAACTTACATAAAACTGCTTATTAATTGAAGAGGGGGGAAGGGAAAGAAGGAGGGAGAAAATTTGAAAAAACCAACAAATGTTAAAATTTATCTTTACATGTATTTAGAAAAAAAAAAGATCTGGGGAGGTTTAATGTCTAAATATATGAATATGACTTGTGGGTGGCATGAATATATATGATCTAAAGTCTAGCCTGCTTTCACAGAGAACAGGAGGAGGATCATATCTGCAGCTGAGGATCATATCAGGAGATGGAAGGAGAAGCAGGCAAAGTCTTAAGATCTCTCAGGCTTGATATCTCTTCAGTCTCTAACAAGAGAATCAGGCTAGAATTTTATCTATTTAGAACTCCTTACATCTGAATAAACTCACCCAAGAGAGTCCTTAACAATCCCTGTAATTGCAAAGTCAAAGAAAGTAATGGGGCCAGCTCCTATTTATGGCTTGAAGGGTTTCAGTTTACCATTCAAAGTCCCTCCTAGAAGGTTTTCTTTTAATCTGGAAATAATTCTAGTATGGAATGATGGCAGCTTCTCTATCTGCATTCCCTTAGCCTATCAGGAATCATCTTTCTCTAAATAAATAGTCTTACACAGTGACATAGGACTATCTCTCCGCAAAACTGCCCCAGACTTGGGTAGAAACTGAGTCAGTCACCCAACATTATCTCCAATCATTCTTCAGCTCCTAGAGGTCAAAGACTAGGTTGTATTAAAGCTCTGTATCTTACCCTATGCTTAAACCATTACTCTGTAGTAAGGTCTTACTGGATAGTTACTCATTGAAAGAAAAAAAGAAATGAGTCTGACAGGTCTACTGAATCTCATACACCAGGCCACACAACTAGTAAGTGTCTGAGGTTAGATCTGAACTCAGGAAGATGACTTTTTCTGACTCCAGGTCCAGTACTCAAGCCACTGTGCAATTTTCCAGATGAATACACTAAGACACAGAAAAACATAAAGGATTTGTTCAGTTATAACTAGTGGATAGCTGAGCTAGAATCAGAGTTTAAGAAATTAAATAATTTATAGTAATAAATAAATTTAACAAATGTATGTATTGTCACAGTATAAAACAAAGAATAAAAATGTTTAAGCCTTCAGTTGTGGCACTAAACATCCTGTCAATTTGAGAGAATGAGGATTTTTTTTTTTTTTTTCAAAAATGAAAGCTTACTTTTAGTCCTCAATAAATGAAAGTGTATTTTATTTCACAGAAGTATGATTTTTTACTTCCTGACACTTCAGAAGCCTAGGGAATCAATCTCAGTTAATATTTTTATTGACACTTCTGATCAACATCTAAAGCTTAATTTAATACTCTGACATTTGGCCTTTGGATATGAAATATAACAGGAGGAAAATGCATGTGTTTATTAATTCTCTATGAAGCAAGAGGGTTGGATTAGAAGGCTTCTGAGGTCCACTTCAGCTAAATCTATGATGCTGGGATTATTTTATAAACTATTCTACATTGTTGTGAGTTCCTAACATTATATACACATATCTTTCTTCTAAAGATCCCTGATTCACTTTAAAGCTTTCCTAGAGCAGATAGAAAGTATCTCATTGGCCATTCAGTCCAACTTTTTAAGGTTCACAGAGTATTTTATTACATATTTGATCCTTTCAGCCACCTTGTAAGGTAAATTTTTACAGATAAGGATATAGACTCTCAGACTTGGGAAATTGCCTGGGTTTATACTGCTTGTAAATATCCAAGGAAGGATTTGAATTCAGGTCATCTTGACATTAGATCAGAGCTCCATCCATCATGCAACCCACCCTTTATATCATTTTCTACCAGAATTAACTGGAACAGGCAGCCTTGCCCTAATTTGTTATATACAAACTCTGAAGTCTGAGACTGACCCACAAAGAAAAAAAGATTCCATATTAACATCCTCTCCTGAAAAAAATATCAATTGCATTTTCTCTTATGGGTTTACCAATTATTAGTTAAATTTATCTTTGCACATGATGGCATGTGCTTGAGCACACACACACACACACTTGTGCTCTATCATAATAATCTCTACTGCAAACATTATTTGACTGATAAAGAGGCACTTTCTGACAGTCTTGCATCAAGGACAGGTTTAAGCTGAAGGAAATTTCAGCAGAATTCACAAGTGAGCTTATTAGCAGACAGCTGAATATATACATTTGGACTGCCATGAGAATTATTGGGGAAAAATAAACATTGCATCTAAATTAGTGGAAAATCAAGAGGGTCTCCCCACTCCCCTTTCCAAGTACAGTCTTTGGTCTATAACAACAACATAGTTATAAAGCATCCTAAAGTTTGCCCTGCAATGGATAGTGCAAACACTATTTCCATTTTAGAGATGAGGAAGCAAAGGTCTTGAGAGATGAGCAAGCTTGCTCATGGGTCATTCAGCTAATAAGTGTCTACAGGGGATGGATACCCATATCTCTTTTTTTTCCTAAGACTGCCCTTTATGCTATGCTTCTCCAAAAAAGAAAAAAAAATCAATATTTCATTGTATTTCTTTGATACAAGGACACTTAGGATGGTCAAGAAGAAGCCACTAAGAATATGTTAATAGCTTGACTTGATTTCCCTTATTCAGAGACAGGGAATGTTTGTTGTTGTTGTTATTCAATTATATTTGACTTTTTATGACTCCTTTGGGGTTTTCTTAGCAAAGATACAGGAGTAGTTTGCCATTTCCTTCTCCAGATAAGGAAACTAAGGCAAATAGAGTAAAGTGATCTGGCCAGTGTCACACAGCAAGTAAGTGCTAAAGCCACATTTGAACTCAGGAAGAGGAGTCCTTCTGATTTCAGGCCCAGTACTCTACCTGCTATGTAACTAGGGAATAGTAGCTGGTTATTTAACTGGCATCCAGGGCCATCTTCAGTCATTGTGACCTATATCTGGCCCCTGAACACCAGTGGCTTTGGAGGGGAAAGTGAGGCAGGTGACCCTGCACAGCCCTCCCTCACTGAAATCCAATTCATTGCATGTCACGGCATCCCCACCCCAATGTCGTGGTCCTCTTTGAGAACAAAGGGCAAATAACAGCCACTGGCATTAAAATATTGTGTGCCACTCATTTTGAGTTATTTCCATGTGTTAATTAACCTAAGGGGATGTACTTTTTCATTTCAACAAACCCACTCCTCTTCCTAGCACATTGGAGGTAGGCAGTGGTACTCCAAATGCAGAGTCTCCTCCTTCCCATTGAGGCTCCTCACCCCTATGGCCAGACCCAGAATTGGGACTATACCTTCCCAACAGGTATATGGATTAGAGTGGAACAGCTCCATGGCTAGCAGAGGCTGTTGGTGCATCTGTACTTCAGTCTCACCTCTCTGACTCCACGTTCTCTATGGATCACACTCTACATGCTAGAGCAAACTGCAGAGCCCATCCACCCGATCTCTTTTCTTTTATAAAGGGGAACAAGATCTGGCTGTAGACAGTTAAGTGACTTGTTCCAAAGTGTCCAAATTCCACCTAGAATCCAGGTTTGCTGAACTCTCCTGCTGAGCATCTTGCCATCACCATAAAACCTAAATCTGGGACAGTCCAATAAACTATGGTATATACTGTGCTATATTGCTATGCTAATGAGCAAACTAGCTGCTGTAGTCATGTTCTTTCTTGAACTACAGAATAATTATTTATATTGTATTTGTTTTATAATTTTCCTGCATATAATTATTATTTTTGTTGTTGTGTAGTGAATCATGTCTGACTCTTTCATGTTTATGTTGGTTCCATTAGAATGTAAGTTTCATGAAAGTAACGTCAGTTTCCATCTGCAGGACCTAATATAACTTAACAATTCTATCATCGCATAAATGGATGCTTACTACTCCAATTGCAAAGGGCAAAACAGAACAGTCAACATAAATATCAAGTTAGGAAGGAGTCCACAAATGAAGAAGGCACTGAATTCTTTCCTTTCTTCAGAAAAAATGAGTACTCATATCTTAGTGGCAAAAATGCATCTTGTACTTAACCACTGTATTCCCTAAAGTCAGTATATGTGGCAACTGTAACTATATGTTGCTCAAAAGGTTTTTCATGAAAATTTTCCTAATACTTAAGTTTTTAAAAATTATTTTAAGAATACAAAGTTCTACAAAATGAACAATTTAAAATTTCTATTTATTGTTACAAATAAATTTCATAAGGCAAATATAAGTTTTCTAAAGAAATCCCTATTGTTGCTTTTTTCTTCCCTCCAAATTTGTCATGGGCTTATAAAACACTCCTTTAAAAATGAATTCCAGAATTCCATCAAGAATTGCAGTTATATGTGTGTGTGTGCTTGTGTGTGTGTGTGAGAGAGAGACAGAGAGAGGGAAAGAAAGAGATGCACCAAGAGATAAGTATAAAGACAGTGATAGCACTACAGAGAAGGGGAAAAAAAATTGCAGCAACCATATGAATATTTTTTTTTTTTTAAATAACCTATCATTGACTTTGAGTATTCAAATTCTTCTCATGATCAGCAAATAATGTTATCAACTGGTATGGAATTAGAGTAGGCCCTCTAGTGAATATAAAAGGAAAATTGCTTTTAAAAAGCAGCAGATATAGTAAAAAAAAATTTTTTAATACAGTATAAAAGGGTTGAAAAGTCTTTTTTTTTTTTGGGGGGGGAAGGATGTTCCTGAATATAACATACAAAATAAACATGTGTGTGAACATGTGTGCATATATACATATATAATAATAAATAAATACACACACACACATATATATATGTATATATACATGTATACATAATATATAGCTGCATCCTTGCAATTGATACCAGAGAGATTTTATACCAACATCACTATTTATATTTTTATATGATTTCCCATAATTCATATAATTAAATAAAATGAAAGATTCAATCATTTATCATCATAATCATAATCATTTGTTTTCAGAAAGCCTTTGTTATCTATCATGAATTTGAGGGCAAGGGGTTGGAAAAGGGCCCCTCAAGACATTCTTACAACCTCCTCCTGTTAGCTCATTAGTACCATGAGTTAATTTGTCAGCTAATTTTCACTTTGGAAATCAGAAAAAGCCTGAGTAGAAGGATGGAGGGAGTGGATAAAGGAGAGGATGCTAAAGCAGGAGAGATAAAGTCAGTGTACAGAGGTACCATCTCAAAAGGGAAGCACAAATGAGGTAGCCAGTGGATGCAGGGAAGGGAGCAAAAGTTCCAGACCTGTGCATTTGTAACAAGATTTTTTTCCCCCCTGAGGCTGGGGTTAAGTGACTTGCCCAGGGTCACACAGCTAGGAAGTGTTAAGTGTCTGAGACCATATTTGAACTTGGGTCCTCCTCCATCCACTGCGCCACTTAGCTGCCCCACATTTGTAACTCTTGGTTCCAGAACTGGCTTCCCCTTTTGTTCTGGCTAAATGAGTGGCCATGTATATTTTGTATATTTTTAAAGAAATAATTTATTGTGAAAGTCAGCAGTACATTTCTTGTTGGTAACCTAGTTGTTCTATAGAAGAAATAGCCAAAAAATAGCTAGAGTCAGGCCTCCACTCTGGACTATTTCCATTTTCCTGGGCAATGTCTGGTATTTGAGCATTAAAAAAGATTTTGTTTTTCTTAAAGAACACTGATTAAGTCAATATTAAATAAAAATGACCAATAGCAGGACATAAAACAAGGCTGAATTAACATTACAATAAATATAAATATATATTTACAATAAAAAATTCAGAATCTTAGAAAATGGGCATGTTGATTAGATGCAATTTGATTATGTTATATAATTAAGAATAGTAGCCCAAAGCACTAAAAAACACCTACTTATAAATAGTAGTACTCTGCTATCTCCTAATTTTCATTTTAATGAAATCAACATCTATAATAAGCTTTCATTAACTATTTAGACTTCTTATAATTTAGAAGATATTTGGGAGAAATATTGACCTTACACTAATAGGTTCAGGGAAGGTTCAACAAACATCATCTAGCTGGAAGGCTTTAGGACAATAATGGACCCTAGATACCCTTGCCTGGACCAAGCAGATAGAAGGCACTTTGCACAGGGGTCTTATGCATATAAAACTTTTAAGCTGAAGGTCAATGTTCATTTGCATAATCACTGGTATAATTTGCATAATATGTAAATTGTAGTCATATTTCTAGTCTTAACCTCATTATCTTTCAAGTTCATAAAGATTTTTGCAAAGATAGACAAAGAAAATATGAAGGTCAAAGAGATAAGGGGAATGGAAAGGAAAAGAAAAGGAAGAAGAGAGGGGAGAGGAGGGTAAGGAAGGGGAAGAGAGGAGAGGAAATCTGGGGCATCCCTTGTCTAAACTGGGAGGCAAATTCATTTAAGGGGGCTAGGAATGCTCTTT
The DNA here is from genome assembly GCF_048593235.1 of Sminthopsis crassicaudata. Taxonomy (NCBI): domain Eukaryota; kingdom Metazoa; phylum Chordata; class Mammalia; order Dasyuromorphia; family Dasyuridae; genus Sminthopsis; species Sminthopsis crassicaudata. Next base: position 46,655,473 of record NC_133621.1, read on the forward strand.
TTAATTCCTCATTTATCTTTGCCTTTAATTTTTCCTTAACTACGCTGGTTTAACCTTTTCCAGTCAAGAATTTGGATAGTAAAAGCAAAAAAGAATCAGTTGCATGGTTCTATTTTTTTCCCATTGATGTTGGATATGCTACTTTAAGCAGAGATCCTTTACTTTGCTTCTCATTGTTCTTATATTGTTATTATTTAAAACATTTTTCATAAGTCTCAGTATATTCTGAGATTCAGTCTTCTTGGGATTTTTACACTATTCTTATACATCCCAGTCCTTCTTTAACAAATAAAACACATCCTTGGAGAGGTGACTTTGCTTCCATCTTTTATATGTGTGCTTTCAGAACATGAGCTCACTGGAAAGCTCTTAGTGCCTGGACTCCTTAGATGCTCTCCCTACTGCCTTTTATCTTTGGAGGGAATATTCACAATGGTGAACAATCAGAATCTCATTCAAGGGGCACTTCCACCAGTCTTCTAAGTTTCAGGACTCTTGATGATACCAACTCTTTCTTTGAAACTTATTTGCGCTCACATAAAATCTAAAATGTGTGTATATGTATATATGTGTATAAATGAGTAAAATTTTCTGTCTATATACACACACCTATAAATTAAATATTAACATGTTAAATGTGCATATGCATATAAAATAGACATACATATATCTGTGCATATAGACGTGCTTATATCAATGTATGTACATGTGTATATCCATGCTTGTGTATCTGTGTGTAAATATATATATGTATATATATACATATATATATTATCAAATCCATTTTCAGATATATATGTGCATGTGTGTATATAGATATATCTATACATACACGCATATATATGTATATGTGTGTGTGTGTGTGTGTGTGTGTGTATAAGTATACTTTCTGACACTGACATAGGTTACCAATATTAGGTGTCACAATCAATATCACCATTAGGAAAAATTAACTACCCTGTGAGTGGATTTGGTAATAGAATGCGAGGACATAAGAAAAAGCCAGGGACGCTTTTGTACCATGGATGGAGTCTTACTTACACGAGCTGTCCTAGAGTATGGATTGAGAGCTACCTTAAAACTCATCCATCTGGCCATAATTACTGAAGCACTAAGACCTCATGCTAACCTCTACCCTCAAAGGTGGTCCCCCACAGCCTGGACCCCGAGGACAGCATTATAATGAGACTCCAGCGTATTAGAAGATGCCAGTTTTTAAATGACCATGAACCACAAAGTCATGGGGGGAGAAAAGTAGGGAGGCAATCCCATTGCAAGCAGAACAGCACCACTATTCTCTTCCAATGGAAGGGGAGGACAATCATGTCTATTTCTTTTATGATGGGTTTAAATTTAAAGGCATAGTAGAATCCAGTAGACCCTAGAGTTCTCAGGTTAGCCTCTTTAATGTGCATTTTTAAAGGCTGGGCTATGGACTATCAGAGGGCAGCATGTGATGTAAGGTTGCTATGGGAATAAGCTGGAGTTAAGGAATATTGAGTTAGAATAGATGTGAGAGTATAACAGAGCCTATGAGGAATGAAGAGACATACAGTATTCAACCATAATCTAATCATCCATCTTTTGAGGTGGATAATATAGAGCTTGTTTGAACCAAGTCACTTCCTTTTTGCAGATGATTTGCTCCCATTCTCTTTATTTAGTGTATCCCTAGAAAAAACTACCCCAGTTTAGAACAAAAGGGAAGGGCAGAAATCTGGAAAGTAAGACCTCTTTTCAAAATAAGCATTTTGTCTTCTCTGTGTTAAGTACACTCAGGAAAAAATAACTGACCTTTTGGATAATTAATTCAAAAAAATGTTAGAAGTAAGAGTGTTAACTCAATTTAAGGTCAAGAAAATAACAAAAGGAGGAAAGCATTCCCATCAAAATGATCGATTCAATTGCAAACATTAAAAAAACAAATTTTACATTAAAAAAACAAACTGCCTTCCTCCCTCCCTTCTACCTCCCAACCCCAAAATCATAAAATGTGGATGATCTTTAAAGTCTTAAACAACAAAAGGAAGATTCTGTCAAAATTTAAGAGAACTCAAGGTGATAATAAAATCACTGTTGGCTCAGATCATTATTACTACACATTTCCCCCCTTTTATACAATGGCTAAGGTCTTTTCTTTCAACAAGGTCAAGAGGATCTGAATTCAAATCCATTCTGAAACATGTATCAGCTGTATGGTCTTGGGCAACCTTATTATTTGCCTCAGTTTCCTCATCTGTAAAATGGGGATAATAACAGATTGCTGTAGGAATAAAACAAGATCATATTTATAAATGACTGAGCATAGAGTGGATGTATAATACATGTTTCCTCTCTTGATACATTCTGATATATTTGACACTAGTTAAACGTTGAAGACAATAAAGAATAGCCACCTCTCTTTTCCCTCTTCCTACTAGTTTCTAATTCCTTTCTCCTCCCAGCAGCATTTTTTTTAGTGGCCCTTTTCTTTCATCCTTTCATTTCTACTTCTAGGACAACCTGTTAGCCAATGAGGTGGGCAAGCAGATAGAGTTCTGAGACAAGTTAGGAAGACCTGAATTCAAATGCAGCTTCAGATACTCATTAGGTATGTAACCCTAGCTGAGTATTTGACCTCTGTCTGCCTCAGTTTCCTCAAATGTAAAATAGGGAAGACAACAGCATCTCCCAGGATGGCTATGAGTATCTATGAAACAGTTAATATTGGGCCCTTACAGGTTAGTGCAGTAATATTTGATAAATTCCATATATTCAAGTAAATCTACTTTCTGGCTATGGAAACAACTGTCTTGGATATCTGTTGGTTTCATTTACTGATCCCTAATGGTAGCTTGAATAAAATACATAATAACAATACAAAAATATATTCCAATATCAATGACATAAAAAAGGCCATACAGTCATATGAGGTTAAATCTGGTGTGACTTGGATCTCCTCCAAGGGAATGATGCTGAACAGAATTGAGGAATAATTTGATCTATCTCATTTTACAGATAAGTCTTACCTTTCACATTCCACTCTATTTCTTTTTTAAGACTTGGACTTTAGACCTTAACATGTTTTTTTGTTGTTGTTTTTTTTTTTTTTAAATGCTGAACTTCAGGTTTCCAAGTTGAGAAAGTTGATCAAGCATGATGTACTTCATTGGAACAAGTTGATCAGACAGAGAATGTTTCTTATTTAATCCAATGTCCCCAAATCTGCGGGACTTCTAAAGTATCTTAGAACATAGAGGGCATTTAGGATTTTTAGCAAAAGCACAAAAAAATAAAATAAAATAAAATAAAGTGTTTGGAGTAGTACAGAAGGAGAAAAGGGTTCACAGAACAGTATCCATTTTGAGAAAACAATCCAAGTTAAGGAACATAAAAATAGCATTTCAATTCAGCTATCCGTTCAGATTGCTAATTTATTCCTATGACCCCTAAAAGAGAGACTAGGAGAAAAGGAACAAGATTGGCTCCTGTACAGAAATTATCCATAGCCCCTTTTCCCTTCACAGAACTGGGTAATTTTAGAGCTTCCTCGCAATTGTTCTCAGCAATTTTATGGTGGGTCTGTGTTTCACAATTCATGTTTTATAGCAGAGGGGGAAAAGGAGAAAGATCCCAACAAAAGAACCATGTTACAAATAGCTCATTTCACTGTATTTTTGTTCAATTCCAAACCCTTTTGGGCCTCCTGAAAAAAATTAAAAAGACAACTATAGAATCCTAGAAATACTTCTGAGTATAATCGTGAAAAGGGAAATTTCATGACTGCCACCTACTGTCCAGGAAAATTGTGACTGCTTTTTAGAGAAATGGATTACTTTTCTTTCTATTTTTCCTATTAGGACAACAGCAATTAAGGTTAGGCAATGCCATGCTTTTCTTTCTTTCTTTCTTTCTTTTTTTTAATTACTGTTATTATATTTAAATCTCAAAACAAAAACATTCTGTATAGATATGCACATATGAGTGTATATAACTTTATATGTGTACACATATAATATTTCTGCTTTGATACTGGGGTGGGGAGAGAAAGAGAAAGAGAGACAAAGAGAGGGAGGGAAGGAAGAAGGGACGGAGAGAGGGATGGAGAGAGAGAGACAAGAGAAGCAGTGCAAGAGACAGAGAGAAAGATTGATTTCTGGCTCCAGGTATTTAAGAATATATTTTAAGAGATGAGAACTATTTAAAAGTTTATATAATTTGACTTTCATGACTTGAAGATTTTTCTACTGTTTAATGATCCCATGCTCCTCCAATAAACAGAGGTGATCTTTAAAAAAATGATGGGCATGTGGGTAGGCTGCCACGTGGAACAACTGAGGAACGCCAAAGGAGAAGTAAAAGATGTCACCAGGAAAATGAGGGATAGGGAAGAGAAAAAGGGCTGAGCAAAAGGACTCCAGATGGACTGCCAGTGTCCGGTACACCTGCAGTGGTGAGAAAAAAAAGGACTAGAACAAGAATGTGGTGAACATGTGGAGGACATGGAATAGGGTGGGCAGGTAGAGAATTGCCCTCGCTATCAGTGGAAGAAAGATTCACATTGATAAGATCACAAACATGTTTCAGCAGTCTAAAGATTACCCCCAGAAAGCCACACTAATAGATTTCTTATTCCTTCCTTTAACAGTCTGTTTTTAAAACCAGGCTTTCATCCATAGCCAGAAAAATAAGTTGTGATTAAAATAAATTGTCACTTATTTTTCCACCAAATAATCAATCTCTAGCTCTCACCTAATAGTTGATGAACTCTCAATAGCTCTTGGTTGATCTCTCTGCTTCAAGTTTCTCTCCATCAGTCTATATTTCATTCACAGCCATTAAAGTGATTCTACTAAAGTACACTCCTGACCATATCATTCTTCTACCACTTATTCAATCAATTCTATTTTCTACCCATTATCTCTAGGATGAAATTAAATCCTTTGTTTACCTTTTAAAGTTCTTCACAATCGATCCCCTTCCTGCCTTCTTGCACATTATTCCCCAAAAGTATGACAGTGGCTTCCAAACTGGCCCTCTCACAACACCTGGAGCTCTCTTTCTCTCTCTCTGATTATCTCAATTCTCCTACCTTCTAAAGCTTTCTAAAAATCAAGCAAAAGGTCACCCTTCTTTCTATAAGATGTCTTCCCTTAATCTTAGTGTTTCCCTCTCAGTTCATCTCCAATTTATCTTGCATACAGGGTTATTCCAAAAATCTTTGTGACATTTTAAACTATTAAAGCTTGTATGCCAAATACTATTTAAGTTACTGAAGCTCCATAATGCAGTAAGACTTTTGAAATGGAATATCCATCTTATTTGTACATAGGCATTGGCAGGAACTAATTTTTTTGTCATCTTTTGTGTCCCCAGCCTTTGTGCCTGTCACACAGTAACAAGTGTTTCTTGACTTGATTTCTCAAAAATTTCCTATGGAAAAAACCCAGTCAATTTGGCTCTCTTCTCCAGGATATTCTCCTTAAGTAAGAAGAGGTGAAGGTGGTAGGAATAAAGTGTGGAGAGGCTGGGGAGTATGGAATCCAGCATCATCATGAACCAGAATTGACTTCAGATGTGTCCATCTTGGGGAGAGCCTCAATGCAACTGGTAATGACCATAAAATTGAACAGATGTTTCTTTGGAGTGCAAAGATATCAGCCTAAACCAGCCCCAGTTGGACAGAAAACAGAACTGCATCGTACACTGCAAAATGAAGCAGCATAATAGTTTTAAAAAACCAGCCTTACCTTTAGGAAGGGATGAGATCCCCAGAGAAATAAACAGTGAATTCACTTGAGCAGCTAGCCAACCTACTTTACCCAGAAAAGCCATGATGTAACATCAGTGAGATCCACAACGTACACAAAGATTAGAACATACTTGAGGTTTGATGTGAGCTTGTGGGAAAAGGTTTATTTGTGTATCCTCATAATGGGTGGTGCACTTGAGAGGATGTAGTTGCTTAAACAAACTTACCCGGCTTAAAATGTGGTAAAGAATAGACTCCAGGCCAAGTATCCTCATTGGGCGTTCCAAGAACCTGTTGAAAAGCAGGAAAAAGAGAAAATAATGGTTAATATTTCTGAAGCACTCCAAATCCTCAAGTGTCCAGAAACATTAGACACAATGTATTATGATACTCTGGACTCTTCCCGTGATAGGTGCCAGGATGTTTTACTTGAGTGAAAGCAAAACTTGGCTAGAGTGCCTCTGCAGACCTCAGAGTCTTTGTAATTTAAGAAATACTTGAATGAGGTAAGAAAAGTTGTATTTGCTGTGCTTTATAAATCATATCTAGACCTGACCAGTCAGCCTGGGACTTGAACCAAAGTCTGTCAGGACTGCTCAGTGTTCAATGTCCCACGGGCAATTCCTTCTGAAGCTTTCGGACCTCATTCCAAAGTTACACACCTCATTGCCCAATGCGTCTTAAGAATTTTGATATCCACTTCCCTAAATCCTCTGTTTGGGCATCCTAATGCTTCAGAGGATTAGAACAAACAGCTGAATGCTCAGCATCCTTTATTATACATATTCATCAAGCTAAAATATGGAACAATGACAGGTCAAGGTTTTTCTCCTCCAGATACAAATCTTCCTTTTTTTGTTTCATCCTACCCAAATACTGAATGCATGGACCTCCATTGCTTTGCCGCACTCTCCCCTTTGAGAAGAAAAATACTGACAAATGAGCATATTCTTCTATTAAATGGGAATTTTTATGCTGATAATCTCTACTTGGTATGCTCCCAAAAAGCACTCAAAAATCACTGTGGGCAAACTGAAGAGGAGGCTTATTGATGGAAAGGGCCACACCTGGGAGTCAGAGAACTGAAAAATTAAAGCCAGCTTTGCTTGCTGCTTCCTTCGGCCTATAGGATCTGTGGTCAGTGATTTTTTTGGGTCTCAGTTTCTTCATCTGTGAAATAAGGAGGTTAATTCTGGAGGTCCCTAGGGTCTCTTTCACCTGTAGATCTAAGATCCCTCATTTTTGGTAACAGAAATTTGGCTTAGCCTAGAATATGTAAGGGTTGTAGGGAAAAGATGTGAATTAGCATGAATCTAGAATTTCAGAGTTAAGAGATACTGCCTTTAAACAAAAATAGTCAAATTTTATATAATTATATAATTAACTTTAAAAGTAAACAACCACAAAATAAGAGTTTTCATCTTACTGAAAGCACTTAACATTTGATAAAAAGGAACTAAAGGAATTAAGAACCAGAAAGGAAGCCTTGCCTCCAGTTCCTGTGTCATCTTGCCTCCCACCCCCCAACAAAGTTTTTGTTTTTCCCCTGCTCATAATCAGCAGTGGCTCCCTATTTTCTCTAGGATAAAGTCTAAATCCTTCTGGCTGTTATTTAAAGGCCTTCTGGTTCCAGAGTACCTTCTAGACTTCGTGCACATCTCTTCCTGCATTCTGTAATCCGGTCAAGCCAGTTTATGTGCTATCCTTCATACACAAAATTTCATTTCCCATCACCAAGGTTTCCCCCATATTCTTCATGTTTAGAATTATCTCCCTTCTGGCTCTCCTTGCAATCCAAGAAAACCCTAAATGTGGTCATGGAGAACCAAACACAACTAACTGAACATCCAACAACAACAAATCAACATCTTTATCTCAAAATCTATTGTCTCTGTCGTCTTTGTCTTTCTCTCTCTCTCTCTTCCATTTCCTAATAGAATGTAAGTGACTATTCCCTTTTGGGGGGATAGAGGGCATCCTAGCCCCACAGTGCCTTTTACTTCATAGTCAAATTATCATTCATTGATTCTCTCATCTCATTATGGTTGGGACACTGCTGGTCTTTGTAGCTAAACATCACATGCTATTGCTACAGGATGAATGAAGAAATGCAGAAGAGTTCTGGAGATTAAATACACTTCAACTCTTACTCTAGAAATTTTAATTCACTCTTGGGAGGTTCATTTGAATCTCTTCTGTATGTGGACAAAATATAGAATTAGTACCAGAGATAGGAAACCTCAGTGTCTTAGGAAACACATACAGTTGTCTCGGAGAACATCCTAATTTTAGGCTAAGAACTTTAATAGAAGCAGAACTGAACAAAACCCATTTTGCCAGGCAGGCACCAGCAAGGACATATCTTATACCCAACATGTGTCCCTGAGCTTCTTAACTTTGAACAAAAAATAACCAGGATATCAGACTTTTTTTCATTCTCTCCTAATAAAAATACAATACATTTACTACATCCCAGTCTAAAGTATGTGTGTGTGTTTTAAATGGAAAAACAGCTAAAATTTCCAATCACGTCACTTCTGGCCACAACTTGCATTTCTGCACTTAAACACTAGCATGCTTTTAATGTGATGACATAGAATTTACTGGGTCCACCAACCTCAAACATTTCTTCTCCCTATACTTTTTTTAAGATTTCAAATAAGATACTCTGGAATTGATTGTTCAATTTATAGAACTCAACTTTCTTCCCTACATACAGATGTTCTGCATCTTTGAAACCTTCTTTTTCCCTGGCTCTGAGACCAGATTTGTTCATTGTTTGCATCTTCATCAGAAGAAAAGCAAAAGACAAAAGATGAAATAAAAATCTAATTTTCTCTTTGTAAAAGATTTTTTGGAGGAAAGGAAGGACAGAACCAATACAAGGTTGGAAATAGTGGATTTCAATTGCCCATGAAGTTCTCGTGATGGTCCTTCATTTTCTTTTTTTTTTAAAAAAATTTTTATATAGCTTTTTATTTACAAGATATATGCATGGGTAAATTTTCAGCATTGACCCTTGTAAAATCTTTTGTTCCAATTTTCCCCCCCTTCCCCTACCTCCTCCCCCAGATGGCAGGTTGACCAATATATGTTAAATATGTTAAAGTATAAGTTAAATACAATATATGTATACATATTCATATAGTTATTTTGCTGTACAAAAAAAAAATCAGACTTAGCCTGTGAAGGAAATCCAAAATGCAGGCAAACAAAAATAGAGGGATTGGGAGTTCTATGTAGTGGTTCATAGTCATCTCCCAGTGTTCTTTCACTGGGCGTAACTGGTTCAGTTCATTACGGTTCTATTGGAACTGATTTGGTTCATCTCATTGTTGAAGATGGTCTCGTTCATCAGAATTGATCATCGTATATCTCATCTCACTCAGCATCAGATCATATAAGTCTCTCCAGGCCTTTCTGAAATCATCCTGCTGGTAATTTCTTACAGAACAATAATATTCCATAATATTCATATACCACAATTTATTCAGCCATTCTCCAATTGATGGGCATCCACTCAGTTTCCAGTTTCTTGCCACTACAAAGAGGGCTGATACAAACATTCTTGCACATACAGGTCCCTTTCCCCTCTTTAGTATTTCTTTGGGATATAACCCAGTAGTAGCACTGCTGGGTCAAAGGGTATGCACAGTTTGATAACCTTTTGAGCATAGTTCCAAATTGCTCTCCAGAATGGCTGGATGCATTCACAATTCTACCAACAATGTATCAGTGTCCCTGTTTTCCCATATCCCCTTTAACATTGCGCATTATCTTTTCCTGTCATCTTAGCCAATCTGACAGGTGTGTAGTGGTATCTCAGAATTATCTTAATTTGCATTTCTCTGATTAATAATGACTTGGAGCATCTTTTCAAATAACTAGAAATAGTTTCAATTTCTTCATCTGAGAATTGTCTGTTCATATCCTTTGACCATTTATCAATTGGAGAATGGTTTGATTTCTTATAAATTAAGAGTCAATTCTGGTCCTTCATTTTCAAAGAGGATCAAGGATTTCATGAAGTGATGTCTTAACTTGCTCATGAATTGGATTTAAGTGAGACACAGTTGTATGAAGTCATCAGTCTCACTCTCTCTTCAGATCATTGAAGTCCAGTGGTGGTATACTAAGGAATGGCCCAGCATTCAGTAAATGACCCTAGCATCTTCAATATGCAACCAAGTTCTGACCACTCCACTGAGGCTGCTGCAGTTGCCTTTGTGGCTGTTGGAATAAACTGTTCTCTTCTGCTCATTATCGTCAGGGGAGGTTCTACACATGGTTGGGATAGACATCCCTCTAATCCTGAGGTCTGTTGGTTACTCTCAATCTGGTTTAGCCAGTCTCCTAAGATGGTACCTTAAAGATGTATGTCTTTGTTAGCTACTGATTTTTTAAAAAAATTCTCCTGATCATTTTTAATTTTTTGTTAGGTTTTTTTAATATAAAGAACCATTCATTAAACTCTGTTAAAATAAGGAACACCCAAACAGTGGGTAGTGCATCATTAAAATTTCAAAGTCACTACATATTAATTGTATTCATTTCAAAGTCAATAAGCATTTTTTTAAGTACTTACTATATGCCAGACACTATGTTAAGTGCTGGCAATACCAAAAAAAAAAAAAAAAAGAAAAGAAAAAAAAGCAATAGATGGTCTCTGCTCTCAATTTTTTAAAATTTCTTCAAATCAAATCTTCAAATCTTTAATCTCTTCAATTTTTTGTGATGAGGGAAACAACACATCAACACATAAATAACTATGTAGATAGCCTAGAAGTTATACATGGGATACTTGGAAGAAATTTGGGAAGAATGGGCATTCCCAGCAGTGTGGAGGATAGGGAAAAGCCTCCTGTAGAAAGCATATAAATTATCTTGAAGGGAGTTGTCAAGGTAATTAAGACATAGAGGAGAAGAGAAAGAACATGATAGAAATGTTGAACAGAAAGTGTCTCAGTGAAGGTAGAGGCTTGAGCCCCGTCAGTTAGAAGGTTATTGTTGACACAGTCCAGGAAGAAGGTGATGAAGGTTTTGACTGTGTGAGTAGAGAGAAGAGGACCTCTGAGAGATGGACTGACCTCAGGTTGGGTAGACAGAGGGAATGATGAGTCAGGATATAGGATTGACTGAGTTTGAGGGGGCGATATCTTCAAGAGTTAACAGCAAAAGGAGGAGGATTGATAGTAAAGATGAGTTAGGTTTTAGGCATGTTGGGTTTGACCTATACATACAGTTGCGGATGTCCAAAAGGCAGTTGGTAATATGGAACTATAACTCAAAAGAGATACTAAGACTCATATGCAGATTTGGACACCATCTGCGTAGAAGTGATAATTAAATCTATGGAAGCCAATTAAATCTATGAGATCACCAAACAAGAAAAGTGTATAAAAGGAGAAGAAAAAAGGGCTCAGAACAGAGCCTTGGAAGACATCCAGGGTTGGTGGGTATGAGCCCAGTGAAGATCCAACAAAATAGTCTGAGAAGTGAACAGGAACTCAGGTGATCCAGGAGAGATCAGCGTCACAAAAACCTAGAGGGGACAGATTATGGAAGAGACCACCATGAGGTCAAGGACTAAGAAAAGACCATTAGATATGGCAACCAAGAAATCCAAGAGACTGCCCAGTTTGTCTCAATAAATGATGAATTTATCTTCAGACTACACAGAGTTCAGAAGCAAGTAAAAGAGGAAGAAGGGGCATACACGATAGGCAGCTTTCTTAAAGAGTTTGGACATGAAGGGAAGGAGAGATTTAGGCAGAAGACTAGTGTGGATGATTAGATCAAATACTACTTTTTAAGGTGAGTAACAAAGACACAAGTGAAGACCCAAGTTGGAGGTGGAGGGCACTGGCCTCTCTACCCCAGGAATCTTTGCCATCCTACACTATTTAAATCCTCCAGTGAATGAGTGTGGCATAGGAGCTGGGAGGGTTAGTGAGCTCAGGGAGCCAGGAAAGTGCTTCCCCTCTCTGTTGAACTACTTGTTCTGAGTTCTGAGATTACAGTTCTCTGTTCAGAGGACTAAATTTCAACAAAATGGCAAAACACTTGGTTGGCTGGACAGTCAAAACTGAGTTATCTTCCCAGTTCTAACAATTAATTCTGGGACTCCTTTTCTGTTGAAGATTGGACAAGATGATCTCTGAAGTTCCTCCCAGCTTAGTCTGAGTATGAGATTTGGGCTTCAGCTTAACCTCAGTTTGAATAACAAATGAATGAATGTTCTTTATGACACTGGCCAAGTTATTTTAACTCTCTGGGGCTTTAGTTTACTCATATGCAAAATTAAGAGACTGATCTTTATGATAATAATATGCTATAAAATATAGGAGCAGCTGGATGGTGTAGTGGATAGAAAATCAGGCCTGGAGTTAGGAAGACTCAACTTCTTAAAATAAAATGTAGCCTCAGACACTCACTAGCTCTGTGAACCTAGGCAAGTCACTTAATCCTGCAAGCTTCAGTTTCCACATCTGTAAAATGAGCTGAAAAGGAAATGGCAAATCACTCCAGTATCTCTGACAAGAAAACTCCAAATGGGTCATGAAGAGTTGGACATGACTGAAATCTAACAACAAATTAATAATGTAAAATGTACTGAATTCGGAATCAAAAGACCTGAATTCAAATACCTTATCTTCTACTACCTCTGTGAACATGAATAAAGTCAGTAACCCCCTAAATGAATCAGTCTCCTTACATGTAAAAGGGCTTGAACTAAATGGCTTCTAAGATCCCCTTCTCACCCTAGATCAATGCTCTTGTGATGTAGAAATGACTGTACTTCCCAACTTTAACAGATTCTGGGGATTTTGGAGGAAGGGGAAAGGAGACAAGATTTGGAAGGGAAAAGATGAATTTCTTGGCTTCCCTCTCCCCAAATTGGGCATCCTGTATGCTATATATATACATATATATGTATAACACACACACACACACACACACACACACACACACACACACACACACATATATATATATGTATATATATATATATATATAATTTTCTCTTAAATGTAGCAGTAAATAGAATGCTGTACCTGAAGTCAGGAAAATCTGAGTTCAAACTCGACCTTAGATATTTATTTACTAAATATTTATTATTTATTTACTTGATCTGGGACAAATCACAACTTCGGCCAAACTCTGTTTCTTCATCAGTAAAATGGAGATAATAATGTCACCTACAGGGTTGTTGGAGGATCAAATGAGATACTAATTTAAAAGAGATTTTTCAAACTTTAAAGCACAATGGAAATGCCAACTAACAATACTACTTTGTTTAATATGAAGATACCAAGTAACCCAGTTCCTGAGAGCAGAATTTCCTTTCCTCTCAGAAATGATGATAGTGTCTCTATCTCCCAAATGTGATGGGTATGCACCCTCCCCACCCCACCAAGAATACTTTTGCCTTGATTTGTCGGGCTTATCCCAAACATAAAACAAAGTCAATGCCAAAGTGACTTCCTTGCTGAGATCGATTTATTTGACAAATAGCAAAAAGCAGGAGAGAGTTTCCAAAGTTTTTACCTGCAGGACCCCAAATTAACTTTACATTGTGAAAAATCAGATTATGCCTAAAATTCTGCTTTTTATAACTATAAGCCGTGTCACTAACTCCTTGCATTGATACCCAGCAGACCCAGATGGTTTTCTTTGCTGCACAATGAAAACCTCAGAGCTCTAAAAATCAGTGAATGCACCAACTGGAGAAAACCCCAATATTTGACGTGTAGAAATAAGCTGCAGCAATTCTAGCTAACTCTAAGAAGCAGAGGAAGTCACCACAGAGAGAGTGAGAAGAGAAGTCACCCCTTGACACACTAAAGATCTTAATGAAATGAGTTCAAGTTCTTGCCAAAGTGCCACAGATCTATTAATGGCTTTCATCTGGCTTGGAGTTGATCTCTAATTTATCTGAGGGAATCATTTGCAATGTTTCAATGGTAATGAAGCTTTTGTAGCCCTCCATGTGTACAGAACCATCTCTAAAATAAGAGGCATCCCTGAGCCAGCACATCAAGGGCTGGATTTGGAATCAGAAAGACCTGAATTCGTCTGGCCACTTACTAGCTCTGTAACCATGGGCAAGGCTCTTCAATTTTTAGAATCCCAGAATTCCTGCTATAAAACAAAGCAACATGGTATGATGGAAGAAGTATAGAGGCCTTGCATTAAAATCCTAGCTCTGTCTGGGTGACCTTACTTAAATAACCTCTGCTTCTCCCAACTGTTTTCATCCTCAGGTACAAAAATATATTTAGCTATTTTGCCTCACTTTAGCTTATTTTACTCCTGTCAGAAGAGATATCCCTTCTCATAAAGGGATATCCAACCCTTCCATGTATGTCTTGGAGTGTCCCCCTATTTTCTCCAGCAGATTATTCCTATTGTCATTCCAACTCTATTTCTAATCTTTAATATTACCAAATTTTTTCTTGTTGCTTAAAAACCCATTTAAAAACAAAAACATCCACTTGATCCTTGTTAATCATTTCAGTCATGACATTTGGAGTTTACTTGAAAAGACATCAGAGTGGGTCTGCCATTTCTTTCTCCAGCTCATTTTATAGATTAGGAAATTGGAGGCAAACAATGGTAAGTGACTTCCCTAGGATCCCCAAGCCAGTAAGTGTCTGAGGCTGAATTTAATTCAAGTTCTTCTGTAATCATCAGCCCAATGCACCACCTACCTACCCCAATAGCACTTGACTTCTTGCTTTGCTTCTTAACAAACTTCCTGAGAAAGCCCCCTACACTAGATACTTCTACTTTCCTTCATTTCTTTTATTTCCAAACACTATGCAGTCTGCCTTCCCACTTTATCATTCCAATCAATTACATTCTGCAGTGATCTCTTAGATGGCCAAATTAGATTGCTAAATGTAATGACTTTTTCTCAATTCTCTTCCTTGATTTTTCTCCCCTCCAGGTTTAAAGAAGTTGCTTCCTCCTACCTCTATGATCACTCCCTCTCAGCCACTTTCCTTGAATCTCTCTCTATGTTATGCCCAATAAACATGGGTATCCCCAGGCCTTGTCCTGAACTCTCATCTGACTTGGTGATCTTAATATCTCCAATAAGTCCAATTTTAATTACTAGGCAGATGATTCCAGATCTATATCTCTTATCTCCCCCTTCAGAGTACCAGTACAAAGCCAACCTGCTCTGGGACATTTTGAGTTGGATGTTCCATAAATACCTCAAACTCAACATGTTCAGTACAGAACTTATTAACTTGTTATCAAACTCCCTCTCTATCCTCCCCAAACTTTATTATTGTGGAGAATACCATCCTCCCAGTCATTCAGGCTCACACCTCAATGTCATTATATACAGTTTTCTCCCATCCATTCCATGTAAATAGTGGGCAACTATTGTCATTTTTACTGTTGAAACATCTCTCAGATATGTTCCCTTCTTTCTACTCATTCAATACAGGTCTCATCACCTGACTATATTACAATAGCTCTAATTGATTTTCCTCCATCAAGTATCTCTCTACTATAATTCATCTTCCACTTAGATGTCAAAATGATGAGGAATAACTAGATCAATCTCCTACTTGGTAAACTCTGCTGGTTTCCATTTTCTCCAGAATTAAAAGTCAAGTCCTTTGTTTAGCATCTAAATCTCTTCATAATTTGGTCCCCTCCTTTCTAATATTCTTATACTTTGTTCCTTACTCTATACTCTTAAGACCCAGCTATAAAGGTCTACTTGCTGCTTTTCTTGCCCTTTGTCATCCCAATCCCTGTGCATGAACACTTGCATCATCTAAACTCCATGACAAGGCTTAGATTTCTTAACTCCTCTGGTTTTCTTCAAAAATTAGCTCAAATCTTATTTTCTACTAGAGGCCATTCCTGTTCCCTAAAGCGATACATAAATATTGTATATTTTTGAAAAACAAGTTTATGTGTGTACAGGTAGTTACATGGGATATACTTCATTTGAATGCAAGCTTCTTCAGGGCAAGAATGGGGTGTGTGTGTGTGTGTGTGTGTGTGTGTGTGTGTGTGTGTGTGTGTGTTCCCACACTTAGCATAGTTCCTGCAACACAGTAAATGTTTAATGATACTTCTTTGTCCCACTCTTGCCCTTGCCCTTCTCACTCTTGTCCACAAATATTCCAACACCTCCAATCAGAGAAAGAGAAAGTCAAAGTCACAGAACTCAAGTTTAAATTCCAGTTCCAATTCTATCACTTATTGACCATATAATCATAGACAAACTACAGCACCCTCTCCATCAATTGTTTGTGTTCCTAAAGTAAATTATTCATAACAATTAATGTATTAATATTAATAGTTGTTAGCATAGTGTTAACATGTTATAAGAAACAATGAATTTGAAGAATACTGAGAAATGCGGGAAGACATGAGCTAAAGAAGTTTTAACATGAACAACATGGACAGAAGTAGAAATAAGAAACAATGTACATAATAATGGCAGCAATGTAAACGGAGAGAATGATAAAAACGGAAGTCTGTGTGGTCATGTCTGTGTGTATGGGGTGGGGAGAGGAAGTCATCAAGGGGAATCTTAGGATCCGACAATTTACTGGATCAAAATAAATGATGGCCTGGACACACCAGAGACAATGAGCCATAATGATAAACCTCTTTCAGACTCTGGGAAGTGTAAAGTATTACAACATGATACATTTTGAACTGAAAAACTTTCTAAGTCATCAAGTTCGATTTCCCCAGTTAGCAGAAGAGGAAATTCAGAAATCAGAACTCTTATCTTGAACTTGGTTCCTAGATTCCAAGTCACAGCCTTGATATCACCTCTCAAAAAACAAACAAAAAAAAAAAAACAAATAAATAAATAAATAAATAAATAAACAAATAAATAAAGAAAGAAAGAATGGCTTAAACTGTTTTATGCATTTAAAAAAAGCACAGATAGATTCCTGATTCATCTTGACAGCCTCATAGGGTGGGGCTTGCTTTTGGTTAAATAACCTCTGCTTCTCCCAATTGTTTTCATCCTCGGGTACAAATTTTAGGAATTAGGATGCCCCAATTAACTTGAATCTGGGTGGTCATCCCTGGGTGATCACTCTGTGAAAGGGAGCTGGGACGGAGCAGCAGCCTGCAGAGAGCAGTACCATTTTAATGACCACGCTCAGCCCCAGAGAACAGTTGAGAACATGTAGCTGATACCTTTTCTCTGGAGAGAATGGGGAGCATGGGTGTGAAACATTGCACATATTTCACAAATGTTACATGTTTGATTTGGTTTAGCTGAAAAGTTTTTGTTTATTTTGGAAATGTTGGTTATAAAGGTTCTATGGGGAGGAGAGGTAAGAAGTATATTTAGAACTGAATATGCCTTTTTAAAAGGCATTGATATTTTTTTAAAGGAAAAGAAAATATTTCATGGCTATGATTTTGTATAAGTCTAAATTCCTTCAAAGTACTTTTGTGTGCACTAAATAATTAGATCTTGACAACAATTCTATGAGGGAGATGAGACAGTCGCAAGTCAGAGACAAACATGGTGGGGCTTGGGATCAAGGCAGGGAAATGGGGCTAGTTTTGTCTCTGGACAGAAATCCATATTATCTACCCCTTCTATCTGTTTAGAAATAAGGTCACTGCAATATAAGGAGAAAGCAGAATTATGCTCCTAAGAGAGAGAAATATTAATAAAGGCTAATTTGCAGATTTTTAGCAGCAGGAGACTGGCAGAGGGATATCTCGTCTGAGGTCTTTAATAACAAATTTTCATTTCCTTGTTCTATTGGACTGGGAACTAAATGGGAAAAACCAAATTCTCCACTTATGGGGAAGGTGATGACATTTCCTTGCACACTGATTGAACAGAAGGTGTGTAAAAAGAGTTGGAATCCTGATTCTGCCAATATTTCTCATATAAATTCAGGCAAATTGCTTAACCTTTCTGGGTTCTGGTTCCCTTAACTTTACTATGAGGGAGTCGTGCTAAATGATGTTTGTGGACTCATCCAATCCAACTATATGATTGCAGGCAATTTTTCAGGGATTGTTTATACCATTTTTAAGGAACTGTATGGCTATACTCAAGAACTACCACCTGAGGGAGCTAATGGATAGCAAAACAGTAGAGCTGGTTCTTTCTATTCTATGGACCCTTATAAAGGAGCCTGAATATGAAGCATGCATTTTGTTTAAAAAAAAAAAAAAAAAAAACACCTTCATAGTTTACCATATATCAAGTAGGAGAAACTCAACTAAATAACCTGGAGGTGCCATTTCAAAAAAAGTCTTCAAGTTTGTTAATTTATCTAGCTAAAGGAAAGGAGATTATCTTCACCAGATAAGCTCTCAAAAGTCTCTTTCAGATTTGAAATGCTATAGAATTAGGAAAAGAAATCTTCATCATTAATGCAGGTAAGACAGGAAAGATAAGGCTGGTAACAGAAAAAAATGAAGAGGGTCAGCAGAGTCTAATGGGAAAAGCATTGATCTGGGGGATTTAGGGATTTGGGATTCTGAATTTATTAGCACTGGTAATGACCTGCTGTATGACCACAGACAAGTCACTTAAGCTTTTTTTTTTTTTTTTTTTAATTCACCAAATAAGGAGACTTGATGGAAAGATCCCCAAGCACTTTTCCAGCTCTTGACATTTATAGTTGATGACGGTGTGCCATGTGCACATAATAATGAGAACATACATATTCAAGTATGTTACCAAATCTGAGACATCTTATGAATGATATAAGCATAAGGAAAAGGGGCTTGGTTTTATTTTTCCTGTACCACGTTTATGCGCTCTGAGATTCAGCTTCTTCTGTAAAAGTATCAGTCCCCTGATTCTAAAGAATACCCACATGCGTATTCATTGTCCAGTATGAGGTTCATTAGTTATTCTCAACCTGATTTAGCCTACCTGTTAAGACAATTTTCCCAGGGTGCAGCTGCTGCACATGCTACAGCTTCTTGTAGCCACAGGTGAGACTTGGGTACGAACATGAAAGGTGCATGAGTAGCCCTGAAAAGGCTCTGCAATCCTCATACCAGGTGCTAGTCCTCCCTGAACACTCCATGAACCTCACTCTACACTTTGGAGAGCAAAATGTGGATAATAATGCATCCATTTATTCTATTTCAGAGGATTGCTGTTGACCTTGAAATGATAAGAGAAATATTGCTACAAAGGCAAAATGATTTTTAAAATGGATAATTATATTCCTCCCCAAACATAGGGAATTAAAGTATATAGTAGATGGTTTTCCTGTTCTCTAAGTATACAATTAATCTATTTTCTTAGTCTACTTTCTTTAATAGATTAAAATTAGTTATTTTAGAATAAATTTATTCATTTAGATAAACCCAAGAATGCAACTTTACATCCTATAAATTAAAACCTGACATCTTTGATCAAATCATTCAGGAGATGAAAAGGGGAAAAAAAGATCCACTTCACCACTTAGCTCTATCTGTTCATGGTTGAAAATAATTTGCTCCAAGAACAGTTAGTTTCTTCATGTTCTTTGAATGTTCATCCACTAAAGACTGATTTTTGGTCATATACATATATATATATTCCTGTTTCCTATATATCTTGGATATCATATCTGTATGGGACACAACTATTGTCCTTATCAGCTACTTTCCTTCTCATTTTAATCATACTGATTTTGTTAAAATGCAAAACTTTTTTCACTTTCATGAGTCATAATATGGAGTTAAAGGCATAATGTCCATTTTACAGATAATGAAATTGGGAATAAGTAACTTGTACAGGCTCAGCCACTATAAGATCCAAACAAACACTTCCAAGATCATTAAGTCCAACACTATTTCCAATACACTGAATTGGCTTTGAAATGAATTATCAGTTCAAATACATTTATAGGGCAACCAAGATTAGAAAGGAAAGCAGAATTCTCGGAAACAATCTTAATTTATAGCAAGTACCTCTGATAAAGGTCTCATTTCTTAAAAATATAGAGAAATGAGTCAAATTTATAATAATTCAAAGCCATCTCCCATTTGATAAATATCAAAGAATATAAACACGCAGTTTTCAGATGAAGAAAATAAAGCTACTACTTTTAGGCATATGAATAAGTACTCTAAATCACTTTTGATTAGAAATATAAATTAATACAATTCTGAGATATAACCTCACACTCATACCTATTAGATTGGTTATTACAATAGAAAAGGAAAGCAATTTAATGTTGATGAGGATGTGGCTATACTGGGAAACTAATACACTGTTTGTGGAGTTGTCAACTGATTCAACTATTCTGGAGAGCAAATTGAAACTATGACCAAAATACTATGAAACTGTGCATATGTCTGTCTCAAAGAGATCATAAGAAAGGGAAATGGATCTTCATATGCAAAAATATTTATAACAGGCCTTTGGAAATTGAGGGGATGCCCAAAAACTGGGAAATGGCTCTAATGTATGAATGTAATGGAATACTATTATGCAACAATGAATGAACAAGCAATTTCAATGAAACCTGGAAAGATGCGTAGAACAAATGCAAAGTGAAATGAGCAGAACCAGGCAAACATGGTACACAGCCATTAACAACACTGTGTGAGGATCAACGCTGAATGACCCACTTCTTCTCAGCAACACAATGATTCAAGGAAGGAAAATGCTATCTCTAACCAGATAAAGAACTGATGGACTCTGAATACAGATCAAAGCATATTATTTTAACTCACTTTATTCCTTTTTTTTCTTTTGATCTGTTTCTTCTTTCTGACTAATATGGGGATATATTTTACAGGACAGTAAGACATATAATAAACTATACCAAATTACCTACTATCTTTGGAAAAGGGGAGAAAGAAAATTTTGGAATTCAAAACTATTGTAAAAATGAATGCTAAAATTTTTCTTGACATTTAACTGGAGGTGGGGGATTTTTAAAAATGCATTTATAGAAAGCCGAGTGATAGATGGCAGGTTTTTTTTTCCCTTCTGAAAATGGAGCAAAATCATACATCATTGGGGATATTTACAGACTAGAACATTACAAAATGTCTTGTCCAAACTTTTCCCTCATCTCCATCTCATTTCTCTTCTGGTTTAGCTCCACTCTATTTCCCTCCACATTGCCTCTCTCATGTCTGTTTCATTCTTCCCTCTTCCCCTCTTTTTTCTTTACAGACAGAATGATATTATAGTGATCTGGCTGCAGTTTAACTGTCAGCTCCTCACTGTGCACCATGGGAGCCTGAGTAAGCATCAGGATGCACACAAACACACTCCACCAGCGAGTGCACTGAGAGGAGGCACTGTGGTCCTGAGCAAAGGCAGGAAACAGCCGGGCAGAAAGAGGGGCTTTGTTGTTGATGAGCCTTTAACCATGGAAAACATCCCAGGAAGCACTATAGTAACGAAGGGATGTGCGTGAAATTGAGCATTCAGGTTTTGATGAGAATTTATCACCCAAATTCCTTACCCAAAACAAAATTAGGAATGGAAGATTAGGGGAGAGTTAAGATTCTATTCTTTTTATGTATATATGAACTGCAGGACTGGCAAAGGAGTTAGTTGTGGGCAGCCCCCAGTTAACTGGTGCTTAATAATCAATAAATCCAGGGTGTCCATACTCAAAGCATAATGGGAATATTATAAATGAGCTGAATCTTTGAGAAAGAGAATGATTCATCAGCTAACAATAACGATGCAAATTGTTAATGATATTTCATTATATCATATCATAATTACATATAACATTATTACATAATGGATATTATATAATATAATGTAATATATCATAATATATTTATTATGATGATATGCTCTTGGTAATATATATGGCAATCTTAAGATCAACTAAAACATACATAAGAGATGCATAAACACGTGAACCCTACATTGATCACTGCCTAGTACACAAAATTTAACTAATTTTTATTAGAATAGAAAATGATGAGTCATTAAAAGCCATAATAATGAAGAAATGGAAGACCTCTCAATACCCATATACATAAGCCTGATAATTATGATAGCCTTAAGTGTATTTTAGGAAAAAGGGCAATTCTGCAAACTACATTTTGGGTCCCATTTATCAAAAATGTGTGACTGAGGAAGAATGATGGATACAATGAAGACTGCTTTAAAAATACTTTAAAATAGCTTTTGAAATATTTGCTATTGTGTATACATAAGCAAATTTACAGGATGAGCTCAGGAAATATGAATACAGATGTTATGCATATCGGTATAAACAAACAGAAGGACAGAGCTCTTGAACACTGACCTATTAAAAGCAAATGAGGTGTCATCCCAAATCTCCCTATGGTTTTGCTCTCTAATAAGCCACTTTTCAATTCTCTCCACAAATTCACATATGTACACACACACTCAGCCTGCAAATGATTGATGTAGTATATAAAAGAATGGATCCAGAATTTCATGCTAAAGTTATAGGGAAATTATCCTGTCATATACACATGCATGCAGAAACAGATGAGAAGTGGAAACTAAACAAGTTAAATTGAGGCTGTCCCCAATTCTTCCAAAAATCAGTTTAAAGCAGAAAGATCCAGGTGACCTGGATTTGAATCCTGCCTGTGCTACTTATTACTTATAGAACCTTAAGTTGTCCCAGGGAGGATGGGGGGAGTGGCTCAGGACCAGAATGCCCTGGGTTCAAGCCTCTAAGACATTTTTCAGAAAGAAAATCAGACTCAGTAGTTTGGTCTGCCTACAAAAAAGCCTAGTTTCACATAAGTGTCACTTTAATTGCCCTTTCCCTCTTTGATTACCTCCAGTTTTTCCCTGTAAGCATCTTGTTTGTGTTTGCACTTTGTCTCCCACTCCTCCTCACCCCCAGCCCCTCATTCCCTCACCTCCATGAGGGCAGGAACTGATGTTGCTTTTCTCCCTACAGGAAATACTTCACACAGTGCTTTGCCCAGAGCAGGTACTTAATCAAGCCTGCTGATTTGACTTGAATTACTAGTGAAACAAACTCTAACCACTGTGCCTGATTTTATGGGGAAATGTTTTCAGAGCTCCAGCTGTTGGGATGGGAAGGGATCTGGCACAAACCCAGTCCTGGAGGGTGTCCCCGATGGCCAGGGCCTCATCAAGTGGGGAAGGCCCTGGTCCCTCCACTTGCAATTTCTCCTCTCACTTCTGATGCTGAGGGGATGCTCAGGGCCCACTAGAGAACTCCCATCTTCATTTTTTTCTCCCCTTCTTTCACATTGTGTGTGAATCATATTCAAACAGTTTAAAGATGAGGGACTAAAAGCCATAGGAAGGCAGACTTTTCCTCCAACGACATTCCTGTTGCCCATATTATCTGTCTCACCACTGCAGATTCTTCCTCTCTCTACCATTAGGGAAAGGCAAGAAAAAGGCTAGGGACAGGATCAGGACAGGGCAGGGGTTCAAGAATACTGGTGGAAAGAAGGAAAATTGTTCATATAGCAGGTCACATCTTCATAATAAAGAACAATCATTTGTTTATAAGCAGCATAAAAACTAGGTGCATGCAAGTCAACAGTATGTCCAAATGGGAGAAAATCTGTCTTATTTAATTTATTTTAATTCATAATAAATTCATAAGTTTAAATTAATTAAATTAATCTTAAAAACACACTTAGGCATTTATTTTCAAATAAAGATTTTTTAAAAGCATAAACTTATTATTATAGAACTCATTTTTATAAGGATTCCTTTCATTGGTATGGATCCTATGTAAATAACTACATATATAAAAATATATAAAGGATAAATTGGAAATAATATCAGAGGAAAGAAATTAAGATTAAGGAAAGCAAGGAAAGGCAAAATGCAGAACTGAAGCTGACACTTTGATGGAAGCCAGGGAAAAGAGGAGAAGAGCTCAGAAGTAACATAGTAAACATTTTTTGGAGATATCCAGAGATATCTTCAACCATAAAGCACTGAGCCTGGAAGTGAGGAAGACCTGACAAACTCTGGCTTCAAATAGTTACTAGCTGTTTGCCCTAGGACAGCACAATTTGCCTCAGTTTCCTCATCTGTAAAAATGGGGGTAATTAACAGAGCCTTACTTTTCAAGGATGTCATAAGGATAAAATGATTTATTTGTAAAGCACTTAACACAGAGTCTAGCACATAAAAGGAGCTTAATAAATGCTTTCCTTCTCTCTTTCCCTTCTCCAAGTCAGGAGATGGAAAGTTCTTAATAAAAGCTTCTTGAAAGACTGAATTTGCAATCATAATTCAATCTACTGCCTTCCTCTTATTTAATTATAGGTTCAAATCCTTGTCCCCAAATAGAAACCTAAGCCACCCCCATAAAGGTGCATGCACATATACACATGAATAAACTCAATGAGCTATGCATCCAATTATATGTCAAGTTCGGGGCCATATTCATCCTTCATGCACTTTATTTTTCTTGTGGGGATTATTAATATATTTTCTTTTGTATGGTTATGATTTTCAGTGAGTTGACCCTTTAGTATTCTGGGACTTGATGCAATAAGCATAATATTGCCCACAAACAGGAACAGCTGGACTATCTCACTATCTAAACACAAGAGCATCTGGAATTCTTTTTCTCTTTGAACTACAAGTCTGACATCTCTGTGATAGAGGAGAACATCTTTTGTAAACATATGTTTTTCTGGATTATACCTCATTTGCAGTCAAAGACTTGTTGAACAAAGTTATCTTTGTGCTTGCATCAAGGAATGTATTCAATGATCTTAACGTGCATGTGCCACTTGTTGTAAAAAAAAAATCCTAAAATCTGCATTTTAATTAATTAAACCAAATGTCCTTTTGTAATTTACACATGATTAGACATTAAAAGACTGTATTGTAAAATATTTTAGTCAATTTTGTGATGATGTGGTCTTTTTAAATAAGTCATCTATTTAATGTTTTTACTTCTGTTTTCATCAAGGATCCCATTGATATGTGTGTAGACCATTTATATGTATAAAGAAATTTATATGTATGTATATGTATAAGAAACTGCTGGTGTCTACCTCATATGCCACTTGGCTGCTTCTGTCTCAGTCACATTTCAACAAAGCATTATCTGAACAATTATGAGTATGACATTATTCTAAGAGCTGGAGATGCAAAGAGAAAAACTAAATAGTCTCTGCCCTCAAAAAGTTGACATTCTACTAGAAAAATGCTGAGTTTCAAAGATTCCTAGGAAGGAAAGAATGAAGCAATTATTTAAGTTCCTGTTGTGAGCCAGATGTGTTAAGTGCTTTGCAAATATTTCATTTGATCCTTGCAACAACTCTCCAAGGTAGCTGAGATTATTATCTCCATTTTTACAGATGCAGAAACTGAGGCAAATAGTGGTTAAATGACTTGCCAAGATTAAGTCTGCATCTGAACTAATTTAGTTACCTTTCCACTGCACCGTCTAGGTAGACTATTCTCAAAATAATTGCAGGCCAGGAACCGGCTGCACTTCTACAAGAATCTACTAGGCAGTCATACGCTTGGACTTACGGCATAAATATGCAATTGTGAAAGATTTTTGGCCTGGATGTCCTCATAAAAGCTAAACCTGTATTTAGTTACAACTAGTAAATTTTATTAAATAACTGACATATGTTATGCAATATTCCATCTGCATATTAATGTATATAGAATTCTAAGTGGTAATCTTTTTTTGCATGTAATCATATTAATTATTCTCTAGAATCAAAGCATCATAGAATTTATAGTTACAAGGAACGTTAAAGATAATCCTTTCCTTTTTATTATTTTTCAGTTATTGCTCAGTTGTGTCCAATTCTTCGTGACCCCACTTAGGGTTTTCTTGGCAGAAATACTGGAGTGGTTTGCCATTTCCTTCTCTGGCTTGTTTTACAGATGAGGAAACTGAGACCTACAGAGTTAAGTGACTTGCCCAGGGTCACACAGCCAATAAGTATCCGTGGATAGATGTGAACTCAGAACGATGAGTTTTCCTGCCTCCAGGCCCAAAACTCTGCCCTGCACCATGTGCTGCTTCCTTTTATCATAACAAAGGAGAAAAATTGAGCCACACAAAGGTTATGTAATATAGCTAAGGTCCCCAAAGCTAGTGAATTCACAGATGGGAGCAGAGCTGGTCTCCTGACTCATGTGGTCTGCATATTGATATATAATATATTCACAGATTTGCCAGAGTATATATGATAGACATATAAGTCTGTATATATGTATATCTTTGTAAACATCTTTGTAAAATGTTTCAAAACTATATACTTTTCAACTTAGCATCTCATTCTAACTCCCCATTTCTGTAATGTTTTGATTATTGAAAAGGTGTTTGCTTGCAATATGCAGTTATCATCCCTGTTTTACCAAAACTGAACCTCACAGAGGTTTGCATGGGATAGCACAATAAATGACTCCGTGAGAAAGTCAGTATTGAAACCTAGGTCTCCTGGCTCCACAAAGAGTTTCTATTTTTGTTAACCTTTGGCTCTGTGTAAGAAGATAAATCAATGATGAAGTCATCAGTATCTCCAAAACAATTGGAGTGTTGGAGTCAATGCAATTTGCCAAAATAAATGAAATGTTTTGAGGTCGAGTTCTTGACAAATCCTTAAAATGCTGTCAAAGTGATCTATTATTTTCAGCAAACGACAGGTTTGTAAAAATAAAAAGTTCTCAAACTCTGGCATCCAAATGTTGGCGAAATCACAGGATTTTGCCTGATCTCTTGATATGAGTCTATTTTCAAATTATTATTTTATCTTTTCTCTCTAGTCCTATGGGGGACGTGCTGACAGGATTACAGAGGAGACAAACTGGCCATCAAAACTATCAATCAACCCAGGAAGAAAAAGTGACAGTTCATGGTACCGGTGTACCATCAAGTCCCTCAAAGGATGGCTGCCTTCCACCCATTAAAGAGTCAGGTTTGAAGGTCAAACTTACATTTCCTCTCTCTGTTACCTTGCTATTTATTAGAATGAGGATACATTGACAGAATCACATAGCTAATTAGTAATGAAGCAAGGCAAGATGTGGGGGAGAGGAGTCATGAAGGACTGGGGTGAAGAAGGTAGATTATTCTGGGAGGGAGGAGGGAAGAAAATTGGCTTTCCTCCACTGGGAAGCATTAGAGCTGATATGCCTTATGGTAAAGACAAACGTCATATGATTCCAGCCTCCCAATAAGCTACTCTCATTCAGTGGATATCCCTGTCTGCATTTCTGCCTGTTCTGATGAATGTTTATTTTCAACTAGGAGAATTACTTTACTCTCTGTCTTTTTTCAGTCTATAGATTCCTCTCTTCTGGGACAATGAAACCAAGAGCCTGTTCTTACTCTTAATCATATAAAACTGACCCCAGATGCACTTCCAGACTTTCTGTGATTCACATTTGCTGCATTTTTATTACTCACTCTTTTCTGACTCACAACAATGGTACAAACCAAACAATCGGCGTTCTTATAGGGCTTTAGGGTTTTGCAAAGCACTTTACAAATATTTACTTCAAAATAACTCTGGGATGTAGGAGTTCTTATTAGCTCCAATTTATAGGTAAGTGACTTGCCCAGAGTCACATGGCTAGTACATATCTGGCCCTGAATTTGAACACAGGACTTTCTGAGTTTAGGTCCAGCTGCTCTATTCACTGCGCCACCTGGCTGCCTCCTAAAATACCCTCTCTGGCTGCTTGCTCCTATTTGCTGCCTGTACACGTGAGAGTCACTTCCATTCAATGGACTGAAAAAGAGAGGGTCAAGCTAATGGGTCACTAAGGTTACTTTTTAGTTTTGCATCACAGGATCAGGGTCACTGATCACTCTTCTCTTGAGGCAGCACTCCAATTCATGCTATTGTTCAGTCACCTTCAGTCTCATCCTGTTCTTTATGACCCCATCTGGAGCTTTCTTGACAAAGATACTGGAGT
The DNA here is from genome assembly GCF_048593235.1 of Sminthopsis crassicaudata. Taxonomy (NCBI): domain Eukaryota; kingdom Metazoa; phylum Chordata; class Mammalia; order Dasyuromorphia; family Dasyuridae; genus Sminthopsis; species Sminthopsis crassicaudata. The sequence continues at coordinate 46,683,072 of NC_133621.1, forward strand.
GGTCTCCCATCTCCTTCTTCAGCTCATTTTACAGATGAGGAAACTGAGGTAAACAGGATGAACAGGATGAGGTGACTTGCCCAGGGTCACACAGCTAGGAAGTGCCTGAGCCTGGATTTGAACTCTGAAAGCTGAGTCTCCCTGACTCCAGGGCTGGCATTCTATCCACAAGGCTACCTACCTGCCCTAAATTGACACTACTTTGTTCTAAGAACAGCATGAAGCTCCCTCTCTCCTTTGTCCCTTCTTCCCCACCCCACCCCCCATATTTCCTAGCTAAATGTGGTTTTTGTAGGAGGTCAAGAGATTAAAGTTATTAAGACCTAAATGATAAAATTGGCCTCTATTATGATAATTACCAGCTAAGCCTCAGTTCAATTTACACTTGATGGATTACTTACCACCACAGAGCTGGACCAGGTTCCTTCCAAAGCACACTCCTTCCCCATTTGACTCGCTCATAGAGTCCAATCTCTTACCTTGTGAGTTACTTTCTTGGCTGCCTTTAAAAAATGACGTTTCAATTTAGAAACCACCGTCTTTAGTATTCTGTTTGTTGGTTAGTTTAAATCATCATCTTCTGCTACTATAAAGCAGAAGCTGGGATTTTTTTATTCTCTTTTCACTATGCACTAGCAAATCCCTCGTGAATGAGTTAGAAGCAAAATAACTTCTGGTTTAGATAGCACCCTTTTTCACGGGATCTTCTTTACTCTTCAATCATGTATCAGTATGGCACAGAAGCTAGCAACAGGAAGGGCCCAAAACAAACAAAGAAAGACCAAAGGGACCTTTTTCACCTACAGTTCCCAATTATTTCAGAGAGTTAGATATCATGAACCATCAGCACTGGGAACTGTGCTAGACTGAGTCTAAAGAATTGGGGAAAAGCTTGATGGCACCATTCTGGGAGGGAGAGGTGGCTAATTAAGACTTCTTAATCAGAAGCTAGCCATCAAGAGGCAGAGGCAGAGGAGACCAGCTGATCAGAAGCCTGCCATCAGCCTCCGCGGGATGCCTTTGGGATACGGCATGCTGACTCTGACGTTACCCAGTGGGAGAAAGCCAACCTTGTACTACCATACAAATGCCTGCTATTATTATATTTAGTATTAGCTGATCCTCTTCACTGACTGTCAAATTCCTCCCAAGTCTCTGTTTGGGTCTATTTCACACAGTGGCATCAATGACTCACAAAGGGATTAGTCCCATTTTGCTGCTGGGAAAGTGAGGTTAAGTTGTGCATTTATAATCATGAAGGCTAAAATGTAAATGATGTTTCTTAATTAACAGACCAGAATTCTTTTCCCCTGCACTTCTTGTTTCATTTTTCGCAACAGACTTTTTTCAAGTTAGAATATTTTCAAGAGGACATAAGAAAAGGCAACAGTTAGCACAGTGCCTGGCACACAGTGGGTGCTTAATAAATGTTTATTGACTGACACAATCCAAGTCGGTAGGTGATTTTCTTACCAAGGTGGATACATTGATTCTATTCATTATTAAAATATGGGGTTCTTAGATTCCTCTTGCATCGTTAGCTCTTCAAATTGATTTTAAAAACTGTCTTGCTTTAGCTTCAGCTGTGATCATTAATCAATCATTATTTATTAAGAGCCTATGTGCCAGAAACTTTGCTCATATAATCCTCATTTCATTCTAATCCCAATGGAACATAATTTATTTTTCTATTTATTCTATCACTTTCAGTTCTTACTTTTAACTTTCAACAAAATATTGTTTTAATTTGTAGAAGTAACTGGAAGCACATTTTGTCTAAGGACCAAACACAAAATTAAGCTTTTCTGTGCCATAGTTCCTAAGGCAGATTTATGGATCATCAGCAATGGCAATGTACTGACTGCAAAAGAGCATAAATCCTACAATTGCTGATAAAGAAACAAGCTTCCATCCAAACACTATGTTCTGCCAATTGGAAATGTGGAGCTGGGACCTGAAAAATCCAGCTTGGTTATATGACTTTTCTCTTTGCAATCAATAAAATAACATAAAAATTGCCATCCACATGGGCACAATAAAAACTTAGGTCTGAGTGCTTTGGAGGATTTGGTTGCTTCGACAGATGAGAAGTATCTGCAGTTGTCTCTTACTTTCATAAAGCATCGGTCTTAAAGGAGATGCTGAGGAGGCCACGAAGGATAAAGGGGATTAATTCAAGTAGAGCATGCTTCCTACCTAATGGAAAGACTTCATAGTGTCAGATCTGGCCCAGAAAGAACTGGCAATCTGTTCACAAACTGGTAACAAACCCCAAGAAACATGAAGTCCACCATTTTCCCCAATCTCATCCTGAAGATGTGAATGTGGAGAAATATATTCACCATTCTCTATGCTGCTTCTTGTGTTTATGACCAAGGGAAATGCTTCCTTGCCTTGTAATGTTTCATACTTAATGGATATTTGCTGAGAAGCTAATGCTTGCCTGGAAATGCAGCAGTGCCATGGGAAAGAGAGCCGAGAAATATTCTGAAGAGAGTCACAGAATTATAAGAACGTGGAAACCGAGTTAAAGAGACCTTAAGGTGTACCTAATCAAAACTCTTATTTATAAATGAGCAGCCTGAGATCCAGGGATGTCAAGTCACATGCCCAAAGCTACATGAGCAGTAAATTGATAGAGGCAGAATTAGAATCCAGAGTGTCACGCATATGGAATCCAGTTCCCTCCAAGCTGGCAAGCTCGGTGGTATGGTGGAAGAAGGCCCTGGGCCTGGAGGTACAAAGGCTCATCTTCCTGAGTTCAAGTCCAGCTTCAGGCACAGACTAGCCCTGTGATCCTGAGCAAGTCACTTAATCTGTCTGCTTCAGTCTCCCTCTATCTGTATAATGATCTGGAGAAGGAAGTGACAAAATCCTCCAGCATCTTTGCCAAGAAAACCCTAAAAAGGGTCACCAAGAGTAGAACAAGATCCAGCAACAACCACAGAAACTCTTCTCCCTCTTGTTTCCTTTTTGGATTTTGAAAGCTATTTGAGCAAGAAGGTTGAGGAGAAAGCCAAGTTATCTTAATATAGCAGCAATAGGAAAGAAACAATAACCTAATTAATACTTCATGCAATAATCCTCCAATAATTTCAAAATAATGATAATAATCCTTGGCTTTTGTTTAATGAATTATGGTTTACAAAGTCTTTAGATCTATAATCATTTTTTTAGTTTTCACAATAGCCTTGGAAGCTAAGTGATATGGTTATTGCCATTTCAGAGATAATTAAGGTATAGAAAAGTAGCCTGATCGTTGTCTCACTCATAGGCAGTTAATGGCAGGGCCAACTACCAGACAAATAACTTTTTCACTCTCCCACAGCCACCCCCTTAGAACACCAAGGGAATGTTTTCAGGACTGATATAGCAACAGGCAGGGCAAATGATTTCACAACAGCCTTATTTTGTTCACTTTGTCCTCTCCCTACTGTTACCTAAGGACTACTGGGCCTTCCCATGGGCCTTCCTACTTGTTCTTAAGAATTTTGAGCCTCTTCACACCTTCTGCACCTAAATTTTGTTTAATTGTTGTTTCCCACAATTATAGTAGGAGCCTTTTAAGGGGAGAAGGTTTTATATTTTCTTTCAGTATTCCTGGTACTTAGCACATTGCTTCCCTTAGTAAGCACTTAAAATTTTTTTCTCACTCCTTTCCTTCCTTCTTTCTTTACCTCCTTCCTTCCTTCAATCCTCTCTTCCTCCCTCTTTTCCTTCCCTCCCTCCCTCCCTCCCTTCCTTCCTTCCTTCCTTCTTTCCTTCCTTCTTTCCTTCCTCCCTCCCTCTCTCCCCTCCCTCCCTCCCTTCCTTCCTTCCTTCCTTCCTTCCTTCCTTCCTTCCTTCCTTCCTTCCTTCCTTCCTTCCTTCCTTCCTTCCTTCCTTCCTTCCTTCCTTCCTTCCTTCCTTCCTTCCTTCCTCCCTCCCTCCTTCCCTCCCTCCCTCTCTCTCTCTCCCTCCCTTCCTTCCTTCCTTCCTATCAGAATGTCAACTCAAGATGAGAAAGGATTCATTTTTATAATAATTTAATGATAGTTGACATTTATATAATCCTTATTATGGCCCAGGCACTGAGTTTAGCACTTCATCATTATTTTGTTTGGTCATCACAACAACCATGGGAGGTAATGATATTATCATCTCTGTTTTACAGATGAGGAAACTGAGGCAAACAGAGGTAGGACTGGAAGATAGCAGATTTCTTGCCACCTCAGTCCAGTACTACTCTTTCCAGTATGCCAAACTTCCATATCAGTTATAGCATTTAAATTACAGAGAAGAAAAATGCAATATAAAAAATAAAGTGCATGTGATAATAAAGGTACCTCGGATAGCCACACAACACGCTATATCTAACAAACTAAAAATGTATTCAATGAAAAAGTAAATCAAAAAGATGATTAAGATTTTACAAGAAAAAGATCATAATTTTGCTTAAATGACAAAATCAGTATATAAGTATCTACTTTGGAACTTAGCATTTAAAAAAAAAAAAGAATGGAATTAAAGGAAAAGAAAGGTGTAAACTAGCATCTGTGGTTCAATTGCCAAGAAAGCCTAAGTTAATATAGCACTGACTATGTTTAATCATTTACTTTTGTAAGCTGAAAAGATGAAAAGGCTTTGAATCTTCCAGCCATAGGTTTTGAAGCTACACTTTAAAAAACAGTATTATGTTCATGATTCAGTCAAAATTGAAAACAGATCAAAGGGAATTCTATTTGGTCTAATTTTCTATGGATATGGAAACAGCAGGAAAGTCAAAGATGGATATTAAAGGTTATGAAACATGAGGTCCCTGATAGCTGTCATTTGGATAGGCTTACGTGACATGTGTTCACCCAAACCCACTCAGGAGTCCTAGCCCGGCGAGCTCAAAGCAAAATCAACAAACATCTGTAAGGGAAGATGAACTGAGGGCAGAGAGAGTTTTCTTCTGTCTTAGGTACAGCAGTCTCCTCCATAGGAAAAAGAATAATCAGTGCCATAGCACCAATCATGTACCAGGCATGAAACTAAGTACTTTTTACAATTAATATCTCATTTGCTAAGTGCCATTTTGCACTCAGATTGTGTCTGAGTACAGATTTGAATTCAGGGCTTTCTGACTCTAGATCCAGCACTCTGTCAACTATCCGCTACTTAAAAACCAAATAAAACCAAATCAATGACCATTTGGACCACGACTAAGCTTAAAGTTTATTTCAAAGTATAACTGGAAACAAAGACATGTCTCTTTTAAGCATATTTTTCCCTTCAAATTTATTTTCTTTTTAATCTGTAGAATAAAACAAGCATTTCCCTAATATAATAAAAAGATTACATATGAAAACTGCAAATCAATTACATACATTACAGTGTAATTTTTTTCCTTCCCTCCTTGCCAGCCCTACCCTAGAGATAGCTACTATCAGACACAAGAAGGTATGTGTGTGTGTGTGAATATGTACATGTATGTGTGTGTATGTATGTATGCATGCATTTGGTCTATACATACTTCTATTTATCAGTTCTCTGGATAGATAGTGTCTTTCTTCAAATTATTCTTTATTTATGTATTTATAATGGCCAAAATGCCTTAGTTGCCTAAAGTTATTCTTAAAACAATATTGCTGCTTTCACTCTTTCTGTTATTGTTTGCTTGCACTTTTGTTTTCCTTCTCAGGGCTTTTTTCTTTCTTTCTAGATAGGATTTTTCTTGTACAGCAAGATAAATGTATAAATACGTATACATATGTTGTATTTAACATATACTTTAACATATTTAACATGTATTGGACTTCCTGCCATCTAGGGGAGGGGGTGGGGGGAAGGAGGGGAAAATTTGGAACAAAAGGTTTTGCAAGGGTCAGTGTTGGAAAATTATCTATGCATATGTTTTATAAATAAAAAGCTACAATAAAAAATATTGCTCTTACTGTAAACAATGTTCTCTTGGTTTTGTTCACTTCACTTTTTTCCATTTTATTCAAGTCTTATTTTTTAAAAGCAAAAAAAAATCCCTAATAAAGGAAAATTTAAGAGAGGGTTAATAGTTACTAGAGACGATAATGATATCATGAGCAAAGTCTCCACCATCCTATGATTAAGAGGGGTCCATATCAGGAATGGGTTCCTCATCCATAAGCACACTGGCTCCAGATTAGAAGAATTGGCCCAGTTAAATCTCCTTTTAATTTTGGAGGTAAAAATAATCCCACTCAAGACCATGAACTTCATTAAAAAGGAAGCAAATAAGAAGCCTTTTTATGAAGATCACTAGGATGGTAAAGGGTTTTGAATCCACATCCTGAATAGAATAAAGAACTGGGAATAGTTAGCTAAGAGAATGGAAGATTGGGGTCTATAATAAATAGGCACCAGAAGGAAAAAAGAGGCGAGAAATCCTCCTTCACTTCTGAATGAGGAGGTCCTTAGCAGCTGAGAAGTGAAAATCCACAGGGAAAGTCTATAAAACAACTCAAATAAATTCTCTCTTTTGGAAAAAGCCCAACTTCATTGCTAATAAAGTCGTGGAAACTGGCTATTACCTTGCTTTGATTTGTTACAAGAATGTCAAGTATCATAGAGTTTCAAGTCTAGAGAAGGGCAAAACTCACTTTATTTGCCTCTGTTGGCTTAGTACAAAAGCATGAAACTGATGCTTATAAGCAAGGAGCTCGAATTCTAGTGGGAGGAAATTACAAGAATACAGATAAGTATATAGCATAAATAGAAAATGAATCCATAGTAATGTATACAAAGTAGTTAAAAACAGTGACTTGGAAAGGGAAAGCACAAGCCCTTGGTGAGATCATGAACAAGAAGGTGCTTGGGTGATGGTTTTTAATTTTTTTTTTCTCACACAGGCTGATACAGCAGATAGATACTCAGACCCAACCCAGGTGCTGATGAAAACAAAGTTTTCAACTCCCCTGTTTCTGATTTGAGCTCTTTCATTCTCCCTAACCCTCCCATTTCCAGGAGCTCAATACAACAGTGTTGGTGCAAACACCTAATTAATTTCTATTCTCCCAGAACTCAAGTGATCTACCAGCATTCATCAGCTCCCCAGTAACAGATTATCAGAAAATGTGTACAGCCAAACCCAGTGAAGACTGTCTCAAAAGAAATAAGACTCTCTACAGGAAAAGGTGAAGTCATTTGAAGGCGCTAACTGCAGCTTTGGGAAATCCAGGTTTATTCGGTTTGTTTAGAAAGTCAAACATATCAAAATATTTAAATTTCCCCCTATGTTCAGGTCATAGTAATTCAAAACAGTGTCAAACTCCTGTAGATATAAGCCTATTGACTTAAAAATCTTAAATTATTCTCTAAAATGAATTACACTTTTATTCTTGTTAAATACTTACCAATTACACGAATCAAGTTCTGGCCCACATGGAAGTTTTGCAGAATTGAGCTTAACACCACTGATTTAAAGTACACAAATACCTACAACATATAATTTTGAGTTTCGGTGGGCCTCATTAACAAAAAAAAATTATCATAAGCTGCTCAGATGGAGAAAACAGAAAAAATAGTCATAATCATAAACACTATACACTTCTAGCTTTGCTACAGCATGATTTGAGATATATTTACTTCAATAAGGCTTTATAATCTAAGAACTGGAATTGATCTTTGGCAACACACAGGAAATCAATTAAATATCCATGGAGGGCTTGCAGCATGATGAGAAAAGCTGTGGATTTGGAACCAGAGAAGCCAAGTTCAGATCTTGAAAATCACTCAGCAGTTTTTGATAGAAGGGGGAAAGGTATGAGAGGCATATGGCCCCGTCCTGCAAGGGGGACAGAAGACACAGTAATCAAGCAATAAAAGAAAAGAAAAGGGTACGATAGAATCAAATGCATAGTAAAGATAATGAAAGATAAGGAGTTAGGGTCTTGATAGATGGCAAGAATTTGATAAAAGTCAAAAAAAGGAAGACGTACCACTGAAAAAATGCATCTGTTAAGCTACCAGAGGAGAGGAGCCATCCCAGAGTAGATGAAGGCAGTAAAGAAATTGGGCTGAATAGGAAAAAAAAAATGAGAAGGGAGACAGGAGGTCTGATATGGAAGGCAGATCCCTGATTATATCTAAACTCTTAAAACTATTGAGTCAAAATAAAATTAGGTGACCTACTTTTCACCAAATTTCAATTTCAAATAATTGTCTCCCAAGCCATACAAGAATATTTCATGCAGAGATGATTTCAGAAAAGCTTGGAAAAACTTACATGAACTGATGCTGAATGAAGTGAGCAGAACCAAGAGAACACTGTGCACAAGATTATGTGATGATCAACTGTGATGGACTTGGTTCTTTTCAATAATGAGAAGATTCAAGATAATTCCAATAGACTTGGAACAGAAAGAGCCATTCACATCCAGAGAAAGGACACTAGAGAATGAATGTGGAACAAAGCATAGTATTTTCTCTGTCTGTTTTTTTCTTTCTCATGTTTTTTCTCCAAATATGGAAATATATTTAAAATAATTGTACATGTTTAGCCTATATCAGATTTCTTGCTATCTTGGGAAAGGGAGAGGTAAGGAAGGGAGGGAGAAAAATTTGGAACACAAAGTTCTGCAAAAACAAATGTTAAAAATATTTCATGCAGGAATTTATCTCCAACATTATCTTTTATGTGTGGCAAAACTTTAGTCTGAGTCTTAAATATGTGTGAGTTCAAATTCAGTAAGGAATGCATCTACCCACCAGAATTCTTCTGTCTCCAAGATCCCTTTCCTTTTTATCAAAACAGATGAAAGAATAAGGAGGCTTGAAAGGTTTGCAGAAAAATCTTAAACTTTAGAAACCAATTCAAGTATTTTGCTATTGATGAGATACTAGATCAAAAAATTGTGATTTAACCCAGATTAAAAGCTACCTTGTAAAACTACAAAGATTCTCATTGTCAAAGTGATATTTTGGAAAGGGGGGCAAATAATCCACTATTAAAATATTTCAAGTATTCTAGGATGTTTTATTTTGGTTTTTGGCTTATCTTTGGGACTTAAAAATTTTTAACAGATCATTACATAGAACTTTAATGATTTTGTCTAAAAATAAACCAAATCTTCCTTCTCCACCCAAATCAGAAAAATTAAAAATATGGAATTTGAATTTTTATTTAACTGAGACACAAAATTTCAAGACAGCATAGTTCTGAGGAGAGTTCAATAGTGAGAGAGAGAATCCAGGAGACACAGGGAACTTTGTTAATGGACAGATATTTCTCACTGATATTAGAGCTAGAATATTAGAATTAGATATCCCCCCCCAGTGTTAATAGAAATTTGCAAAATTAATTGCATAATCATACAACTAGGTATTTTTCCTCACAATTTACTGAAGTAGTGTGAAGGGAAGTAAAAGTTGTACCCCAAGAAATGTTTTTCAAATTATTTCTCTAAATAATTTTTAGAGCTCTCTAACTAAAAATAAGCTAGTTATAGAAAGCAATGGGACAGGAAGTTAGACATTTTTATTTTCCTCTTCTATGATGGTTTTAGGTTGTCTGTTCCATATTCCTGAAAGCTAAACCATTATCAGTTAAAACCAGAGATTTGAGGAATTAGGAATTCTCTGTCCTTTTTTTAGTTCCATTTTTACTACTGGATAGCTTAGCAGTCATCAGATCTGGCCCATTCAGGACTTCTTCAAACTTTTTTATTTGCAATATGCAATTTTTGCATTCTACGGAACAATCAAGAGTTTTGATAATGAATTTACCACATTTTAAAAAGGTACTTCATTAAGAAAATAAAAGAAAAATCACCTTATGAATTTCAGGGTAGTGAGGCTTGTTATTATGTGGAATCAGTCAGTGAGGAAGAAACTGGATTATAGCCATGGCAAGATTTGGTGAAGGAATGAAAGAGAAAAGGAGTAAGAAAATATTTATAATAAAAATAGCAATAACAATAATTAACAATTATAGAGGGCTTTTAGTGTTTTCAAGATGTTTTGCATACATCAAACCCTAGCTCACCCACTTCTCCCTTCTATAATTTTGGACAAGTGATGTCACCTTTCTGAACTCATTTCCCTATCCATCAAGTGAAAAGGTTGGACTAGATAACTAACTTCTAAGGTTCCCTCCCAGTTCTAAATCTATTATGTTAATATCTCATTTGACATCTGAGAGGTAGGTAAAGGGTATTATGATCACTTGCTCTTCTTTACAAATGAGGAAACGGTGAGATAGTTTCAGTTCCTAGTCATACAGCTTTGTATATTAAAATGTTTTTGATTTTTGGTAATTGATCAGTTCATAATTTTTAAAAAGAAAGGCATTTCCCCTTTCTATCTTCTCAGTTTCTTCTTGTGTAAAATGCAGGGGTTGATTAAAATGATCTGTCTTTTCCATCTCTAAAATTCTAAGAGGGAATTGCTTGACTTTGTTATATGGAAATAAAATATGTACAGAAACATGCACACACATATTTTAATTGCCTTTTCATTAAAAAACAATCTGCTCACACTTCAGAACTTTATTTAAATGAGAAGCAAACTAAGCAGGTTGTAAACACTTAATATGGATTTGTTGAAATCAAGTCTCTTCCAGTTAAAAATAACTTGCATATGTATCATGCTTTACAGTTTACAAAACACTCTCACATATATTATTTTATTTGATCTTCACAACAGCCCTGTGAGACAAGCAGGGTAGTTATCCCCATTTTACAGAAGAGGAAATGAGATTGGAGAAATTAAGCAATATGCCCAAAGTCACACATCTCTTCATGTAAGTCAGGATGTTCTTTCCATGATACAACCATTACTTGAAATATAAAACATTTGGGATGTTCATTAACTGGGATCCTATCTACGATTCTGGGGAAAATAATTACTTATTTGCTTCAGTTAAGAGTCAGTGAGTTGAATGCAGCATCAGAAGCTGATAATTCTATTTGGTTTAGCTCCTATTATATAGGCACAATAATTCAAACAATCTAATAAAATTCAAACACTTTGTTTATTTACCGTTAGCCATCAATAATCATAATGAAGGCAGGGTAGCTGAAGCAAACCAAATACAATTATCTTTGGTTATAGGAATATGAGCAGAAGTCTGGTTAATCAATTTGATAACTATTATTCTCCTTTATGGTCAAATAATGATTTATAGTTATTATCAACTATAGCTGATAGTTGGACAAATGTATGAAAACAAAAAAGGGATTTGTAAATTTAAAAGGCTAGCACCTGGAAAGGACAACATCATATAAGAGGATGGAGGGAAATAAACATTTCTGCTAATGCTAAAAAATGTCTATGCAGAATTTATTATTTTAATAAGTAAGGTGCTATAGGAGTTTAAGGGAGCTCAGAAATCACTAAAGACAACAACTCTCAAAGAAATGATAACATAGCATGCACATTGTTCTATTTTGCAGTGTGCAATACAGTCCTTTAGATTTAAGGAATCTGAAACCAGGTGAAGTTCAGGAGAAAATAGAAGTTGTACAGGTATAAATAAACATTCGAGAAAAGCAAAAACTAATACATAAGAAATTTTTTTCATTACTAAGTCCGTGCCGTGTGCAAATCCTCACACAATATATAGATAGATAGATAGATAGATAGATAGATAGATAGATATCATAATATCTATATATCCTCAGGCCCTGAGGATATATAGACGAGACAAAACAAAACAAAATCCCTGATCTCAAAGAATTTATGGTCAAAAATTGGGGGTGAGGGGCAGCTAGGTGGCACGGTGGATAGAGCACCAGCCCTGAATTCAGGAGGACCCGAGTTCAATCTGGTCCCAGACACTTAACACTTCCTGGCTGTGTGACCCTGGGCAAGTCACTTAACCCCAGCCTCAGAAAAAAAAAATTGGGGGTGGCTGCATTTTTCTCCCTCAATTAATAAATGCAAGATAATCTGAGGAAGGAAAGAAAACTGGCAGCTGGGGGAGAGGATGGGATTAGTCAGAAAAGGCCTCATTTTGGAGGGATACAAAAGCTGAAGGAAAGTGTGAACCCTGAAGAGGAGGGGGAAAACTCCAGACCAGGAGAAGAATCTGTACAAAAACAAAAACCCTCTTCAAATAAACAAGCAAAAAATCCACTTCCAAACTGCGAGTGAATATAAGCAAGCAGAAAACAGCCACTCGCTTTTAAGTTGACCTTGGAGCTGACGGAGGCCCCCCTTTGGCCACAGGGGGATTACCCTCTCTCCCCTCCCCCACCTGTGTGTCTTTCTTGGTGCTGAAGGGGAGCGACCTGAAACCCCTCCCCCCTGCAGCCTGCCGTCCTGGGCACCCTGAGTGACAGCTGCGGCTGCCCTGGTCCCCGTCCCTTCCCCACGGATCTGGCCCGGCGGCTCTCAGCCTCCGCCGCCCGCATCAAAGTGCAGAAGGATGCTCGGGTCGTCCTCCCGGCCGCCTCCCGCTGCAGCATCGGAATGAGATCCCCAAAGAGCCGGCGTGCAGCAGACGCCCGCCGGCCGCTTGCGTGGGAAGACTGCAACAAGTTGGTGGCCATTTGCTACTTTTGAGCATTTCTCATCCTAGTCAATTAAAGGGAGCCTGGCTGCAGGCTTTTATCCATTTGGAGAGGACAAAGAAACTCACGCATGTATTTGGAGGGTGTTAGAAGCGGGGATGGATTTGTCCGACTGCCAATTACTGGGAACGGTTATCTAATTGTATAAAATGGATAGCACGTGCCCGGCATCCTAATGAGCGGGGCTAGCCATTATTTAAAATACAAACACGAGGAAGGAGGTCTTAGACGCTTTGGGATGTGGAAAACTCAGTCAGCTTCTAATTGAATGACAGCGTTAATTCTTTCACTGAGGCCCCAGTGAATGCTCGGGTGGTTTTCCGGGAGTTATGTTAGAGAGATCGGGAAGGCCCCAGGGAACGGAACAGAATGTTTAGTAACGGGAAACAGGCTTCCAGTTCAGTTCAGTCTGCCCCAGGTAGAGTAAATTATGGATTGAAGGAGAAAATGAGGACAAATTAATGAAAGTCAGGTAAAAGACCGAACTGGATTAAACTGGGCTTGGATCAAATTAAATGAAGGGTATTTGTAAAGATTGTGACCCTAAGAAATTCCACTGCTGGCAAGGGAAGGGATTGAATGCTAAGATGGCCGGCCTCCTTTTCTGCTTTTCCACAACTGCCCTGGAGAACGGTTTGTTTGGATGGAGAGGCAGAGGTGCCCAGCGGATAGAACCAAAGAGTCACCAAGATGTGTTTGGATTCTTCCTTAGAAAATCAATTAACTTCTGCCAGACTCATTTGTTAAAAAAGAAGGAAAAAAAAAGAGTGATAGCAGCACTTATTTTTTTAAGATCAAATAAGATAATACATGTAAAATATTTTATAATCCTTCAAGTGCTATATGAATGCTAACTATTAGTAAATGGGGTAGACCTAGGAAAAACTCATGGCTTTCTATCATTTCTGAAAGATAAAGTAAAAAGTAGATAGATCAATAGATTGGCTGGTAGGTCGATAAATGTGTGGAGAGAGGAAGGGAAGAAAGGAGAGAAGAGAGAGAGGGAGAGAAAAAGCAGAGAGATCAATACATTGACCAATAGCTAGGTAGTTAGATGAAAACAGGTGAATAGATAAATAGATGGTTGGATAGATCACATATAAATCTGTGGGTTGACTAATCGATAGGTGAACAGATAAATGGATGTATAGATAATCTACATAGGTTATAAACTGATCAATAAATTTGTTGATCAATAGGTGGATAGTTGAATAGATGAATATTTAAGAAAATAGATTACACATAGGTAGATAGGTAGATGATGATAGATCAGTACATTAATCAACAGGTAGATAATTAGATAAAGAGATAAATGAATAGATAAAGTAGATAAATAGAAGATGATAGACAATCTAGATAGATGATAGAAAAACAGACAGATAAAACATTTATTATCTGTGGAGCATAGTGCTTAGTGCTATGGATATGAGTAAAAGGCAACAAGATGGGGCCTCCTCTCAAGGAGCTAACATTTTACTAGACAGACTATACCAGAAGCTTAAACTGGGCAGGGGTGGTAGGGGGAGAGAGGAAGAGGAGGCTTTGGAGAGAGGAAGCATTGCCTTGAGGTTAAAATAAGCTTCTTGTTAAAGCCTCTTGTTGAGGTTAAACTAAGCACTGAGTCTCCCCCATCACCTAGCTGAGCCCCTGACCACTCCCTTCAAGCAGCACCAGGTCCTGTCTCCTCTGGTCAGCAACTTCCAACCCCCAAGAGAACCCTGACTTTCAGCCCAGCAGGCTGAAAGGGCCTCCTTGGGGCAGCACACTATCCTTCACCACATTCAGAGCCGAGAGAGACAAAAGATGGACACCAGAACCTTCATTAATTCCTCTGGCAGATTTGCTATGGCCACCCACCATAGTGTCTGCTTCTTTGCTGAATTATTTTGGATCCTTGCAGAATCTAAAGAAAAAGCCATTTGGGTCCCCAAAATACCATTTGTTTACAAGGAGTCGGGTCCCACCGACTCACTCCCTCTTTCATATGGCATCAATTAGAGATACTAAATCTACACTTGGTTTCCAGGAATAGCATGCCACCATACCTTGGTGGGTGGGAAAGACCTTAAAAGAGTTGCAAAAAGAATTTTACCCGCCTGCTCTAAAGCAGCTTCTGTCTAACATACCAGCCCTTAAGGGTGAAGTTCAAGCTACTCAAGTGCTCTCAGACCACACTCACTTCTCTTGAATTTCTGAATTGTTATACCACTGGCAACCATCAAAGAGTAGAGAAGTGACTTCTGGACTCCAATCCCCAGAGATCTGAGTTCAAATCACAATCATGAGATTGAGAACAAGACCTCTTTTGTCTTTCTTTGTAACTCCAGTGCTTAATATAGAGCCTGGGACATAACAGGAATTGCTTATTAATTTCATGACTGAAATCCTACCTCCAACACTGCCTAGTTGTGAGGCCATGGTTGAAGCCATGTGGTCTCTGTGGGCCTGTTTCCTAACCTATAAAATGGGTGACATGTAATGTGATAATAACGCTATGTGTAATGAAATAATAATAAAATGGAATAAAGATAGACCTATCACTTTTCTCACATGGTCGCTGAGATCAAATGAGAAAGTGAATGCATAATACTTGAAAAGTATTTAATATCAACTAGCAGCATTTTGTCTAATAATATTTTATAACTTTAATATCAGGTAAATTGAATCTCCCCAGCTAGACTCCATGTGGACAGGAAAACTCAGTATTTAAAAGTATGGCGAATGGTTCTGGAAACCATATTTCAAAGAACTACAGGTTATTGGAAAGATGGAAGATACATTATATAGCTTGTCCAGGACCCACGTTGAAGCCTGGATACCATGCCTTACTGAGAATGAAGTCCATTCTGATAGTAGCTCCAGTGTTTCTGCACCCTTTGCCTTTCCAGAGAAGTGGATGGGACCCTCTGGTAGGGCCTTCAGCAATGGAGAGTGGGTGGTAGGGAAGCCTATCTGCCATCATTCTCCATCCCCTTACACAGGGTGCCAATCAGCATTAGGCCAGCCAACAACAGAATACCAGGCTAGGGTAGAGATGGGGTGGTATGGGGGAAGAGTACATTATCATGCAAAGGTAAAGAGATGGGAAATGTAAGCCTATGAGGAATGGCAAGAAAGCCAATTTAGCTGAAACACAGAGAATATGTCTAGGGGGGAATGTGTCTAGAGGGAATGTGTAATAAAGCTGGAAAGGTCTGCTGGGACCAGGGTGGAAAGGGATTTAAATGTCATACACAAGCATTTACTAGTGTGTTACTTGAGCTTAGTAGAGAGACTATGGCTGCTTAAATAAATCTAGGAGTATCCTGCATAGAAGGAATAACTAAACCCACGTACAACTGATGAATTCAATAAAAGGAGGAAAAAAGGAGAAAAAGACAATTATTGCTCCCGTCTAATAGACACTGACAGTTTCACCACCTAAGGGCAATGGTGGAGACTGGGAGGACCATTTCTTCCTCTGACACTTTGGTGTTATCCATGACTATTTCTGGAGTTCCATTAATACAATATTCTCGCCCCCATTTTGGGTGTTATTTATCACATAGTTGTCAAATAATGAGTTGTATCCAATTACACTCAATGCGAGAGCCTTTCTTTTAAAAATAGCTCCAATTTATCCTTTATACATCATATTTGTCCAAAGTTGTTGCTGGGAGCTCCTTGAGAGGAGGGACCAGTGTTTTGTTTTGTTTTGTTTTTTTGGGGGGTCTCTGTACTTATTACAGTGAATTGCCCATTAGAATGTAAACTCCTTAAGGACAGGGATTGTTTTATTTTCTACTTGTATATATATATCACCTATCTTAGCATGGTGCCCAGCATAGTAAGCACTTCATATATGCTTGTTGATTTGATGTGATTTAATAAATGTTTGCTGACTTAACGCTATTCTTAAGAACAACAATTTCACCATATTTTACATTTTATGCATCTAATAAATATGCATATTTGATAAATACCTTAAGCTAAAAATGATATCAGAAATCCATTCAGAGTCAAATGAAAATCTAATCCTGTTCATTTTTCAAATTATATTTTTAAAATGAGGAAATCAATTTCCACAGCTTCCTTTAGAAAACAAACCAGAAGAGATTTCCAAAGAAAGACTGGGGGTGGGAGAAGTTTTAAAAAAATTAAGGAGCTGATGATTATTTACTCAGAGGAAAGAAGAGCTGAATAATAACAACAATAATGGGAAGCATAATTAATGTATGATTATGGCCTTCATTTTAGAAGAAAATATTCTTCTACAGAAAGAACAGAGAATGAGAAATGTTTTTAGAACAGCTATTATTACAACTGTGATTCTGCCTAATGATGTGACCCAGAGTGGCACTGAATTCCAATACTTTCAGAAGAGTTATTTGAGGCTGGAATCACAAAGTAAATAGGCCTTCAGAAAAGTACTCAACCATCTGTAATCTGGAAGAACAAGTCAATCGTACAGTTTACTTAGTGTTTTAGATCAGGAGTGAGTGGAAAAATGACTGTGCTTCATCTCTTTTCTTCCAAACTTTCATCATAAGTTATTAAGACCACAAGATTTCCTAATTTGATTTTTGCTAGGGCAAGGAAAGGTGAGAAGGGTATATGGGCTTTTGTTATTTAGTCATGTTCAACAATTTGTGACCCATTTGGGGTTTTTACTGGCAGAGATCCCTCCTTTACAGAGAAGGAAACTGAGGCAAACAGGGTTAAGTGACTGGCCCCGGGTCACAAGCTAGTAAGTGTCTGAAGTTGGATTTGAATTCATGGAGATAAGTCTCCTGACTCCAGGCCTCATGCTCTATCCACTCAGCCAAGTAGTTCAACATGGAAACTGTAGATTTCCATTTCTTGAAATCTCATAAATTTGAGACCTCATTTCCCCATCTATAAAATAAGGATAATAAAACACGTCCTATTTTACAGAACTGTTGCGCAAAAAACACCATGTATGTGGGCTATTAATGATTTGTTGACAACATATTATATGACTATACAGAAACCTTATGGCAAGATAGCACAAATGCTTTCCTCAAAGATGGTTAAGGCAGACACTAAATGAATAAAATGAAGCATTATATTTTAATAGGAAGGAAATGACTTATTACTTGTGAGCGTTATTTCTGATTCAGCTACTTAACATCAGACTGGCATGTTAGAGCAAATATTTAAAGCACTATCCAATTACAAGAAAACGATAATGTGTGACACTAATTCTAGCACGTTCTGTTTAAATGACCTACTGATTCCAAAAAAATGTTAAAAGTGGATAAAAGAACAGATATGGAGGCTATCATCATTTCCTAAGAAATTTTAAGTGATATTAACCAATTGCCAAAACCTGCCAAAAATACCCATGAAATTGTTCAGTCAGAAAATTCCCCATTTACTTGTTAAAAATAGAAATATGGCAGCTAAAAGTTGTTGGTTTAGAATATAAATTTAGGTTGGTAAAAGTTATTAAAAAGTGGTGCTTTATAAAACAACTGGAAACACTGGGAAAAAAGAAAACTGTAAAAGTGCTAAGGCAGAGATGAATTAAGCCAAATCATGCCAAGGCAATTTAAAGATGAAGCTGAAAGACCAAGAATAAATGAAAAATGGGAAAATGTCTTTTTAAAAA
This sequence comes from Sminthopsis crassicaudata, assembly GCF_048593235.1. NCBI lineage: Eukaryota > Metazoa > Chordata > Mammalia > Dasyuromorphia > Dasyuridae > Sminthopsis > Sminthopsis crassicaudata. The sequence continues at coordinate 46,701,192 of NC_133621.1, forward strand.
ACCCCAACATTTCCCTGCTTGGTTGACAATGTTGTCACCACATTCGGCCTTGAATCCCTAAAGTACTGCCTGAGCAGTGAAAATGACATTAAATAAAACAAAGATGAGAAGGACAAGGGGAAGAGACACAGACTGGAAGTGAAAGAATTTTCAATGTTGATGGATCAACTTTTAAGAAAATTAAAATGTGAGATAACATAAAAGGCTTGGGAAAAAATGATAGGCCTCATTATTACCAAAGTTCAAAAAATTAAAAAATAATACCTTAAGTACCTGCTTTCCTGTGACTATAAAATCTTTATGTAAATTATATATATATGTATGTGTGTGTGTGTGTGTGTGTGTGTGTGTGTGTGTGTGTGTGTGTGTACTGATGACTATTATTGATAAAGTTCTTGAGGAGGAACAGGTGGGTCAGATAGTCAAAATACATTTGTTAAGTGCCTACTAGGTGACTGGAACTGTGTTAAGTGCTGGAGATCCAAAGAAAGGTCAAAACTGGTTCTCGCAATCAAGGCATTCACAGTCTGATGGAAAGAAACCATGCAAGCTGCAATGTATAAACAATACACATATAGCACAGTTTGAAGATAAATCAGCAGAGGGAAGGCAGTAGAATTATGGCAGTTTGGGACAGACTTCCTATTGAGGGAAAGCACTAGAATTAATGGCATTTGGGATTGCAGCTGTTGGATTTGAAGGTGTCCAGGGAAGCCAGACATCAGAAATGAGGAGGATCTTCCTATATTATATTCTATATTGTGTATTTGTGTATACGTATATTGTACATGTGTTGCTATTGTACATCCTGCATTTCCTAAGAACCCCAAGGACATCAAAGGCTGATGTCTTAACTTATGTTTGAACTGGATTTAAGTGAGGCAGAACTGCACGAAGACATTAGGTTCCACTCTTCCATAGTCATCAAAGTCTAGTGGCAAGACAAAAATTAAGGCAATTGACAAGGACCCAGTAAAGTTGACAAACTGTAAATGCTCCACTGAGCCTACTTCAGTCACCTATGTGGCCACTGGAATAAATTGTTCTCATCTGCCCATTCCACCAGAAGTCTTCATTAAAAAAGGGTAGAAAGACTCCTAACTTACAGACAGGTTTGAGGTTTCTCAGTTACCCTCAACCTTGCTGAGCCTGTCTGCCAAGGTGATTTTATCAGGATATAGTTGCTGCACATGCTACAGCTTCTTGGAGACACAGGAGGCATCTGGGTGACAGGGGACCCCCAAAGGTCTCCCTCAAAGGGGCTTGGCAAGCTCTCACACCAAAGGTGCTAATCTACCCTAACTCCTCTTTTCCCTTCCCTCTCCCATACATGTCTTCAGAAAAATATTTGGATGTACGATGAATGATCAGGGCCCAGAAGTCAAAGGGAAAAGGAGGATGGGATAAATTGCTTTTTGGAAATTGTGTAGGATTCTGATTAATTAAAAGCTTCTACCAGAAACAAGGTTCTTTCCTTTTAACATTAATAGTCACCTCTTTACTATAAAAATAAATAACTGTATTTTAAAGGTATGAGCTACAGGTCACCTACAGGGTAAAGGCAGCTAGATGGTAGGCACTGCTTTGACTGCAATCCATTATCAATGAAGATCTATACATGAGGATGTAAAGAGAGTCAGTAGAAAGATGTCAAAGGGGAGAATTTGATTCAATAACACAGAAAGGATGAGGAAGAAATGAACTTCCAGGATTCAAGGGCACCACTATCTGCATAATGAGAAAAGATCCAAAAGAAGATGGCCAGAACATTGGACCAACTCCTGTGGTTGTAGAAAATTTAAAGAAAGATGCAGTTAAAGGAAGAAAGGATTGGATGAGCTGCCATCTACAATCTATAGCAATAAGATCATAGAGCCATTGAAACATCAAAGATACTTTTTTACTTGGCTATTTTATCAAAATTAACATCGTGTGTATTTCTAGACAAAATTTATGTTTTATTTGGGATTTGGGGAAGATTGAGACTATGCTACATATAACTTAATGAATTTCAGGATTCAGTTTTTCTAATACAAATGCAGACCTACTACATGTAGAACTGAGCAATTATAACTAGAGGATGAGGTGATGCAAAAAAAGCCTCACAATTAAATTGACTGTTCCTTTTCCTGCTGTACCTTGGTAAACCACTTATATTGATTCTCACTGTCCTAATTAGTAGGAAGAAAGTTCAATAAAATTTTACTGGATTTTTCTGAGCTAGAAATCCACTGAAGCCTGACTGGATTGATATTAAATCTCAGCTAACAAATCAAATCAAAACTCATAAATTACTAACTGGAATAGAAGAAGTCGTTTGTAATTCTGCCAAAGGTGGGAGGTATTAGGCAATGTGCCCTTCATTTTTTTCAAAGTTTTTTTTTAATTGTGCTAATTATTCTCTGCTTGGGAGAACCCCCCTCAACAACAACAACCTAGATTCATTCAATAAGGAATTTCACTTGATTCAAACTGACAATTATTTTTATTGATCTTCAATACAATCAAGCTTGATTTGAATGCCATCTTAATGTTAAATTTTAATGTCTGTTAATGTGTTGTATCTTATCAGACTAATGGAAGAGCTAATGGGCTAGTTAGGAGGGAAATTTCAGCTCATTAAATTCATTAGCTTGCTTTTTAAGCCCAAAGAGGTGCCATCCTTCATTTTGTGAGTGACTTAAAAAAGCAACCTTGATCTACTATAGAAAAGCCAAAGATCCTCCAAAAGACCAGCCAAGTTCCAACCCCTCCCACCACAACACCCCCCCCCCAAAAGTTACAAAGTATTGCTGTCTATTCTGAGATCACTTAGACCAAGAAATCATTTTGTCATTAAGTAATACATAGCATCCTCCTACTTGATTTTCTGCACTGGGCAATGGTTTGTAAGATATCAGCTAACTATGTCCAAAAACTAGCAAACATTTCTCAGGCACCGCTTATTTGCAAAGCTCTCTCTGACGAGAGGCTAGAGAAGCAAATTAAATACAGCAAAATTACCTGCCTTCAAGGAGCTCATGTCATTCTGGGAACTAATCATTTAACTAAGGAAACAAAATGACTTCCCATGAAAAGCAATGAACAGAGGACAGCATGTAATTAAATGTTAACCGAAATGTAACAGAAAATGAATGCACTAGGATAGAGGAGGAACACTAGTAGAATACTCAGAACACCAGCAAAACCTGCTAGGTGGTACCACTGTGTACAGTGGGGCAGAGTCCTGGGAAGACTTGAGTTCAAATTTCACCATGGACAGTCATTTGGAGCAAATCACTTGTTTGCCTCAGTTTCCTTAACTGTAAAATGGGCATAATTACAGCACCTACCTTAGAAAGCTGATGTGAAGATTAAATGAAATAATATTTGTAAAAAGTACTTAAGGGGAAAAAAAAGTAAAAAGTATCCAACAGAGAACAAAAGAAAACCTGGAAAGAAGAAAAGATAAGTAGTTCTGAAAACAATGTGTAGTATTTGTTACATAGGTTTTCTTGAAACGGAAATTCACTGTTTCATCTTGAATCATTTCATGTTTTATTGTATACATGGACATGTCCTTTATGCTTTTCTCATTTTGTATTTAAGACTAAAAAGAAAAAAATTTACATTAAGGAATTGAAAACCAACCCAAATGCTAAAGGCAGCTAGATGGCTCTGCATAGAATGTGTGGTTCTGGAGTCAAGAAGAACTGAGTACAAATCCACTCTCTCACATTTAGTAGCTGTGTGATTCTGGGTCACTTCACCCTGTTTGCCTCAATTCCCTCATATGTAAAATGAGCTGGAGAAGGAAATGGCAAACCACTCTAGTATCTCTGCCAAAAACAACAACAACAAACCTCCAAAGGGGATGACCAAGAGTCAGATACAACGGAAAAACAAAAACTATTCCTCTGAGATAGTATATACAGGCTTTTCCTAACTAACAAAGTGGTCCATGGAACAAAAAGGGGAAGAAACCCTGATTTATAAAGATTTCTGGTTTTGTTTCATTGACTTTCTCTACTTGCAATTTTAAGTCTGAAGCTCTGTCTTCATACTAGCACTCTCTGGCCATTACTAGTTATGGGATCTAAAGAAAATCTCTATATAGCTATTTCGCTCACTTTCTTCATTTGTAAAAGGAGAATAATCCCCATATCCTACCACAGTGTTGCTGTGAGGTAAGTATGCTTGTAAACCATAAATGTCATAGAACAGGAATTATTTTTATGGTCATTGAATTAAAGCTGAAGGTGTGAATGAATTTTAACAGTTCCTAACTGTATGTTATCAATCAAAGAACTTTGATTCAGTTGCCTATTTATGCAATTAAACAATATTTAATTCTATGAGCAAGCCATCTCTTTCTGCAAATGGGCAGATTTCTTCCAATACAAGGAATTCTCACTGATCCTTGCCCACGCCATCCCATTCCAATCAGGATTTTGCTTCATTTGTAAGCTTCTTCCCTGCTGGCTATGATTAAAGGTCATTTTGCTATTTCTGGCTAATTAACACCTGTGATCTCTCTGTCCAATATTCAGTAATAAATATTTCTTAAAGAGAATAGGGAAAGAATCAGCTTTTCCATTAGTATCATTCTTATTTAGTATCATGCTTATTAGCATCCAACACAGTGCCTCACTCCCAGTACTCACTTAATAAATGCTTGCTGAATGACTGATTAATTGATTACTCCCTCTGACCTCTGAATTTCTAAGCAGACAAGGTCTTAGAATGTAAGTATAAACAAAATTACAGCAGGACATTAACCAGCAGCCTCATAAAAAAAAATTAAAAAAAAAAAACTGCCCAACAACAAAAACTAATTCCGATTTCTGTTGCTTGAAATTAATTGAGGCCAAAAAGTGTACTTGTCACCACACTGTAAGTCACTCTGTCTGATGGGCTTGCAACATATCATTCCTGACACACTGCATCAGGGAACTCAACCAGGAAATTTATTTTTTTAAAGATTATGCAAAGTGTCACATTCTATACACTTAAAACGGATACCTCTCACTGCCAAAAGATAGCACAGGAATGGGAGGGAAAAAGAGGCCTAAAAGGTTAAAACTAAGTGCTCATTAGGGCCAGAAGAGTCAAAACCCAAAAAGTCTCTATCATGAAACCTGAATCAGTTAAAATGCAACTGGGAAATATTTAGCAAAATAAATAAAAATACAATACCCATAGATAATGTTAACTTGTGGATTTTTAAGTCACTATGCCCTCCCTTTCTATTTGAGTTTAATATCACTGGTCTAGATTTCAATACTTTCTATGGGTAATTTTTTAGAGATAAATTTTTATTTTAAAAGTTAGAATTTAATCAAGATGTATAATATTAAATAATAAACAGAGAAAGATCAAGCTAATGTAGCAAAAATGTTTTTGAAGCTAATAGGCAATCAAGGCCAGAATTTAAACCCCACCTTACAAATCAAGGAGCTCCTTGGATATATTTGATTTTGAGGAGAAAATATTTTAAAATACATAAAATGTTCAATTACAACAAAAGAGAGTATATTGAGCTGTGAATAATTGGTCAGGCAGAGTTGCTGAATGGAGGTAAACTAAGCACAAGCCTTTTATTACTCAATTACTTGCAAGACCTTGAAGGAACCATTCCTATAAAGTTCCAAAGATAATCACTACAAGTCCCACAGCACAGGGTATGACTGAATGGGTGTTTTAAAATCATTTATTAATTGCTACTATGTGTCAGGGTAGCTAGGTGTTACAGAAGGCTTGAAATAAGAAAGATTAATCTTCATGAGTTCAAACAGCCTCAGACAACTAGCAATGTGACTTTGAAGGAGTCACTTAACCTTGTCTGCCTCAGTTTCCTCATGTGTAAAAATGAGCTGGAGAAGGGAGAAAAGGAAAACCACTTCAAATGGGGTCACAAAGAGCTGGACATGGCTGAAATGATGGTACAACAATTACGTGTCAGGCCCTGTGAAGATAATGAGACAGTTCAGGCTTCCATTAAAATGCAACCTTAAGGGCTTCTACTGCCCCAGAGTAGATGTTTATTAACTGTCAATCCACTGCATGGTGACCAGGGAAGGCTTTTTGGTCCACAACATCACAGGGATGGTGAGTGGAGCCACAGGACAGTGGCTTCTCACACCCATTTCAGCAGTAATGGCAATATTGATTATTATTCCCAAAACAAGAAGTAAAAAGGTTGGTACACATGGCAATCGGCCAAATAGCAATAGGTCCTGGTTTCCTTTATAGCATCTGAAGCAGGGTCTGAAACTGGTTATTTCAGGTGGGTTATCAGGATAGATCAGCTTCAAGGAGAAGTTACAAAGTTTTGGACCTGGCTCTTCCTGGCTCCCAAAGCCTCGTGACTATAATCACATCTTCTTGTCCAGTTCCACTGCCACCACCTGAATTCAGATCCTTGTCGAATTGAACTTTTAACCATCTTCCTTGATTTACAATGATTCTATAAAATAATACTGGAAAATTGATAGTCCTGATTATTTTCTATACTACTCAAAAACTGTCTTGTGAGCTGCTCTTAAATCATTTTTTAGTTATATTTGACTCTATGATCCTCACCTTCGGTATTTTGGGGGCAAAGATATTGGAGTCATTTGCCATTTTCTTCCCTAGCTCATTTAACAGATGAGGAAACTGAGCCAAACAGGGTGAAGTGCCTTGGTCAGGATGATACAGGCCACATTTGAAGGTCTTCTTGTCTCCAAGTCTGACAATCTATCCACTTTATCACCTTAGCTACCCCCCCAAAAAATGTTCTATTGCTTATCAATTGCCAATAAGATAAGGTCTAGAATCTTCTTTTGGACATCCAAGATTCTTATTGTTTCCCAGGTGTTCTCTTCCTCTTCATCCATTTGTCCTTCACTGAGATCAAATGGTTGATTATCTTGTCTTCAGTGATCATAACAGATATCATTCATTTACCTCATTAAGATCTGTTCTCATCAGAGCCTAAAAAATCCTGTGAGATATTAACACTTCTCATTTAATAGAGAATATTCAGCTCTACACAAGCATTTATCAAGTACTTACCAGGGCACTGTCTGTCTATTACTGAGAAAAGGGGGTTACAAAGAAAAAGGAAAACCTGACAATGTGCTCAGGGATTTCAGGAGCCTTGCTGATTTATCATGCTTGACTATTAAGTGGGAGAGCCAAAATTCTCTCCTTATTCCAAATCTAGGTAGGGCTTTTTCCACTATACCATGTGGCCTCTATCTTTTAATCTTTTTATTTATCATTTAGTATTTCTTATCGCACCTCTTAAGAATATTCATTCCTTGGTGGCAGTGATCATGTCCTATTCATTGCTCCATTTTCTGTAGTGCCCAGTGCAATACACTCTGCCTGCAGAGCTCTATATTTTTTGCTGAATGAATAAATGAATACATCTTTTAAAACATTCCAATAAGCTAAATATGTTACAAATTTGTAAGGCTATAATGTCATGCTGATGAAAGATGAGTCTCCAAAACAGGCATAAATTCCTTCCTCCAAAGAAATAGATTCTCTATTTAGTTTCATATCAAACCAAATCAACAAATATTTAGTTGGAGATAAGTGGAAAATAATCACTTTCTTTTCATAGCATCCATGAAATACCAACCAATTGGAGATCAGATGTTTTAGGCTGTTAAAGGCATTGCTAGTTGTATACTCTGTTAGATGTGGTCATTGTAATCCGCTGGTTTTTCTTAACTCTTCATGTTTGGTACAAAGGAGGGCTCAACTGCTGTTAAAGGGGAAGGGAGAAGGCATCTAGTGGATTCATAAATGAACATTATTGCAATATAATACCATAAAAGCTTTAATAAAAGATAGTTTAAAATAAAAGCCTAGGACCATTGGCACTAATGAGCCAGAGGGAAAAAATATTACTGTTAAATCACATCAGTTGCTAACTCGAGCAACAAAAGCGTTTTATAAGCACCTACTACGTGCTCGGTACTATACTAGGAACTGGAACAACAAAGACAAAAATTAAATGTAGTGCAGAGGGCACATTAAAATTATGTCCAGAACTACAGGATTAACTATATTTATCCATTTGATGAAGCTTCAGTGCTCTATTAAATCTGGGATCTTAATAGGGAATGGGATATATACTCAACATAACAGTAAGGTAAGGAAAGCCCCAAATAATCCCCTAGATGTATACATCTTCATTTTATACTTAATTCACAAACTACAGGCACTGCAGGAGACATAAAGTAGAAAGATGCAGTCACTGACTCCAGAGAGTTCACATACTAGGAAGAAAGTCATTCTTACACCAGTATTAGAAGTGACGCAGTATACCTTGAGGAAAGGTTCTTAATCGATAAAGATTGGGCAAGAGGACTATAATTGCTATCAGTGATTGTGTCATTCTTCAATCATGGAGATTCATAGCATTCTCCTTGTCTCTCCTTTTGAAGAAAGTGTATGATCTATAATCCAAGAGTACTTGGGGGCAAACGAATCTGCAACCTGAGCGACTCCAAATTTTTTCAAAACAACAAATTGGGCTTCTTGATAATCTAAATTCCCCTGAAAATGAAAATGTCAGTAGATAGACTGTGGTAGGCTGCAGTACTGTACTACTTTGTCTTAAGATAAATGACCCTGCTAAAGTTTGCTGCCAACATTTCCATTATACTTAATAAGCACAGCCCATTCTTTATTAGAACATTCATCTACCGTCCCTGTTTATGGATCGCTCAATTCCTCCCTCTCCAAAGAATTCAATTTCTCCCTCTCTTCCCCTGAATTTTTCCCTGTTAAGTATTCCTCATTTCACCTAAATGAGCTGCCTAGCTCTACAAGAGATATTCATTTCCTCTCCCTCCTGATTCTCTGCAATCTGACTTCTTCTATCATTATCATCGAAACAGATCCATGCTCACTAGTGACCTCCCTGAACTGCATACATTTCTTCATTCTCAAACTCTTCTAATTTGTTTAGTGCTTTGGAATACCCTTTGTTTTAGTCTCTGGGACATGATAGCCTCCTGGTCTTCTCAAACTTCATCTATTAAATTCTGTTGGGCAGTCACTGTAGTTATATCTGACTCTTCAGGACACCATTTTGGGATTTTCCTGGCAAAGATACTTGAAGGGTTGGTGATTCTCTTCTCCAATTCATTTTACATATGGGGAAACTAAGGCAAATAGGGTAAATAGGTGTCCAGGATCACACAGCAAATTAGAGACGAGTTTTGAACTCAGAAAAATAAATCTTCCTGTCTCTGGGCCTGTCACTCTATCCACAATGTCTCTTAGCTGCCCTTGTTAAATGCTGTTCCTCGATAATTCTTTTTTTCCTTTTCCCCCCAGTTCAATTCAACAAATACTTATTAAGTTTCTTCTGTGTGTGCAGAGCATCATGTTAAGTTTGGGAGAGAGATAAAATATATAAAACCATTCAATTATGCAAGTATTTACTGTGCTAGACTTTGGGGATACAAAGACTGTCCTGAACTCAAACACTTTACAGTTTATTGAGAGAGACAACATGAAGATAAATAATATGAGGTAAGGAGGGTAAAGAATTAAGGAGATCCGTCTGGTGCCTTTAAGAGAATTCACTGTCCCTGCCCTAATGAAGCTTTCAATCATATAGGGGAACTGTGACACATATATGAATAATTAAGATGCACTATAACCTAGTGGTTAGCATAGCAGAATAAAAGCCAAACAACAAGCTCCCACTTGAGGTGAGCGATGAAAGGCTGGTGGGAGAAAGTAGAGATTAGGGTTATATTATTTTTCCCTTATGAATTTAGTAATTATCAACAAAAACATATTTCAATAGATGAAGAAGAACAAGAAAGGAAGAAATGGGTTGGGTTTTTGTTTGTTTCTTTTTTAACCTCTGACACTCATTTTTTGGAAGAGATAGCATTTCAGTTGGGCTACAATGTGGAATTTATCCAGCAGAAAAGAATTTATCAATCTCAAATAACAAAAATGGCCAGAGCAAAGGCCATGGGGCAAGAAAGTACAGTCCGGAGCATGGCTGGATGGTAGAGGGTGGTCTGTTCTGGGTGGATCACAATATATCATGGAGTGTAATTTTAGGAAGAGTTTTAGAAACTTTAGGATGGTCATTATAGTCTTCCTCCATGGCTCAAAGTCTTCTTGCCCTATCTTAATTCTCTAGATTTACTCATTAGAGAAAGGTCATTCACTCCTACAGATTTAGCCATCACTTCAATGACAAAAGATCTTCATGGATCCCTACTGAAAGACTATGAACTCTCAGTAAATAAATGAGTGAATGACTGGATGGATGAAGTGAATGAATGAATGAAAAGGCAGTTAATTAAGCTGTGAGTTCACATCAAATACTGCACTAACTGCAAATACGAGCAAGGAAGATAATCCCTAGCTGCAAGAAGCTTACTTTCCAAGGGGAAAGGCAAAAAAGAGCAAACGGAAGGTTGGAGACGGGGGAATTACGTGACGAGCTGATATGGATTGGAAATGCTAATAAATGAAGTGGGAGCATGGTTCTGAGCAAGAGAAGGCCGCCATTTACTTATTAGTACCTAGGGCTTCAGGGGAAGAGTTTAGATCCAGTGGGAAGGGCATGAGGAAGGTAGCCATGTCAGTGGCTAGATTTAGAAATGACTTTCGCCCTAATAGCTCCCTTTGGGATTCAATTTAAATCCCAATCTCCCAAATACATTCTTTACTAATTCCCACCATAGACGTTTTCTCCCCCACTGCCTTACAAAATTGCTTTGTGAACTATTTCCTACTGAATTCCTTGTGGACGCACATATTGTTTTTCCCTAGTAGAATTTCTAAGTTCCTTGTGTTTCTTTTTCCATCTTATATCCTCAGTGGCTAATAAATAGTAGGTTGATTAACAAGTACTTGTACAATTTAACTAAATTGAAATATACAGTGAGGAGAAAGTCCGCAAAGCATTCTGTTCATGTGAATGGACAGTAGCCCAAGAGATCAAGCCAGATTTCATGTATGGCAAGTGTATACAGATTAGATGTAATTACATCTATATACAGATAAAGAGCATGGCAACCAGGTCCTGAATGGTACCTCTGGGCCAAATACGGAGACTCAGGAAAGAAATCTGATCCGTCAGGAATAGCTCTGTATCCAAAGAGCAGAATGAATAATTTTCAAAAATAATTTATTTTGAAATTTGCAAAAATAAATCAATTGTACTAATGAATTTAAATTATTAGCATACAACTAGCATGAGATTATGGCATAAGACTGAGAACTTTATGCTCACACTCATGTGAGGGGAATACTTGGGACTCAGGAATTCAAAGAAAGGAAGACCTAAATCAAGCAAAAGATTCACTCATTCCATTTCCTCAACCTTGGTTGAGCAGAAGCCAATAATAATTATAGGCCTGGTATTAGCTGCCTCCACAATATTAAGATTGCTGCAGAGACAGTAACTTCCATCTTGGTACCGCTTACTTCTCCATAACAGTATGGCTCACTGCTGTTCAAGTAAGTTTGCTTATTCTGCTGTCTCTCAACAGAGATAACCTGAAATCAGAGTGGATACTGCCCATTTTATTAGCAAGTAACCTGTGAATCACCCCCCCCCCCCCAGGCTGGGGTTAAGTGACTTGCCCAGGGTCACACAGCTAGGAAGTGTTAAGTGTCTGAGACCAGATTTGAAGTGAGGTCCTCCTGCCTTCAGGGCTGGTGCTCTCTCCACTGCGCCCCCTAGCTGCCTCCTGTGACTCATTTTTAAAAATTAAGTAAAAGGACTTGAACTTTCTTGAAATTGGTGAGAATGATCATTATCACTTCAAATTTCAGAAATTAGCACTTCCCAAAAGATGATTACTGATTGCTCTATATTGCTTTTTTCCTAAGCATGAGAATAATTTCCAAGAAAAAGAATTCTTACTAGGTTTTTCACTCATTTATTATTTAACCAGTATGTGAAACAACGTTTTGTCATCAGTTATACTCTTGACACTACGTCATAAAGTCTCTGAAAATGGTATTGCTGAAGGCAGATTAGACAGAGCACGTCTCATGGAGCACATTTGTCTTCGACATCAAAGGCAGAATGAGGCATGTGTGCACCTCAGGCAAGGTTTATAAAAGTGCAGCACGCCACCCTCCATTAGAAAACCGGACCTTCCACATGTTACTATTAATCAGAACCATCACTGAAAACATGCGACCTATCACATAATGACTACTTACCTCACAGACTGCGGAATTTTCAGGCAGGCACTGATAATGTGCAATATTAAATAGCATCCTTCATGAGTTGCCCCACGTTTCCCCCACAGGGTTGTCTACTTTGCCAATCCTAGCCTCAGCTGTTTGGCCCTTACCCTGTTTCATGGAATTGTTTCATTGCAGATACTATCAATAAAGATAGCTTTCTCTCTTGCTTTCCTCCCCTCAATCCCAGTTACTAAAATACAATAAAATAATTCTCATACACATACACACACACACACACACACACACACACAAATCTTGAAAAGAGAAAAAATGTTTTTGTGATATAGTGCTTTTTTCAGTTTAAAAAAATTCTCAGTGTATGATAGTTAATTATATTAGTTATTGGGAGTGGGAGGATGGGATTAACTTGATTAATTTTGTGCTCCAAAGTTATTAACCACCTTTCAGTATGTAATTCACAGAAGCAATGAGTGAATTTAATCCTCCAGTTAAAAATACAAAAAGAACAAGAATAATCCTCTTGTTTTATTATTTTAAAATTGATTATCTGCTTAATGATGTTTATACCAGAATGAAACTCATAAGTGCTATTTCGGTAAGGGGTCTTTTTGCTCTTTTTAGTAGAAGTCTTGTTTTAAGGAACTTAAATTAGATTTTAAAATATGCTCTAGATTAGAGTATGACATAAAAGTCTGTCCACTACATCCCCTGGTAACTATTATCAATTCAGCCACCCTGAGTCAACAACATTTCCTCTAGAAAGAGATCTAACAAAAATAACATCTAGCATATTGGGATAATTTAGAAAAGGAACTCAAATATTTCTAATATGAAATATTTCAAACTAAACCTCTCATTTCCAAAACAAGTCAATAGATGATGACATTTTGATGATCTCTCTTTCTTAAAAGATTAAACATCAGGTCATCCAATTTTAAAGAAATAATTGTTAGGAGAAAAGAACATTTTAATAATCTTCAAAAATGACTCTTTATCCATAAGGGGTATTCCACATATAGCACAAAGCAGCCAAAGCAACTGTAGGAGCTATTAACATCCATCACAATAATTACCTTCATACTAACAGTCTCTGCTCTCTAATAAGAGACAATAGTTTCCTGTATCAATAATTTCATGCATTCTGTGGGGAATTTGCAATTATTTATTTCTTTGATTTATTAAAAGACTATACATTTCCCAAAAGTCTCTGGATGCTCATACAAAGTATTAAAATACACCATAAAATAAAGTAATAGAAGCAAAACGCCTTAGAAGCCACCTAGCACATTTATATTGATTGGGAAATTAGTTAATTACATAAATAATAAATATTTTAAATATTGTTTGACAAGCTCTGTCAAGTAATTCAATAATCTATGCTTTCATTCTTTCTGCTTTTCAGTAATACAGTTAAAGGAAATAGGCATTTCCCTCCTAATTCAATTTATTCCTCAAAAAAAAAATAACTTTGAAGAAATTTTGCAACTTCTACATGATTTATAACTTTTAAAAAATACCTATTTTACCAAAAAACTAGTAAGGTAAAATTGTTTGAACTATTGTTGGAATCCTAAAGAAAAATGAATACACCTCAATGAGTAATATATGAATGAAAGGGAAAGCACAGAACGGGAAATAAAGGAAAAAATAAAAATTGGGGGAAATATTTTCAAAGAACATTTTAAACTCAGACATAATTTAATGAAATATAATAATGTTTCATAAACATAAAGCTTATTTTTCAAGTCCACTTTTACTGCATCTAAAACTTAAACACTTCAAAATGAAAACAAAATGAAAGCTATCAATACTACCAACACAATTATAAAAATATGCATATGTTGTATCTTGCTAAAAAAGTACCTTTCAATTTTTTCAGCTGTCATATCATAATTCTAACTCAACAGCTCTATTCCTAATAAGAAAAAATATTAAAAGGTGGCTTGAGAGTCTACTGGAAAAAAGCTTTTGAAAAGGAAGACATTTATTTCCCTTTAGAATTAGATCATGTTCTACTGGTCTCGATAGTGCAGCTCAAGGAATACCTATCATGAAATAGACCTACACTTAAAAAAAAAACTCCTTTTAATTTTATACTGGTCCTTTTTGTCATTACTAACTGGACTTGGTCTCATTCATTTCTTCACAGACTAAACAAATATTATAATTGCTTATGGTACGTATGGGAACTAGGTCCTGACAAAAACATCCCTCCCCTCAGAAAGCTTATATTTCACAGAGGAAAAATGACATGATATGACATAATCTGTGAGATGAGCTATTAGAAGCCCGGGGGTTAAGAGCTGAAAAGTTCATTGGTCTAAGCCTCTCCTTCTAGAGATGAGATAACTGAAGTCCAAAGAGATGGATATGTAAATGTCAAAGCTGAGCCTCTGACTCCAAAAGCAATGCTATTTTCTACTCTATCTAACTAAAAATGGCCATTAAATACCAAATGTATCTGGGTAGTGTGTAGTACTAGCAGATGGAAGGATCAGGAGTAATTTCATGTGAGAAGTTGCTGAGACACAGAGGAACTCAGAGATACCAAGAGGTGGAGGTGAGGATAGAGAGCATCCTCATCTCAGTGGGCAATCTGGACAAACTCAGGTGAGAGAGAACGTCCTACTACCTAGCTCGCCAGTCAGTGGGATGCACCATGTCAGGGGAAAGGTGCACTGGACACAGGATGGCAAGGGGCTTCTGCAACCTGACATTCAAAGTCTTATTTTGGATTGATTTATAACTGTCACAAAGGAAAAATCAACGACTCTGCTGGCCAGAGCCACAAGCAAGCAATCAAATAGATTCCACAGAGCTTCATCTCCCTTAATTCTCATAGATGACAATGAGCATTGAAATGGTAGGAAAGAACAGAGGAATGAGGAAGCCAGAAAACAGAAAATCTGGCTAATTATAGACCTTGGGTTGATTAAAATCTATCTTTGGGGCAGCTAGGCGGCGCAGTGGATAGAGCACCAGTCCTGAATTCAGGAGGACCCAAGTTCAAATCTGGTCTCACACACTTAACACTTCCTGGCTGTGTGACCCTGGGCAAGTCACTTAACACCAGCCTGGGGGGGGGGGGGGAATCTATCTGCAATAGATTTCAATCAACCCAGGGTCTATAATATATAAAATTATTTTATGTTATATTATAATTTAATATTATAAAATTAATATTTCATATTATATGTTATTATACATATTATATGAGTTATGAGCATTGAAATGGTAGAAAAAAAGAGGGAGGAGGAAGCCAAAAAACAGAGAATCTGGTTAATTCTATATATATAGTATATTTTAATTAAACCAGGATCTATTATAAGCATATAAATATAAATAATATAATTATATTATATTATAATTTAATATTATAACATAAATATATTTCATATTTTATATTATTATACATATTTATATGTTATAATAATAATATAGTATAAGATATACTGAAGATTCTTACATCATAATAAAAAAGAGTCTCAAACGAAGCAAATAATTATGCCAAAAATAAACTTTGAAAATTTCTAATGATAGACTGACCTTTATTTCCTTAAGTTTTAAAAATTACTACTAAAGTTCACACTAGGAATGTATTCCCATTACACTTACATTTAAAACACTCAGGGGACTTTTTTTAAAAGCTAGTAGAAAAAAAGAAAAGAGCATCTTGATCAATGCAGTTGTAGAAAAGTGAATGTTAATAGAGCCCATCTTTTAAGTACAGATGAGCAATCCAGGGATCTGATTGTACACTTTTACAGAAGGGAATCAATGATTTCTGAGGGACCAATGACTCTTCCATTCTCAGAAAACAGTATTTCCGAAAACTAATTTCATTCAAGGCTTTTTAAAAACAACTAGACTCAGGTGTAGTAATAGCAAAGGAGCCTTCATATATCTTTAAGTCTAACTTGGGGACAGAGAGAATCATCTACTAGGGGAAGTCCAATGAGAGGAAGGGGGCATGGAAATGGGTCTTCCTGAAGAAGCTTTTTCTAACCTCTTCTTAATTTGTGCCTTTCTTCATTTAACTAGTTCCAATTTATCTGATATAATTTGTATACATACATATATATATATATATATATATATATATATATATATATATATATATATATATATATATAATATATATATATATATATATATATATATTTTATGATCTATGATAATAATGTAACAATGACATTATAAAAAGAGAAAATGACATTATAAAA
This sequence comes from Sminthopsis crassicaudata, assembly GCF_048593235.1. Lineage (NCBI taxonomy): Eukaryota > Metazoa > Chordata > Mammalia > Dasyuromorphia > Dasyuridae > Sminthopsis > Sminthopsis crassicaudata. Next base: position 46,717,589 of record NC_133621.1, read on the forward strand.
AGAGAAATATGTCTACGGCCATAAACACCACTGAAACTTGCATCCGCTTCCTTGTTCACTTCAGACACTTGGTGGCCAAACAGAAAATTGCATTTTGGAAAACTGGTTCAGATGGCAATCTTCTATCCCTACAAATAGGAGCCTATTTTAACAGAAACCCGTGTTTCACCCAGCTCTTTAGAACAAGGGTGGGTTCCATGGATTGCCTTACAGTACACAATTATACAATTTTACCAAAAAGCACATAACAAATTCTGCTGAATTTGTCATCACTTATTTATTTATTATTGTGATATTGCAAAGAACTAAGAGTTTGGATCACAATTCTGCATTCAATGGACATTTCAACTGTGAATCTAGGATGTTGTCCTTTGGATAAAGGCATTTATAGACAGTGTTTAGTCTCAGATTTTAATATTAAATTTATTATCCTTGACTGTGTTACCAATATTTGACATAATAAATGAACTTTTTTTTCAAATAGCATTTTATCTATCACTGTTATCAATAAGCAAAATGAAAAAAATTAGGAGCTCATTCTCTATAAACAATATTTGAAGAACTTACCAGAAATATTCGTTCAAGTTGATCCTGAATGTCTTTCATTCCTGGAAAAGCAGCAACTCCTTGAATCATTTCAACAAAGATACAGCCAACTCCCCTACAGAGGGAAATATATAGATATAAATGTCAGGAAGTTCTATTTACAATGTAAAGTTTGGAAATAGATTGTATAATTCCAATGCTGTTCAAAATTATTTTTTAAAATAACTATTGTATGATTGATTCCATTTCTTTTTCATAAGGTTATAAATTGAGAAACATCAGAATATACATCATGAGTCCACTGAATTCAGCTGAACCATGATACAAGAATTTCTAGAAGCTATCATCTACTTAAGCTGGCAAAGATAATCAGAGTATAATCCCTAATGGAGTTTCTCATGACATTGTGTCTTTATGGGGTGTTTAAGAATATATTATTATAGCTTCAAAAATTATGCTCAAATAACTTATTCAAAAAGCAATTTAAAGCACATGAAAAAAAGAATGAAACAAAAACTGATTAGGTATATACACATTTCTGTAGGAATTTTTGTAACAAAGAAAACTGATTTACTTTCAAAGAGCGAGCCAATAAACAGCTCAATCCATAATAGGAGGAAGCACTATTTTATGATTTTTCCTCAGCTTTCTATCTTCCATTAATCTTATTGCCATGTTCTCTCTTGATGCATTTATATTAAGTTGTTTGACCAACTAAAGTAGTTCATTGAAAAAGAATTCACATACTTAGGCATTGTAGTTATAATATATAATCTTATTCCAGTAAATGCTTGCTTTATCTCTGCTGCTTCTGATAAGAATCTGAAAAATTATACCATTATTGCCCATTTATCCTAAATTTCTTAAACATGAGAACTAATTATAACAATTCATTATAAAGCTGTCACTGAAGTTCATGACATCATTTTATGAAAAGTCTTTCATCATCAATTTGGATCTTAATAAACTGTTCTTATCACTGTATTTTATACTTAGATCACAAAGTAGATTTTTGTTGAATAAACAAATTAATAAGATACCTTCTGAATGCAAATTTCCCAAAGATATTAAGTTACTCAGAAGTTGACAAATAGCCATTCACTAATTAGTATTGAGAACCTAATTTCCCCTCATCCATAAATTCCAAGATTCCAGTTCTAAGGATTTTGCAAGTTAAATTTCTCTCTAAATTATAAAAGAACCAATGCATTTAATTTTTTTGCCTATTTTATTATTTTTCCTATTTTTATAATAATAGCTTTCAAAATACATGCAAAGATAATTTTCACCATTCACCCTTGCAAAACCTTGTGTCCCAATGAATTTACTTTTAATTTTCAACCAGAGGAAACAACAAAAGCATTTAATTAAATGTCAATGCAATTAAATTAACAATGAACCCTGTCCACAAAAACCTGAAGCTCTTTCTCTAACAAATATCTATTCTTCAAAGAGAAGAGTGGATTTGCATAGAAATAGTATATAGAGCATGTATCTAAGAGGAAATTTGTGTGGTCAGAGTGTGTGTGAAGGAGTACACACACAAGGAACTGGTCTGATTAGCTTAATCCCTGATGGAAAAGTCCTCTGACTCAATCACCTCTCTATCAGCTATCTTTTCCAATGCACCTCCACCTAGGAGGGAAGGCTTTGGATGTTTTAATCTTTTATTGGAGGCTCAATGCTAATTAAGACTTTTCTTTAAAGACAGAAGCTCTTCACAATCAAAGCATTCTTTCCTAATAACTTTGAAACTCATCTTCTCATACAAGATGTATCAGAGACTAACAGAAATTAAACTCAGGCTGGCTCTGAATTTTCTCAGGATTCTTGACTTCATTAAACTATTCTGGCTCTTGATTCTTCAGCTGACAGCTATTGCCTCATTCGAGTATCTCAATCCAATTGTCAACTAACTTAAGGCAACAATTTCTTTTAATTGATTTTGTTTTAGGTTTTTTTTGGGGGGGAATAGAAAACTGAATTACAAATTATTGAGATGAAAGTGGAAGACCATAGATGTGTCTACTTGTTTCATAACTCTTTATGCCAGATGGTGCTCTATATTTAGACAAAAAGATTTTTCACAGGATTATTTTGAACTCTTATGTCCTAATTTATAAAAAATAAATAAATATAAATATCTGATCATAAAAAAGTTTACTTTAATTCAAAGTTTTCATGATACAACCTTCCACCTTCAACCAGTCAAGTATCTCCAGAATTTACTTTCCCCAAAGAAGAAAAGTTGAGTGAACCAATGGTGCAGAAGTGTGTGTTGTTTTTTTTTTAACTTCCTTCCATCATGTCCCTCTGTTCTATGCAAACAGAAATGGCTATGCTACTTTACGTTTCTAAAAAAATTTTTTAGAATTTTTTAAAGTACCCATATGATATTTGACGGATGACTAGATGATTTGAATGTTCTGTTCACAGGGAACCATGAAACAGATACAATACAAAAGGACCCTCATTACTTCTATTTCCAGAGTGATGAAATGATAGAGAAGGGGAAAAATTTTGAGAATCACAAGATCATGTATGTCCATTAATTCCTAAAAATCACTCAACATCCAATGATCACACAAGCTAAAAAATGACTACTCTAGGTAATAGGTCACATCCATATCTCATGAAATGGTGCAATTCACAGTACTCAATCCAGAGTAAAAAAGGCATGAATTCAAATCTCCTAACATCCACTTGCTGTGTGACCCTGGACAAGACACAATCTGTGTGTCAAGTTTCCTCATCTGCAGATTAAGCATAATAATAGTTCCTAGCACACAGGACTGTTTTAAGGAGCAAATGAGATCATATTTTGTAAAAGACTTTATAAACATTACTATTCTTTATAAATGCTAGTTACTATGTTATTATTAATGACATCTCAAGAGGACACACACAAAAAAAAATAGGTAAACTAAAGAATGGCTCAAGACTTCTCCTTGGAGAGATGAGTTTGTAGAGTTCATTTTCATCTTGTGCCCAAAGGCAAGAAAAAACCTAAATTTCATGGAGTATTAAGTCATGTGATTTTGTAATACTTCACAATCAAATTAACAAACAGGAAGATAGCTGCAGTTATTATTCTGACATATACAGAAGATAAAGATATGATAGTTGGAAAAAACTTTCATATGGTCATCCAAACTAAGACATTATATACAATGACATTTGATTTCACTGAAAAGATAAAACAAGAACAAAAAAAAAAATATTCTGAAAAAATATATTCAGATAAAAAAGGAAAGAAGGTAATCATCTATACATAATCAATAAGGCCTTGGGCAAGGAGAATATTAACATCAAAAGAAAAAAATTAAATCGACTAAATCTTATGCTCATAATAACAATATGACGATAATAATAATCATTTTAGCAATTATACTATACTTAAATGCCAGGGATGATACTACAAATTTTACATTATTATTTCATTTAATCATATGTAAGATCTCTTACAAATGTGAAGAATCTGTGATTCCCATCAATGTGGGATATAAATTCCATGAGGAAAGAAAGATAATAAAAAATCATGGCATACTCTTTAATCTAGCAGTGTCATTACTGGATCTATATCCCAAAAAGATCATAAGAAAGAGAAAAGGACTCGCACATGCAAAATTGTTTGTGGCAGCCCTTTTTGTAGTGGCTGGGAAGTGAAACTAATTGGACGCCCATCAGTTGAGGAATGGCTGAATAAATTATGGTATATGATTATTATGGAATATTATTGTTCTATAAGAAATGACCAGCAGGATAATTTCAGAGAGGCCTGGAGAGACTTATATGAACTGATGTTGAGTGAGGAGATAATTGTTCATGGCAACAAGAAGATTATGTGATGGTTAACTGTGATGGACTTAGATCTTCTCAGAAATGTGGTGATCCAAGACATATCACTTGGGATGGAAAATGCCACCTACATCTGAACAATGAGACCAAATGCTGGTCAAAGCATACTATTTTCACTTTTTTTAAAATTTGCTTTGCTTTTTCTTTCTCATGGTTTTTTCCCCTTCTGATTTTACTTTCACAACATGACAAATATGGAAATATGTTTTAAAATTATTATACCGTATATCAGATTGCTTGGTGTATTGGGGAGGGAGGGGGAAAAATTGGAACTCAAAATCTTACAAAAATGAATGTTGAAAACTATTTTTACATATAATTAGAAAAATAAAATACAATTGAGGGGGGGAAACAAACTTTATGACGTTTGGCAAATCTTGGGGAATTGACTAAGACACAGATGTTCCTAAGTGATTTGCTCAGGGACAATAGTAGTTGTCATAGATACTGGAACCTGGATGATTTTTCCCTCTGAGAACTATAGGCTATATATCACATTTCAGCAAAAAATGTAATGTACAGGGAACAACTAGTTGTTGAAATACTGGGGGTTTTTTCCTATTTTTTTTTTCAATAATGAGCTAACTTTGTGTGCTTTTCAGATGGGTCAAAATCAGTTCCAAAATAAAAGAATAAAAATGAAATATTATACAATTAAAGCAACTTTTAGTCTTTTCCCTCCCTCAACAAATCCTCCAAGCATGAGATAATGGTGTATCTATCACTAGTGTTGTAGTGAGTCAAGTACTTTATTTTTAAAAAATGTATTATTTATTTAAAACTTAAATGCGAAATAAGAAAAAACAAAATAGAAAAAGAAAAAGGGAAAAAAAAAAAACATGGCCATGTACCCAGTAGAGCATCAGGAAAGATTCGAAATATGTAACAATAAATTTCTATTTCAAGAAAGCATATATAACAATAGAAAACATTGTATTCACACTGTTTACAAGTTTTCTTTTGTTCTCTGCTGTGCATGTTTGACTTTTTTCTCTTTATCCCCTTTCCTTCCCCATCTCCCCCAAACAGGCTACAATAGAAGCATGAATATAGCCATGTATATATACATATATGGCTGACATGATGTAGAGTTTTCTCTTAATTCTTTGAAAAGTTTAACTGTATCTGAGATCAATTATTATTATTATTATTATTAATTTTTTTCTAATAGATTCCACTCCTGATCACTGTTGCTATATTTATATATTTCTCTTATTTCCTATCTCTGCTAATCTACCCATTTAACTTGCCCAGCTATTACTTAATCCCCCCCTACTGCCCCTCTCTCCATCACTAATGGATCCTCCTTTCCTTATCTTTTCCCCTTATTATTTCTCTCCCACTTTATCCCATCCCCTTATCCCCCCTAACCACCTTTCTGTCTCTTACCTTATCCTTGCCCTTTCCCCGCCATGTCCTTTACAAACTTTAAAGTTCTATAGAAAGGTAAGATATACGACAGTAACAGCAATACTGTGTGATGATCAACTGGGAACAGCTTAGCTATTCTCAGCAATGCAGTGGTTCGAGACAATTCCAAAAGACTTACAATGAAAATTTCTGTCAACCTACAGAGAAAGAACATCCCGGGCATCTGAAGACAGATTGAAGCATACTTAAATTTTTTTTTTTAATTTCTCTTGTTTTTAGTCTGTGGTCTCTTTTGCAACATGGCTAAAATGGAAATATGTGTTCCAGGAGTGCACATGCATAATCTATATCAAGATATTTGCTTTCTCAAGTAAGTGAAGACAGGAGTGAGTTTGCAGCCCAAAAGTTTTTTAAAAAATGAATGTTGAATATTGATTTTACATGTATTTGAGAAAAATAAGATAAAAACATTCTTTTAAAAAAATAGAAAAGAAAAGAAGATTTCTGAAGAACTAAAGTGATCTTAGAGAGCATTTTTGTAAGTAACATCACCAACAAAATGGCCAAATAAATATCAATGTCTAGTGGCTCATGTTTTATTTCTCATCATTGCAAAGGCTTTTAGGGAACTGTTTAGTCACACTTGGAGAATAGCTTGAATAAAAACATGAAAAGGGAGCAAGCTGGTTTTTGAAATAACTTTTTATCAGACCACATCTTCCCAGCCCCAGGACTGAGTAAGAGGTAGAAGGAATACAAGATTCTATCAAAGAAAATATATTAAAACTATTTTAACACACATTTTTAGCATCAAGTCTGCCAGAAACAATTTTATTTAATTCTAATATTAATCTAATATCCAAGAAGTTATAGTATAAATAAAACCATTCAAATTTGTATATCGCCAATGCCCTCTGATCTGACTGTGCCCCCAAGATAATACATAAAAAAATACAATTCTGATTAATAGTCAGGAAAGATGTATGACTAAGTCATCAACTCTTACCCCCCCAAGAATAAAAAAGGTAGCTTTTCCCTTCTAAGGATATCTTATCCCTCCTAAAGAGTGAGGAAGCAATGGTGTAAAAGAAGAGTTAAGCTTTGTTATTAGCTTTAGAACCACCGTCCTAATTGCCCAAAGAAAAGTCTATTTATTTTACAACCATCAGCTACCTTTACAAGGTCTTTCCCTTAGAGTCTAGAGAAAGCTTACTAAGAAAAAAAGTTTTTAAATATGCTTCCATGATTCTATTTATTTTAAATTTATTTGACCATAACAATAATAGGTGGGTTTTAACATCCTCTTCCAAATGGCATATGAATATATAGAGATAGATATATACACATATAATACATATAAACACAAATATATACATATATATATATATATATATATATATTTTTATATAGCTATATAAGATTCTAGAACAGATTGTAAATGTGGAGATAGCTTTGTTTAATGATCACCTTAGAAACAACATCAAGTAAAATATAAAACAGTCAAACATATGTTCACCTACATTATCTACCAGTTTCATGGAGAATGTCTGGAAGGGGCAATAGAGGGATGCCTTATCATGATGAGTTGTTCCATAGGCTATTACCAGAAGATCCCATCCTAAATGCACTAAGCACTACTAGACTACCAAAAATTCTAAGGAGTAACATCGAACTCATTTGAAAGAAAATTATTTTAACCATCCACACTGGGGGGAAAGGGTCTTACAAAAACAGAAGGTAGGTCATAACGCAGCTACAGGCCATATTTTGCCCACTTCAGAATAGAACACGGTACATAATTGAATGGAAACACCCTGAATTAATAGAGGAGCGTATAAAAGCATTTACACAGAGTGATCCTGAGAATCGGAAAGACCTCACTTTAAATATTTTTTCCAACACTTATATGTTATATAAGTGGAAAAGTCATTTAACTTCCCTCAATTTGTTTTTTCATATGTAAAGTGGATATAATCATAGTACCTAATTCAGAAGACTTAAGAAAACTAAAATGGAATAAGATTAAAAGTATTTTGCAAACTTTGAAGTGAGATATGTTTACATATGTGTATATATATGTGTATGTGTATAAATATGTATATTTGTCCCACAGAAGAACAATTGGCTGAGTGTAGGACTGAAAAAGAGGAAGAATTAAAGTTGGATCTTATTTTTAAAACTGTGTTGCCATCCTAATGAATCAATTATGGTGCCTAAAATGCCTAAGTTTTTAATACAATATATTCTATTTTATTATATGTCTGTGATTCATGGAACATTACAATTTCCTAATGATTGAAATTTTCATCACCAGAAAGACAATGAAGAGTTTACAAGGAATTCATATAACACATTATAAGCAAGAAATTACAACAGCCAAAAGCTCTTAAAACACATCATTAAAGAAAATGTATCAATAAAGATAGAGAAATAAAGGGACTGACCACAAAGTAAAAATGTGAGACAGCCCTTGTGCTCCAGTGAAATCTTAATGCTGTCAAGAGAAAAAAAATAAAGAAATCTTTTAAGGCACCTGACCTATGGATAAGCATTTAGGAGGACACAGATGTGTCACACAGTTCAGTAAGCATGAATGGGTGGGGATCTGCACCTCTGGAGGTAATGTCCACACAGGCAAGCTGATAGATTCATTTCATTATTTGTGCACAAATTTTGTCAGGTTATGAAACTATTCATGAATATGCAAACAAACTAAATGGCAATGAGAAGACATATGGTATGAGTAAGTAGGCTGCAGCAGTTGGTCAGTGAACAATAAATTAGACATGGCAAAATGGAGGCAGGACCTGGATGTAAAAAATCTTATGAACAAATTAGAGGAATAAGTAAGGGATTTTTTTTTCAGATCCAATGGCAAGTGTTCACACCCAAAGAAGGGAGAAAAATCATTTAAAAATGAACAATTTTTATTATATCAAGTTAAGTTATATTTGCACAAATAAACACAATATAACTAAGATTATGAGAGTTAACTGGCAAAAAAAAATCTCTGCAGCATGTTCCTCTGATAAAATTCTCATTTCCCAGAAACATAAGAAAATATTTAAATTTGTAAGTATAAGAGCCATTATCCAAATGAAGAATGGTCTAAGGGTGTAAATAGGCATTTCTCAAGGAAAGAAACCCAAGTTACTTACGACCATATGGGAAAACATGCTCAAAATCACTAATGATTGGAGAAATGCAAATTAAAGTAACTAAGGGACCCAAACTCTTATGTGACCATTCTGTAAAGTTGATAGAAATGGATGGATAAGAAGGAAGAGAGGAAGAGAAGGAAGGAAGAGAAGGAAGGAAGGAAGAGAAGATGGAAGAAAGGAAGAGAAGTGACAGAGAAGGAAGAGAAGGAAGGAAGAGAAGGAAGGAAGGAAGGAAGGAAGGAAGGAAGGAAGGAAGGAAGGAAGGAAGGAAGGAAGGAAGGAAGGAAGGAAGGAAGGAAGGAAGGAAGGAAGGAAGGAAGGAAGGAAGGAAGGAAGGAAGGAAGGAAGGAAGGAAGGAAGGAAGGAAGGAAGGAAGGAAGGAAGGAAGGAAGGAAGGAAGGAAGGAAGGAAGGAAGGAAGGAAGGAAGGAAGGAAGAGAAGGAAGGAAGGAAGGAAGAGAAGGAAGGAAGGAAGGAAGGAAGAGAAGGAAGGAAGGAAGGAAGGAAGAGAAGGAAGGAAGAGAAGGAAGGAAGAGAAGGAAGGAAGGAAGGAAGGAAGGAAGGAAGGAAGGAAGGAAGGAAGGAAGGAAGGAAGGAAGGAAGGAAGGAAGGAAGGAAGGAAGGAAGGAAGGAAGGAAGGAAGGAAGGAAGGAAAACAGACACTAATGCACTATAGGTGAACCTATTTCCCACTTGAAAAAAAAATTATAACTACATCACCCAACTGTGAATATTTTTGACTCCAGAATACCTCCATTGGGCCTATACCCTAAAAAAAAAATTAGAGAGAGGGAAAGTGGCTTTATATGTGTGTATATATGTTTGTGTATGTACATATCTATATACATATTACATATATACATATCTATAGGAGTTTTGTGCAGTGGCAAAGAATTGAAGACACTATGAGAAAATCTCATAAATGGAAAATGACTGAACAATTCTAGTATATGAATAAAATGGAATATTACTGTCCTGTGTCCATTGAAACACATTCAGCCTGTATTCTTTCAGTTTTAAATCCATATTCACATTGGTTTTCATGAATATATCCAAATGGACCCATCTGGTCATAAGCTTATGGAACCCTTGTCAGAAGAATGTATTTAAATGCATAAACTAAAACATGCAAACTTAAAAAGAAAATCAGTTACATGAAATGAAGTAATCAATAAAGAAACAAGTTCATGAATTCTTTGTAAAATAATTCCTGTCCTGACCCTCAAAATGAACAAACACAACACATTACAAACAGAAACTTAGAAAATTTGGAGCAAAAGAAAATGGGAGGAAAGTTTTCTGCTAAGTTAAGCTAATGCTCAGAAAGGAGGTACTTCCTCTCACCAGACAGATGTCTGAAGCTTTTCTAACTAACTGGAACCTACTGAAGCAGGCACTTTTCTAAGAATGACTACTAAGAACAAAAAGTCCTCTGCACATCATTGTATTATTTAAACAACAAAACACACCATACACCTTCCCCTAACAACCCACAGCTTCCTAAGTCAATTGGGTCACACGAGGTACAAGTCTTTTCTTTAATATTACTCCTACCTTCTCATAATCATATGTAAAAGTTAGGGATAGAGAAAAGGAAAACAGATAAGATCAGTCACTTTAGACTAGTTACATAGCCTTAATACCCTACAGGTTCCCTAATCTGGAAAAGCAGGAGGTTGGGATCAATTACTGCTTTTTAAACTTTTTTTTTAATGTAGACCTTAGCAAATATCAAATCACCAGAGCATTTCCATATATAAGCAGAAAACAAAGATTTGAACATGAAGCCATAAATCTGTACCATATAGAGCTAGCTGGTTCAAGTAAAAAATCAATTCAATATGTTCTGTTCAAAGCTGCTCTATCCAACTTCAACAGACTTTCCTTTGCTCTCTTCTCAGGAACTAGAAAAAAATTTTAAAGACCCTTTTATGTTTCTTTTTCCTTTGGTGTCCTACTCCCTCCATTTTGGCCAAATTTATAAACAAAGAAAATAAAAACCACTAAATAAAAAAATTCATATTGCCACCCCACCCCTGCAATCCTTACTTTGGCCATGTTTGAAAATTTATGATGTGTTCTTCACACTGAGGTCATCACCTCATTTTCAAGACACGAGCAGCATCTTCTAACACAAGTCTTCTGAACTATGGCTGATCACCAAATTGATCACTGTCCTCCAGTCTTTCTAAGCTTTGTAAATTTATAATATGGCTATTATGCTCCAAGTTCTGCTCACTTTACTCCATAAAAGTTAATTTATCTTCACAGATTTCTCTGAAACTCATCCCTTTATGGAACTCAACAAGATATTATTATATTAATATACCATAACTTGTTCAACCATTCTCTAACTGATATCTACACCCCCCCCCCTAGTTTCTAGTTCTTTGACTTTGTACTTCTGTACTCTATTTTGTACAAACATATCCTTTTTTCTTCCTTGAATTTCTTTGGGAGTAACTTTTAAAGTGTAATTCCAAATTGATTTATAAAATGGCTGGGCAACCCAATGTTATTTTCTTTATTCCTTCTAACAATTGTGATTTTGGGGTAGAAGATGGGATTTCAGATTGTTTAAAATTGTACTTTATTTTTCCCCAATTGCATATAAAAACAATTTAATTTTTAAAAAGTTTTGTATTTCAATTTCTATTCCCTCCTTTCTTCTTCTTCCCCTTTCCTAAGACAGTGAGCAATCCAATATAGCTTATACATGTGCAGTCATGTAAAAATATTTCCATATTAATCATTTTGGTGAGAAAAAATAAGTCAATAAACAGAAAGAAAAAAGGAATGGAGAAAAAGATGGGGGAGAGAGGGAAACGAGAGAGAAAGAAAGAGACAGACAGACAGACAGAGAAAGAGAGAGAGAGAGAGACAGAGAGAGAGAGGCAGAGGAGGAGGGAGGGAAAAGAGGCAGAGAGGGAGGGGGAGGAGTTTTTCTTTAGAGATGAGTAACATTTTTCATCCTGAATCCTGTGGGATTGTCTTAGGTCATTATATTGTTGAAAATAGCTAAATTATTCACAGTTGTTCATCGTGCAATGTTACAATCTACAATTCTCTCCTGATTCTGTTCATTTCATTCTGCATCAGTTCATGTAAGTCTTTCCAGGTTTTTCTGAAACTCATCATTTCTCAAAGCACAACAGTATTTCATTACAACCATACCACAACTTGTTAAAACCCAAATTATGGTTTTATTTGTGCAAAAAAAATTTAATTTAATGTAATCAAAATTATCTATTTAATATTTTGCAACACTTTCTCATTCTTGTTTGGTCCTGAAACTTTCCCTTATCTGCAGATTTGATAGGTAAACTGTTCCTTGCTCCCCTGATTTGGTATCACCCATTACATCTAAATCATGTACATACTTAGACTTTAACCTGGTATACAGTGTGAAATGCTGGTCTATACCTAGTTTCTACAAGACTGTTTTCAACTTTTCCCAACAGTTTTTGTCAAAAAGTGAGTTTCTGTCTTAAAAGCTTGGCTCGTTTATCAAACGCTAAATTACTATGGTTAACTACTACAGTGCACTGTGTGCTTAATCTACTCCACTGATCTATTTCTTAGCCAGTAACAGATTTTTTGATCATTACTACTTAATAATACCAACACGGCTAGACCACCTTTCTTCACATTTCTTTTACATTGAGTCTCTTCATATTGTTTAACCTTTTGTTCTTCCAAATGAATTGTTACTATTTTTCTAGCTCTATAAAATAATTTTTGATAGTTTGATAAGGTCCTCAATTTAGATAGAATTGTCATTTTTATTATATTGACTCTGGCTATCCATGAGCAATTAATATTTTCCCAGTTGTTTCCCATTTATTTGTGTGAAAAGTATTTTGCAATTGTGTTCACATAGTTCCTGGGTTTGTATTTGTTGCAGGTAGACTTGCAAGTATTTTATTTTGCTAACAGTTATTTTAAATAGAATTTCTCTACTATCAGCAGCTTGATTCACAGTAATATGTAGAAGTGCTGATGATTTATAGGGGTTTATTTTATATTTTATATTTTAAATCTTATTATATCATGCACATATATTATATATTATTCTAAAACATCATTTAATCTAGGGTCACCTTTGTTTCATCCATGATCTTATTGGGAAGCATTTAGTTTACTTCTATTATAGATAATTCTTGCTGTTGGTTTTAAGGAAAGCTCCATTTATCCTATGTTTTCTAGTGTTGTTTTTTTTTTTTTTTAATAAGGAATGGGTGCTTTATTTTGTTAAAGTCTTTTTCTGCTTCTATTAAGATAAACACAAGCTTTCTGTTGGGTTGAGTCAACTATGCTGATATTTTTCCTAATACTGAACTAGCTCTGAATTTCTGTTATAAATCCCATTTAATCAGTGAATAATCCTTGTGATGCATTGCTGAAATCTCCATTAGTATTTTATTTAAAATTTTACAAAAATATATGTTAGGAAAACTGGCCTATGGTTTTCTTTCTCTTTTTGCCCTTCTTGGTTTAGATATCAGTCAGCACTATTTTTGTGTCATAAAAGGAATTTGGTAGGACTTTGTCTAGTTTTCCAAAGAGTTTACATACTATTGAGATTAATTGTTCTTTAAATGTTTGGTAGAATCTACTTGTCAGCTTATTGATAGCTTAATTTCTTTTTCTCAAATGGAGTTATTTAAGTATTCTATTTCCTCTTCTGACAAACCGGGCAATTTATATTTTTGTAGATATTCACTTAGATTGTCAGATTTATTGGCCTGTAATTGGGCAAAATTGCTTCTAATGATTACTTTAATTTCCTCTTCATTGGTGGTGAATTCACCCCTTTCATTTTTGATACTGGCAATTTGCTTTCTTTCCTTTTTTAATCAAATTTGCCAATGGTTTATCTCTTAAAGAGTTGTTTTAAAATACATTTCTCCATTAGCTGAAGAAGGAAATGGGAAACCACTCCAGTATTTGGTAAGAGTACCTCAACTCACAGGAAGTTGGATACAAGTGAACAACATATTTTTCTCTTTTATATTAACTTGGCATTTTTAGTTTTATTTTTTTGCATGCCTTAAAAAAACTACTTCTGATATTTACCAGAGCTTTGAAATTTTACACATCTCTGTTATTTTCATAATGGCATATACATAAAATAAAGAAATCTATCCAATCAAAGATGGACATCATAGAATGAGCTATAGAGCTACAAGGGACCTTTGATGTCATTGATTCCATTCCTTGTAAGGAGGACACAAAAGCTAAGGGAGGTAAATTGACCTGCACAAGATCACACAGGAAGAAATTTCAGAATAAAAATTTGAAATGGAAATCTCTGACTCATATGTCCAATGTCTGATGCTCTTCAGCATACTTGCCTATGCAAATTGGCAGGTGGGCTCCAAACACTGTGGGTAGAGGAAGTAGGAGGAGGATGCAATGGCCTTTTCTAGTTCTAAAATCAAAAGTCCAGTAAAAACAATTATGAGTTCTTCCAGTTTTCCCCTTTTCATATTGCTCCAAGGACTAGCAATGGTCTCAAAATTTGTATGTCCTTCACATGCAAAAACTTTCTAAAGGACTCTGCCATTCTGTTTCTAAAAACTCTTCTTATTCTGTTTAGTTCTGTTTTAGTTTTCCTCATATGAACAGCTATCCTAACTCCCAAAAAACAAAACAAAACAAAAACAAAAACAAAAACAAAAAAACAAAAAAAGCCCTTCAGAGTGAAATAATTTTCTTTTCCTTAATTGAACATATAGAATGCCATACTATTTGGTAAAGTTCAGCAACAGTCACCCTATTGAAACACATGAGTACTCACAAAAATAATTAGGTTTTAATCCACAATGCAAAGTATACATTTGTATCATTTTTTCACCAAAAAAAGTATTTGTGTTGGTAAATTTGGCCAAAATGCTATGCTGTTTTCCTCTGAAGCCTGGTTCCAAGAGATCAAAAATAATTACAGTATAACCAGTAAGTAAAATTCAGTACCTAGCACAGTAGTGATTTTTTCCATGTGAGCATTCCAGTGTATTTGAAAAGTAAGAGATTAAAAAATTATATTCCCCATGCCCTTGGTGGCGACTGACAGAATTGGATTGATTAAACTGTCACTCATCATTTACTTTGGTTAGTGCTTCATTAGGCACAGATAGGCACAATATATCTTAGTCAAATTCTTATACACAGAATTTAGCTCTTGAGAAAAGGGAAAAATATTTTGGACAGAAGCCATTTACTCAGCTAGAAAATAAAACAACTGAATTTTGTGTAGAAGAGGACTCAGCTGCTATTTTAGAGGAGAAAAAATGTGAAATGATAACAGATTGAACTTTTATAGCAGGACTGGAAAAAAACGTAACCTAAGATTTTATTTTAGAAAACAAAGGGAAAAAAAGATCAATATATATAATTTTTACATAGAAAAGCAACTCAGCTCAATGGATTTGAGTCTGAGCCTCTACATCTGGCTCCACTGTTGACTGGGTGTGAAACACTGGCCATTTCATTTAGACTCTTTTGTAATCATATATGTCATAGTGAAGAACATCACAGGAAAGCATCTGAAAAATACTAGTGCTAGAAGAGACCTTAATGCTTAATGGAGATATATAATATATATATATATATATATATATATATATATACACATGCTGAAGTATATACATATATATATATACACCATCATCATCATCATCATCATCATCATCTTCATTATTCTTCTTCTCAACATTCAAATGGATCTACGATCTTATTGATTTTACTGTTCTTCAGCAATGCAGATTGCAAACCATCCCCAGCATAAATGTAATTTATGTAAGCCTATCACACACATAATCAAAATATAGCATATATACATATAGGATTACATGTCTACACATTGTATATGTTAATGATAATAACAATATTAATAATAATGTTACTTATATCAAGTTTTAAAGTTTACAAAGCACTTTACATATATTATATCATGTTATTCTCACAACACTCAACCCTTTGAGGCAGGTGCTATTATTATCCTCATCATAACAGATGAAGAAATTGAGAATGAGAAAATTCAAGTGAATTGCCCAGGATCACACAGCTAGTGAGAATTTGAACTGAAGCTGTCCTGACTTTAGCTCCACTGTTTTATTCATTTCACCACCTTACTGCCATTTGTTATTGAATGTATGTAACAAATACGCAGGTCAAATTGAGGTCATTATTTAGAAAACTTTAGTTAGCATAAAGGAAAAAATTTTAAAAAGAAAAAAAAAATTAGAAAAAAAAAGAAAAAATTATTACTGATAGTCATGAATGCTACAATTTCAGGGGAAGGGGGAAAAAGATTTGGAAACCTGAAACAAATAAAACAGTGCAAGGCTTAGAAGAAGTGACCTGCATGAGGAAAGATGTGTCAAACCACATAAAACATCTACAGAAGATGAGTGCAAATGTCAGACTAACTGTTAAGTTTATTTTTTAAATGTGAGTAGAATACTAAATGATGATTCAAGAGAAGTATAAAAAACTTTATAGTAAACATCACTTAAGAAAATTTCACTCCTTTGTGAACTTTTTGAAAAAAGAATTTCAAGGGTTTCTGTAAATGGAATCGGCCCTGCCAGTTCTCCTTTTCAGTCACCTTTGCTATTTCCTCAACCATGTTTCACCCACTAATAAAGGGTTTCAACTAATGGTCTAAATGTCAGTCCCTCCTTTGTTTTCTTACAATACTTTCTTTTATCAGACTCATTGGCTTCAATTATTATCTCTGTAGTGATAACAATCAAATGTATGTAGCCATGGCTCTCCGGAGTTCTAAGCCAGTATTGCAAAACACATATCTTTTTACTTTTTGTTGTTTGCTTGCATTTTCTCATTTTTTCCTTTTTGATCTGATTTCTCTTGTGCAGCATGATAACTGTGGAAATATGTCTAAAAGAATTGCACACATTTAATATATACTGAATTACTTGCTGCCTAGGGGAGGGGATGGGTGGAAAAAAGGGAGAAAAAAATTTGGAACATAAGATTTTGCAAGAGTGAATGCTGAAATCTATGCATATGTTTTGAAAATTTTTAAAAAAGTTTTATTTAAAAAATGTTCATTATCACCACCTGGATCCCCCCTTTTCCCCCCCCAAGCACCTCAAACACCACATGTTGAAAATGAGATCATTATCCTCCTTCCTTGCTTGCCCTTATCAAGCAATACTTCACTATTTCTGTGAAGGATAGCTGCAACCAATTTTGGCTTGATTTTTCTTGAAACTAAGACCTGTTAAGGACTTTAGTTTAGTTGGCCAAGTGACCTTGCCCAGACCTCCCTCACTGAAATCCAATTCATTTCATTTAAATGTCACAGCATCCCTGATGTCCTAATGCTCTTCAAGAACGAAGGACAAAAAAGAACACGTTCCTCTCCCTGCCACATATTCTCTGATCTAGTGAGTTGGCCAGTTTGCTGTTCTAATACGAATAATATTGAGGCATTTTCTCTGTCACCGTAATTGGAAAGCTCTTCTTCCTCCTCTCCTCCTACTGGCTTTCCTTTCTCCCCTCTAGTCCCAGTTAAAGTCCTATCTTCTAAAGTAGACTTTCCAAACTCCTCGCCAAATTCTAGTGCCTGTCCTCTGCTCATTATGTCCTATTTTTCCTACATAAGGCATATTTGTACAAATTATTTTGTGTGTTTTCTCTTGGGCAAATTCTGCCTCTTGCCTCCTTTTTTGTATCCCCAGTGCCTGGCATATAGTAGGCACATGATAAATGTTTATTGACTGACTGACTGACTGACTGCTGGAATACTAAAGCTAAGTTTTGTTGGACTTGCTACCAATTTGGCTTTGGCATTTGAATTTTCTAGACACGACAAATCAGTAAGACAATTTATAAAAGACATCCTGGAATAATCCATGTCAATAAAAGGAATATTTTCAAGTATTCCTATTAGAGATACCATTGCCTTTTATAAGACTTTGGAGGCAGAATTGGGCCATGGAAGCGTTACTATTCAGTCTTTAGCACAGTTCCTGGCCCAAAGATGGGGCTTGATAAATGTTTACTGACTATCTGAAATAGTACAGCTTTTCATTGATCACACATGCACTTTTGATTATCTCTGGCTTGTTGACTGTTTACCCAATGCAGTCCAAGTGGCTAACCCAAGCAATCACTTGGACAAGTCTTCTCTCTTAGAAAGGAAAGCAATTTCTGTCTGTGCTGAAGTCAGACCTTCCCCACATTATTCTAATTTTAATAGTACTGAAGGTGAATGAACAGTACTGAGGGAAGCTTTTACCAAAATAAATCAAAAGTTCATTATTATTAAAAACCTTTTTAGAGTTGTCACATTATTTTTAGGAGATGGTGTAAATAATACTAGGGAGTTGAGAAAACAGATTTTACTTCAGATTTTGTCTCAAGAGATACTTACCAAATCTAATGATTTATGACTTTTAGTTTATTTCAAAACAATTCATGCTAGAATCAGAGCCCTAGCATATAATACTGCCATCAGGGAACAACAGTAGACCATGTAATAATGAAATGAAATGTATTACAATGAAATTATAATGAAAGATGTATGAAAGTTTTTATTTACACAGATGGGGCATAACTTAAGAGTAGAAATGTTTTTATGGATTGGGAAATTTACCACATTTGTTTTTTAGCAGCAAAAAGACTGGCTTCTTCTTAAATTTTTTGTTCTAGATGTAAACTAAAATATAGGCTTTAATACTCTAAATTTACAAATG